>NC_053438.1:50679872-51892497 GCF_007990345.1 Gossypium hirsutum | reverse complement strand
AGATTTTCCCAAATTCACTAATTTGTTCAACCTTTGAGGAAAAGGTTTAACCTTACAACTCCTTCAGATTTCTACCCCAAATCTTAAGTTCCAAACCATCTCAAAGAGATACAAATGAGAAAACAATGAAACAATCCTTACAAGATAAAATTATTTTCAAATTGAAGCACAAATAAAATGATATACACTTGAGCGAAAGAATAGAGATAAAGCTCACAAGTGTATGTAAGAAGAATATGGAAATTTCAGCTTTAAGGTTGTTTGATTGATGATTTTTTTGCTTGAAAGTGCTTTCTTGAATGTTGTAGGACTTTGAAAGATGATATTTGTACCCCTTAATTGATTTTTAGTCGTTGAGGTTGTTGGCGAAGTTAATATGGCCATTGGAGATGTAAAACAAGAGCATTTATTTCATCTGCAACTACGAGTACCAATACCTCCAAAAAGGGTATCGATATTTTTTTGTCATAAATGCTAATTCAGTGACAATTGGAATAAAATAATCGATACTTAAAAAATATTTTATCCATACTTCCTGAAATAGGCATCGATACTGGATCGATACTTCATACGGTTTATGAGAAACATAATAATATTTTGGTATCGTTTTTAAGAAAATTATCGATTATTTTCAATAGGCATAATTTCAAAAAATCCCTCCACCTTAGGGGGATTTTGGATATATGCCTCTAATCCTTTTTTTTTTTTATTTTGGCCCTCAACATAATGGATTTTTCAGGCATCAATCCAGTTGAAACAGTAACAGTCAGCTGACCGTTAGTCAACAGCTGATCAAAAAAATTGGTCTATGTGGCATTTTAGTTGATTGATGATGTGGCATACATTTAAATAATAATGTTGACATGACAAAAAATTAAACAAATTTAATAAACAAAAAACAAAAAAACCCCTAAATCCCCCAAATCATCTCAAACCCCTAAATTTGATTTTTTTTCTCAAATTCTAAAATCCCCCAAATCCATAACATCCCTAAATTATAACATCCAAAATCTTTATTGAATCCCTAAAATCTTGAGCAATCTCCTTTTTGAATCATCGATTGAGGGATTTTCTACATCCTTAATCCCTTAGAACCAAATTGTGAAATTCATTAGAACCAAATCGTGAAATCCCTAATCTTTCTAAAAATTTTTATTTTTCTTCCTTGTCGTCTGAAATTATGGATTCACATAATTCGAATAGTTAGTCTAGAGGTTGGATAACGCATGGTTAGAATGGTTCGAAGAAAAAATCTTCATATGAAAATATTGTTACTTCATCGCAGAGGGAGTATGTCTACGATGGACTAGCAGTAAAATGTCACTGCAATAAGTTAGCTCCAAGAGACACTTCATGGAGTGTTTTAAATCTGGGGAGGAGATTTTATGGTTGTTCAGATTTTCGAGTAAGTGATTATTTTTTATTTGCGAAGTTCCTATGTCAAGCAAATCATTTTATCCAGGGTACCATAATTTCATTTATCTATTTGCATCTCATATGCTAGTTATACGTGCCAAAACTAGCTTGGCCTACAACATTTATCTTGTATTTGTTTTCTATTTCATAGGAACATCTTGCGATAGCTCATGATCCAAAAAAGACAGTGTAAGGTATTTTACCTACAATATTTTGAGCCTACAACATTCTAGTTTTGGAATACACCAATGTTGAATGTTATTTTGTTGTATTGAAAACCAATATGTTGGATTGTTTTTTGTGGTTCATGTATAGCTCACTCATATTCTAGTTTTTGGCGGCATAGCGTGAATGGTGTATAGTGTGAATGGTGTATGGTCTAATCATATGCTTTTGTACAGTACATTTATCCAAATTTTAATGGGGAAAATATATGCTTAGCTAAATTTGTCCTTTCAGTCTTATGTTTATTGTCACTGCATTTTTTACCAAGCTAAATTAAATTAGGAATAAACAACAAATATTGATCATTACTTCCAAGCATAATGCTAAATTACATAAATAAAAAACAACCAATACTGGTCAATTAACATTTGCAACTGCTAGCTGCATATGCCTCTTACCACTACTTCAAAAAAAAATCTATGGTGATGCATACAATACATAACATAGAGCAAGAAAATAATATCTTATACATTAACTTCTCTTTCTTGATAACTTTAATTTGTTGCTTCATGGTCAACATTTTCTTCTTTAATGCTACTTCTCCTTCAACACCACAACTAATCTACCTCCTTAAACTTTAATGTCAATAGCACTACTACCACCACCCTGGTCAAACAGTAAAAAAAAAGTTCCTCGTAGAACGCCAGATTTGAGGCTTTCTTCGAAAGAAAAAGAGAGGCCCGAATGGTGCTTTTTTCTATGTTAGCCAGGTGAAAGGCTTGCTTAAGTATAAATAGATTAGTAATAAGGTATTAAGGAACTACTAAAACTGCTCTTCCCGGGCTAGTTGACTCTTACCTTCTAGCGAGCTACGTGCATAAGCTTTTTTTTACTATTAATATGATTCCGATCCTTACAAAAAGAATAAGATGTGAAGTATCTTCTCGATTCCTCTCTTTGAAAAAAAGTGGTATGTCGACTAAAACTGAACTTGTCTTGTTGTGATAGGGGTACCGACTTTTTTTATTCCCACCAACAGCTCCGTGGACCGCTTGTCGGGCCTGATAGGTGGTGGTATCACACCCTTCTTAAAGAAATCGTACGTGACACTCTCGCGTCATACGGCTCTATCCCAAAAGAAGGACCTCCCCCTTCCTTTGACCAATGGGTCCTCGAACCAACCTGTCCTTCCTTTCTATTCCTTGGCAGGCATTTTTATTCATTCATTAATTGATTCAAGGTAGCTGTAGCTTGCTTCCAAGTCCAAGCGCTAGCAGTAGAAGCTAGTCGCCAGAAGCGAACTTCCAGGCTGGGAAGGAGCCAAAAAACGTGAGTGCCCTTGCAATCTTTCTAAAACAATAAGCGAGAAACTTGACTTTGAGAAAGAAGCGCCAACTATTCTAATATTAGTAAAGGCGCGTTAGCCTATCTATAGTAAGGGGTCTTTTCTTCCTCTTTAGCGCTTTAGTTTTCAATAAGGACGTTTAGGCTTTACTAATAGAATATATAGGGCTTTTCTCGCTTGTTTAGTATTGCTTTGGCTTTGCTGTCCGTATCTTGCTGGCGTGGAAGCTACTGCAATTGCATCACAAATCGACAAAACAAACCATACATTGTGGCATTGAAATTGCAATAATAAGTCACTAATAACCAACAAACCAAACAAAAAATGGAATTTATTTTCCCAACAAACCAAATAAGAAAGCACCTACTTTTCAATTTTGGGTTACAGAAACTACTCACGATTGTTGAAGCTTTTTCGTTCGTAAAAGTTTTAGGGATTCAATGATTTGTCTCATAAAATTTTTAGGGATTTCAAGAATATTTTCAAATGCTAACGATTTAGGGATTTTAAGATTTTAGGGATTCAATAAAGATTTCAAATGTTATGGATTTGGGGGATTTCATGATTTAAGGATTTTGGAATTTGGGAAAAAAGTTTGAAATTTGGGGGTTTAAGATGATTTGGGGGATTTAGGGTTTTTTTATGTTCATTAAATTTGTTTAATTTTTTCCACGACATTATTATTTAAATGCCTGCCACGTCATCAATCAACTGGAACGCAACATAGACCAAATTTTTTAACTGGTTGTTGACTAACAGTTACATGACGATTACCACTTCAACTAGGTTGATGTCTGAAAAATCCGTTATGTTGATTGCAAAAATCAGAAAAAAAGGTTAAGGGCATATATCCAAAAGCCCCCTAAGGTTGAGGGCTTTTTTGTAATTATGCCTTTTCAAAAAGTATCGATACCGAAAACATAGTATCGATGACTTTTAGGGTTTCTAAAAATAGAATGCCTTTTTGGTCTCGACTTTTCTAAGAGTATCGATATTTCCAAAATTATCAATCCTGTCCATAAGGTATCAATACCCTTTGTCCTGGAGCAAATTTGAGTTGTTTGAAAATCATTTTAAAATGATTTTAACTTGGTTAAAATCATTTTGACTTGGTTAAAATCATTTGCACTTGATTTTAGAATTATTTCGAAGTTTTATATTTTAGACTTCAAATTTTAAAATTATTTTGTTAATTTTAGCTTATATTTAAAAACATTTTTCATTTGTTATATCAAAATCTTTTATCAAATAAAGCTTAGTTTAACAATCTACAATATCTAGCAGTTTGTTCACAATTTTTGTGTGTTATTGGTTGGATGATTTTTGAGGAATTGTTTTATGGTGTGTAGCAAAGTTGAGTACGAACATTTCTATAAAACTCTGCATCGACATTAACATGCATATTGACATATGTGAAATTGGACTACTTATATATATTTTCTATTATACTCTAAAATGTATGTTTTAAATTATTGTTTGTTATATAAGTTAAGACTCACCCAGAGCTTATTAGCTCAGCCCCTTTGTTTTTTTTATTTGAATTCAGACAATCCTTAAGGTTAGGACTTTGATGCAGCTATTGAAGGGGTTCTTGAATGGTTTCATTTTAAATACTTCAAACTTTATTATATCATTATTATTGTGACTATAATGTTTTTTTATGGACTGTGGTATGGGACTTTATATTTAGGGATTTTTATTTTATATTTTCATGATTTGGAGTTTTTATCTACCGACTGATGTTTTATTTACAATGCATAAAAAATCGATTTTTAACAATAATATGATTTTAATACATTTTTACTGCAATATTTAAAATTTTGTTTTTAACAAATATAACTTAGTATTTTTGAAATAATTGATTTTTACAAATGAAACTCTGAAATTGTTTGTTGATTTTGAAATTATACGATTTTCTTAAAACAAAGCAAATAATTAAGATCACCAGTCTTAAATAAAATGGAAATTGGTTTTGAAGAGTGATTTAAAATAGGAGTGTTTTTTAATGCCATTCCAATGGCCAATGTAATTTTCAAGATTCGGCCATAACATATAGGTTGGGTTTAGGAGGTTACATTTAGTGATTTTTCTTAAACCTGTGAGCATATTTTAAATAGGGTATTTTGGGAACCATGCCACAGGTAAATTTTATTTTACAAAAGTGGAAACACTAATATATATAGACTTTTTCAGCACTTTCTCATAATTACTTCATGCAAATTCTAAGTATTTTCTATCAAATTTTTTTCTTTCATTATAAAATAACTAAATTGGATATAATTTAATACAGATCTTGATTTTTTAGCTATTCTTATATTAAATTATATAATTCTACCAATTTCGAGAGGTTTTGTGCAATGGAATTAAAATTAACCTTGAAGTCACCTTAGGAGGATTTAAATGCTAAAGCATCTTCGAAGCATTAGCTCATAATTTAACATCCATGTACTTCCCAAATTAATATTCTCATACTCTCTAAAAATTATCTTGAGTCAATGTAAATTTCGGTCAATAAATCTGGACAACCTGATGTAGAAAGAAAGGCCCTTAAGGACCAATTGAGGATGGAAGAAGGACGAGCCCATGAAGCAGAGCAAAACAGTCCAGCCCTTACCTAAATCTCATTAAAATAATTTTAAAATAGCCCTTAAACTCTCTCACAAAGTAATTCCAACCCTTCCACTTTTCAAGCCTTCCCTTTATGGCACCAAACCATATTTAGCAAAGTCATCCCAACCTCTCTTCCTAATATCAAGGGCAGACCATGGGAGGAGAGAATCAAGGCTCTCCCATGCTATTTTTAGCCTCCTCAAACGAGTATAAATAGCAACCCTCCATGCCTTCCATTTCATCACTCATTCACTCATTCACTCACCATTCATCTTTTCCTCTTATCCATCTTCTCTTATTTGCTCTCCCATTTCCAATTTTTCTCTCTTGAAAAATAGCCTTGAAAGCATTTTGAAGCAACAAAATTTGACATTCTTGAAGGTCCTTGGTCAACAAAAAAAAGTAGAGCGACAGGGATGCACGTTGGTCTGACTTCGGAGAAACATTGAATTTGTCTTATAATTTCATTCTCTTATTTCTTTTTAATTTGTTTGAGATCATGAGCATGAATGTTAATTGTTTTGATGCTTCCAATTTAATTAAAATGACTTAAATTATGTTTGTGTTAGATTGATTAGATTTTGTCTACTTAAATTGTTGAAATCATGTTTGTGATGTTACAGACCGTAGTAATTTGTTGAATTAGATAAATTCATTCCTATGTTCTTGAATTCTAAATGTAATTTTGGAATTGAATTAACTATTTAATCAAAATGAAATTATAATTAATTGACAAAATATCTAATTGGTGCATGTTTAATCTACTTAAGTGTAAAATTAGATTAAATGAGTAATAGTATTAATCGATATTATTACCTTGCATAACCTAAAGATGGTAGTGATTAAATTTGTTTTAGTATAAAAATATATTGTTACTTCACTTTGTATTATGTCTACTTATTAAAATTAATTAATTAATTTGACATAGACATATGCTAGAAAAATTAATTGATTTTAATAAGTATGTTTGTATTGGTTAACAAAAGACCAAATTGTCATGGAATTGTTCGTAACATCATAAACATTGTTTTAATAATCTAAGTTAAAGAATAAAATTAATCTAACACACCTATGTCATATTGATTAAACTTGTTAATGATTTGCTTTCCCCTTGTGTTTTTAATTTAATTTAATTTAATTTGTTACTTGGTTAATTTTTAGTCTAGATAATAACTGACTTTCCTCAAAATATTTTTCTACTTCCAATTTGTGTAATTATACATTTCATAGATATTTGCTTATTCAGTCCCTATGGAGATGATAACTCGATATACTTATCACTTTATTACTTGTTATGATTGTATACAGTTGCACATTTCGGTTGTTCAATAAATTTGTACTTATTTTTTTCAAAACAAAAAATCAATAGTCCGAAGTCGATCCTAGATAAGAACTTTTATTACTAAAACTATAGAAAGACTATAGATTGTGAACTTTTAGTAAACTATTACACTAAAAACACTCAGGATTAATAACAATAACTTAGACTCGCGATAATGAAATGAACATTCGATGTGTATGAACTTGTGGCATGGGAGCCCATGAAGCACAATGTTGCGATAGCCAAATTGCATCATCTGCATCTCAAGTGGGTACACCTGAGCTTGTGCCCAAGCATGTTGAGAATGCAACTACAGCTAAAGGTAGTCATCAGGAGCCTACTAAAGATGTTGTATCGTAGGCCATGCTTAAGGTGCTTCAATGAGTGGTTGAAGCCCAAAACGAATCTTGTAGTCATTGGACCATTATTGAGAAGCTTCGATCTAATGGAGTCGAGTTGTTTAGGAGTGTTGCTGTGACATCCCTACCATATCTAAGTGTAACGACTCACTTTTAGTGAAATCATAATAGTGGTTTCGGGACCACAAATCTGAGGTCATAAAATTTATTTTAATATTATTTTTTGGTTTACAACATGATAGTATTTTGCATAAATATTTCGTTAAGAAATTTTATCTTTTGTATGCTCAATTTGTGAAAAATGACTAAATTGTATAAATTGAGAAAGTTGTGTTCTATTAGCTAAAAGTGTTAAATAGCTATAGAACTTTAAAGTGGAGGTCCTTATATGGTAAATATACCATTAAATAAGTTAGTGCGTGTGCATGGCTTGGTAATTAAGTAATTTTTAATGTTAGGTAAGGGTAAAATGGTAATTAGGTAATTAAAAGTAAATTAAATAAAACAAAACAAAACAAATGGCCATCTTCCTCATAAAATTTCCACAGCAAGTTAGAGCCATTATAGAGCTTAGAATTTCAGTAACTTAGAGCCATTATACAACTTGAAACTTCAGCAACATAAATGTAATGCCCCAAAAAGATATATTTTTGTTTTTGAAAAAATATGACACAAGTATATGTCTACTTCAGTGGTTAAGTGTTCTAGGTGTGTGTATGAGGTCCCAAGTTCAACCCATTCTTTTGGAAAAGTTTTGGAAATTTTTTGAATAAAGCATCACATTTGTTCAGTAGGCTTGTATTTGTTTGGTTGTAAGAATATAACAGAATAGGCCTGTTGGTCTGGTGGTTAGGTGGAGTGCTAATATGTTGATGGTCTGGAGTTTGAATCCCTGTGCATGCAAGGGAGTTATTTTTTTTATTATCTGTATCGTGTGAGAGTTTGAAGAGAAGTAAAATACTAAAGTGTTTGAGTGAATTTTGAATTCGGTTGTTGAATGGATGTGGTGGTCGGTTTTTGGGGAGTTTGAGAGATAGTGGTAGTGTGGTGGACTGATTTTAAGAGAAAAATAAGGGATTAAGGGTGGTTATCGGATATTCTGTCAATCTTTTCTTTTTATTTCTGTCAGTTTAGGATTTTTTTTGTTATCTGTGCCATGTGGGAGTTTGAAGGGAAGTAAAATACTGTTTGTTAAGAAAATGGATGGATTCATAAGGATATGTATCGACTACCGACAACTAAATAAGTTGACTATTAAGAACAAGTATCCCCTTTCAAGGATTGATGATATGTTTGACCAGTTTCGAAGGGCGTCTGTGTTCTCTAAATCTAACTTACGTTTTAAGTATCATCAGTTGAGGGTTAAGGAGGCTGATGTGCATAAGACAACATTTAGGACTCGTTATGGTCACTACGAGTTCATAGTAATGCCATTTGGACTGACTAATACACTGGTAGCTTTCATGGATATGATGAACCGAGTGTTTCGGCTCTACCTGGATCAGTTTGTAGTGGTGTTTGTCGATGACATATTGGTTTATTCGAGGACTGAGGATGGGCATGATGAGCACCTTAGGATTGTTCTTTAGATTTCGAGGGAAAAGTAGCTATATGCTAAGTTTAGCAAGTGCGAGTTCTAGTTACCTGAAGTAACATTTCTAGGTCATGTGGTGTCTACTGAGGGGATTCGAGTCGATCCTCAAAAAATTGAGGTTGTATTGGATTGGAAGCAGCCTAAGAATGTGTGTGAGACTTGCAGCATTTTGGGGTTGGTAGGTTATTACTGATGGTTTGTGGAAGGATTTTCACTGATCACAGCACCCTTGACTACGCTATTATGTAAATGTGTACCGTTTGACTGGACTAATGCGCAGCAAGAAAGCTTTGAGAAGCTTAAGACTGTACTGACTTAGGCTCCTGTTTTGGTATAGCCTGAACCTGGAAAGCAGTTTACGGTTTATAGTGATGCATCACATGTTGGTTTGGGATGTGTGTTGGTGTAGGATGGAAAGGTAGTTGCATATGCGTCTCGTCAGCTTAAGATACATGAGGTGAACTATTCGACGCACGATCTAGAGTTGGCTGTCGTAGTCTTTGCATTCAAAATCTGAAGGCATTATTTGTATGGTGAGAAGTGTATCATCTACACTGATCACAAAAGCCTCAAGTATCTCCTTACTCAGAAGGAACTGAATCTACAGCAGTGAAGATGGGTTGAGCTGCTTAAGGATTACGACTGTACCATTGAGTACCATCCTTGCAAGGCCAATGTGGTGGCCGATGCGTTGAGCCGTAGGGCTATGACTGATCTGAGAGCAATGTTCGCTCGACTTAGCCTATTCGACGATGGAAGTCTGTTGGCAAAACTTCAGGTCAAACCAACATGGATTGAATAGATTCAAGGTAAACAGTTGGGGGATAAGTCTCTCAGGTTGTTTTTTGTCAGGTTGAGAATGGTTGCACTACTGACTTTGGGATAAATAGTGATGGGGTACTTTGTTTCTGTGGTCAGATTTGTATACCAAATGATGAGGATTTAAGGCAGTCGATTCTGAGAGAGGCGCATGGTAGTCCCTATCCTATGCATCCCGACGGGAACAAGATGTACCGAGATCTTTGGGAATTGTATTGGTGGTCAGGGGTGAAGCGTGAGGTTACTGACTTCGTTGCTCGCTGTTTGACCTGTCAGCAAGTTAAGGCTGAGAATCAGTTAGCTTCGGGTTTGCTGCAGCTGGTTAAGATACCGTTATGGAAATCGGAGTGAGTAACGATGTACTTCGTTAGTAGGTTGCCTCTAACACTCACTAAGAAGGATTCTGTCTGGGTCATCGTGGATCAAATGACCAAGTCTTCTCATTTCATCCCAGTAAGGACCAATTTTTCTCTTCAGAAATTAACTAAGCTCTATGTATCGAAAATAGTGAGACTGCATGGGGTACCTGTCTCGATCATTTTTGATAGAGATCCTCGTTTCACATCTCGATTGTAGAAGGAGCTTCATGAAGCTCTGGGTTCAAGATTAGACTTTGGTGCTGCTTTCCATCTTTAGACAGATGGTCAGTCAGAGAGGGTGATTCAGATATTGGAGGACATGTTGAGGAGCTGTGTTAGTGATTTTCGAGGCAGTTGGGAGGAGTACTTACTGTTAGCGGAGTTTGTCTACAATAATAGCTTCCAGTCTAGTATCCAGATGACACCTTATGAGGCACTGTATTGTCGTAAGTGTCGCACTCCTTCATGTTGGACTGAGTTGGGTAAGCGACGTGTTCTGGGTCCTAAGTTGGTCTCTGAGACAGAGGATAAGGTTAGATTGAATCAGGATTATTTGCAATCGACTTCTGACAGGTAGCAACCTTATGTGGATTTGAAGAGGCGTGAGATCAAGTATTCTGTGGGGGACTTCGTGTTTCTCAAGGTCTTACCATGGAAGAAGGTATTGAGGTTTAGTCGTAAGGGCAAGTTGAGCCCTAGGTTTATTGGACCTTACCGTATTCTGAAGCAAGTGGGACCAGTTGCTTATCAGTTGGAGTTACCTCTGACATTGGATCGTATCCATAATGTGTTCCATGTCTCTATGTTGTGGCGTTACCACTCTGATCCTACTCATATTGTCCCTGTTGAGGAGATTGAGGTTAGGCCAGATTTGACCTTTGAGGAGGAGCCTGTCCAGATTTTGGATCATGACGTAAAGGTTCTGAGGAGGAAGTCTATTCTTTTGGTGAACGTTCTATGACGTAATCATAGCACTGAGGAGGCCATGTGGGAGCCTAAGGATACGATGCATCAGCAATATCCTTATTTGTTTTGATCAGGTAAATTTCGAGGCCGAAATTTTCTTTTAGGGGGTAGAGTTGTAATGCCCCCAAAATGTATATTTTTGTTTTTGTAAAAATATGACGCAAGTATCTGTTTGCTTCAGTGGTTAAGTGTTCTAGGTATGTGTATGAGGTCCTAAATTGAAGCCATGCCTTTGGCAAAATTTTGGAATATTTCTGAATAAAGCCTCACTCTTGTTCAGTAGGCTTGTATTTGTTTGGTTATAAGAATATAACAGAATGGGCCTACTAGTCTAATGGTTAGGTGGAGTGCTAATATGTTGGTGGTCTGGAGTTCGAATCCCTATGCATGCAAGGGAGTTATTTTTTTTGTTATCTATGTCGTGTGGGAGTTTGAAGGGAAGTAAAATACTGAAGTGTTTGAGTGAAGTTTGAATTCAACTGTTGAGGGAATATGGTGGACGGTTTTTGGGGAGTTTGAGAGATAGTGGGAGTGTGGTGGACTATTTTTATGAGAAAAATAAGAGATTAAGAGTGGTTATCGAATATTCTGTTAGTCTTTTATTTTTCTTTTTTATTTTTTTCCCAAAAAAAATCTGCACGTCTTCCCTTCCATTCCCCCAATCGAATTATCCTCTACCTTTTTTCTTTCTTTTTGTGTTAGCAAATCCCTTTTTCTTCCTTTCATTATTTTGACCAAGACGTGTATCCTTGTTCGGGATTCTGTTTGATCGCTGCGTTTTCCCCATTTGGTAAGTGACTTAAGTTATTGTAGTTTTCACATTCGATTACTGACTAAAGGTTATGATTTTCTGTTTTGGACAGCAAAAAATTGAGAAGAATAGAGCCTTCCTCGTGCCACCTCGTAATTGAAATCACTAAGGGTGGTGGGGTAAGCATTGGTCGCTTGATTAGCGTTATGTTCATTCGTATTTGCATTTTAAAAACTCGATTAAAATTTGACACTATGTTTGGGAATGTCAATTCTTGGTTTTGTGTGTCTTGGGAGTGTCTACACGTCAAACCGGAACCGGTGGTTAACCGAAACTCAGAAAAATGAGATTCGGCGAAAAGCTAAAATTGCTTGTTATTTGGATAACAGTACTAGGCTAACTTTGACAAATCACCATAAATTGTGGAAATCGAATTAGAGGATTTAAAAATTATGGAATTAAAGATTATTGAGTCTAGTTTCTCATAGAATAAATGGTCTAAGTAATGAAATTGTAAATCGTGAGATATAATAAGTTTTGTTAGACAAGGTCAGAATGAATTCGGGTTCCCCTATTCTAAATTCGGAAAATCATCAAAAATTGGAGAAAAATAATTAGGGGTTAAAATTTACATGTTTAAATTATTAATGAGTCTATTTTAATAAAAACAAATGGTAACATCACCCAAATTTTGTACTAAGAGATAATTAATTTTTAGCAAAGAAAGGTTGAAACTGTCAGACAGTAGAACAGGGGTAAGATTAAAGATTTTACTGTACTTAGTGGCTGAACCAAAAATTCTGAAAATTTTATTGTAGAAAGGTATTTGGGTCTAGTTTCAAAGACATCAAGCGTACCTTAATTTGGAATTCTGTAGCTCAAGATATAAATAATTTAGTAATAGTGACTCAAGTAGACAACTTTGAAGGAACATGTAAATAAATAGTGGAAACATATATGATTATTTAGCTAGCACGAGTTACATTAAAAATGGACCATGCAGCGAAAACCAATTTGGCCGAGTGGGCCACATGGGCGTGTGGGCCTACACGGGTAGACCACATGGGTGTGTGAGCCCATTTTCATTGAATTGATTGCTAAGGTTGCAAGGGTAGCCCAAGTTTACTGGGAACCTACTGTAGGGTCGGTAAGCATCACTTAGACCCCTAATTGTACGAACTGACTATTTGATTTATATATGTGTTGAGCATGATGATAGTATGCTTGTATACTGAACTGGTTTTATGTACTAATGTCTTAAGATAGCATGTCATGACTTGTATGTTGCATTGCATGGGGGTGGGTTAATTATATTTGGAGGAAGTGTACTGGAAGGCTCTTAAGTCTAACACACTGGCAGCTTAGCTGCAAATTATTGTTTTGTACTGCATTCGATACTACCTGGAGTGTAAGGATGGGTAGGTTGATTTGATCCCCACATGGAGTGTAGGGTTGAACGGAGATGGTGTGTAGAGGCTGGTTGGGTAGGACTTTGTTGCTGAATATTGCATGACTGCTACTGATACTGTGATGGGCTAAGGCCATACTGCATATTTGATATTGTACTGAGATGGGCTAAGGCCCAAACTGTTTCTGATACTGAAAAAAGGCTTAGGCCCAGAACTGCTTTAACTGGGCACTGTGATTTGCTATTGCTTATTTTCTATGGGATTACACACTGAGTTTTCGTCAACTTACCCCTTTTGTTTAAATGTTCACAGGTAATCCCCAGATCTAGACAGATCGGTGCGGCAGTGACCATAGTTTTGGACTTTCATGGTTTTTAACTCATATTTACGATAATTGGTTTTATTTCTATTCTATTTTTACTAGCTAAGTTTTTAGGTTGTAATTGGACTTCCGGACTTTGGTTTTGGATTTTAATTATCTTTACCTTATGGATTACAACTGCTAGTAGTATGAAACCTCAGTTTTCAAAAGAAACAAATCTTTTTCCTAAATGCACGATTATTTAATCTGTTTTAAAAGCTTCTGCAAACGAATAACGTTTTGAAACTATCGATCAAATGAGCAACACAATTTTGGATTTAATAAGATATTAAGATAAGATATTCAATGGAAATGGTTTTAACGCAAAGAAATGATTTTCAAACACCCTATCATGTGACATCGCTGGATCCGACCATAACGTCTGGGTCGGGTATGGGGTGTTACAATAAACCCATAGCATGTAAGTGAATTTGATGTTTGTTTCTGTTGATTTTTATTTCTTTTGGAATCGTTGTTGCTTAACCTAGCTAATTAGGGGATTAATTTTCAAAATGGTTGAAAGTCTAGGGTTTTGCTATGAGAGCATTCTTGTTGTTCTTGAAGTTTAATGCAAGAAAATGAATCATTGTTGTTAATTAAGCAACTTTTGTTTAGTGAGTTTTAATGAAATTCCCAATTAGGGGTAATTTGAACAATGTGAATTTTGTGTGTTAAATGTGTGAATTTGTGATGTGTAGTGAATTTTCATGAATTTCATTTTCGAGTTTAAGGACTAAATTGTAAAAAAGTCAAATGTTTAGGGGTAAAATGGTAATTTTTCCATAACATGAAATTTGGATTAAATTAATTAGAAATATGATTAAATGAGTTAAATTTGATTATGTAGATCAAGAAAAACAACATTCGGAACTAAATCGGGGAAAAAATAAAGTCGTGGATTAAACGATCGTATTCTCTGTTTGAGTTTGAGGTAACTTCGTGTAAATGCATTATGTAGTTATATGTTTTAATTGAAATATATATGTATGTGATTAGTTTAATTATTATGTATAATTATCAACCACATAACTGACAATGTACGAAGAATATCGAACCTCGTTTGAACCTTAAAAATTTGTAGGATACAAATGACATGTCATTAGGGTTACTATTTTGGTTGAGGTCCTCCATGTGTTACGGACTCACCACAACTCGTATGAGCGTACTGATTTGCAACTCGTAGGAGCTTTCTGATATTCAGCTCAGAAGAGCTTACCATTTATCGCTCGTATGAGCCTACATGTATAGGAATTGACATATTACAGTTCAGTACACCTCGTGTGTACTCTAAGTGGTTCAACGAGCATAATGTTATTACAAGATAATATAAGTTCAATATGAACTAGTACGTGTATTTACATGGAGATGGATTTTATATATATGATATACAGATATACGGTAGAGATGCTACATGTACATTAATAATTGTTGAATTCATACATGATTCTTGGTTTTTATGTGTATACATGGCTAACTTTGTGAATGGTTTTGTGATAGGCTTTGGCAAAAATTGAATTGATTTATGCTTTGAGTTATTTACCTAAATTTGTGGTAATACGGTATGTTTTATTCTATGTTTTACGAACTTACTAAGCTTAATTGCTTACTCCGTTTATTTTTCCGTTTGGACTTTATATTTTGGTTAAATGGCATGTATAGGTATTTTGGCTAATGTGGCCTATATGTCTCGTTGAGTTTTGGCCATTTGAATTGGCTTGAAAGGTGGTCATGTATTTTGGTATGTATATATATATAAATGGTCTCATAGTATATGATGTATGGTTGCTATGTGAATGACTTGGTTGTGAATTGGTATTTTGGGTACCAAATGGTTGAGATTTATAAGTAGCATACGTGTTAGTTTTTTAGGCACAAAGTTTGCATATATGTGTTTGACCAATTAGGTTTGCATGATTATGAGTGGCCATTGGAGTTGCCTATATTTATCATGATAGTATGTGATATTATTACATGTTATTAACTTGACATTGGTTGGTTTTGAATGCCTATTTATGCCATGGTTATATGCATATTGATGTGTGTAGGTTGGTACCAATTTTGGGTGAGAAATATGGCTTGAAAATGACCTATTTTTGTCCACGCGGGCAGAGACACGGGAGTGTGTCTCAGCTGTGTGTGACACATGGCCAGGTGACATGGTCGTGTGTCCCCTGTAACTTTCTTAGAAACCAAGTTAGTAGCTTCACACGGCCGAGCACACAGGCATGTGGCTTGGCCATGTGGCACAAGTCAGTATACCCTCTTGGTTTTACACGACCTAGCAGAGGACCTGGCACACGGGCGTGTGGTATGGCCGTGTGACCCAAGTCAATGAGTTACACGGGCTCAGACATGACCATGTGTCCTCATTTCGAATGCCCACACGGCCTAAGACACAGGTGTTTCTCTTGGTTGTGTGAGACATATGGCCTGGCCACACGGGCGTGTGTCCCCTGCACTTTGAAAATTTTCCATGTTTTCCTAAAAATTTCTTGAGTACTCGGTTTAGTCCTAAACCACTTTTAATGTTTATTTTGGGCTTTGAGGGCTCGTATTAGGGGCCATATGATTGTCTATGAATGGTTTATTTTGAATTAAATAAGAAATGTACATGAAAAGTTTGATTGATTGAACTATAAGTCCGGTAATACTTTATAACACGGTTCCGGGGTCGGATACGGGTTAGCGGTGTTACACTGAGTATTGGATGGAGGCTACTGAAAAATTTTTGGATGACATGGATTGTAACCCCAAGAAGAAATTGAAGGTTACAGTATTGTTGTTAAGTGACAAGGCTTATCGATGGTGGCAATCTATCATGAAAGATACGTAGGAGGAGAGATTGACATAAGACTATTTCCAAGAAGCATTCCATAAGAAATACATGGACACTAGATATGTTGAAGCCCAAAGGCATGAATTTATTAAGTTGAAGTAATGACACATGTCTGTGGCTAAGTATGAGGCCAAATTCTTAAGGCTCCGTCGGTATGCTTAGGGGATGGTTGCGACAAAGTAGGATAAGTGTATTAGATTTGAAAATGGGTTACGGTATGATTTGATGATCCACGTCACCCTACACCAAGAGAGGGTTTTCAAAAATTTTGTGGAGAAAACCAATATTGTTTAGGAAGTTAAGTGTGTGGAGTGTGAGATGAGAAAAAATGCTAAGGCCCCTACTAAGAGGGATGTTGGTCCCACTGCCATGCCTTCGCGACCCATTAAGCTGGCCAAAGATGATAGACCTTGGCAGAGTACTGTGCTAGTCGGTACTGGAGGCAGGATTCAGAACTATGCTTCTTGTGGTAAGCAACATCCAAGTGATTGTTGGAGAAGGATGGGTGCCTGTTTGAGATGTGGGTCTATAGACCATAAGAATAAATATTGTTCGCGTCATAATGATAAGATGCAAGCGCTAGTGCAGAACAAAGTTCAAAATCAAAGTCCTGGATAGCAGTGTAACACCCCGAACCCGAGACCGTCACCGGAGTCGAACACGAGGTGTTAACAGACTTTAAAAAAAATTCCCAGACACTGCCAATCTGCGTAATAGTCTCTTTAAAAATCATATCTTGAGTTCAGAAACTCAGAATCCAGTTCTGTAAATTTTCCCTGAAACTAGACTTATATGCCCATCTACATATTTTTTTCTAGAATTTTTGGTTGGGCCAATTAGTACAGTTTATTAGTCAAAGTCTCCCATGTTACAGGGATCGACTACACTGACCTTTGCGCATTACGACTTGGATATCTCCCTGTACAGGGCTTCAATACTGATCCCGTTTGTTTCTATAGAAACTAGACTCAGAGAGGAATCTATACATATATGGCTTGACTCCTAATTGTCTCTGGTTAATTTGTAATGAATTTCCAAAGTCGGAACAGGAAATCCAGAAACCGTTCTGGCCCTGTCTCACAAGAACCTGAATATCTCTTAACATACTATCCGTATGATTGTTTCGTTACTTTCCTATGAAAATAGATTCATCAAGGTTCGTTTACATAATTTATTCACTATTTAATTCCATTCCTACTATTTTTAGTGATTTTCCAAATCTATATCACTGCTGCTATCAGCATCTGCCTTTAAGGTAGACTTTACCTATTTCATAGTTTCCATGATTCAACTAGCCCTTTTTGCATAAATAGCACAATTTATGATAATGATTAACCATTCCCATGGCCAATCCTTGTCAAGCATATCCACACCTCTCAATAACCATATCCATACCAAATGATTATGACATTATACTCAAACATATATAAGCCATTTTCGCATGGCTATCCAAAATTATACAAGTCCAAAGGGTCCATGACCCACAACAAACGGGTAGTCCTATACATGCCATTTCGAAGTTCAACCAAAATTGTACCAAAAAGGGGGGCTTTGATAGTGTGGGCAACTTCGACTTCAAAATCCCGAGTCCGATAGCTGGAGAACCAAAATCTATAAAATAGAGGATCAAAGAAACGGAGTAAGCAATTTATGCTTAGTAAGTTTTGAGCAAGGAATTCCAGCACAGCAAAAGTATAGCATTCATATAGCTAAACGAATAATTTCATATGCACAAATTTTCGATATCATACTTGCTTCACATTACCAACCCTTATGTACATACACAAAAGATCAACTTAGCCAAAGGCCGGTAGCTCGTTTATCAACTGAGCGAATACTTATTTGTAAGGGCTCAACTAAATTCAAGCACATACGAAACATACCTCAATGTTGGGATGTTTCTAGAGTATTTACTGAAATTTTTACAGCAAGATCATTCATTCCCAAATCACGTACCTTCGGAATTTAACCGGATATAGCTACTCGTTCAATTGCCTTCGGGACATAGCCCGGTTATAGTAACTCGGACAATTGCCTTCGGGACTTAACCCGGATTTAGTAACTCGCACAAATGCCTTCGGGCTTAGCCCGGAATTAGTATCTCGCACAAATGCCTTCGGATCTTAGTCCGGATATGGTCACTTAGCACAAAGCCTTCGGGACTTAGCCCGGACATCATTCAAATAACCATGCACATTTAACAATAAATCATGGCACATTCGTATTTCATTTTCGTTAGTAAAACTCGAACACAAGACATTTATCATTCTTGCAATTTCGGCTCAATAGCCACACAAAGGGCATGATTTTAATTTGCTTAAAACATGATCTAATCAAATCATAATTTAAGCTCTTTTACTCAAGAACTTACCTCGGGTGTTGTCGAACGATTCCGATAGCTATTCGACCACTTTTTCCTTCCCTTTATCGGATTTAGTTCCCCTTTGCTCTTGAGCTTAATTAAACAAATAAATTGATTTAATCATTTGAGCATCGAAAAGAGGAACACAAGGCACTTGCCCATTTTTATACATTAGACATTAAAGTCACATATGTACGGAATCATGAATCAAACTCAACATTTTAGCTAATTTTTCCCCCTTGGCCGAATTTTCTAAGCCAAGACAAAAGCATCAATATGCTTGCCTCTAACCGAATACATGCAACACCAATCTCCTTCCTATGGCCGAATATGCATGTCTATGTTGGGGCCGATTTCAACACTTAATACATTCTACAAGTATGGTCACTTGTATTGACTAAACACCCTTTTGTTTCAAGTTCAAAACTTGGCTAATACACACATATATACACTAGTAAAGCATCCTCTCCCTTTCCATCAATTTAACACATGCATTACTCATTAATATACAAAAATTATATTCGGCCTTAGCACACAACTTGCTAGCCGATTCTTCTCCATCTAGCAACCAATGAACATATGTGCTCACTCAAAAATGCTAAAAAGAAGATTCAAGAATCATCAATCCACCATCACATGCATCATTAACAAGCTTCATATTTAGCATGCAATGGCATTAACACAAAATCTACCTAGGCCGAATATCATCCCCATGACATAGCAAAGATTTGAACCATGGGATAATTAGAACTCAAGCTAGCAACTAAAAACATGCATGAATCTCATGGCACAACCTCACACATACCTTGATCTAGATACAAGTATGGCCAAACCTCCTCCTAATCCTCTTCCAAACCAAACATGAAGCAAGAACTCCTTCCTCCTTCCTTAGAATTTTCGGCCAAATGAAGATGAAAAAGGATGAACAAAATTTTCTCTTTTCTTTTCTTTAACTCACGGCAATGGGGGGCGAACAACCACACACTTTTTTTTTTGTTTTCATCATATTCCCTTTCATTATTTTATGCCCATGCTCCTTATTTTATTTTTTTCCACCCATGATGCACCAACACAACATGTCTATGACATGTCTTGCCCATCACACTTGGTCTACCATGCTTGTCATGGCCGGCCACTACTAATTAGGGGGGAATTTGACATGCAAGTCCCCCCTTTTTATTTCATGCACTAATAGGTCCTTATGCTTCGACCTATCACATTTCAAAAATGTCGCACATAAGTCCTATTGACTAAATTCACATGCAATCGACTAAATCGAAGCTTGAAATTTTCACACATTCATAATTACATATTCTAGACAATAAATATCACATTCAAACATTTCAGTGACTCGGTTTAGCGGTCCCGAAACCACTTCCCGACTAGGGTCAATTTTGGGCTGTCACAAGCAGCCTCAGAGGGGTCAAGGTCAGGATAGAGGCGGTAGTGTTAGGCAGGGACAACGAGCACCAGGTCATGGTGTAGATCAGACTAATTCCAGATAGCTTGCACTTGTTTATACGGCCTACCATAGAGAGAATCATGATGCATTTGATGTCATAACAGGTACTTTTACAATTAATTTTGTTTAGTACTTCGCTTTGATAGATATTGGATCTACACACTCGTGTGTTTCCTATTTGGTGCCTGATAAACTGAGGATATAGGTAAAAGAAACTATTACTGATGTAACTGTAGACAATCCTTTAGGACAGTTTGTTACTTTGAATAAGATTTATAGGAGATACCCGTTCGAAGTTCAGGGGAAAATATTTCTTGCAGGTCTGATGGAGTTGCCTTTCGTGCAATTTGATCTAATATTGGGTATGGTGTAACATCTCAAATTTTAGCTTAATGAGAATGTAGAATTATATAAAAAAATTAGAAGTTAGCTCAGTGGTTAGTTGTTAAATGAGAAAGCATGGAAATTAAAATGTCTCAAGTTCAAATCCTTTCCATTGCAAATAATTAAATTTTGAATGACTGTGTCGTCCATACCCTTATAAATCAAGGTATAAATATTATTTTTACACAAAATGATCAGCCTTTAATTTTATTTTTTCCACTCTAGCCATCCTTCTCATCCTCTCCTCCTCCTCTCAATTTTATTTTTCTTTCTTCCTCCATTGTTTTTGCCGCCAATAACTTTCATTTATCATATTTTTATTTTCTTTTTTCCACAAGATTTTGATCAACTTCTCCACCAGCTTGCTCCCATTTTTCCCTAATATATTCGGCCCCAAATTTGAAATCTTGAATCTTCAAGATCGATTCCATTATCTAGCTTGTATAAGATCTCATTTTCTACCAATTTCTTGATAAATATTGTCAAAGAAAAACCTAAATTTTCAGATCTAGAATTTTGGGGATTTTTAAATATTTGATGGGTATTTTCTAGCTTTTTAATTGATCTGAAAAGTGCTTTTAAATTAGCCCCAATTTGGCCACCGTGGGTAGCAGTGCGCGTGCCTATGAGCAAGAAAAGGAGGTTGTTTTATGTATTTATTTCCCATATTTTTCCACCATTATCTTGAGTTCTTGAACCCCTCCTAATCAGCCTTTAAACATTTTTTAATTAGGGAAAATTGATATTGATCAATAGACAATTTAGATTTGACAATTCGGGAAGTATAAGTGTGGTTAATTGCAAACTAGTGAATAGTTTCGGTTTAGATATTGGGAAAACTTATTAATTGATAATAAATTTTTAATCATATATTAGAAACTTATTTTAAATAATTAAATATGTTAGGTGCCGAATTAAATGCCCCAAATTAGTACTAAATCCGAAAGATGTTCGTGCCTACAATTTGCCTCAAATTAGTGTAAGAAATCTAACTAGTTTGCATTTGAAAAATAGTTGTAATTGTGAGGATTTGGATCAAACCCATAATTGTGTGTTTAGGGTCTATTTAAGAGGTGTATTGATTGAGTTTTATACTAATTTTAATTTAGGTTCGTTTTAAAGTTTATTAGAGTAACCGTAAGATTCGCTAGTGTGTTGCAAAAAAGCGTAAAATAAGGTATGAGTCCTAAACTCAATAACTTGATTGGTAATAATAATTATTATGATTTAATTGATTAGCTTGCTGATCGGGCTTGGCTTAATAGCTAAGTAATTAAATTTGTAAGTGGTCGAACCAAGTACGTTTCGAGCCCTAACAACTTGACATGTTAGCAAAGTTTCTAGTTTGACAGTATAATTACGTGACTGATATGGTGATGAATGATTGATCTATTTGATATATGATTGGTGGTATGTATAGCATGATTTTTTTGAAATTTATGCATGATATATTTGTATGAAAGAATTGCTATGAAATATTGGAAATATTGGTATACATGCACAATGAAAAGTTCGTACAAGTATATGAAATTGTGATATGTTGAATGATACCATTTTAATGGTAAACTGAAAGTTGGATTATCAATTCCATTCATTGAAATTATTTTGTAATTTAGGGCGTCTTCAACATGCCAATTAAATGTGAAAGTATTGAATTATGGTTATGTATGAGATTGTGTGACATACTGCATGTGCATTGGGATGGGTACTTATTGTGGTTGATAGAGGAGTTCTGTGGAGTGCTGGCGTCATATTAAGTCTACATTTATTTTGTAGTCAGCGCACTGCACTAGAAGTACCGAGGGGAATGGCGATTTTATCGCACTATTTGTTATTCGACAGATTTTTTCCTTTATTTTATTCAATGGTTTTCACCACATCGAGCTTTGCTCGAATTCGTTGGAGTTTGGCAAACGGGTTCTGGGGAACTTGTGGTGTGTAGCAGATGGTTTGGGTAGGAACTCACATGTACATTGTGTCTTGATCATTTTACATAAAAATGTTACTATTGATGTTTTATTGTGTTATTTGGTTCCATAAGAAAATGCTTGAATGTATATAATATGCTTGGTTGTTTAGACTCACACTGAGCTTGTTAAGCTCACTCCATAACTTCAACTTCTCAGGTAATGAACGAAACTAGGACCGAATTTGGTATGTGGATGTATGACGGAGTTCAGACTTCATATTTATTTTTATTGAATTATTATTTAAAGTTTCCTTAAATTTATTTAGATTTTTGGACTGTAAACTGATTTGAACTGTGGTTTGGGACTGTTTCTATTTTAGGGATTTTTTATGCATGCATAACTTCACACATGAGAATGACTTATTATTATATATTGAAACTGAATTAAGCATGTTACTTTGCTTAATTAATAATAGGGATTTTTATTTGGTTTTTTTGTTGCAACAAAGATAATCAAAGTTATTTTTCAAAAGCAACGATCTGAAAAGAGTTTTCCAAAAACCATGTTAGTGCTTCAAACCTAACTTAATAAATATTGGATCTTATAATAAACCTTTTTTCTCAAAATAACCAAGGTAACCGCGGTTTTACTAAAAAGAGAGTGTATTTAAAGTTTTCAACCGTCGATAGGATAGAATCATAGTTTAGGTGTCCTATGTGACTTTCACGATTCGAGCATAATGTCTACACCGGGTTCGAAGGGTTACATTTTGGGTATGGTCTGGTTCATGAAACACCAAGCCAGTTTAGATTACGCTTTGAAGAGGGTCACTTTGAAGACATCTGTTGGTAAGGAGATCAGGATTGTAAAGATTACTTATCTATGGTGATCTCCACTTTAGTGGCTGAAAAGTTTCTTTATAACGGATGCAAAGCTTATCTGGCTTACGTTCTAGACATGATTGTTAGTGGATCAGTTATGGAAGGTATTCGTACCGTGAGTGAATTTTTTGACATTTTTTCAAAAGAGTTGCCTCGATTACCTTAGGAGCAAGAGGTTGAATTTAGGATAAATTTGTTGCCTGGGACTACTTAGGTGACCATTGATCCCTACTGTATGGCACCTAAGTAGTGTAAGGAGCTTAAGGTTCAACTTCAGAAACTTTTGGACTGTGGTTTCCTAAAACCGAGTGTTTGGCCATGGAGAGCTCTCATCTTATTTCTTAAGAAGAAATATGGATCTATGAGACTTTATATCAATTGCTGGCAACTGAACAAGGTGGCTATAAAGAATAAGTATTATCTACTAAGGAAATATGACTTATTTGATCAATTCAGAGGTGTCACGACATTTTCTAAGATTGACTTAAGGTATCAACTGAAGGTGAAGGAATCTGATGCACCTAAAATCGCATTCAGTACTCGGTATGGTCACTATGAGTTCCTAGTGATGGCATTTGGTCTTATGAATGCTCCAGCTATTCTTATGGACTAAATGAACTAAGTATTTCAGCCTTCCCTTGACTATTTTGTTATTATCTTCATTGACAACATTTTGATCTACTCTAAGCCTGAATTTGAGCACGATGAACATTTGAAGGTTGTTTTGTAGATCCTCCGTGAGAAGAAGCTTTATGCTCAGCTGAGTAAGTGTGAATTCTAGCTCTGAAAGGTGATGTTTTTGAGGCATATGGTATCAGCTAAGGCCATCTTGGATTGGAAGCGACCTAAGAATGTTAGTGAGATCCAAACTTTCCTTGGATTAGCTGGTTATTATTGGAGGTTTTTGGAAGGATTTTCACTCATTGTGACTTCTATGACTAAGTTGTTGACGAAGAGTGCTCGTTTTAAATGAACTAAGGAGCAGCAAGCTAGTTTTGAGAAGTTTAAGTTCATGTTGACTCAAGCACCAACTCTAATTCAACCCAAGTCTGGGAAGGATTATGTGGTTTATAGTGATACGTCCCATACCGGTCTTGGTTGTGTGCTGATGCAATATGGTAAGATAGTAACCTATGCATTGAGACTACTTAAACCGCACGAATGTAATTACTCGACTCATGACCTTGAGCTGGCAGTTATTATTTTTTCATTAAAATTTGGAGACACTATCTGTATGGTGAGAAGTGTATCATTCACACGGATCACAAGAGCCTTAAGTTATTTCTCTTCCAAAAGGAGTTAAATTAAAGCAGCAGAGATGGATAGAGTTGCTTAAGGACTATGATTGTACCATTGAGTAATATCCGAGGAAACTTAACATCGTGGCTGATGAACTATGTAGGAGGTCAATGATCGATTTGAGAGCGATGTTCGCTAAGTTGAGTTTGTCAAAGAATGGAGGATTACTTGTGAAGTTACAAGTAAAGCTTACTATGGTTGAGGAGTTAATATGAAGCAACCTCTAAATGTTTCTCTTATGCCTCGAATTAAATAGATTGATGAGGGTAAGACTTCATACTTTGGGTTTGACTCTGATGTTGTGTTGTGCTATCGTGGAAGATATTGTGTGTCGGATGACAAAGACCTGAGATAGTCTATCCTTTAGGAAGCGTATAGTAGCCCTTACGCTATGCTTCCTAAAAGGAATAAGATGTAGTGGGATTTGAAAGAACTGTATTGGAGGTCAAGTCTTAAGCATGAGGTAACCGAGTTTGTGGCTAAGTGTCTAACATGCCAGCAAGTTAAAGTTGAGCATCCGTTCCCTTCTGGCTTGTTACAACCTATTTAGATTCTTCAATTGAAGTGGGAGAAAGTGACTATGGATTTTGTTTGTGGGTTGCCATTTACACCTACTAAGAAGGATTCAATCTAGATGATTGTGGAAAGACTGACTAAGTCAGCTCACTTCCTACCAGTCCATATAGATTACTCTCTACAAAAGTTAGTGAGATTGTATATTTCAGAGATAATGAAACTGTATGGGGTATCAGTACCTATCATTTCGTACTAGGATCCTTGTTTTACATCTTGATTTTATAAAAAGCTGCATGAGGCTCTTGGTACTCAATTGGACTTTGGCACTACTTTTCATCCACAATCTGGTGGGCAATCTGGGCAAGTAATACAAATTCTTGAGGATATGTTGAGGGGTTGTCTAATCGATTTTTGAGGTAGTTGGAAAGACCATTTGCTGCTAGTAGAGTTTGTGTATAATAACAACTTTTAATAAAGCAATCATAAAGCACACTATGAGACATTGTATGGTCAAAGGTGTTAGACATCTTTGTGTTTGACTGAGTTAGGTGAAAAGAAAATGGTGGGTTTGGATTTAGTTCAGAAGACTGAGGCTATTGTTAAGGTAATTCAGGCAAAATTGAGAGTGGCACCGGATCAACAAAAATCCTATGCAGATTTGAAGATGAAGGATGCAGAGTTTAGTGTCAGGTATCAGATATTCCTTAAGGTATTGTCCTGAAAGAAGGTTTTGAGTTTGGTCGGAAGGCAAGCTGAGCCCTAGGTTTATTGGAACTTATAGGATTCTTAAGAGAATTTGACAGGTGGCTTATAAGCTGGAGTTACCTTTTGGAGTTGGACCATATCCATGATGTGTTTAATGTCTCTATGCTAATGCGGTACCAATCTGACCCATCTCATGTCATTCTGGTTGAGGAAATCGAGGTGAGATCAAAATTATCTTTTGAGGAGGATCCAATCTAGATCTTGGATAGTGAGGTTAAGGTATTAAGGAAAAAGCAAATTCAACTAGTAAAGGTGTTATGGCGAAATCATGGCACTGATGAATCTACTTAGGAGCCTGGGGACTCTAATCTTCAACAATATCCCTATCTGTTTTGATCAGGTGAATTTTGCAGACGAAATTTTTTTTAAGAAGGGTAGAGTGGTCAGACCAAATTTAAATTTAGTTCTTGTTAATCCTTGAACAAGTGTGAGTTCTAGCCTAGTGGTTAGGAGTAACCTAAGCCTCCCTTATGACCCAAGTTTGGTTCCCCTCTCCTTTTTTAAAAATTTTTGCATTTAAATTTTAATTGTGTCCCTCCTAGTTTCCTTATAAGGGAGACTCTTTCCTCCCTTATAAAGGAGTTAAACTCCCTATCGTTGTCCACTCCATTTGTCCCCTTCATGATCCAACTTTTACTTCCCATGTATCCCTTTCTTTGCAAATTGTGGTGTGTTGATTAGGTGTAGTTGTCCAACCCTTATGAAGCATGCATTTTTTTTTGTTTTTCATTCTTGCAACACTTTTTTTCTCTCTTTCCTCCTCCCTTTCAACCTCCCTGTGTCGGCCCCTCTTGGTTGCTCACAACTACTTTTTGCTTCTCTTTCTTTTATTTTTTTATGACTTTCATTTATCCCACCACCATATGCCAGTCCTTCTTCTTTGAGTCACCTTTGCGCCACCCCTCTTAGCCACTACCACTGTCTATTGTCGTCTGCCTCCATGATCATCTTCACTCGTCGTAGGCAATCACCATACACCAATAGTTTTTCTTCCATTTTCTTTTTCTTCACATATCATTTTTTATTTATGTTTATAACTTAAATCTATTCATTGTCTCTACTTTTGTGATATATTAGATATTTTTGGCGTCACTCATAATCTTTGATGATCCTTACCACCATGTTCAATTTTTTGTAACTTAAATCTATTCATTGTCTCTACTTGTGTGATATATTAGATATTTTTGGCGTCGTTCATAATCTTCGATGATCCTTACCACCATGTTCGATTTTTTATTTATCAAGATCCTAAGTACTCTAAATCTTGGATGTCAACAACATTTTCTGACTTTTAAAGAGATGATTAAATACTATATTCTAACTTCGTGTTTTTGGGTTGAAGTATTGTTGTCAAAGTATGCAATCTTCTGTGATTTAAGGAGTGGAATTTATATTTAACCGTAGAAATGTAAGTGTTAACAAAAAATTAGTTTTCTATTTGAATCTCGTAAGATTAGATTTAATACAGTAATAACTTAAATATTACCATATGTTAAATATTCAGATTTGGGTCAGTAGAATACCACAATTTAGATCTAAGATTTTGGATGATCGAAAAGAGGTATGTGTCTTACCTTATGTTCTTACATATGAAAAAGTTTAAGTTTTGGTTGTGTGAATATTATTAATATTAAATTTTAGTTTAAATATGTGTTAGTCAATTATGCCAATATAATGTTCTGAAATGGGTTAAGGTGTGTACTATGACTACAAACTTTTTGTTGAATTATTTGTTGATCAACAAATTTATATGTTTGTTCTAACACCTATTTTATTCAATCAAATGAAATAATTTTTGATTGAGTAAATCTGATATCATGATAAATCATGGACACTATTATTTTTGTTCTGATAAGCATAAAAAGAAAACCCATGCCTACTATTTTTGTTAACAAAATATGATCGCATGTTAAGATGCCTTTTGAGATATATCTATTTCTATATGCAATATCACATTGCATGGGGTTGGGATTATACTATAAGGAGGAATTTTCTAGTAGTCTAATGATCTACACATTTTGGTGGTATATCTATATATTCCGGCAATATATCTACAACATCTGGTTGTTTGTTCACAATTTCGGTATGTTATTGGATGGATGAGTCCTGTGGAACTCTTTTATGGTGTGTAGCGGAGTTGGGTAGGAACGTTTTTGAAAAACTCTGCATCGACATTGTCATACATATTGACATCTGTGAAATTGGATTGCTTATATATATTTTCTGCTATATTTTGAAATGTATGTTTTAAATTATTGTTTGCTATATAAGTTAAGACTCAGACTAAGCTTATTATCTCACCCCTTAGTTTCTGATTTGATTTCATATAATCCCCAAGGTTAGGACTTGGACGTGGCTATCGCAAGGGTTCTTAGATGGTTTATTTTAAATACTTAAAACTTTATTATATGATTATTATTGGGACTGTAATGATTTTCTTATAGACTATGACATGAGACTTTATATTTAGCGATTTTTATTTTATATTTGCATGATTTGGAGTTTTTATCTGCTCACTGATGTTTTATTTAAAATACATAGAAAATTAATTTTTAACAACAATATGATTTTAATATATTTTTTTTGTTGCAATAATTAAAAGTTTGTTTTTAACAAATATAACTTAGTATTTTGAAAATAATTAATCTTTACAAACGAAACTCTAAAAACACTTAATGATTTTGAAATTATATGATTTTCTTGAAACAAAGAAAATAATTGAGATCACTAGTCTTAAGTAAAACGACAATTGGTTTTAAAGAGTGATTTAAAATAGGAACGTTTTTTCATGTCATTCCAATGGCCAATGTAATATTCATGATTCAGCAATAACGTCTAGGTTGGGTTTGAGAGGCTATAACTTGGGCAACATGTCGGCCTTGTATCGCGCCACACCACTTACGTGGTGTGACACGGCACCTAAATATTACCTTGTATCATTCCTTTCGTGCTTTGATGGCCCAGGAAGCTTGTGCACTACTTGACCTTTGCTTCCACGTCAATTGGGCCTTTATATATCTATCCTACAAACTCATTTAAACCAATTAGCACAATCTAATGCCCATATCGGCCTATTGGGTCACAACACCTACCAAATGTGTTAAAATCACTTATTTTTCTTAACTTTCTATCCTAAAGCCTAAATATTGAAAATGTAAATTAAAATCCTAAATTGCTTAGAAAACAAGCTCTTTAAGTGTGGAATTGACCTGAACTAACTACTACATTTGACTGCAAGTCAATACACTTATTCGTATGATAAGTGGGGGGAAAGATGAAAGAAATTGAGACACATTGGAGCATTCCCTATCAACGGATTCTAGAAGCAATCTATTCTTATGATGGTGGAAGAGAACGACGGCTAGAAGTGGTCACACCACCAATTCCCATTAATTTTCTTCATTCTCTGCCAACCTATCCAATTTTATTTTATTTTTCTTCTCATTTCTAAGATCTATTAATAAGGTTAATTTTTCCTTATCAATATGTAAAATTTCAATTGTCTTTTCTAGGATTAGAATTTTCTGGATTTGAATTTCAATTGTCTTCTTCTTCTTATTCTCCTTCTTATTCTTTTATTGTCTAACTAGGGTTCTTAAATGGGGTAGTTTAAATGACAGCAAACCCTCTAACTGGTTAGTTAAATGACAGCAAGGAGTCGGTTAAATGCCAAGTCACTTTTTCGTTACAGACATAACGAAAAATGGTTAGTAGGACTGATTTGTTACTTTTTGAAAGTTGAGTGACTGTTTTGTCATTTAAATCAAAACTGAGTGAGAGTTGGTGTACTTTACCCAAATATTTATAATGTTGTATTATAATGTCTGGTTCATTGCCAAAACTTGACCATTCATGTTAGGCTCTATCCTTTGTATAACATTTCTAACCCCATTAATGGTTTCATTAAGCACATCACTTGTGGAATTACCTCCATACAGAAATTGCAGATTTAAGAAATATCCTATATAAAAATAATATAATAAATATCTAAACAAAATATTTCATAATTTAAAAAGTTAAAAGTTTTATGACGTACCAGGAGAATGTAAATCACTATAAAGTTGATTACTCCATCTTTTATCAACTATTTCCTAATATTTCTTGAAATAGAGACAATCTCTTTGAATCGCCAACTTTACTCTATCCATAGCTTCATAAATAAAACCCATAGTCGGTTTTTCATCACCATCACACATCCTTAATACTTTAACCAACGGTTCTTAGATATTTAGGACATCAACAGCCTTTTTCCAAAATTGGCTAGAGTTAATGGCTTCCATCATGTCTAATCCAGCTGGTTTTCTTGCATATGTGGACCTTCTCCATTCTAAAGAAGTCACCATTTATTTTAGTGTTTGTTTGCTTCTAACAATACTCTCCAAAGCATGAAATTGGTAACAAATCTAGTAATCCCATGTATGATTGTATATGAAAGAAGTTATCTTTTTTGCTTCATCTAGGACCCTTCTCACACTTTTTTTGTTACCAATTTCTTCCAAAATAAGATCCAAGCAATCAGCAAAACATGCTGACCAATAGAAGTGCATTCTCTTTGCATCAACATTTTACCACCGAATTTGATCATTGCTTCATTATCTATAACAAACTGAAAAATAAATTCTTCACCAATTTCATCCACCATTTTATCCATTATATTAAAATAATACTCAGCAGTACGAGAGGTAACACTGCTAGCATAAATTGACTTTTTAAAAATAATACCTCGAGGACTATAAATCAAGAAATTGATTAAATGTTGATTTCTAGTCTCTTTCCTTCCATCACACATAATGGTCACACCTCTTTCTTCCCAGATAGGCTTAAAGGCATTTACCCATTCTTGTATTTCCTTATACTCTTCTTCCAAATATACTCCTGTCACCTCATAAGCTGAAGGGCCCCTAACTGATTTTCCAACTTCAGTTGCAACTTGGAGTATAGGCTGTAGAAATGGTGACTCTGCAATTCTTGCAGGTAAAGCTTCATGCAATATTAACTTTGACATTGCTTTCCCCAGGTTTGTTTTTTCATTTTTCAAGAAAATTGTAGTGAGTTTTGGTTGCTTCAAACTTTTTGATCTTTCAAGAACAAGATCCATATTTGCTAATCTAGCTCTAGGAGAGTTAAAAATAGTCCACTGATGTTCCCTCCCACTTTTTTTAGAATTATGGATACCGAATGATCTGCTAAATACTTGAGTTTAAGAACTACTACCTACCTCAGTTTCATAAACTGAATCTTGACCAGTTCTTGCTCTTTGATGTTGCCTTTCTTCCCATTCAATTTTGGATCTTATACTCTCACGTCTTGCAATAGTAAACTCCTCATCATCAGCATCACTATCACCATAATCTCCATGATCTCCTAGTCTTATTCTTCCCTCCAATTCTTCTTTCCTCCTTTGCTTCACAATAATTTCATTATGATATTCATTAAGTTGTTGAGCAATGTTTTTTCTAACTTCTGTCGAGACACTTGGACAAGGTGCTACATTACCTTTTTTTTGTTGCCAAATGATCTTTCAACCATGTTATTCCTCCTTTGATGACTCTTTCACAAAATTTCAATTTGACATTATTACGAGCACCTTCAACAGGTTCTCCCTACCTCCAACCGTAATCATCACTAGGAGCTTCACTTATTTACTTCTCGAACGTGTCATTTTTTATAGCTGTACATAAATAATTTTTATTCATTACATGAGATCAAACCAGATAGTAAAATATTCAAAATAAAATAATAATCATAAAACTTAAAGCTAATAATAAAAAATTCAAAAATTGAAACATAAATCATAATACTTATAACTAACACCACAAAATAATTCAGAAAAATACCTTATAAACAGCTTTGTAACTAAATGCCTCCAGATCTATTGTATCTTTTATTTAGTTATTCAACTTTCATGTATTAAACTAAGATAAATAGATTTTTTAAACTAAGTAATAAACCCTAAATTAGCTGCCTATACTAATCAACCGCAATTAATAAAATAATAATTTCATATCATACATGTTGTAATAACTATAGAGTTAAGAACAAGTCTTGTAATGGAAAAAAAAAGAAGTGAACTCTTGAAATGGTGGAGAAGCATAAGTGAACTCTGGAACTCAAAGTTTCTATTTGCCTCTTCCACCCGTTGATGGTTTATGTAGTGGTGTAAACTTTTTTTTACACATTTCAATTTTTATTTTAAATTTGTTAACTATTTTTAAGAGAAAAAGTACATGAAATAATATATATACTTATTCATTCCATACTCAATTTTTTCCCTTTATTTGTTGAATGATTTTACCAAAAGATTCTATCGTAGTATTTCAATTTTTTCAAATACTTCAAAACAAAATTATACAGTTTACTTTAGCCCTTTACTCACATTTTACCCCTTTTTTCCCCTTTATTTGTTGAATGATTGTACCAAAAAAATTCTATCACAGCTGTCGAAACCACTTTTTAAAAACAAAAATAGAGTCGACTTAAAAAATAAAAATTAGAGTCGCCACCGATATTTTATTGGGATGTGATTGGATCACTTTAAAAATGATTTTGGTCTACGAGTTTCAGAAAAAATAGGTTCGGGAGTCAGTTACATACGAGGAAGAATTTGCACTCTTGTAACGCCTAAACTTGGTACCGAATTGATTATTTAATGTTTTAAAGTCGAAATTCAAAATTTTGAAAAGATTAAAAACGATTCCCCTTTTATTAATGATATATTTTTAAATATTTGTATAAATTTGAACATACGTAGAAAGGCCTTCTCATCCCGAGGCAACGAAATGTCGTATCTCGTAAGTTAGGATGCAACATTTGAATTCCCGAGCATAAGCTAACCTTTAAAAACCTTTAATAAAACTTTGTGTATTTGAGAACTAAAAACGTGCTTAGCCTTTTTAGTTCGACGAAAAAATTGAAACCCCGTAAGTTAGGGCACGATTTCACATCGTTCCAAAGACGACATATTGCAAACTTCATTTTCTCCTCTTTTATGAATTTGGATTAAAGCAAAAGTTTAATGCAATATTAACAATGATGTAAATTTTCTTTATTTGAAATGAAATGATTAATTTTTGGCAAATAAATCGGAAATTTTAACTACGATGTAATGTTCGGAACTGAAAAGAAAATGTATGAACATGGAACAATATACATAGGTAGACTACCATACAAATATGAATATACAAACTCAAATGCACATAATAGTTTTTAAACTTAAAATAATACATGAAACAAAACCCAATACCAACTAAATAGTACATGAAATAAAACAAAGTGAAGCAAGTAATAAGCTAAAAAAACCAGTATACAAATCAATTCAAAATAAAATGAACACATGAAACGAATTAAAATAAATCAATTTTAAAAAAATCATTTAAAATTACATGTAAACATTTTAACACATATAATGTGTAAACATAATATACAAAATATTGAAGTAAAAGATGTGTAAAGAAGAATTAGAAGGTATATTATATAGAAAAATGATAACAAAGTAATTTAAAAAAAAAGAGTATAATTCAAAAGAAATAATATATATAGATGGAATTTAAAACAACGAATGAATTGAAACAAATAATATATATGAAGATATAATTTAATACAAATAATATCCACGATGATTTAAAATGAATAGAGTAATTTACAATAAACAATATATAATAAATTTGGAATAATAATACATCATAAATTTAAAAAATTTTATGATAATTTAAAAAAATAATAATAATACGTGATAAATTCAAAATAATAATATATGTTAACTTTAAATAAAAATACATGATAAACCTAAAATAATGTTAATGATAAATTTAGAATAATAATATATTATAATATTAAAATAGTATTGATAATAAACTTAAAAATATATTAAACTTAAACATAAAAAGAATGTTAGATTTAAAAATAAATATATCTAAAAATAACAGAAAAATGAGTTTTAAACATAATAAAAATCAAGTACATTAAATTAAATAAGTATGGATTAAATTGTATTTAAGTCAAAATAAAAAGAAAAAATGAAAATAAAGAAGAATTGAGGACCAAAAAGGCACGTGCGAATAACATGGGGACTAAAGAGGAAAATATCCCCAGCCCCAAAACGCTGTGTTTCAGCATGGACCAAATTGAAACAAACAATGAAATATGTGGCAAAATTTAAGAAACATAAGAGGATCAATTTAAGCACGTTACAAAAGCGGGGGAACCAATTGCACAAATAAAACATTGAGACAACACGCACGGATCCTTCCCTTGGGTTGGGTCACAGCACGGATCATTGCGAAAACAACACCGTTTTGAAATCATTAGCACAGGTCTCAAATGGTGCCGTTGTTCAGCCCCTATAAAGCCAAAATTGAATCATAGTAGCCACTTTTTACAAATGGCATACCCTAGCCGCAGCACTCGGAAAACAAAATGCCCTATTGCCCCTGCCCTTCACCAGACTCCGATTGGGACGTAGGGAGCGAAGGTTCAACCACCAGGTAAGTCTCTCGACCCTTAACTCTTTCCTTTTTCTCTTTTTTTATACGATTAACAGAAAAAATAGAAAAGAAAAATCAGAGAAAAATAGAAGAAAAGAAAAGTATGAAAATCACTTTTCGAAAACTTTTACTTTTTATTTCTTTCGTATTTTTTCACTGATTTCGTATCCCCTCTTTTACAATCAAGTTTGCTTTTTATAGCAGATCATGGAAAAAGGAAAATGTAAAAAATCTAATTTTAAATGTGTTATCTGCTTGTTGCCTTTTATTTGCGATTTTTTTTTATTTTCTTGCCATTTTTCCAGCTTGTGCTGTTTGTTGCCATTTTTGTTGTACAGGTACAAGCTCGAAGGAGGCGAATGCGCACGGAGACTCGGCACACACAGAGGGCAAGAGCGGCACTTGGATCTTCTAGTGTTTCTGTTTCGTGGTCTAGGGCCAGGCATTGGGCCTCTGTAATTGGGTCACTGTTTATTGGGTTTTAGATTGGGTCTTGGTGTATTTTGAATTTGGGCTTGAAATCGGGTTTCTGTTTGGGCTAGCAATTTTAATGTAATTGGACTGTATTTGGACTTTGAATTTTTATTTGGTATTTGGTTTTATTTATTTATATACGGGCCGGGCAAATTGGGCCGATTACAGCTGCCCCTCTTTGCTCGTTGTAATGTAACAGGAACGGAGCAAAGACTTTAGAAATGACCAATTTTGCCAGGTCGTACTGGATCTTGGTGCTCTACTTCTTCAAGTATCCTAATTCCAACCTATTGCATCTTCAAAGGTATTGGTGCTTCGATCCACTCCACTGTAAACGTTAGGGAAATAAGATTTGTATCTCTTCAATGAAACATTTGCTATCTTCAGTCTGCTCCACTGCAACTTCAGGGAGATAAGACATGTAGCTTCCACATGTTTCACTGTAATTTCAAGGAAATAAGGTCTGATGTGATCTGCTCTATTGCAACTTCAGAGAGATAAGATCCATCATTTTAATTCACTCCACTGCAACTTCAGGGAGATAGGATTGGTTTCTTCAATCTGCTCCACTGCAACTTTATGGATATAAGGTTTGATATGATCTGCTCTACTACAACTTTAGAGAGATAAGATCTATAATTTATAGCTTCTATCAGTTCCACTGCAACTTCAGGGAAATAAGATTCGCTATCTTCAGTCTGCTCTACTGCAACTTCAGGGAGATAAGACTTGTAACTTCAACTTGCTCCACTACAACTTCAGGGAGATAAGGTTTGCTATGATCTACTCTATTGTAACTTCAGAGAGATAAGATCTGCAATTTATAGCTCTAACCTATTCCGCTGCCACTTCAGGGGAATAACATTTGCTATCTTCAGTCTGCTCCACTGCAACTTCAGGAAGATAAAACTTCACTTCAATCCGCTCTACTGCAACTTTATGGAGATAAGATTATTGGCTTTAATCTACTCCACTGAAACTTCAGGAAGATAATATTTGTCATCTTCTTCAATCTATTCCACTGCAACTTCAGTGGTATAGGATTGTAGTTTCACCAATCTACACTCTAGGGAACATGACATGTAGAATCCATTGTATGAACCTATTTATGCCTAATGATTAGGATGTTATGATCGAAATGAGTCAAAATTTACTAACTAGATGCTATGAATGAATGCAGAATGAGGATGATCCCCTTTTTTAATGTTTGGGTTGTCATTACTCATTGTTCGTGAAGATTTCATCACTGATGTTATAGAGTTATTTTATTCAGCTGGTGCCTTCAACAAATACCCAAAGAAACATTCAATCAGTTTGCCTCACTGTAACCTCAAGGTTCAACTGTTCTTCTGAGACTTGAGTTTTGGGCCATCTTTCTTCCACTGCAACCCAGGGCTATAAGATATGACTCTTTTCAAACCTCTTTTATTGCAATTCAAGGGTATAGTATGACAATCTTCTACCCTCATTTTGGTCATTTACACCATTCCTAAGATGTCGTGACCAGGTATTTATGCATGAGTATAGAAATTTTCCCAAGGATAACTTCTTCTTAGTGCTTGAAGATCGAAGCTTTATCACCGGCATGATATTTTGTTCAACCAATGTTTTTGACATCAAAATCCGAAGACATAGTCTTAATTTAGACTTTTCCTTTTTAGATATTTCAACCTTTAAACTTGGTGCATTCTAAACAATAGTCCTATTTCAGGTTCCTGTATTATTTAGAAACTTCTAGAGTAATATGCAAAACTTCCTTTGAGAAATTATTATTAGTCCATTAATCATTATTCCAATGCAACATGCTTGTAAAAGATCATATCAATGGATAAAAATAGAACTGATTTAAGAGCACGGCCCGAAATGAATAAATTATCAAGGATAGTAAAAATAAAAGATGAATTAAGTGGGAACATGTATCTTGAAAAAGAAAGAAGTATTCCAAGAACAACAAATTCAATATAAATAGTATAAAGACTAGGTGCCCTACATATCGCAGTTTGAACTTCTCTGTACAACTTTCTGAAGATCATTCTGATTTTGACACGTTTTTAGGAGATCTAAGTACTTTTTCGATGCTCCAAGATATCGCCTACCCTTTCCTGTTGATTCAAGTATAGCAAGACCACCACATGCACCAATCTGATCAAAATTTGCTACTTTGATCACCTTATGTCTCATTCTGATCAAAATTTGAGCCACCCTTTTTGGGTTTTCAACTTAAATCCGCTTTAGTCTCAAGATGCCCTTTACGGGTTTTCACCTTGGCCTCTCATTTTTTTTAAGGACTCAAGGCGCTCTTTGCGGTTTTCACTTTAATTTATTTTCTTTCTTCAGGTGAAGTATTTCTTTACTGAGTCTGAGTTTACAAGATTTGGCAAGTTTTTACCATCCATCTCATTCAAAGTCAAAGCTCCTCTAGAAAAGACCTTCTTTACAACATAAGGTCCTTCCCAATTTGGCATCCACTTCCCTCTAAAATCCTTTTGTAGAGGAAGGAATTTTTTCAACACTAGGTCCCCCTCATGGAATTCTCTAGGACGAACCTTTTTGTTATAGGCTCGCATCATTCATTTTTGATACATCTGACCGTGATGAATAGCTTTTAGCCTTTTTCCTTTTATCAGGTCAACTGATCATATCGAGATTGGATCCATTCGACCTCATCCAATTTTAGTTCAACTAATACTCGAAGAGATGGGATTTCAACTTCAAATGGTAAAACTTCCTTTATCCCGTAAACTAGAGAAAAAGGTGTTGCCCAAGTAGAAGTCCTGATAGATGTTCGATAGGCAATAAGAGCAAATGGTAATTTCTCATGCCAGTTCTTATAAGTTTCAGCCATTTTCCCCACAATTTTCTTGATATTTTTGTTGGCCACCTCCACTGCACCATTAATTTTTGGGTGATACGGTGACGAATTATGGTGTCTAATCTTGAATTGACTGCAGACTTCCGCTATTTTGCTGCTATTCAAATTCAGCGCATTGTCAGATATGATTCTTTCAGGCATTCCATATCAACATATGATCTCTTTTTTCAAGAACTTACTAACTGCTGACTTCGTGACAATAGCATATGAAGCCGCTTCCACCCATTTAGTGAAATAGTCAATAACCACAAAGATGAAATGATGCTGATTAGAAGCCTTCAAGGATATTGGCCCGATGACATCCATACCCCACATGGAGAAAGGCCATGGAGAAGTCATAACGTGAAGGGGTGAAGGAGCTGCGTGAATTTTTTCCCCATAAATTTGGCATTTATGGCACTTTTTGGTATAATTGATGCAATATCTTTCCATGGTGGACCAGTAATACCTGAATCTCATAATCTGTCTAGCCATGGTGAATCCGTTGGCATGCGTTCCGCAAATACCCTCATGGACTTCTTCCAAGATTTCCTTGGCCTCTACAGTGTCCACGCATCTCAATAGTACCTGATCATTTCCCTTTTTGTATAAAATCTCTCCATCTAAGACATAGTCAATGGCTAGTCTCCTCAATGTCCTCTTATCATTCTCCGTTGCCTGATCAGGGTACTAGCAATTCTTCTCATATTGCAATATATCTTGGTACCAAGGATGGTTATCATTTTCCTCTACCTCAATACTGTAGCAATGGGTTGGGGTCTTCTAAATGCTAATTTCAATAGGCTTCATGTCTTCTAGTTTGTTTACTTTGATCATGGAGGCTAAGGTAGCTAGAGCATCAGCCATCTAATTTTTTTCTCGTGGGAGATAACAAAAAGTGATACAGTCAAAATCTTCGATCAAGTCCTGAACCAATCTCTGATAATGGATTAACTTTGGGTTTCTCATTTCCCATTCCCCTTTGAGCTCGTATATTACCAATGTCGAGTCCCCGTATACCTCTAGTATCTTAATTTTTCGCTCTATGGCTGCCCTGATGCCGATGATGCAAGCTTCATATTCAGCCACGTTATTGGTGCAATCAAAATCCAATTTACTGGTAAAAGGATAATGATCTCCATTTGGGGACATAGTGATTGCCCCAATCCCATTACCTATGGCATTCAAAGCTCCGTTTAAATTTAACCACCAAGGACGATTTTTTTGAGAATCCTCTTCTGTAGTTCCCACATACATCAAGTCTTCATTCGAGAAATCAAAATCCAAAGGTTAATAGTCTTTTAAAACTCTGCTGGCCAAAAAGTTTGCTATCGCACTCCCTTTCACAGCCTTCTGATTTACATATACTATATCAAACTCAGAGAGCAAAATTTGACATCTAGCCATCCTCTCATTCAACACAGTTGACTCCATCATATACTTTAAAGGGTCTAACTTTGAAATTAGCCAAGTCATATGGTAGAGCATGTATTACTTCAATCTTCGTGTCGTCCAGATCAGGGAACAACATATTTTTTCAATAGGCGAATCTCATTTCACAGTCAGTGAATTTCTTACTGAGATAGTTTATTGCCTTTTCTTTCCTCCCTGTCTCATCATGCTGGCCCAACACACATCCCGTGGAATTATCAAACACCGTTAAATACAAAATCAGCAGCCTATCCGAGCTAGGCAGTGACATTACTGGGGTACTGGACAAATACTGCTTTACTCTGTCAAAAGCTTTCTGACGTTCTTCGTCCCATACACCTGAGTTATGCTTTTTAAGGAGACGAAATATAGGATCACATTTCTCAGTTAGTTGTGAGATGAACCGTGCAATGTAATTTAGTCTCCCTAAAAATCCCCTAACTTCTTTTTGAGTACGTGGCGGAGGCAATTCTTGTATAGCTTTGACTTTGTCTGGGTCAATTTCAATCCATTTTTCATTGACTACAAACCTCAAAAGTTTTTCTAACCTGCCCCAAAGGTACATTTAGCTGGATTGAGTTTGATTTGGAACTTTCTTAACCTCAAGAACAACTTTCTCAGGACTTGCACATGTTCCTTCTCTGTCTGGGATTTCGCAATCATGTCGTCAACATAGAATTCAATTTCTTTATGCATCATATCATGGAAGAGGGTCACCATGGCTCTCTGGTATGTGGCTCCCGCATTTTTCAACCCGAACGACATCACTTTATAATAGAAACTTCCCCATAGGGTTATGAAAGTGGTATTCCTCATATCTTCAAGATGCATCTTAATTTGGTTATATCCCGAGAAACTGTCCATGAAAGAAAAAAGTATCCTATTGTGTTATCCACCAAGGTCAAGGTATCAATGTGAGGGAAGGGGAAATTATCTTTCAGACTAGCCTTATTCAAATTTCTGTAATCTACAAACATTCGTACCTTCCCATCTTTCTTAGGGACTGGTACAATGTTGGCCACCCATTCTGAGTACTTAACCACTTGTAAGAACCCAGCATCGAACTGCTTTTGAACTTCCTCCTTTATTTTTAGTATAACGTCAGGCCTTATCCTCCAGAGTGTTTGCTGAACTGGCTTGCAATCGTCTCTTATAGGAAGGCGATACACTACAATATCATTGCTTAACCCGGGCATATCCTAGTATGACCATACGAAGACATCTTTGAACTCCTGAAGTAACTTGATGAAGTCTCACTTCGTTTCATCGGTTACGCATGTCCCAATTTTCATGACCTTTCCGTCTTCCAAGGTCATAATTTCCACTGTTTCCTTATGAGGTATGATTTGTTTCTCTTCTTGCTCTACCATCCTCAACAAGTCCAGAGATAAGTTATGATCTATGTTATCTTCAAAGTCATGAGATCTCTCTAGACACATGTATTGTTCAAAAGGATTTTCTGAGTCCATAACAGAATCACTCATGTCATTGATATCCGGGGACCTGTTATAGGTACCAAGGAATATACAAAGAATTGTATGAATTTAAGGATACTTATTTGTATGGCATGATTATGAATTAATGAAAGAATGATTTGGCAAAGAATTCAAAAGAATGAAAGAATCCAAAATAATTACTCACACAAAAGAATGAAAGAATCTTAAAGGAATATCTGCTCAAAATAATTGCAAAGATATATTTCATTAAAATAATGATGTTCGAATATGAGCCTATTTCACAAAAGAGTTTTTATTGTCTCTAGGCTAAAACAACAAGTGTGTTTCAAATATTACTCTGAGAAAGCTCTAAAAACTTCAAGTATTTCTTCTACAGTCCAATTATTTAGAACACTCCCAAGTTTACAATGATGAATATATAACAAGGCCCTTTCTTCATTTGTGTCTTCATGTATGGCATTGATGTGAACATTTTTCAACATCTCTTCGATTCATTCTTCCATCGGTATCCTTCTCTCAGGATGAATTATCTCTCCTGATACAAAGGTTTTGGATATGCGGGGAATTATCATTGGTTCCCATTTAATTTCCTCCCCACTTAGGCGTGCCCTTCTTCTTTCTTGCCTTTTTTCTAACTCCTTCTTTCTCTGTCTTATATCTGGCCTGTACCTTAAGCCAAAGTGATATTGTTTTTCTGTCAGTACCGGAGCCTCAATTCTTCTTTGAAGATGTCTCCCTAATCCTTTTCCGGGTAAAGCTTCTTTCCCTACCAACAACTATAACCCCATCACCGTGGTTTTGGATATTTTAAGCACTGGAACTTTGTTCCCCTTAGAAATAAATGTTGCATTTACAAACTCCAAAGATCGAAAGGAGCATTCAACTGCCTCATCTTTAGTTTCCACGTATGTCGCATCATTGGCTATAACCGCTATGATATCCTCTTCGGCATTTATTGTCACCAACTGACCTTTTGACACTAGCTTCAACTTCTGATGTAATAATGACAGTATAGCCCCTACCGAATGTATCCATAGTCTCCCTAATAAGCAATTGTAGGAAGGCTTAATATCCATTACAAAGAAATCCACCTCACAGATAGTCGGACCAATCAATAAGGGTATTTCGATTCTTCCTATGACCTTCCGTTCTGTGCCATCAAATGTCATCACTTTATTCAAGTATGTCTTCATGTACGAGCTATCCATGGGAAACCTGGTAAGTGTGGATAGGGGCAATACATTCAATGCTGATCCGTTGTCGATCAAAACTCCTTACAAGGTATACCCTTTGCATCGGATAGTAATGTGCAAAGCTTCAGTAGACCCCATACCCCCAGGTGGTATTTCATCATCGTTGAAGAAGATAAAGTTATCGGCGCTTATATTATTGACCAGCCGATCTAATTTATTGATAGAGATATCAGTGGCCACAAAGGTTTCGTTCAGCACTTTCATCAACACACTTCGATGCAACTCTGAACTCAAGAGCAAGGCTACCACAGATATACGAGCTGGTTATTTATGCAACTGTTCCACAACACTGTACTCGCTGTGCTTCATGAATTTGAGGAATTCCTTGGCCTCTTCCTCTTTTACTGGCTCGTTGATAGGTAACACAAGCTCGGTTGCTTTCCCTTTCTTTTGTTCCATCACTGTGGCCTTTCCTTTTATAGGTTTTATTTGAGGACTTATCAAATCGTAGCATTTCCCACTACGCGTATGAGAACCTATACCCTGATCCTCTTTTGCAGCAGTGGTTGAAGTCTCCCTTTACGGGATGGTTGCGTTGCAGTCATAGTTCCACGAGACTTTCTTGCTATCCCTGTAAGAGAAGGTTGTAGGTTTCTGAATTATGATCTTTGGCATTACCGGTACTCCCTCTTCATTATTCTTTGGTCACGAGATGATGACCACAGGATGATTTACTTTCAGAACCTTTGTCATTGATTCCAACGCGCATATGCTTCCTTCTTCCATGACTTTTTCGTAGAACTCCACTTCCTTATCATCCATCATGCCTTGAACCAAGGCTCTGAATTCTATACACTTTTGGATCTCGTGCCCTCCTTCGTGATGGAACTCACAATAATTTCTCGTCTTTCTGCAGCTTCTAAATGATTAACCCCCTTTCTACCATCTTCTTCCAGACCCATCTCAAAGGGGTTCTTACTTCTGCAATGTCTGCCTTAATTCTTCTCCCCATATTTTCACTCATCATGTTTACTCCATTATCGGGATAATTAGGTAATGGATTTTCTGCACTAGATGAATCATCCAATTTGACAATGTCCATACTGATGAGCCTTTCAACTAGCTTTTTAAAGGCAGTGCAATTTTCTATGGAATGCCCCTTACTTGCCACATAATAATCGTATTGTGCATTCACGTCGTACCATTTGGGGTATGGAGGTTGTAGAGGTTTTAAGTAGAAAGGGGAAACAACGTGTGCATCGAATAAACTTTGATACAGCTCCCTATACGACATTGGAGTTGGTGTGAACTGGATCTTCTCAGTGTTTTGTCGTGTGTTAGATTCTTGTCTTGATAAACCTTGTTGATTAGCAACCACCTTTCTTGCCTGATTCACCGTAATCGATTTTGAGTAACCCTTGCTATATGTACTCATGTTGTTTACCTCATTTTCCTTTTTCTTTGAGGCCAGCCTTCTGTTACTTTCTCCAACATCAATCTTTCCACTTCTTATGGCATTTTCAATCATTTCACCATTCATGACTATGTCAGAAAAGCTTTTTGTGGCACTTCCTAACATATGTGTGATAAATGAGGCTTTCAGTGTGTTAATAAAGAGCATTGTTATTTCTCTTTCCAGGACCGATATCTGAACTTGGACAGCAACCTCCCTCCACCTTTGTGCATATTTCCTAAAACTTTCATTCGGCTTCTTTTCCATATTCTTAGGGTGATTCTATCAGAAACTATATCTGTTACGTGACTATACTGCTTCATGAATGCTTGTCCTAAATCCCTCCATGAACTAATCTTGGTACGGCTCAATTGATTGTACCATTTAGATATTGCCTCTGTGAGGCTATCTTGGAAGCAATGTATTAGCAGTTGGTCATTGTTAACATATCCAGTCATTTGCTTACAAAACATGCTGATATGAGCTTCAGGGCAACTGGTTCCATTGCATTTCTCAAATTCTAGCATTTTGAACTTGTAAGGGAGTACCAAATTCGAGACTAAGCTCAGATCTTTAGCATCAATCCCATGGCAGTTCTCAGTGCTTTCCATTGCTCTGAATTTTTTTTCGAACCATTTACACCTTTCCTCTAGCTGTTTCGGCAATTCATCCTTTGTTTTTTCTTTTTCAGCCATTTCATCGAAATTGGGGATAGTAGGATTAATAGGGTTATCTCTAGGGTTAGAGCCTAATTCAGCTTGGAAGTTTATTGGTATTGAGGCATCGGCCTGAAACTGCTGAGACCTGATTGTGACAGAGAATTTGCGCAGGTATACTTTAGCTTGGGTCTGCACATGTAGAGGAGTAAAGCTTGGAGGATAGAGAGGTCCCTCATTGTCTCCTTCTTCAGCATTAGCCATAGAGCCCTTTCCTTTATCATTTCCCTAGCCAACAGTTGAGTCAACTGAGTCATCATGTTTCTTTGAGACTCCAGCATTTTTCCATCATATCTTGCTATATCTTAGCTAGTTGCTCTTCCATTTGCAGCAGAAGTTGGTCTTGCATCTCCTTTTGGAACTATTCAAGCCTTTCCAATCTTTGGTCCATGTTTTTAGTTTTTGCTCGAGTACCGTAACGGTGTTTGGTTGGTTAGTTGGTTTCTAGATTAACTGAGGAATGATTTTAATCGATTAGGATCTTTTAATAGTCTTTAACGCGTATTGTAATACTAATTATTATCTGGGCCCGCATGTACAAATAATAAACCAAAACAGAAAGTTAAAAAAACAAATAAAGAGTCCAACATTTAAAGGTCCATTTACACGGCCCAATATCATCAACCTAACTACCCAATTACAGGCACAAAACCTAGGTTTTACCCTAGCCCGATTTTAGTATGGCCCAAACCAAATGTTCAAAAACAGCAACCCTAGTCGCATATTGCTCAACGCCTCCAGCGGACTCCAGGCGACGCACAATTCAGAACCAGCCTCCTCCACGCGCGCCGTTCCGTCACGTACACCTGCAAACACGGACTAGAAGATTCTAGCAGAGAAAAAATATGTAAAACAACAATATGTTTCAGGCTATAAAGGCCGCTTTTGTATTTGAAAATAGGGAAGAAAGAGGGACGAAATAAAGTAAAAGAGAAAAGATTAAAGGTGAAATTGCGTCTCCGTTATTGTTTCTTGTTCTATTTATCTTTAATTTTTATAAACAGTAATAAAAGGAGAAGATTTTCAAAGAAAAAGGGATTTTGAAAGGTTTCAAAATTTTTCTTTTCGATTTTTTTCGAGTCTTGGATTAGTTTTCTCTGTTTTTCTTTAAAAAAAGAGACAATCTTACCTGGTTTCGTCACGGTGTACCCTTCTTCGTCGCGATCGGAGATCGGGACATTAGCTGAGGCCATGGGAGGGCCTTGGTTGGTGGCGGCAGCGGCGTGGGAAAAAGAAACCCTAGCAGAGGGTTTCTCTGCTATCTTTTGTAAAAATAGGGAAAATGAATTTTTTAAGGAAATTTTCGTTTTATAACGGTTGCAAAACGGTGTCGTTTAAGGCCTGTTTTAGTGGCCCCAAAACGGCGCCGTATAGGGCCATACCCGCATGCGTGACCTGACCTGCCAAAGGATCTGCGTGTTTTCGTTAGTGGGGGTATTTGCGCAATCAGTCCATCCACTTTCATAGCATTCTCAATATACTTTAATTTTTATATTTAATTTTTGGCACAAAATATCTTTCCTGTTTCAATTCGGTCCATAGACCATGTGCATGGGTCTCGCTAAAACAACGCTGTTGGACCAGTGTGGGGATATTTCCCTTTGGGTCCTCCTCTTGTTGCGCATATTGGGATTTGGTCCCCTGTTGTGTTTTCTTCAAAGTTCGGCCCCTTAAACTCCGTTTATTTTCAATTTAATCCTTGATCTATCGTTTTAAGTTTTTTTTTAGTTTTTTATATTATTAATATTGTTATTGCATCATTATTATTATATTATTATTTATTATTTATTATTATTATTATCATTATTATTTCTATACACACGCATATGTTTTATAATATATATGCATTTTTTATAATATATATTCATACACTATACAAAATTGTTATAAATATATCTTCCGCATATTTTTTTATATACATATTTTCATAGTTTACTAATATATTATACTTATACTTTTTTATTTTTTTTGTAAATACATGTACATATTTTATATATATTTATTATTATTTTATTTTCATAACTTTTGTATACATGTATATATATGCATTAACATTTTATAATACATATACATCTTTTATATTTCATAATCCATGTACATATGCATACATTCTTATAACATGTATATACGTACATTTTTATTTATTCTAAATTTTTATAAATATATATTTGTTTTTTTTTTGCATGTCATTTTTTATGTACATATTATACTTATATATATACGTATTTTAAATATATACATATACGTATTTTCATGATTTACCAATATATATACTAATACATTTTTTATTTTTGTAAATATATACACATATACATACTTTTATTTTTTTATCTTATTTTCATAATTTTCACATACATATATATATACATACATATTTTCTTAGAAATTATTATAAGTTTTTTTTGTTTTATATATTTCATTCTTTTTTCCTTTTTTATATGTATACTTATATATGTTTTAATATATGCATATACATATTTTTAAAATTTACTTATGTATCATACTTATATATACATATTTTGTAAACACATATACATATATAATTTAAATTAAAGTATGTGTTTCATGTTGTATATTAACATTTTATCATGCTTTTAAAAAATGGGTTTGATTTCATCAAAGCATTAAAATCATTTTTGTTTAAAGGCTTTGAAGATAATGCGGTACTCGATATTTAGGATTTTCGAGAAGATTGAGCCCTAACGTATTGGGTTCCAATTTTCCTTCTTAAACCTAAATAATCGAGCATAGCTTTTTCAAAACGCATAAATGTAAAGATCATTTTCGAGAATTTAACTTGTTGTGTCATAACGTATTGGGCATAACATATTGCTTTCTCGAGATGAAGATTTTCTTATAAAATAAAAGTGATATTCAAAGTTTGGGGATTTTGAGAAATCGTACTCTAACGTATTGGGTCTCGATTTCTTCGTCTGACTTAAACAATTGATTATCCTTTCAGATTTCATCATATGAGTTTCTTTTAAAATCTTTTCAAATTTTCGACACCAAGACATTAAACAATCAGTTCGGTACTGATTTTGGGCTTACGAGGGTGCTAACCCTTCCTCATGCGTAACTGACTCCCGAACCTATTTTCTCAAAATTTGTAGACCTAAAATCATTTTCAAGGTGAACCGAGCACACCTTAATAAAAGATTGGTGACGACTCCAATTTTTGTTTTTAAGTCGACGATTGTCTTTTTTCAAAAAAAAAGTGGTTTTAACAGCTTGGCGAAATCAAATTTTGTTTTAAAATCATGATTTCTCTTTGCATTCATTGATTTTCATCATGATATGTTTGCATGATTGGTCCGAGTCGATTAATTTGTATTTGCATTTTGCATTGCATTGGTTGGTCAGTTTTTACCCTTTAAGTGGGAGCGAGAAACTAGTCCTTTGTGAGGTTTTCACCTCCATGCAGGGCAGTGGACCGCTTTCGGGATACATCCATACCTATGTCTTCGTGAGATTTTCATCTCCATGCAGCCATAGGGAAATGTATTCCCCTGAACTGAACTCGAACCATATGAGCCTATAATGGGTGAGGATCGAGGAATTTGCTAGTTCGGGTACCTTTGCTCTAGAAACTAAACCTCATATAGTGAGCTTTAGGAACTAGCCTTAGGTAGAATCATACCAAACCCTATTGGACTCCTAAATAGGTGCTTTTATTATCTCATGTTCGTGTTGAATTATGTCTTTATACGTGATACTAACTTGGGTTATTTTGCTTTGATTGCATGACATTATGACTGCATAGCATTTCATCCTAAAAGGAGTTAGTTCATATTCGGTTACTAGATAAAAAGCTTATCATGGAAAAGGGATTTCTTGATAAGGTGGAGGATAATGCGGCTGTCCAAATCTGGTCTGAGACAATACAGCAAGAGAAAGGTGATAGCTTGGCTAAAGGATATGTGTCAGAGTTGTGGGATTTTTCTCGTATTAGCGTAACCCAGAATAATCTACAGGAATTGAAGGAAATTTGGGACCAGTGGAATAATGAGGTCAAGCAGCTATTTTACTCTAGCTATGGAGATCTACTTCATTTACTCGACATAAAGGTGGATAAACACTTGTTTTGTGCCCTCGCCCAGTTTTGGAATCCTACTTATAGTTGTTTCACCTTTGGAAAAGTTAAGTTAGTGCCTACAGTGGAGGAATATGTGGCCTTACTTCGTTGTTCGAAGATCCAAGTAGACAAAGCTTACTCGAGAGCTGCTATTGTCCTAACCTTTTTGAAGAAATTGATGAATATTACTGGATGAGTGAGCAATGGGTCGCAACACGAATCAAACAAAAAGGGGATAGCAAATGCATTCCTTGGAAGAACTTGAAGGATTCAATTTTGGCACACCCAGATACGAGGAAGAAAGTTTATGTCTTTGCCTTGAGTATCTACGGCTTATTTGTCTTTCCCAAAGCCTTGGGACATGTTGATGAAGAAGTCACTGATCTTTTTGACCGACTTGATAATGGGGTTACACCAGTCCCAGCAATTTTAACAGAAACTTTTAGATCACTAAATGAATGCCGAAGACCAGGTGAGGGTAGATTCATTGGACGTGCGCAGCTCCTCTTAACATGGTTTCATAGTCACTTTTGGAAAGTTGATAAGGTTTCTTATCGGGTTTTTTTCTAAAAATTATTTTCCCTTGAAAGAAATAGTGGCTATACAGAGGCAGGATGATATTGCAGAGGAAAAATGGATGGCAATTCTTCAGAATCTTCAAGAGGAGGATGTTGAATGGAGAGCTCCTTGAATGCTACCAGATGAGACCTTATATAGGTGTGGAGATTTCGACTGGGTCCCTTTACTTGGGATTTGGGGAGCCATTGGCTATGCACCATTGCTGGTACTAAGACAGTATAGGTCAAGGCAGTTCGTACCTGCAACCCAAGGATTAGCTCAATGTGAATTCTCTTATAAAGGTGATGGTTACAAGCAGAAGATTAGAGAAATGACTAACTCTTGGAGAAAGACTCGATGGATGAAGAGATTGGCAGTAGGTCTGCCGATGACTCCTAAATATATCGAGTGGCTGGGCAGAAGGATCAATGATAATATACCTGTGGCAAGTCAGGGAGACAATCAACCAGCAGGAAAGCATGCACGAGTTGTCCCTTCTGAGCTAGAAGTTATAAGGTAGGATTTTGAAAGAAGAAATTTGGAGCTCAAAAAGAAGATAGAACAAATGGAAGAGGAGAAGATGAATTTGAAATTGGACATGGATGTTCAGAAGCTAAAAACCAAAAAACTAAGAAAAGAAAAGCATAAAGCTGAGGAAGATTTGAATAGCTTGAAGACGGATTATAAGAAACTACGCCTGTTAGTGAGAACTGCTGGGTTGGGGAAAACTTCAGAGCAGTGGTGTCAAGAAATTCAATAAGAAAAGATCAAGGCTGGTAGGTGGGAAAGGAAATTTCAAGAGGCCCAAATGCAAAATAGGTCCCTTGAGAAGAGTTTGTCAGAAAGCCAAAATGAAAGGGATGAGCTAAAAGCGAGAGTGGCAGAACTTGAGAAAACTGTTCATCAATATCGAAATCGTAATTCTGTGGTGGAGCTGAAAGCAAGCTTAGGTAGGATTGAGCAAATGAAAAGAACAGTAGAAGAATTAGAAATGGTATTACAAAAGTGTGAAGCCAAGATCGAATATTTGGAAGCAAATGAAGATCATCAAAGTGAACAGCTTCATTATTTCCAAGATCAGGTTACAAAAAGGGATCATATTATGGGAGAAGCTGTGGTTCAGATTCAAGAGGTAGCTGAGCACCCGTAAAATTTTGTAATACAAACTGATATACTAAGTGTGAAGTATGAATCAGAATCAGATCGGGGGCAGAAGTTGGCCTAGTTAGTTAGGGAGATTAAAGTTCTAAGTATTAGGGCAAAACCTTATTTATAGCCAGTTTATGTAAAGCTTTTTTTCTCTAGTAAAGTTTTCTAAGTGGAATTGAACCAGAACTAACGCTTTTCTTGCATTCATCTCATACATCGCATCATATGCATTAAATACCATTAAATGATCCTAATTAATTAAAACCATTGCTCAGTTAACCTAGAAACCAACCAACCAACCAAACACCGTTACGGCACTTGAGCAAAGACTAAAGACATGGATCAGAGATTGGAAAAGCTCGAACAGTACCAGAAGGAAATGCAAGACCGACTCCAGCTACAAGTGCAGGAGCGATTAGACAAAATGCAATAGGATATGTCAGAGAAGATGTTGGAATCCCAAAAGGATATGATGGCGAAGTTGACCCAACTGTTGACCGGGGGAGGAGATAAGGGAAAGGGCCCTATGGCTAATGTCGAAGAGGGTAACGATGATGAACCTCTCTATCCTCTAGGCTTTACTCCTCCACATGTGTGAACCTAAGCTGAAGTATACTCGCACCAAATCTACTATCACAATCAAGCCTCAGCAGTTCTAGGCCGGTGCTTCAAGCTTTCAGGCTGGATCGGGCTCTAACCCCGAAAACCATCCTACTAACTCTGCCATTCCTGACTTCGATGAAGTGGATGAAAAGGAAAAATAAAAGAAGAGTTACCAAAGTAGTTAGAAGAAATATACAAATGGATCGAAGAGAAGTTTAAGGCAATGGGAATCACTAAAAACTATAGTGGGATTGACGCTAAAGAGCTGAGTTTAGACCCGATTTTGGTACTCCCTCATAAGTTTAAGATGCCAGAATTCGAAAAGTACAATGGGACAAGTTGCCCAGAAGCTCATATCACCATGTTCTGTAGGTGAATGGCTGGATATGTTAACAATTACCAGCTACTGATACATTGTTTCTAAGATAGCCTCGTTAGAGCAGCATCTAAATGGTACAATCAATTGAGCCGTACCATGATTGGTTCATTGAGGGATTTAGCACAAGCGTTCATGAAATAGTATAGTCATGTAACAGATATGGTTCCTGATAGAATTACCCTTCAAAATATGGAAAATAAGTCAAACGAAAGTTTTAGGCAATATGCACAAAGGTGGAGGGAAGTCGCTATCCAAGTTCAGCCACCGCTCTTGGAAAAAGAAATGACAATGCTATTCATTAACACACTGAAAGCACCGTTCATTACACATATGTTAGGGAGTTCCACAAAAAGCCTTCCTAACATAGTCATGAATGGTGGGATGATTAAAAATGCCATAAGGAGTGGGAAGATTGATGCTGGAGGGAGCAACAGAAGATCAACCTCGAAGAAGAAGGAGAACGATGTAAACAACAAGAGTATATATAACAAGGGTTACTCGAAGTCAATAACGGTGAATCAACCAAGAAATGTGGTTGCTAACCAATAAGGTTCATCAAGACAAGAAGCTAGCACGAGACAAAACACTGAGAGGCCCCAGTTCACGCCAATTCCAGTGTCGTATAAAGAGCTATATCAAAGTTTATTTAATGCACACGTTATTTCCCCTTTATATTTAAACCCCTTGTAGCCCTCATACCCTAAATGGTACGACGCGAATGCACAATACGATTATCATGCGAGAATTACAGGGCATTCTATAGAAAATTGTACTACCTTTAAGAAGTTGATTGAAAGGCTCATCAGTATTAGCGTTGTCAAATTTGATGATTCAACCAGTGAAGAAAATCCATTACCAAATCATACTGATAGTGGGGTAAATATGATCAGTGAAAATAGAAGAATTAAGGCAGACATTGCAGACCTAAAAACTCCTTTGAGTTGGGTCTGGAAGGAGATGGTGAAAAGGGGATTAGTCATTTCGGAAGGAAGTTACGAGAAGAGAGGGAACTACTGTGAGTTCCACCATGAAACGGGGCATGAAGTCCAATAGTGTGTGGAGTTTAGAACCATGGTTCAATGTATGATGGATAATAAAGGGATAGAATTCTGTGAAGAAATTAAGAAGGAGGGACATATATGCGCATCAGAGTCAGTGTTGGAAGTTCCAAAAGCTAACTACCTTATGGTCATCATTTCGTGACCTAAGAATAATGAGGTTGGAGCAAGGATAACACCAAATGTCATCATTCAAAAACTGTCCGTATTTGCTTATAAGGATAACAAGAAGGTTCCCTGGAATTATGATTACAATGTGACAACTCTAGGGAAGGAGGATGTAACCAATATTTCAAAAGAGGATCGAGAGGTGGGCTTCTATACTCGTAGTGGAAAGCGCTACAATTTGATAAATGCCTGAATAAAGCCAGCAAAAGGAGAAACTTTGATCGAAAAGAAGAAAAATGCAGTCAAACCTGAACTGCTGGTCAATGAGCCAATAAAAGAATAGTAAGCTAGGGAGTTCCTGAAATTTTTGAAGCATAGCGAGTACAATGTTGTGGAACAATTGCACAAACAACCAGCTCACATATCTGTGCTAGCTTTACTGTTGAGCTCAGAGGGGAATCGAAATGCACTGTTGAAAGTACTAAACCAAACCTATGTGGCCAATGATATCTCTGTCACCAAATTAGATCGGCTGGTTAGCAATATAAGCGATGATAACTTCATCTTTTTCAATGATGACGAAATACCACCTGGGGGTATGGGGTCTACTAGAGCTTTGCACATCACTACCAGGTGCAAAGGGTACACATTACTGGGAGTTCTGGTAGATAACGGATCGGCATTGAATGTATTGCCCCTGTCCACACTCAATAGGCTACCTGTGGATGGTTCGCATATTAAGTCGTGCCAGAATGTAGTGAGAGCATTTGACGGCACTAAAAGGAGGGTCATGGGAAGAATTGACATACCCTTATTAATTGGCCCAACTATCTATGAGATGGACTTCCTGGTGATGGACATTAAGCCTTCTTACAATTGTTTATTAGAAAGTCCATGGATACATTCAGCAGGGGTCGTACCTTTATCATTACATCAAAAGCTGAAACTGATATCGGATGGTCGGTTAGTGACTATAAACGCTGAAGAGGATATCATTGCAGCTGTAGCTAATGATGCACCGTATTTGGAAACAAGTGATGATGCAGGTGAATGTTTTTTCCGATCTTTAGAGTTTGTGAATGCTACATTTATCACTGAGGGAAACAAGATCCCGATGCCGAGGATATCAAAGACCACAAAGATGGGTCTACAGTTTACAGTAGGAAAAGGATTCTTGCCAAGGAAAGGATTGGGGAGATATCTTCAGGGTCGAGTTGAAGCCCGAGTGTTGAAGGACAAGCATTACCGTTTTGGCTTAGGTTACAAGCCAGATATTAAGCAAAGGAGGATGGAGTAAGAAAAGAAGCGAGAAAGAAGAAGGGCTCGTTTGACAGGAGATAAAGTTAAATGGGAACCTATGACCTTTCCTCACCTATCCAAAACTTTTGTATCGGGAGGATTTATTTATCAAGGAGTGCCAAGAGGTGGAAGTATTAACGAGGAGTTGGGAAGTATTCATGCCATTTGTGAAGAGGCAACTGAGGGAGGAACTTTCTTGGATATCCTCCATTATGAATCAGGAGGTGTGCTAAACAATTGGAGTGCAAAAGAAATACCTGTAGCTTTTAGGACTTCCTTAGAGTAATGTTCCGAACACCCTTATTGCTTTTAGCCTAGAAGCGATAAGGATTCCTTTGTGAAATAGGCTCATGTCCAAACATCGTTATTTTAATAAAGTACATCTTTGCAATAATTTTTGAGCAAATTTTCTTTCTTTCTTTCCATATAAGCAGTTGTTTTGAATTTTTTTTTCAAATTATTCTTGCATCTCATTAATGACCATATTACACAAATAATTATTCCTGAATCCATATTATTTTTCATACCTATAACAGGTCCCTCGATATCAATGATATGAGTGTCGCTCTTACAAACTCAGAATCTCCTTTTGAACGAGACATGTGTTTAGAGGGATTGCATGATTTCGAAGATGGCGAAGACTGTGGTTTATCTCCAGACTTGCTGCGGATGGTAGAACGGGCGGAGAAGCAAATCCTACCTCACAAGGAACCAATAGAAACTGTAAACTTGGAGGAAGAAAAAGAAGTGAAGATCGGATCTGATATTTTTGCAAAGATAAGACAATACCTCATTGGATTACTCCAAGAATTCAAAGATGTCTTTGTATGGTCATACCAAGATATGCCTGGGTTAAGTACTGACATTGTAGTCCACCGTCTTCCTATAAGAGAGGATTGCAAGCCAGTACAGCAGAAGCTCAGGAGGATGAGGCCTGATGTCGTGTTAAAAATAAAGGAGGAGGTCAAAAAGCAGTTTGATACCGGTTTTTTACAAGAGGTCAAGTATTCTGAGTGGGTGGCCAACATTGTACCAGTTCCTAAAAAAATGGGGAAGTACGAATGTGTGTGGATTATAAGGATTTGAACAATGCTAGTCCAAAAGACAATTTTCCATTGCCTCACATTGACACATTGGTAGATAATATGGCAGGCTATTCATTGTTTTCCTTCATGGATGGTTTTTCTGGATACAATCAGATAAAGATGCATCCCGAAGATATAAGAAAGACTACGTTCATTACGTTATGGGGAATGTTTTTCTATAAGGTGATGCCGTTCGGATTAAAGAATACGGAAGCAACATACCAAAGAGCCATGGTAGCCTTGTTCCATGACATGATGCACAAAGAAATCGAGGTTTATGTTGACGATATGATTGTAAAATCTAGAACGGAGGAGGAACATGTGCAAGTCCTAAGAACATTATTCTTAATATTGAGAAAGTTCCAGCTCAAGCTTAATCCAGCGAAATGCACTTTTGGGGCCAGGTCAGGAAAGTTGCTAGGCTTCATAGTCAGTGAAAAGGGAATCGAAATTGACCCAGACAAAGTCAAGGTAATACGAGATTTACCTCCACCTCGCACTTAGAAATAAGTTCGAGGTTTCTTAGGAAGACTGAATTACATTGCTAGGTTCATTTCACAATTAACTGAAAAATGTGACCCCATATTCCATCTTCTGAAGAAACATAATCCTGGTACATGAGATGAAGAATGCGAGGAAGCTTTTAACAAGATAAAACAGTACTTGTCTAATACTCCAGTGCTGTCACCACCTAGCCCGGATAGGCCGCTGATATTGTATCTAACAGTGTTTGATAATTCCATGGGGTGTGTGCTAGGTCAACATGATGAAACAAGAAGGAAAGAAAGGGCAATATATTATCTCAATAAGAAATTCACTGATTGTGAAATGAGATACTCGCCTGTTGAGAAGTTGTGTTGTGCCCTGGTTTGGACAACTTGAAGATTAAGGCAGTACATGTTATACCATACGACTTGGCTAATTTCAAAGTTAGACCCTTTAAAGTATATGATGGAGTCGACTTCTTTGAATGGAAGGATGGCCTGATGGTAGATCTTACTTTCTGAATTTGATAAAGTCTATGTGAGTCAAAAGGCTATGAAAGGGAGTGCAATAGCTTTGGAGGATTACAAGCCATTGAGTTTTGATTTCCCAAATGAGGACTTGATGTATGTAGCAACAATTGGAGAAAATTCCCAAGAAGGTCACAATTGGAAGCTAAACTTTGATGGAGCCTCGAACGCTGTGGGCAATGGAATTGGGGCAGTCTTAGTATCCCCGAATGGTGATCATTATCCTTTCACTTGAAACCCTAAATTTTGATTGTACAAACAACATGGTAGAATACGAAGCGTGCATCATGGGCATTCTTGCAGCTATAGAGCGTGAAATCAAAGTACTAGAGGTCTGTGGAGATTCGACATTGGTGATATACTAGCTTAAAGGTGAATGGGAAATGAGAGATCCCAAATTAGTCAGTTATCGAAAGTTGGTCCTCGAATTGATTAAAGAGTTTGAGGACATTACTTTTTGCTATCTCCCACGAGACGAGAACCAGATGGCTGATGTATTAGCTACTCTAGCCTCCTTGATCAAAGTGAACCGACAAGAGGACATGAAGCCTATCCAGATGAGCATCTATGAAAGCCCGGCTCATTGTTATAATATCGAAGAGGGAGAAATGAATGATAGTCCTTGGTATCAAGATATATTACGATATGTAAAGAATTGTGAGTATCCTGACTAGGCAACTGAGAATGATAAGAGGACTCTAAGAAGACTATCCATTGATTACGTCTTAGATGGGGAGATCTTATATAAGAGAGGAAAGGATCAGGTACTATTAAGATGTGTGAACGCCGTGGAAGCTAATAAAATCTTGGAGGAGGTCTATGAGGGTATTTGCGGAACGCATGCCAGTGGGTTCACAATGGCTAGACAATTTATGAGATTCGAGTATTACTGGTCCACCATAGAAGGGGATTGCATCAATTATGCCAAGAAATGCATAAATGTCAAATTTATGATGATAAAATGCATGCACCTCCTTCACCTATTCATTTTATGACTTCTCCATGGCCTTTCTCCATATGGGGTATGGATGTTATCAGGTCAATATCACCGAAGGCCTCAAATGGGCATCATTTCATATTTATAGTTATTGACTACTTCACTAAATGGGTGGAAGATGCTTCGTATGCTAATGTCACAAAGTCAGCAGTCAGTAAGTTCTTAAAAAGAGAGATCATATGTCGATATGGAATGCCTAAAAGGATCATATCTGACAATGCGTTGAATTTGAACAACAGCTCAATAGCGGAGGTCTATAGTCAGTTCAAGATCAAACATCACAATTCGTCGCCGTATCGCCCAAAAATGAATGGTGCAGTGGAAGCGGCCAATAAAAACATCAAGAAAATTGTGGGAAAATGACAGAGACTTACAAGGACTGGTTGGCATGAGAAATTGCCATTTTCCCTCTTTGCTTATCGAACATCAATCAGAACTTCCACCAGGGCAACGCCTTTCTCCTTGGTTTACGGTATGGAGGCAGTTTTACCCATTGAAGTTGAAATCCCTTCTCTCTGGGTGTTGGCTGAGCTAAAGTTGGATGAAGCAGAATGGGTCCAATCTCGATACGATCAGTTGAACTTAATAGATGGAAAAGGCCTAAAGGTTATTCAGCATGGTCAAATGTAGCAAAAAAATGATGCGAGCCTACAACAAAAGGGTCCGTCCCAGAGAATTTCACAAGAGGGACCTGGTGTTGAAAAAAATTCTTCCTCTACAAAAGGATTTTAGAGGTAAATGGATGCCAAATTGGGAAGGACCTTATGTTGTAAAAAAGGTCTTTTCTGGGGGAGCCTTGATTCTGGCTAAGATGGATGAAATAAACTTGCCTAATCCAATAACTTTAGATTCAGTCAAGAAATACTTTACTTAAGAAGGAGAAGGAACCAAGGTGAAAACCCGCAAAAGGCGCTTTGGGTTCAAAAAAAAAAAAAAAGGAGAGGCTAAGGTGAAAACCTGCAAAGGGCGCCTTGAGACCAAAGGGGATTTGAGTTGAAAACCCGAAAAGGGTGACTCAAATTTTGATTGCGGCATGTGATAATCTTGCTATACCTGAACCAGCATGAAGGAATAGGCGACATCTTGAGACATCAACAAAGTACTGTAGATCACCTAAACACGTGTTGAACTCAAAATGGTCTTCAGAAAGTTGTTTAGAGAAATTCAAGCGGAGATATTTGGGGCACCTATGCATAGTATTTATATTAAATTTTTTGTTTTAGAACACTTCATTCTTTTTCAATATAAGTGTTCCCAGTCAATCCCTCTTACGAGTTATGCTCTCAAATCAATTTTGTTTTATCCATCGTTATGATATTTTCGTAAGCATGTTGCATTAGAATAATGATTAATGGACCAATAAACTTTCGCAAGGGAAGTTTTTCATATTAATCTAGAAATTTCTAAATAATACAGGAACCTGAAACAAGACTATTGTTTAGACTTCACCGAGTTAAAAGGTTGGAGATATCTAGGAAGGAAAAGCCCAGATTAAGAATTTTTCGAGTTTTGTCGAAGCATTGTTGTCACAATGGAAGCCTTAATGGATAATGAGCAATAACAACTTCAACATTAATGAATCATTTTCATGACACTGTATTCAAATGTCATTCATACACATCTAGTTAGGAGCATTTGATTCATTTTGATCACGACATCCTAATCATTAGGCATGATTAGGTTCATGAAATAAATCATACAGGTCATGTTCCCAGAGAACGGATCGGTGAAATCATAAAGCCTTATCTCCCTGAGCAGCAGTGGAGCAGGTTGAAAACAGCAGATCTTGTCTTCCTGTATTGGTAACAAAGTAGATCAAAGATAGCAGATCTTGTCTTCCTATATTGGTAGCGAAGTAGATCGAAGATAATAGTTCTTTTCTTCCTATATTGGCAGTGAAGTAAATCAAAGATAGCAGATCTTGTCTTCCTATATTGGTAGCAAAGTAGATCGAAGATAACAGATCTTTTCTTCCTGTATCGGCAGCGAAGTAGATCAAAGATAGCAGATCTTGTCTTCCTATATTGGTAGCGAAGTAGATCAAAGATAACAGATCTTGTCTTCCTATACTAGTAGCGAAGTAGATCAAAGATAGCAGATCTTGTCTTCCTATATTGGTAGCGAAGTAGATCGAAGATAACATATCTTGTTTTCCTGTATTGGCAGTGAAGTAGATCAAAGACAGCAGATCTTATCTTCCTATATTGGTAGCGAAGTAGATCGAGGATAGCAGCCTTATCTCCCTGTACAGTAGTGGAGTAGGTTGAAAATGGTAGGTCTTGTCTTCCTGTATCGGCAGTGAAGTAGATCGAAGATACAAGTCTTATCTCCCTGAAGTAGCAATGGAGCAGACAGAAGTAACCAGTCCTATCTCCTTGAAGTTGCAATGGAGTGGATTAAAACCACAAAACTCATCTCTCTGAAGTTGCAGTAGAGCAGATCGCATCAGATTTATCTTTAGGTTGTAGCAGAACAAGTTGAAGCTATAAATCTTATTTCCCTGAAGTTACAGTGCAACGGATTAAAGATAGCAAATTTTGTTGTTTTGAGAAGCTACAACGTACGAATCCTATCTCCCTGACATTGCAGTGGGGTAGATTGAAGCACCAATTCCTGTACCTCTAAAGATGCAGGGTTACTGGAAGAAGAAGGTCAAGACTTGGCAAGACCAGACAAAATTGGTTTTCTTTAAGTCTTTGCTCCATTCTTGTTACACGATAACGAGCAAAGAGGGGCAATTGTAATACCAATTATTGCCTGAGCCCGCATGCAGAAATAATAATCCAAAACAGAAAGTAAAAACAAAACAAATAAAGAGTCCAACATTTAAAGGTCCATTTACACGGCCCAATATCTTCAACTTAACTACCCAATTACAGGCCCAAAACCTAGGTTTTACCCTAGCCCAATTTCAGTATGGCTCAAAGCAAATGTTTGGAAATAGCAACCCTAACCGCATATTGCTCAGCACCTCCAGTGGACTCCAGGTGACGCACGATTCGGAACCGGCCTCCTCCACGCGCGTTGTTCCCTCACGTACACCTGCAAATACGGAATAGAAGAGTCCAGCAGAGAAAAAATGTGTAAAATAACAATATGTTTCTGGCTATAAAGGCCGCTTTTGTATTTGAAAACAGGGAAGAAAGAGGGACGAAATAAAGTAAAAGAGAAAATATTAAAGGTGAAATTGCATCTCCGTTATTATTACTTGTTCTATTTATCTTTTATTTTTATAAACAGTAATAAAAGGAGAAGATTTTCAAAGAAAAGGGGATTTTGAAAGGTTTTAAAATTTTTCTTTTCGATTTCTTTTTCAAGTCCTGGATTCTTTTTCTCTGTTTTTCTTAAAAGAAAGAGAAAATATTACCTGGTGTCATCGCGGTGTACCCTTCTCCGTTGCGATCGGAGACCGGGACATCAGCTGAGGCCATGGGAGAGCCTTGGTTGGCGGTGGCGGCATGGGAAAAAGAAACCCTACCAAAGGGTTTCTCTGCTATCTTTTGTAAAAAAGGGGAAAATGAATTTTTTAAGGAAATTTTTGTTTTATAACGGTTGCAAAACGGCGTCGTTTAAGTCCTGTTTCAGTGGCCCCAAAACGGCACCGTATAGGGCCATACCCGCATGCGTGACCCGACCCACCTAAGGATCCGCGTGTTTTGGTTAATGGGGGTATTTGCGCAATTAGTCCCTCCACTTTCGTAGCGTTCTCAATATAGTTTAATTTTTATATTTAATTTTTGCCACAAAATTTCTTTCCTGTTTCAATTCGGTCCGTAGACCATGTGCATGGGTCTCGCTAAAATGACGTTGTTGTACCATTGTGGGGATATTTCCCTTTGGGTCCTCCTTTTGTGTCGCACATTGGGATTTGGTCCCTTGTTGTGTTTTCTTTAAATTCAGCCCCTTAAACTCCATGTATTTTCAAATTAATCCTTGATATATCGTTTTAAGTTTTTTTTTAGTTTTTTTATATTATTAATATTGTTTTTGCATCATTATATTATTATTATTATTATTATTATTATTATCATTATTATTTCTATACACACGCATATTTTTTTTATAATATATATGTATTTTTTATAATATATATAAATACTCATACACTATTCAAAATTGTTATAAATATATCTTCTGGATATTTTTTTATATACATATTTTCATATTTTACTAATATATTATACTTATACTTTTTTTTTGTAAATACATGTACATATTTTATATATATTTATTATTATTTTATTTTCATAACTTTCTTATACTTGTATATATATGCATTGACATTTTATAATACATATACATCTTTTATATTTCATAATCCATGTACTTATGCATACATTCTTATAATATGTATATACGTACATTTTTTATTTACTCTAAATTTTTATAAATATATATATATTTGTTTTTTTTTTTTGCATATGTCATTTGTTATGTACATATTATACTTATATATATACATATTTTAAATATATACATATACATATTTTCATGATTTACCAATATATATACTAATACATTTTTTATTTTTGTAAATATATACACATATACATACTTTTATTTTTTTATCTTATTTTCATAATTCTCACATACATATATATATACATACATATTTTCTTAGAAATTATTATAAGTTTTTTTTGTTTTATATATTTCATTTTTTTTCCTTTTTTATATGTATACTTATATATGTTTTAATATATGCATATAAATATTTTAAAAATTTACTTATGTATCGTACTTATATATACATATTTTGTAAACACATATACATATATAATTTAAATTAAAGTATGTGTTTCATGTTGTATATTAACATTTTATCATGCTTTTAAAAAAATGTGCTTGATTTCATCAAAGCATTAAAATCATTTTTGTTCAAAGGCTTTCAAGATAATGCGATCTTGATATTTGGGATTTTCGAGAAGATTAAGCCCTAACGTATTGGGTTCCAATTTTCCATGTTAAACCTAAATAATCGAGCATAGCTTTTTCAAAACACATAAATGTAAAGATCATTTTCGGGAATTTAACTTGTTGTGTCCTAACGTATTGGGCATAACATATTGCTTTCTCGAGATGAAGATTTTCTTATAAAATAAAGGCGATATTCAAAGTTTGGGGATTTTGAGAAATCGTACTCTAACGTATTGGGTCTCGATTTCTTCGTCTGACTTAAACAATTGATTATCCTTTTCAGATTTCATCATTTGAGTTTCTTTTAAAATCTTTTTAAATTTTTGACACCAAGACATTAAACAATCAGTTCGATATCGATTTTGGGCGTTACAAGGGTGCTAACCCTTCCTCGTGTGTAACTGACTCCCGAACCTATTTTCTCAAAATTCGTAGACCTAAAATCGTTTTCAAGGTGAACTGATCACACCTTAATAAAAGATTGGTGGCGACTCCAATTTTTTTTTTAAGTCGACGATTGTCTTTTTTCAAAAAAAGAGGTTTCGACACGTATGATGCAATGCAATGAAATGAATGCAAAAAAAGGCGTCAATTCTGATTCAATTCCATTTAAAAAACTTTACTAGAAAATAATTTTTTTACATATAATGGGCTACAAATAAGGCTTTGCCCTAATACTCAGAACTCTAATTTTCCTAAGTAACGAGGCTAACTCTTGCCGTCGATCTGATTTCAATTCATACTTCACACTTAGCGTATCGGCCTGCATTGCCAAAGTCTGTAGGTGATCAGCTACCTCTCGAATCTGAACTACGACTTCTCCATAATGCGATCCCTGTTTCTAACTTGATTTTGAAAGTAGTAAAGCTGCTCATTATGACGATCTTCGTTTTCTTCCAAGTACTCGATCCAGATCTCACAATTTTGCAATGTCGTTTCTAACTCTTCTATCCTTTTTTCATTTCTTCAATCCTGCTTAAGCTCGTTCTCAAATCTATCGCAGAATCCTGATTTCCATATTGACGAAGAGATCTTTCTAACTCGGCCACTCTATCCTTTAGTTTGCCTTTTTCCTTTCGGTTCTCTAACAAACTCTTCTCTAAAGCCTCATTTCGTGTCTGAACCTCTTGGAATTTTCTTTCCCATCTATCGGCCTTGTTCTTTTCTTTTCGAATCTCTTTACGCCACTGCTCTAAAGTTTTTCCGAAACCAGCAGTTCTTATTGACAGTCCCAGCTTCTTATAATCTATCTTCAAGCTATCGAAATCCTCCTCAGCTTTATTTTTTTCTTTTCTTAATTTCTCGACCTCGAATTTCTGAACATCCATGTCTAATCTCAAGTTCATCTTTTCTTCTTCCATTTGTTCTATCTTCTTTTCTAATTTTGTATTTCTTCTTTCAAAATATTGTCTTATGATTTCTAGCTCAGAAAGGACAACCCGCAAATGTTCCTCTATTGACTGACTGTTTCCCTGACTTGGCTTGGGGATATTATCATTGATCATCCTAACCCACCATTCATTATGCTCAGGAGTTGTCATTGGACTCACAGCTAATCTCTTCATTCGGCGAGTCTGGTTCCATGCATTGGACATCTCTCGAATATTCTTTTTGTAACCATCGCCCTTGTATGAGAATTCACACTCAGCTATTCCCTGGGTTGCGGGTATAAATTGCCTTGACCTATACTACCTGAGTACTAGCAATGGGGCATAATCAACAGCTCTCCAAATCCCAAGCAGAGGATCCAAATTAAAATCACTGCATCGATACAGGATCTCATCCAGAAGCACCAAGAAGCTCTCCACTCGATGTCCTCTTCCTGAAGATTCTAAAGAATTGCCATCCATTTCTCCTCTAAGATGTCATCCCTCATTGGTGTAGCTACTATCTCTTTCAGTGGTGAATAGTTTTCAAAGAAGACCCGATACGAAACCCTATCAACCTTACAGAAGTGACAGTGGAACCATGCGAGTAGGAGCTGTGCACATCCAATGAATCTACCCTCACCCACTTTCTGGCATGCATTCAATGACCTGAAGGTTTCTGCCAAAATCGTCAGGACTGTTGTAACCCTCTTATCAAGACGGTCGAATAAATCAGTGACTGCTTCACCAACGTGCCCTAAAGCTTTAGGGAATACAACTAAGCATTATTTACTCAAAGAAAAGACATCCACCCTCTTCTTCGTATTTGGGTGTGCTAGAATTAAATCATTCAAGCTCTTTTAGGGAATGCACTTGTTATCCCCTTTTTGCTTGATTCGGGCTCCAACCCACTATTTGTTTATCCCAATTATATTCATCAGCTTCTTCAAAAAGGTCGCTACCTTTACAACTCTCGAGTAGGCTCTGTCTACTTGAATCTTCGAACACCGAAGTAAAGCCATGTATTCTTCTATTATAGGTACCAAATCGACCTTCCCAAATGTGAAGCAACTGTAAGTAGGATTCCAAAACTGGGTGAGAGCCGAAACAGGTGCTTGTCTATCTTCATATCAAGCAGATAAGGCAAATCACTATAATTAGAGTAGAATAGTTGTTTAACCTTATCGTTCCACTAATCCCAGATTTCCTTCAACTCTTGCAAATTGTTTTGAGTTACGCTAATACGGGTAAAGTCCTATAGCCAAACTATCACCTTTCTCGCGCTGTGTTGTTTCGGACCAAGTTCGGACAGCTGCATTATCCTCCACCTTATCAAGAAACCCTTTTTCCATGATAAGCTTTCTATCTAGCAACTTAATATGAACCAACGCTTTTTATAATGAAATGCCATGCAATAAAAGTAAGGCAAAAAATGTCAGTATCATGTATAAACATAGAGTCCAATACAATCAAGAAATAACAAAACACTTATTCAGGTATCTATTAGGGTTCAGTGTGGTTCTACCTAGGGTGAGTTCCTAAGGTTCACTACTTGAAGTTTGGATTCTCAGGGAAAGGTACCTGAACCAGCTGATTCCTCGATCTTCACCCATTATAGGCTTATGCAGACCGAGTTCGATTCAAGGGAATACATTTCCCTATAACTATACGGAGATGAAAATCTCACGAAGGCATAGGTACAGATGTATCCTGAAAGCTATCCACTATCCTATACGGAGGTGAAAACCTCACTAAGGAATAGTTTCCCACTCCCACTTAAAGGGGTAAAATCATCCAACTCATGTAATACGAAATGCAAATACACTAACGGACATAAACCAACCAACAAAGCACACTATAATGAGATTGGATGCAAAGGGGATATTATGAATTTCAAAACAAATTTTGATTTTTTGACCATAAGATAAAATTTAATCAATTTGTGGCTCGACTCTCTTAAAATCAATCCCTAGTGGAGTCACCAAGCTGTCGAAACCACTTTTTGGAAACAAAAATAGAGTTGACTTACAAAATGAAAATTGGAGTCGCCACCGATCTTTTATTGGGGTGTGATCGGATCACCTTAAAAATGATTTTGGCCTACGAGTTTCGGAAAAAAATGGGTTCAGGAGTCAGTTACGTACGAGGAAGGATTAGCACCCTCGTAACACCCAAAATTGGTACTGAATTGTTTATTTAATGTCTTAAAGTCGAATGTCAAAAATTTGAAAATATTAAAAACAATTCCCCTTTTATTAATGATATATTTTTAAATATTTGTATAAATTTGAACATATGTAGAAAGGCCTTCTCATCCTGAGGCAACGAAATGTCATATCCCGTAAGTTAGGATGCAACATTTGAATTCCTGAGCATAAGTTAACCTTTAAAAACCTTTATTGAAACTTTGTGTATTTGAGAACTAAAAACGTGCTTAGCCGTTTTAGTTTGAAGAGAAAATCGAAACCTCGTAGGTTAGGGTACGATTTCTCATCTTTCCAAAGACGACATATTGCAAACTTCATTTTCTCCTTTTTTACGAATTTGGATTAAAGCAAAAGTTTAATGCAATATTAAAAATGATGTAAATTTGGTTTATTCAAAATGAAATGATCAATTTTTGGCAAATAAATCAGAAATTTTAACTACGATGTAATGTTCGGAACTGAAAAGCAAATGTATGAACATGGAACAATATACATGGGTAGACTACCATACAAATATGAATATACAAACTCAAATGCACATAATAGTTTTTAAACTCAAAATAATACATGAAACAAATTAAACCCAATACCAACTAAATAATACATGAAATCAAGCAAAGTGAAGCAAGTAATAAGCTAAAAAAACCAGTATACAAATCAATTCAAAATAAAATGAACACATGAAACGAATTAAAATAAATCAATTTAAAAAAAATCATTTAAAATTACATGTAAACATTTTAACACATATAATGTGTAAACATAATATACAAAATATTCAAGTAAAAGATGTGTAAAGAAGAATTAGAAGGTATATTATATAGAAAAATGATAACAAAGTAATTTACAAAAATAATGAGAATAATTCAAAATAAATAATATATATAGATGGAATTTGAAACAACGCATGAATTGAAACAAATAATATATATGAATATATAATTTAATACAAATAATATCCACGATTTGGAATGAATAGAGTAATTTACAATAAAAAATATATAATAAATGTGGAATAATAATACATAATAAATTTAAAAATTTTGATGATAATTTAAAAATAATAATAATACTTGATAAATTCAAAATAATAATATATGTTAACTTTAAATAAAAATACATGATAAACCTAAAATAATGTTAATGATAAATTTAGAATAATAAGATATTATAATATTAAAATAGTATTGATAATAAACTTAAAAATATATTAAACTTAAACATAAAAAGAATGTTAGATTTAAAAATAAATATATCTAAAAATAATAGAAAAATGAGTTTTAAACAGAATAAAAATCAAGTACATTAAATTAAATAAGTATGGATTAAATTGTATTTCATTCAAGATGAAAAGAAAAAAATGAAAATAAAGTAGAATTGAGGACCAAAAAGGCACGTGCGAATAACATGGGGACTAAAGAGGAAAATATCCCCAGCCCCAAAACGCTATGTTTCAGCATGGACCAAATTGAAACAAACAATGAAATATGTGGCAAAATTTAAGAAACATAAAAGGATCAATTTAAGCATGTTACAAAAGCATGGGAACCAATTGCGCAAATAAACCATTGAGACAAGACGTATGGATCCTTCCCTCGGGTCGGGTCACCACGCGGATCATTGCCAAAACGGCACCGTTCTGAAATCATTAGCATAGGTCTCAAAGGGCGCCGTTGTTCAGTCCCTATAAAGCCAAAATTGAATCATAGTAGCCACTTTTTACAAATGGCAAACCCTAACCGCAACACTCGAAAAACAAAATGCCCTATGGCCCCCCGCCCTTCGCCAGACTCCGATTGCGACGAAGTGAGTGACGGTTCAGCCATTAGGTAAGTCTCTAGACCCTTAACTCTTCCCTTTTTCTCTTTTTTATACGATTAACAAAAAAACAGAAAAGAAAAGTCAGAGAAAAATAGAAGAAAAGAAAAGTATGAAAATCACCTTTTGAAAACTGCTTTTTTATTTCTTTCGTATTTTTTCACTGATTTCGTATCCCCCCTTTTATAATCAAGTCTGCTTTTTATAGCAGATAATGGAAAAAGAAAAATGTAAAAAATCTAATTTTAAATGCATTATCTGCTTGTTGCCTTTGATTTGTGATTTTTCAGAATTTTCTTGCCATTTTCCCTGCCCGTGCTGTTTGTTGCCATTTTTGTTGTGCAGGTACAAGCTCGGAGGGGGCGCACGCGCACGGAGGCTCGGTACACGCGGAGGGCAAGAGCGGCGCTTGGATCTTCTAGGGTTTCTGTTTCGTGGTCTAAGGCTAGGCATTGGGCCTCTGTAATTGGGCTACTGTTTATTGGGTTTTAGATTGGGTCTTGGTGTATATTAAATTTGGGCTTGTAATCGGGTTTGAGTTTGGGCTGGCAATTTTCATGTAATTGGACTGTATTTGGACTTTGAATTTTTATTTGGTATTTGGTTTTAGTTATTTATATACGGGCCGAGCAAATTGTGCCGATTACAACAGTTTTCCAATTTTCTCAAACACTTCAAAACAAAATTTACACTATTTACTTTAGTTCTTTACTTACATATTACCCCTTTTTTCTGTATTTGTTGAATGATTGTACCAAAAGATTCTATCATAGTTTTTCAAACACTTCAAAACAAATTGTATTTACAAATTCTATTTTTTTTGGCTCAGTCAATATTCATTTTATTATTGAAAAAAGCAACTGCAGAAATAGCAGTGCAGAAAGTCCAAAATCAGGACAATAACCAAACAACACAACGCCATTAATAGATTCTACTATTAAAATCCTTAAGATAAAGCTAAAAAATTGTAAGTTGTAACACAAAACTTAAATGTAAAAGAAAAGTATGTGTATATATATTAAGTGTATGCAAAAGAAAAGAATGTGTATGCCATTCAAATCCTAAAGTAATCACAAATAAAGCTTTACCCGATAATCACTGCTAAGAAAAAAGTGATACTAGATATGCAATTTGTTGATTTAATGTAAGTATAATGTTGAAAGTCTATTAAATGTTACAATGATCAAACAATTTTCATAATGTTCCAAAGACTAAACAAGGATGTTTCATAAGTAAGATATTTGTTATTATTTAACATCATTTTCTTCTTTTTTGCTAAGTCTAAATATAGTTTAGTGTTTCATCTACGTGATTTCATATTTTGGATAATTTGAAAGTTTATTGCAGCGTTGCGGCGCAATATATTACATGTTGCGGTGTTACGTAACGGTTTCAGACCGTAAAAGTCGTGATGTGGTTCTCTCGTCGCGTTGCACTAATATTGCGTCGTGGAGACCTTCAAAACTGTTATGATGCGGCCATTACACTGCATTGTGACTGCAATTTAATACCATGACACTAAGATGATCGTTGAAGGGCTTTGCTGTATTCATGAAAAAGGCTATGTTGATTGCGATATCAAACCAGAAAATGTTTTGATTTATCATTCTAATTAGTAATTTGAAGATTACTGATTTTGGGTTAGCCAAAGAACCTGGAGAAAGAGATGAAGATGCAATAGTGTCGCCTTACAGTCGAGGTACTCTGAATTATATGTCTCCGGCATCTGTGATGAACGGTAAAATCAGTGCTGCTATGGATATATGGTCACTAGGATGCGTGATTGCTGAGATGTGTGGTGAACCGCCTTTAGAAGGGATGGCGATGAAAGCACCAGATATAATTCCTAAGCATATTTCAATGGCCGGTAAAGATTTCTCGATGAGATGATTTATTAGGGATCCCATTCAAAGATGGACTGCTAAGAAGCTGCTAACTCATGAATTTCTATGTTCCAATTATTCACAAAACAGAATTCTTCTTACACATCTTTTGATGCATCAAAATCGACAATGTCCAGTCGTCAATCGTCACTGATTGCCTATTTTCCGGTAAAGGAGTCTGATTTGCTGTACTGTTCTAACTGTAGTAACCAAAATTTGTTCAATTCTAGATTGGATATTGAGTTATTTTGATCGATTTCAGCTCGTTCAAATATATACCGATTATGTTATCTTTTAGTATATGATTTGAATATATATAAATAATTAACAAAGTGCGAGTAATGTTTGTCATACGCATGTTTGACTCTATATATACTGTTTAACTGTTGAAACTTTTACTGGTGGCTTAAACTATATAGTCAATATAAAACATTTGACTACAAAATGATTCCAATTGCTTTCCTTAAAAGTAATACATACATATAAATATACGTACGTGTGTTTGTGCGTGTCAAAGCGAGCATGAGATTTAATTCTTCATCTATACAAACATCCTCTATATGTTGGGCTCCAGTAATCTGAAGCAGTGTTTTCATGGTAAACTTTTGGGGTACAAGATATTGGAACTAAACATAAACCTCTGCTCCTTAGATCAACCTTAATATCTCCTTTCTGCTCTTTTATATCCAAGCTGCCCCATGGATCCTAGGATATGATCACCGCGAACATAATTAATACATATAAAATTAACTTTAATACCATATTTCTATTTTAACTGTTGAAAGCATAAATATACTATAGAACTTTTCTTATTAATTACCTTATGAGAGTTGGGCTTCATGTAAGGATTACTCAGTAACTGAAAAAGAACACAAATTAACAAATAAAAGCTAATTAGCATCTTGTAAACATACATAATGGTAACTGCAAACTCATCGAACACGGAATATTTAAATAAAAAAAAGATACTCGGATTCCATGTGGTGTTTACTTTCCATATATTGAAAGTTTTAGAAAAGAAAAATTGAGGCGACTTTCACCTGCACTTGTTCTTGTAGAAAGTTGATGTATCCAATTGCTTCTAGTAAAACAGAGGCCGTATCAGTCTGAAAGTCAGTCAGCCAACAAAATGGATCATGTTAAATCAAATTTACAAAATAGTATAAAAAAGAGAAGATATAATTGGATGTCAGGCTCACTAGAAAACAAGCTTATTTTTAGTGCTATCACTACCTTTCCAAATGGCGACACAATTTGTTGAAGTGCTGTTATCCTGTCTCCTAGCTTCACTTTTGGGGCGTGCATCTATATAAAAACTTAATCCAGTCAGTTAATTTCTCACCCGTAATTATAAGCAAGGCTTTTTTTTTTTTTTAAAAAAAGGATATTTAATATTTTTAAATTTGTTTTTATATATACTTCAAAGATGCATCGTACAAATGACTTTGTTTTTCTAATTAGTTTTTGTTTCATTTCGAAAATTAGGTTATATATATTGTTTAATTTGTGTACCTTTACAGATGAAGATGCAGAATTTTCCAGCTTAGGCTTTTTCAACACTGTAGTACTGTCGGACGTTTCTTCACCTCTTTTCTTTTTTCCCTCGTTTGCAATCCCTTGTGTTCTACCGTTTCTGGTCCTTGTCTGCATTTGTTTGTATTCTCAACGATTAATGTGAAATTTTTCACAGTTAACAAACAAAAATAAGGTAATAAATAAAAGAAGTAAGGTTGATAAATATGATTAAACTTAATTATATATATACCTGCAGAGAATTTGCAGCTTGGAGCCCTTGTTTCTTGCAATCTGATAAATTCAAGGGACTAATAAAACTGGGCTTTGATGATGCATGGATGTCAATCAAAGGTTTGCTTAATCTGCAATAAGTAATGTTACTTGTGCATGGAAAATGAGACATGGATCCATAAAAGTTGTCAGCTTCCGTTGATATTGAACTGTTAATAGGGCTGTTGTGAATATGATACCCATTGCTATTGTTACCAGCCTTGAAAGCCCTTCGAAAATAGGAACTTGGAGCTTCCATATCTAGAGTTTGGGTCTCCATTTTCACATCATGATGATGATTACCATTTCCATAACATGATAGAAAAATTGGGTTTTTGACCGTTGCCATTCCACAAAAGGCAGCAGGCGGCTGCAAAGAGGTCGGATCTTGGGATGATGATTTTGGATTAATAAACTGTGGGGGGTTGACTTGAGGGTCTGGTGGTGCTATGGACCAGTGGCTGACCATGTTGGACAACTTGGTTAACCTTTCACTTTCGCTTGAGCTTTGTTGATTATTATCAGTGCTACTGGAATCGAACCCCTCGTTCATGTTTTTGATAAAATTGTTGAAAACTGAGGAGTTTGAGAATTCCCAATTGCCATCTATTTTCTTTAAGTAGTCACAAGCAGGTTCAAATATTCCAGCTGCTGATGAGTTACTCTTTGACGATATTGCCTCTAATAGGTTGTTTCCTATATCTGCGCCGTTGCTCCCAACATTTCTGCCGAAAACAATCCAATGTCAATTAAGTGCTAAATAAAATAGTCAAATAAACAAATCAAACATATGTGATTTGATTTGCAGACTTTCGAAAAGTAATCAACGAAGAGATGATTTAGTTTGTCTTAATTACCTTTTGAGACAGTAATTAAGACCTAAAGCATAGTATTATGAGTTCTTTGTAAGTAAATGTTCAGATAAAGGAAGCAAGCAAACAGGAAAATGCTTCAATTCCAAGTTTAATTCAATTGAATATACGATTATTTTTAAGAAGGGGATCAAAAAAGTCGCGATTCGATTTTCAAAATCTGTAACTTTGGGATATTTGGTGCAAATTGCAGCAAACAAAAATTACTTACGATAAAACATGGCTCCAAAGATGATTATCGGAACCATGCTCTCCATTAATCAATTCATTGGACGGATCAGGATCCACAGTTGGTTGTTCAACAAGTTGACGCGTAGTGCCGCTACCGCCCCCGGACAACTCATCAACGCTAGTTAACACTGAATGAATGGAAGCATTAGTCAAGGAAGTAGAGATGGAAAGTACATCATCCTGATCACAGTTACGAGTATTGGAATTAGGGTTTTGATGATGATGCCAAGAACTAGGGTTTGTAGTCCATGAAGAAAGAGAGCTTGCGTGGTGGAGATCCCACCAATTGTGCAGTGTAGGCGAGGTGGAAGTGCATTCCTCAGCCATATCTCCAGTGGGGGTGTCCGTTTATTGTTTTTTCTTTGCTTTGGTGAGATTTTGGCGGATTTAAAGACTATGTTTATTGTTGGTACTGAAGGGGCGTGGGATAATGGCCTTTATAAGATTTAAGATGGATGGATCAATAATACGGGGAGACAATAAACAATGCAATGTGAGTTTTCCACTATGTAGTTCGTGGACAATTATTATATTATTCATCTATTCCTGCCCTTCAAGAACTTTGCTTTTCCCCCACCTAATTTAAACAAATTTTCTCCATTACAGATGTTTTAATTATATCCACACGATATGAATACGATATATAAAAATAATTTAAATTCGACATTGTTAGGATCGTCCCGATTGAGCAACGAACAAGTAAAAATAGTAGAAGAAATTGAGAAGATGAACACACAAATTTAACGTGGAAAAACCCCTCAAAAGAGGATAAAAAACCACAGGCAAAGATAATTTTACTATAATGGCAAAAGAATGAAGAGTACAAAAGATAGAGATAAAAACTAAACCCCGAAAACCCGAAAAACAAAGAACCCTCAAACGTAAACACAAAATTCTCTGAATGTGTTATGAGTTCTAATCTAATGGGTGTCTCTTAATTCTAAGATTGTAAAGGAGCCTATTTATAGGCTAAATTAGTAAGTCAAATAAACTATACTAATAAATGCTAAATATATTATACTAATAAATACTAAATCTTCTAGAAAGAAAATATATTTTTGTTTAACTTGACTTGCAAGCAATCTCTTAGAATTTGGGTCACACAATTCTAACAATCTCCACCTTGACACGAATTCTTTCAATGCCATCTTTGCCAAAACCCGCCACGGGTCTATCTTGAACTATGCAGGGAATTAACTGAGTCGAATCTATGCTTAGAAGCTGGAAGACTTCTAGCCTTCGACTTATGCACTGCCAAATCAAAACTAACCCGGGTCTGATTTTCACGAATACAGTGCCCTAACTTTTCAAAACCTGCATCCAAAAGAGAACCTCTCTTCAACGAAACGGTCATACCTTTTTCCCTCCTATGACCAAGTTGCCTCCGCTTCAAATGAGTTGACTTTGACTCCGTAACGGACGAGGGACGTCCGATTTCACCGGTCACTGTAGAACCTTCCAGAATATAAAGACTGCCGGTTCTTTTACCTTTTAACAAAATGAGAGCTCCACGAAATACTTTAATATCGCTCGACTCGATGTTGATTCTGCATCCTTTCAAGTCTAAAATACTCAAGGAGATGAGATTCTTTCGTAAATTAGGTACATACCTGACATCTGAGAGTGTCCTAATCGTCCCATCGTGTATCCTAATTTTAACAGTACCAATACCGATTATTTTACTAGATGAATCGTTTCCCATGTGCACAACTCCACCTTCAACTGAACTGTATGTGGAGAACCATTCTCTATTGGGACACATGTGGAAAGAACATCCTGAATCTAGGATCCACTCAGACGTAAGCTTGGAGTTATCGCTCGTTGACACTAACAAGAAATCATCACCGTCTTCATCGACCAAATTAGCACCAACTACATCTTCCTCGTTACTCTCAGCAGCTCTTTTATTTCGCAGTTTATAACAATCTGCTTTGACGTGACCTAACTTTTTGCAATAGCGACACCTTTTGTCTCGTTTCTTTGATGCTACCAAAACGGAAGCTTGTCTATCTGCTTTGCTATTCAAATCAAACTCATTGTCGAGTTTGTCTCTACTCAACAAATGACCCTTCACATCTTCGAACGAGAGTTTGTCTCTGCCATAAATCAGGGTCTCCCTGAAAGACTTGTATGAAGAAGGTAAAGAGCACAATAATAGCATAGCTTGATCTTCATCGTCAATATGAACCTCAACGTTCTTTAAATCATTTAAAAGAGTAATGAATTGACTGATGTGATCTTTAAGAAGCTCACCTTCGTTCATGCGAAACGTAAATAGACGTTGTTTCAACACTAAACGGTTAGCCAGAGACTTAGTCGCATAAAGAGTTTCTAACCTTTTCCACAAGGCAAATGAGGTCTTCTCCATCAATACCTCCTGCAATACTGTATTCGCGAGGCACAACTGGATTGCAGACAAGGCCTTTTCATCAAGCTCTTCCCATTCTGTTTGATTTAGATTCTCAGGCTTTTTCCCTATAACAACCTTTTTCAAGCCATTTTGAACTAGAATTGCCATCATCCGAACTTGCCACAGATTGAAATTTGTCTCACCATCGAACTTCTCAATTTCAAACCTTGTTGCTGCCATCTCTGACCGGGCTGATCTATGAAAGTTAAACTAGCTCTGATACCACTTGTTAGGATCGTCCCGATTAAGCAACGAACAAGTAAAAATAGTAGAAGAAATTGAGAAGATGAACACACAAATTTAACGTGGAAAAACCCCTCAAAAGAGGATAAAAAACCACGGGCAAAGATAATTTTACTATAATGGCAAAAGAATTAAGAGTACAAAAGATGGAGATAAAAACTAAACCCCGAAAACCCGAAAAATAAAGAACCCTCAAACGTAAACACAAAATTCTCTGAATGTGTTATGAGTTCTAATCTAATGGGTGTCTCTTAATTCTAAGATTGTAAAGGAGCCTATTTATAGGCTAAATTAGTAAGTTAAATAAACTATACTAATAAATGCTAAATATATTATACTAATAAATACTAAATCTTCTAGAAAGAAAATATTTTTTTGTTTAACTTGACTTGCAAGCAATCTCTTAGAATTTGGGTCACACAATTCTAACAAACATTAATACACAAATGTTTTAAATTTTATATAATACAAATTATTAATATATTATAATTATGTAATTATAAATTATACTAAAATATATGAATTCTCAAGTTTAATGCATTAATCTATTCCTCTCTTTCTTTGATCTGTTTCAGTTATTATTATATTAGTAGATAAGGTTGAACTGCTTGCAAGACACCACCATTGGTTATAAAAAAGAAAACTCGTACTTGTATTTGAATTTGAAACTCAAACATTTAAAATCTTTTTTGTCACTGAAAATTGATGAATTTTAGACGACGGGATGATTGCACTATTTAACAATTTGGTAGCACATATTATGGTTACAACTAGCAATCATACACGGTTTCATATGATCCTTCTGTATTCGAAACATGATTTAGCTTGACATTAGTCCCTCTTCACTAGTCCTAAGCTAATCACTGAAACACCTTTTGTTTTTTCTCGGAAAATAACGATTTTATTGGACCATAAAAATAATGGGATCACAGTTGGTTTAAACAAAATTAACGAAACACTTTTATAACGTAAAAAATATCTTTTTCAAAGAACATTTGAGTCTAAAACAATTTGACTTCCAACAAATTGATTAACTGAATTAGAATATGTCCTTTTACCACTTCTGACTACAATACTTTGTTTTTATAAAACCTAATCGTATAAGATTCAGTATTACATCCAAAAGCTTAATTCAATAAATTTATATTATAATTTTTTTTTGAAAGAAAACGAATAAATTTAAAATTCAAATATATAAAAAGAGGAATAGATTTCAAATTCAGATATCAGCGTTTCATAATTATTTTTTAAAGAAAGCTTCATTATTTTGTATTTAATTAGTTTTTAATATTACGTGCATTGCATGTAAAATTGTTGAATTTAACTTTTAATTAATTTGTAAATAATATATTTTAATTATTGTTGCCTAGATTAATAATGATAATTTCTCTTAGGTTTATTTTTTAAAAAAGGTAAAACTAATAATAGTTGATGAGGAAAGATATTTAAACTAAATTAATAAACATTTTTAATAATAATGGTTAGAAAACAATTATTGAAAATATGATTTTCTTTTTCAAAAAACAAACACAACATTTTTCACTTACACCAAATAATAGATAGATAAAAAAACAATTTTAATAGCACTAAACTTATAGAAAAATTAAAAAATATATCATAATATCATATTACCTCATCATCATCATTGTTGTTCAAATATGATTTGATATTTACTTATTTGAATAATCTTTTTTTTATAATTCTAAATTACTAATTAAATATCTCCATCTTTTTATTGATAATTTTTTTATATGCTACTTGATTACATGCCTAATTATCGAATGTTATTTATAAAGCTAATATTATATTTTAATGGGTATATAACTCTTATATTAATTAAACGATAATAAGATAAGTTCTATTCAAGTAATAATTTTAATTTACATCGATAACCACAATTTGAAAAGAAATGAACACAGTTTTTTAAGTCAATTTATTTTAATAGTTATACTTAAATGATAATTATAATTATCACATTTTTTTATATTTCATACTTAAAGTTTCATTTAACTAATAATTCTATTTTAAAATTAATAAAATTTTTTAATTCATAAATAATTATTTTAAAATTAATTTAATAATATGATGAAAAAAGATACTACCGTCAATTCAAATATTTTCTCAAAAACATATATTTTATATATATTATAGATAAATAGATAAGATAATCATCATTGAGTACATAAAAGTTATTCTACAACCCCGTGAAACAAAAGGGTGTCATTACTGTAGTTAGCCAAGTATAACCAAGCTAGGTTATGCGCCGCTTGGTTTCCTCCTACCTACATGAAAGAACCGAGAGGAAACGCCGGAAGGAAATCTGCGCATCATTGATGAAAATTCCAACTGGAGAGTTTAGACATATCCATCTGCCGTCGTTGAAGCTTCCAAATAGTACACAAATAATCACTTCAGACTCCACCTCTTTGGAACCCGAATTAATGATTAAATCAATTGATCAGAGAGAAGTCAATGGCTTAATAGTGAACTAGTCAGTTAAACTTTCTTTTTAGCTGTACACAATTAACTATTTCAGCCAAATTAATTTTTATAACCTCTTTTATGAAAAAAAAATGACAGTAAAGAACTTCGTTTTAGATGAGAATTCCATAGTCGTCATTTCTTACGTTGTTGAAAGGACCACGATTTGTAGTGGAAATTTGACATTGATTAAAAAATTATAGAGAAATCATACACCAAGTAAAATTATTAATTATTAAGGTCGTGACTCGTGACCTAAACCAGGTCAACAACAAAGAACAACTAACAATTATATCCTTGTTTTTTTTTTCTACTTTTCGTAAGCTTCTAGTATGTAATATGTATGTAAAAAAAATGTAAAACAAGCAAACATAACCACAAATCGCTTTTTCACTTATCTAAATAAATCATGCACAATATTACTTTATATTATTTATTTTGTAGACTTTTTATTGTTTTAATTTTTTAATATTACCATCACAAACTATAATAAATGAGAATAACTATATTAAGATTATTCTAAAAGTTAAAAGGATTTTAATTACTAATAAAACAATGTAATATAATAAACCTTTTTAAAAACATGTAATTGTTAGTATACTCTCATTCACACCTAATATACTCCCTAACTCAACTTTTAACTCCGACAAATTTGTTTAAAAAGATGAAAATAATTGAATAATTAGAAAAAAGAAACTAAGAAAATTGAAATCCGTTTAAGATTATTGGGGACAATCATAAGAGCCAATGGTGAGAGTATAACCTCAAATAGACAAGAAATTCTTTTTCCTCTTGTCGATATTTAAACAAGAACTTAAAAAAAATTTGAAAGACAATTTAAAATTGAAAAAAAACTAAATTTTTTTAAATTGAAAAAAAGTCAAATAAAAAATGAATACTATTACGATATTTTCGTTTGCCAACCTGAAATCTAGATATAACTCGGGTTATCAACCCGCGACTCGAGTTTGGGCCCCATCAAGTGGATACATTAAGGGCTCAAGGGGAAGGCTCGCAGGGAGAGTTCACTAGCCTAGTTTGCATGCCCCTGGGTACTCACAAGCAGAGAGCTTGAAGCCAAATGAGTGAACTGGTGAACACTCAGACCATCGAATACGTCTTAAGTCTAGGACAACATATGGGTCGACATGCATAGAGCCTATCTAGGGCGTCACTTCCATGAACAGTAACCATGTCATATAAATATCCAACTCTCCTCACGAAGAGGACACACAAAAAAATACTCAACAATTTGGTGCGGTGAGCGTGGACAGACTTCTGACCAACAGATTTTCTTTCAGTTTGAAAAACCAGAATGGCTCACCCAAATGAAAATTACCCGATTAACTTTTCATCTAAATAAACTGGAGCTTCAGGTTCAAGTGGTCAACACATCGAGACATATTTGTTTACTGATTAGTTTTATGACCCGTCGAAAAATTTGGGTAACGTGACTTACGCAAGAGCTTCGAACACCATTTTCTTCTGGTCAAGAAGTTTCACAACAATAGTTCTTGGCTCTTCAAAAACATATGAGGTTGATGAAGCATCAGATGGCCCTACAGAATGTGAGATTTGAGTAATAACAAACATTTCATCAGGAACTCTTGAAGCAGAATGAAGAGCTCAGGAGAAAGGTACAATCTGACAACTCTACTATTCATGATAATGTGGCCATACAGGAGGAAGGACCACGCATGCATGCAAAGGAATGGCAGAGTGAGATAGATGCATTGCATCAAGATGTGAGGGCTTCGCATCTTAAGTCTTAGGACATGGATTGGCTTTTTTGTTCCAATAATCCTTTGGCTCCAAAGGTAGCAGTAATAGGTTTACTAGCTCATTTCAAGGTCCTGAAGGACATGTTTGAAGGAAGGAGGGATCCGCGAGCTCATCTTAGGTAGTATAATGACTACATGAATGTGTTGGGTGCTTCAAATCCCACGAAGTGCAAGGCTATCTCCATAACACTTAAGGGAAGTACAAAGGATTGGTACTTGTCTCTATCGCAAGGGTCTTTTCGAAGTTTTTCTTAGTTAGGTTAGATGTTTTTGGAGTAACTCAGAGCACACAGGACAATATGAGCACTCTCATGGGTTTAATGTTTGTGAAGTAGAGGGAAGGAGAGTCCTTGCAAGACTACGTAAAACATTTCTACACAATAACATTGAACACAAAGAACTTTGAGGATCAGTGGGCTATTGATGCTTTTATAGGAGTACTGCACGAGCATGTACAATATTTCTTCATTAACAATAGGCCCCAAAGTTTGGCAAATTTGGATGAAAGGGCTCACATGTTTGTAGAAGAATAAGAGATAAAAAGAGCAGTATGTGGCATAGCCCAGATGGAAGATAGGCAATTCTGAAATAGAGACGAGGCTAACAACAGACAAGGGCCACCTCATCAGTCTTTGCATGTACAAAATGGGAGGCAGTAGAGGAGCATAATCAGAAAAGAAACCACATAGGGTGTATCAAAGAGCCCAACAGAGCGCATGATGAGGTACATCCCCCATGGTAATTTTGAAGCCTATACCCCTTGAATGCTAGTCGTGCTTATATTCTGAATCAGGTGAAGAGCTTGGGTATCCTCTCCTCCCCTTCCCCTATGAGGCAAAGTGCAAGATGGTCAAAGTCGAGAGACAGGTGTGTTTTCTATAATGATAGGGGACACAAGACTGAAGAATGTTTTTCTTTGAAAGACGTTATTAAAGAAGCAGTGAGAAATGACGAGCTAGTTACTACCCAATAGGACCAAACTTCACGTGTTGAGGCCAAAGGTTAGTAGAATGTAAGAGGTACGATACACGTAATTTTGAGCACAAATGAAGACTAGGCGACATCCAATGCAAAGAGGAAGGCTCACATAAGAAGCATAATGTCGATTAATACACTCAAAAGATTGTGTCAGCCAGGGAAGTAGAATGTTGATTTTAGTAACAAGGATGAAGAGTTGGTGTGTAATGAAGAAGGAAATGATCCAATGGTTGTTTCTACAGTGATTTTGGGTTTTGAGGTCAAGAGAATGCTTGTGGACAGTGGAAGCGTGGTTGAGGTATTAACATGGGAAGCTACCAAAAGATAGGGTTAAAGGAGGAAGCATTGAAGAGGTCAAGCCTGTTGTACGGTTCTACGAACCACCCTATCGAAGTGAAGGGTTGCATTACTTTGCCAGTTACCTTAGGAGATGGTAAGCATACTACAATAAAGTATGTCCAATTTTTTATAGTGGATCACCCTATGGCTTACAATGCTATCTCCGGATGACCCATTATGAGGATGGCAAAGATGATGGTGGCAACATTTTGTATGATGATAAAATTCCTTACGCTAACGGGAGTAAAGAACATGTTGTTAGATCAAAGAACAGCTAGGAAATGCCATATGCTTTCGGTGAAGTAAACAAGCGAGCAGGTTCAACAAGGGCAGGGTTCTCAACAAAAGTGAGGAATGCGTAAAAAAGCCAGATGCAATAAAAGTTATGGAAGCTTTACAATTATTTATGATGATAAAGGCAGAGTGGTTAAAATTTCATCCGCATTGGCAAATGAAGAAAAATATAGTTTAATGTAGTGCTTAAGGGCAAATGCTGATGTTTTTACTTAGTTAGCCGTAGATATACGAAAAGTGGATCCTCAAGTGATTGTTCATAGGTTGAATGTCTTTCTCGAAGTTAAGCTAGTGAAACAGAAAAGAAGAATATTTGCTCCACAGGTTGTTAAAGCCGTGAGACAAGATGTTGGAAAGTTGTTATCATTAGAGTTCATTAGGGAGGTTGAGTATCCTTACTGGGTTTCAAACATTGTAATGGTGAAGAAGGCTAATGGCAAGTGGAGAATGTGCATCAACTTCACCAATCTTAACAAAGCCTTCCTTAAGGATAACTTTCCCCTACCTTCGATTGATAGGTTGGCCGATGCATCCTCAGGCAATAAATTCATGAGTTTTATGGACGCTTTCTCTAGATATAATCAGATAGTCATGGCCTCAGAAGACCAGGAGAAGAGAATTTTTATTACCGAGGAAGGGTCATTCTGCTACCTTATTTTGCCTTTTGGTTTGAAAAATGCAGACGTGACCTACCAAAGGCTGGTGAAAAAAATTTTAAGGAACAATTTGGGCGAAGCGTTAAGATCTATGATGATGATATGCTAGTAAAGGGTTCTACTCTCAGTAAACATGTGCAGAATTTGACTAAAGTGGTTGTTGTGTTGCAAGCTTATAACATGACATTAAATCTGGACAAATATGCTTTCGGTGTGAAAGCTAGTAAATTTTTGGGTTTCATGATCTCAGAAAGAGGAGTTGAGGCAAACCCAGAAAAGATTCGTGCCATCCTAGACATGCCCCATCCAAAGATGATAAAGGATGCGCAGCGTTTGATAGGAAGAGTGGTTACACTTACTAGGTTTATGTCACAAATGGCAGATAAATGATTACCTTTCTTTAAAGCCTTGCACACTACTTTTTCATGGATCAAAGAATATCTGGTGACCTTTGAAAACTAAAATCGCACCTCATGTCCCCATTGCTCTTAATGTCATCACAAGTGGGAGAAATCCTTTACTTTTATTTGGCTACCTCCGAGGAAACGATTCTAGCTATTTTTGTTAGAGCAGAAGATGTTCACTAGTTCTCAGTGTACTACGTTAGTAAGGTGCTATAGAATGGCGAGCTAAAGTACTCGAAAAATGAAAATTTTATTTTTGCTCTGATTGTTGCAGCTCATAAATTGTGTCCCTACTTCTAGGCCCATCCTGATGTCGCAATGACAAATCAACCTATAAAATATATATTGTCCAAAACTAACACATTAGGAAGGATGACAAAGTGGAGCATCGAGTTAGCTGAGTTTGTTGTGGAGTATGCACTGAAAACTATAATAAATGGGCAAATACTAGCTAATTTTATTGTTGAATGTTCTTTTGAGAAGCCTATTAGTCAATTAGGAGGATGTAAACGTGGCTGATAGCTTAAAAAGGTGGTTAGTCTATGTCAACAGTTCTACAACAAAGACGAGATCAGGAGCAGGGGTAGTCCTAGTTGATACTAGCGAGAATAAGTGACAGTAGGGCTATTTTTTGGTTTTCAAACATCCAACAATGCAACGGAATATGAAGCTCTAATAGCAGGATTACAATTAGCTCACCAACTTAGGACGAGGGACTTTGTCGTGCATACGAGCTTCTAGTTAGTGGAAAAATAGATGAGTGGTGAATATGAGGTGAAGGAGTCAGTTTTGAAGAAGTATCATTCAATTTCAACACAACTGCTCGCAAGATTTGACAAAATACAAGTGAAGCAACTCTTAAGAAAGGATAACACGCGTGTAAATGCTTTATCTAAGTTGGCGTCCTCGATTGTCATTGAATAAAAAGGAAAAATTTTGTTGGAATATAGAGACACCCTAAGCTACAACATCCCACAAAATTTTAGCTTAGATCAAGAGGAGACATAGATTACTTTAATAATTCGTACTTTACAAGAAGAGGAAAGTCATATGGACAAGTGATAACTCTTGAAAAGAGTTATATTTCATGTCTTTAGACCTAGTTAAATGTTTGTACTTGGTACACTTAGTGGCATTTTAAGACATTTTATTTGTATTTTTATAATTTACATTAGGATCTTGGACTATTTTTACATGTTAGATACTTTTAATTGCATGTGGAAGGGTTGTGTTTGGTGGTTTGGTAGGTGTAGAATATGGAGAAAGAAATAGAGTAAAGGTTTGTCGGGGTAAAAGGTTGGATAGGTTGCCATCTTGTATGCTGTGGCAATTCAAGAAGATGACCGGGTCAACATTCAGTGCTTACTAGTTTCAACCCAACTCTACTTGTAATAGAAAGACGTGCCTAAAAAGATGAGAATCTATCATGGTTAAAGGATAAGTTAAATTCGATGGGACAAAATATTCAGGTATGTTATCTAAAGAATGTATGTATTAACTAGAAGTTCTTCTGAATTAATTTTTGTTAGTGAATAAAATAATGTGAGGTTTGTGATAACATAATTAGTTAGAGAAATGATAATTAAAATGGTAAAGATGCCTATGTGTGACGATTACAGTCGAAATGAACACGATGATCTTTTCTGGATATTCTATATATTCTTTTATCCTCAGAGATATGTGTATAATTGTTCAGTTCTGATAGAGTTCTTATGTTGTGAGAATGTTAGCTAACTATGATGTTAGACGAAAGCCCTGTTGGTTTGGTTGGTTTATGACCGGTTATTGTTCAGTTTTGCGTGCATATTTAGAAAGTGTATTATTTTGCTACGATAAAATTCCAGAGCTGAAATGTGGTGATTCTGGTATCTAGACTTTTCTGATTTTTGTGCAAGGAATTGTCATCAGCAAGGGTATAAATAATGAGAGCATAAGCTTAAAATTGTATAATGGAATTTAGTGTAGAGATCCGTAGGCAACAATTGAGGGTAGTGGCTAAGTAGAGACGAAAAGGGGAGACCGAAGGCAGTCCCTCTCAGCCATCACATGACGTTGTGTTACTGGATTGAGGATTTATTTGGCGACAACCATCTTCCTAAGTTCTTCCATTATTTCTTATTCTGTTCTCTGTGAATTAATTTGATCAAAAAAATGTTGGATGTTATTACAAACTTGAATTTTAATTGTTGACCCATGAGCTAAATCTCATAGGGTTGGGATTACAAGATGAAAACTTTTATTTTCTTTAATGGTTGAAGCATTTTTTTAATCTACTATTTCATTCAATTGTTTTTATTTTATAAATGTGTATGTTTGTATTCTCTAGACATAGATGAATGTGCAGCATGTTCATAAACTGAATCAAATTCTAAAAAGGTTGGATTAGTTGGACCAAAATTGAATGATAGAAGTGAGTATTTGACTGAATACTCACAGCAGACTGTAGACATAGAGCAACATTTGTATAGAATGAAGAAAAAATAGTGCAGGGTATCGTGATAAGGCCTACAAATAAAGGCTAGATAACTTGAGACCTTGCTCTTGACAGAAGTGGGCCACTTTAGGTCCCTTCTGAGCAGTAGATTAAGTAAAATTGTGTTGAGGAATTACTAAAAGTAAGGGCAGATTCTTAGTAGTCCCAACCATCCAAATCAACATCGTACGACTTTAATCCGTTGCCGTAGCATCTTTGTCATAGCATTCTTAGTTATTTATTTATTCCCTCACGTTTTATTGACGTAATTATTCTTGTAATTTCCATTGCATTTTTATTCTTGCTTTGCCTTAGCATTTTCCAATATTTGTCAGTATACATTTTGCACTCATCCTTATTATTTTAATTTATCACTGTGCACTTAACTCATTATCATAACTTCACCATTTCTGTACCTAAGCTGATCCTTGTGGAGACAATATCACTTATCACTTTATTACTTGATTCGGCGTGTATACTTGCACGAATCGCATATCATATTCACACGTGACAAGTTTTTGGTGCCGTTGCTGAAGATCTGCAATTTGGTGTAATTTGGTTTGGTTATTTTACTTAATTCCATTAGTTTTTATTTAACTTAGTTATAATCAATTTCTACAGATTTGTCATCAGTGCATGAGAAGAGACATTCCTGTTAACAAAGAATATCCTTTTGACCTAGAGATCAAAAGAACTTTATGAAGAAGGCGGAAAGAACTACGAAAAATGGTTAGGAACGGGAATGATCCTGGACTCAATGATAATCTGAATGGTCAAGATGCTAATCCTCCTGTTCGTCGGGTGATACTTGGTATGAATGATAATTTGAATGGGCAAGGCACTAATCCTCATGTTCGTGGGGTGATAGATGACAGAGATAGACCAATCCGAGAACATTTTGTGTAAATTTTGGATGACCAAAATCCAGGGATAGTCAGACCACAAATACATGCACAATAGTTTGAGCTGAAATTGGTAATGTTTTAGATGTTACAAAGAGTAGGACAGTTTGGTGGACTACCCACTAAAGATCCAAGATTACTTTTACGACTTTTTCTAGAGGTTTATGACTCGTTTAGGCAGTAGGGTGTGCTTGATGACACTTTGCGACTTAAACTATTTCCATATTCTTTAACAGATCGAGTGAGAGAATAACTAAATGCTTTGCCATCGAGAATAGTGGCATCATGGAGTGATCTTTGCCAAAGGTTTTTGCTATGATATAATCCCCTAATATGAATGCCAAGATTAGAAATGACATCACATCTTTTCAGCAATTGGAGGATGTAACACTATATGTACCTTGGGAAAGATTCAAAGATTTAATTCAAAAATGTCCGATGCATGGATTCCAACACTGGACTCAGATGGAGATATTCTATAATGGTTTGAATGCGCATACGAGGATGGTAGTTTATGCTTTGGGCAATGGTACTTTGTTGGATAAATCTTATAATAAAGCATATGAGATTTTGGAAAAGATTGCCAAAAATAATTATTAGTATCCTACCACAAGAGTTGGGACGGGCAAGAGAGCTGCTGGTACTATGGGGCTGGATGCAATCAATATGCTGATAGTCCAAGTATCTTCTTTGGCTAATATGATTAAAACAATGAAAACCCTACTGCAGTCCAATAATTAAAATCACCTGAACTACCGTGTGTTTATTGTGGTGAAGACCATGTGTTTAATAAATGCCCATCAAATCCAGAATCTGTGCTACATGGGTAATTTCGACTGGAATAATAACCCCTATTCCAACATGTATAATCTTGGGTGAAAGTATCATCCAAACTTTAGTTGGTATAATCAAGGTGTGGGGAATTTCACCAATACGGCAAGACAATACGCCATCAATGTATCGCCTAGTTATTCTCAACCTATGTCGTGGCCAAAAATCATACAAGGTTAGGCATCGATTTCAACATCGTCATTTATTGAAACTGTATTGAAGGAATATATGGCCAAGAATGATGCTACAATTCAGAGTCAGACTGTGTCTCTCCCAACTCTTGAGACTCAAGTGGGGCAAATAGTGAACGCTTTGAATTCGAGACCATAAGGGGAATTACCTAGTGATACCGAGAATTCAAGATCACAATGGAAGGAGCAGTGCAAGACCATCACTCATAGAAGTGAAACTCAACTTGATGACATTGCTCAAGATGCCACGACAGAAAAGGAAAACTTGAATAACAACTAGGTAAAGATCCCAGAGCCATCTAAAGAATATACTAAATTTGAAAAGGGTAAGCAGCAAAATGCTGTTGCACAACTAGATCATGTTATCAACAAGAATGTCACGACAAAACAATATCAGCAATCTGAAGGACGGCCACCTTTGCCTTTTCCTCAGTGATTTCATAATTCTGAGCTAGATATTTAGTTCAAAATATTTTTGGAAGTTTTGAAACAACTCCATATTAACATATCACTGGTTGAAGCTTTGAAGAAAATGCCCAATTATGTGAAATTTATGAAAGATATATTGTTGAAAAAGCATAGATTGAGAGAATTTGAGATTGTTGCTCTCACTTAAGGATGCACATCAATGTTGACGAATAAATTAGCTCCAAAGTTGAAAGACTTAGGGAGTTTCACTAACAAATTATTAGGAGGGCCGAATGAAATTTTAATTTTTTATAGTCTATATCATTATAATTTTTAAAGGATTAAATCAAATTTTTATAATTTTAAGGGGGGCCAAAGTACAATTTTACCTTTCCTAGTTTAAAATTTTTAAAAAAATTAGAAGGCCTAAATGATAATTTTTCATTTTAAGGAAGGTCGGGGCCCATGCTAGCCCCCTAGAATCGCCTCTGATCCCATGTTCAATTGGAAATCATTATGTTGGTAAGAATAATGTGATATAGGGGCGAGTATAAATTTAATGCTTATGTCTATTTTCAAGAAGCTAGGAATTGGAAAAGTGAAACCTGCTACGGTTACATTGCAACTAGCTGACTTATCCTACGTGCATCTAAAAGGTAAAATTGAAGATGTGCTGGTAAGAGTAGATAAATTTTTCTTTCATGAAAATTTTCTTATTTTAGAATGTGAAGCTGACCAAATTGTGCCAATTATTCTTGGATGATCTTTTCTTGCTACAAGCAGAACTTTAATTGATGTATAGAAAAGCGAGCTAAGTATGAGGGTAAATGATCAGTAGGTAACCTTGAATGTATTTGATGCTTTGAGATGTGTTGATGTTAATGATGAATGCCACGCCATTGGGTTAATAGAAACATCAGTGGAGGAATTTACCAGATATTGCCACAACAATTCTGATAGTGACGAAGACTCACTTGAGTAGTGTGATACAATGAGTTTTGAGGAGTTCGATGAATTTATGGCCTCCAAGCAGATGGTGGATAGCCCAGGAGAGATGTTTGAACCGTTGAATTTATCAAATTAACCTTTCGACCTGCCTAAACCCTTTATAGAGGAACCTTCTACATTGGAGTTAAAACTTTTGCCGTAACATTTAAAGTATGCATACTTGGGTGACAATAGTACTTCGTCGGAACTAATTTCTATAGAGCTGACACCCGAGCAAGAGGCAAGGCTGTTTGAAGTTCTTTAGTGATTTAATAGAGCATTGGGATGGACCCTAGTTGATACAAAGGGAATTAGCCCTACATTCTGCATGCATAAGATTTTTTTGGAGGAATTCCCAAGCAACTCCATTGAACAGCAGTGAAGACTGAATCCGATCATGAAAGAAGTCATCAAGAAAGCGATTATTAAGTGTCTTAATGCTGGCATCATTTACTCGATTTTGAATAGCTCATGGGTGAGTCTTGTGCAATTTGTACCCAATAAAGGAGGTGTCACAGTGGTAATAATGATAACAATGAGATCATACCAACTCGTACTATCACATGATGGAGAGTATGTATGGATTACCGCAAGCTTCACAAGGCAACAAGGAAGGATCATTTTCCCCTACCATTCATTGATTAGATGTTGGATAGTTTAGTTGGGAAAGCTTTATACTATTTTTTGGATGGTTATTCAGGATATAATCAGATTGACAAAGCCCTCAATGACAAAGATAAGACAACTTTCACATGTCCATATGGTACTTTCGCGTTCAGAAAAATGTCGTTTGGGTTATGTAATGCCCCAACAACTTTTCAATATTGTATGATGGCCATATTTTCTGACATGGTGGAAAACTTTCTTAAAGTCTTTATGGATGACCTTTCTTTGTTCGGGAATGATTTTGAAGATTGCTTGAAAAATTTAGAATTGGGTCTGTGCCACTGTGAATAAATGAGTATTGTTTTAAATTGGGAGAAATGTCAATTCATGGTTCACGAAGGAACTGTCCTGGGACACATGATATCACAAAGAGAAATTGAAGTGGACAGAGCAAAAATTGAAGTTATAGAGAAATTTCCACCTCCCACCAATGTTAAGGGTATTTGAAGTTTTTTGGGTCATGCAAAATTTTATAGAAGATTCATTAAGGATTTTTCAAAGATATCTAAACCCTTGTGCACTTTGTTGGAGCAAAATAGACCTTTCAATTTTGATGAATAGTGTTTGGTAGACTTTGAAGAGTTAAAGAAAAAACTCATAACAACACCAATTGTATTAGCTACGAATTGGACACTACCTTTTGAACTCATGTGTGACGCCAAAGATTATGCTATGCGAGTCATGTTGGGGCAAAAGAAAGACAAAATACTGCGGGGAATATAATATGCTAGCAAAACTTTATCAGATGTGCAACTTAACTACATCACCATAGAAAATGAGTTATTGGTTGTGGTGTTCGCATTTGATAAGTTTCATTTGTATCTAGTTGGTATAAAGGTCATAGTCTACACAGATCACTCTACTATTAAGTATCTAATGAGCAAGAAATATGTTAAGCTGAGGTTGATTAGGTGGATATTGTTTCCACAGGAATTTGACTTGGAAATTAGAGATCGGAAAGGGACTGAGAATCAAGTGACTGATCACTTGTCAAGGATAAAATCTGGAAGTGAAGGTAGTCATGATACACTTATTAAAGAAGAATTCCCAGATGAACAGTTGTTAGTCACCACGATATCACCTTGGTATGCTGACATAGTGAACTATTTAGTAAGTGGTGTGTTGCCACCCAATCTCAATAGTCAGAGAAAATGAAATTTCTTCATGATGCCAAACACTATTATTGGGATGAACCTTTATTTTTTAAACATTGTGCTGATCAAATAATTAGGAAATGTTCCTTGATGATGAAATACATAACATTCTACAACATTGTCATTTAGCTCCATACGGAGGACATTTCGGAGGGATGAGGACTGCTACCAAAGTACTTCAGTTAGGATTTCATTGGCCAAGTTTGTTCAAGGATGCTCATGAATTCTATTAGTCTTGTGACTGTTGTTAGAGGACAGGGAATTTATTTAGGAGACACAAAATTCCATTACAATGTATACTAGAGATTGAGTTGTTTGATGTATGGGGAATAGACTTGATGGGTCCATTTCCATCATCAGTGGGCAAGGTATACATACTATTAGCAGTGGACTGTGTCTCTAAGTGGGTCGAGGTTGTTGCTCTTCCTACCAATGATGCAAGGTCAGTAATGAAGTTATTACATAAGAACATTTTTACAAGATTTGATACACCTAAAGCCCTTATTAGTGATGAGGGGTGAAACATAAGATTGTCATGACATATCACCCCCAAACAAACGAACAAGATAAAATTTCAAATAGAGAAATTAATTTTTTTTTTTAGAAAAGGTTGTGAATCCTACCTATAAGGACTAGTCTACCAAGTTGGATGAAGCTTTGTGGGCGTATTATACTGCGTGCAAAACCCCGTTGGGGATGTCACCTTTTAAGCTTGTTTATGGAAACCATGTCACCTTCTTGTTGAACTTGAACACAAAGTAGTTTGGGCTATTAAGAAGCTGAACATGGATTGAGTCACTGTTGGCCATAAATGGTTGTCAGAATTGAATGAAATGGAGGAGTTTTGAGCATAATCATATGAGAACGCTAAGCTGTATAATGAAAAGACCAAACGTTGGCACGATAAAAGAATCATGCTACGACAATTTGAACCCAGACAATAGGTGTTGTTATTTAACTTTAGGCTCAAATTGTTTCCAGGAAAACTAAAGTCTTGCCGGTCTGGTCCTTTTAAATTAACCAAAGTGTATTCTTATGAAGCTGTTAATATTAAATATTTGAAAATGGGAGTCACATTAAAGTTAATGGGCAACTCTTAAAGCACTATGGGGTGCCCATGTAGATCGAGACAAGCACTTCATTGATCTCCTAGATGTTTGAGCTAGCAATTTATTTGATCTTTCTTTTCATTAATTACTTTAATTTTATTTTTAGTACTTATTTAATATTGTTTTCATTTCTGTTGTTATTTTTGAAAATTTTTTTTACGATTTTCAGAGGCAAGATAAAAAAAATGTGAATTGAGGAGTTGTGATTTTCAGAGGAGTTTGTCATAGAGGAATTGATTAGTGGACAACATAAGGTAGACTAGACAAATAAGTCCAAGGGGAGAGATGGTTTTTTTAGTTGGGCCAAGTCTGTTATTGGGCGAGCCCATAGAAGGGAAGTTAAACTCTTTGGGATTAGGGAACTACACATCCCCCTCCAAAATCCTCTTACTTTCATTCTTTCCTCCTCCATGGCACGCAACTTCCCTAGAACATTTCAATTTTGTTGAATTGTCATCACTATCCCCTTATTTTTCTCTCGTCAGCTACTCACGTCTTTTAAACTTCTCTTAAAGTTTTCATTTTTACTACATTTTCTCTCCAATAACTCTAATTTTATCCATTATATTCTCCACGATTTCTTTCAATTTTCTCCAATGGCTCGTATCAAAACTGCCGAATCATCAAGGCTGGTGCTGCTCAGTCAAAAACATTCTTTAATGCAACCCCAACCACAAGATATAATAGCAACATCGTCAAAATGACTTTCTGTTTGGAGCAATGATTCTTGTTTAAAGATAAGTCAAAAACATTTTTTAACGTAGCCCCAACCACAAGATATAATAGCAACATCGTCAAAATGACTTTCTGTTTGGAGTAATGATTCTTGTTTAAAGATAAACCATACATGGGATACAATGAATATGTATATTCAATAGTAGAAAAATAAGGATGGAATACTTTTTGTTTGCACCCCGAAGATGTTTTAAGAGATATTGTTTGAGAGTTTTATGCCCATGTCAACTCTTCAGATTCCCCTTTTATTTACGTACGAGGTACGTCCATTCCTTTTGATGAAGACCATATTACTACACAGTTTGGTCTTGCAGGTATACAGGACGAACACACACCATTTGCTGAAAGTATTATTGTTGAAGGGTTAAACCAGGTATTGGAGGATTTATGTATTGAGGGCACACGATGGACTTTTTCCAGCCAAGAATGTTATACTATCGAGTGGGATTTGTTGAAGCCCATTGGGAATATTTGCTATCATTTCTTGAGAAGCTGACTTATGCCATCTACACACAATACCACAGTTTTGAAAGAGTGAACGCTTTTGTTGTACTCCATTATATAAAGGGAGAAAGATTAATGTCGGGAGGATCATTTTTCAAGAAGTACATAGGTGTGCTGAGAAGAATTCGGATAGCCTAAATTTCCTTCAGTTATTAATGCCCTATGTCGAACTGCTTAAGTCCCTCTCAATACGGAGGAGGATATCACCCTTAATAAGGTGGGCTGACCAAGACCATCTTTGCTAAGATCCATGGCACTGATGCTGCTAGGGAAACTTAGCATAGCCATGCCACCCCGTCCTCTGCTGCAGATACTCCCACAATATTTCCCTCCTTAAAGCAATTAGAGCAAAGGATGTCCTTTTTTGAAATCCATCAGTTTCACCTGACTGAGGAGATGGTGCAGGCCTAACAACTACAAGCTAAATATTGGGCTTATGTGAGGAGTAGGGATTTGGCTCTAATGGGCGTTGAAATCACCAAAAATAATTCCTACAATAAAATAACTCTAAACAGAAGTAAAAAGTAGTAGGGTCGAGTCCACAGGGATTGGATATTATGATCAACTTCCATGTTTTTCTTATGAACAGAATTTCGGTTGATACAATTATCGTGGCAAAATTTGTGCCCACAACTCGAAACAGACCTACTGAAAAATAAATGAAATAAATTAGGGGAGTTGACAATGTCTAGAAATTAAATAATTAAAATAGTATAAATAAGAAATTAAAGAGATTGAAAGTAAAATTAAATTAGAAAATGAATTTGGATTTTTGTAAACAGAATTAGAAAGCCTTAACCCTAGACTCGGTGGATTCTAGTATTTGAATCGATCCTCAAAAATTAGTTTTCTTCTCCAAAAAATAAGCTGGTTATAGTGGTTAAGAACGTCCTAACCACCAATTCTTCCTCTCGTAGTTGATCCCAGTACGCCCTGTAAACCAACCCTTACTGATTGTCTAATTGTGATACACATGTTCGCGATTCAAGACCTCGACAGCCTTGCGTTCTGAAGAACTGAAATCCAATTAACGGCATCAATCTTGTGAGATGTTTAAATCTCATCACAACGTCCCTAACTTGTTCATAAAAATCCAAATATAGCATGGCCGACTCGTTTTCTCAACTATATGCTAAAACCACTTCAACCCAATGTACACTCTTTGAATTGAAATCGAGCTAACTTTAAGGGATGAATTTGTCAATCCCAATATTCTAGAGAAATGGTGAATACTAATTTGACGGATTCTTTAGTACAGATACATTTGTCACGATTCCTGACCGGAAATAATACCGACCTAAAGCTAAGTTAGAATTTTAGTGGAGCGTGGATTTAATCATGCTTTGGTTGGTTTATGGAAAAAGATTAAATGGTAGTGGAGATTGATGGAAAATGGAAGGGACATGGAAAAAATTAAGCCAATAAAGAAATTAAAAGCTATTGAAACAAAAATTGGCAAAATGAAAAAGAATAAGCTGCAGGTTTTTGAAAAAAATGAATAAAATGGATAATTACATTAAATCCAATCAATTTCCAATGTATTCAAGGTGTTTTTCAAGCTACCACAAATGCCCTGTTTATATACAAATGATATACTAAACTTGGCCTAACTACCCTCTACATAAAATTAGAATTAAATAAAAATAAAATTAGATTTTCTTCTAATTTTAGCTTTTACAAGTTCAAAACAAATCTGATAAGTCCTTGACTATTTCCAAGTTTCTAATTCGGCCCCACTTTATTGACTCTGCTACAAATTAGTCCTTTCTACTCATTTTTGACTCATAACACCCCAATTGCATTCCTGAAAAGATTAAAACATAAAATCACTTATTTGGCACGGATGAATTCAAGAATTAATCGATTTAAACACAAACAAAATCATGCAAATTTAACATATTATCAAATCCCCCTACTTAGCTCATGCTTGCCCTCAAGCATATTGGACTTTCATACGTTAGAAATTATTGAATAATTTATTAGAAATCAAGTTTCTTTTCTGCATCCATAATCAATGCAAACAATATAGGCAAAAAATAAATAAGTGCTCAAAATACTTAGTTTGATGAACAAGTGTCCATAAAATTGAAACATGTAAACTAAATTATTTCAGTAAATTGAGTTTGAACTAAAATTTGCAAGGTATAATTCTCAATTACTCATACAGTAAATCTTATTTTATTTTATTTTTGGACGTAGTAAAACCTTTTTACACGAACTAGGATGACAACCCAAGCACCCTACCCCGGTTACTCAGTTCAAACGGTATTTTCTTTTAACAGCTCGGTTAGCAAGATATTTGCAAGTTTTTGGTTTATCATGTTAGAGTATGCCCAAAGATCAATCATGAGATGGTTGTAATAACATACTTGATTTATCATGTTTATTAATATAAGGCGTTACCATTATTATTTCAGTTTTTTTTTTTTGTGTATAAATAATCTGTTTTATAATAATGTCCTAAGAATAATATGATTATTCTTAAAGTCCTTAGTCAAGTATTATTGTTGGATAGGACAACAATAATGCATTAAGACTAACATGTAGTTGATTGATGATAAAGAGTTTTCATTGATATGGAATGTCAAAATCGATGCATGAATATGTGTGTTAGAGAACAACATATTAGACTAACCCATTATGAGTATGTTTCTTGGATTATTATGTAATTGTCACAACGTTACTCATAGTGATTAATATGTATATGATCCTCAAACTTGAGATCATCATAATCCCAACATCGTGAGTTGTATATTTTGATACAGTCAAACGTATACCATAACTGGTTGTTCTATAAAGGCTGATGTTGGATATACCACGATCTATGTAGAGGGATATGGTTGATCGATATAGGATAATTCCCTCCTACATAATGGGAGTAATATCTTAGGCCACTTGATTGAGTGAGACTAGAAATGCATGGCCATGCTCAAATAAGCTGATATGAGATGTCACACTTATTTGTATATCATAGTCTGCTTAAGATATCAATGAACATGGAATGGACTATGCAAGTGTAACTATTCCATGACTTGTGTCCAATCCAGAGATAAAGGACTTAAGGATTATTGCATGAAAGGTTAATCATAAAAGGTTAAGTCGAATCATGATTTCTTATGACTTAGGTAGCAACGATGCATTGCTAAGTGCCACTCATTGTTTGTAACATTGGAATCGTTCTAGTATTACGGCTAACGTTACAAGAAACTACAGGGTCACACCCTATGGTTGAAATGAACGGAATAAAACATAGTTGGTATTGTGTTTGATTGTCGCTTGAATTAAATTAATTATAGAATTAATTTAATTGGGCAATCAAATATCGAACACATTATGTTCAAGGTTATTGTACGCATAATGAGAACATGAATTTGGTTAGTATATAAATTCAAATAGATATATAGTTTACCGAAATTATTATTATAATTAATGTAATTATAATTTTCAGTTTAGAACATTTTTATATTTATTTAATTTCTATAAACCCTAAAAATAAATATAAAAATCCCATTTTTTCTTTCCTTGGGCCTGGCAGCCGTCAAAACAAAGTCTTTTTCGAAACAGTTTTGGTGATTCCTTCGTTCATTGTCAACTGGGTGGATTACGTAGAGGCCGTAGTCATGATAGATTGCGGTTTGGTTTGATAGTAGATCAGATTACTTGTTGCTGAGGCATTGCTGTCTACTCAGAATAAAGATTCAGTAATTTTGAAACCTTTATTTCACTCCTATTCGTTCCTCACACATGGATCCATGGTTAGGATCGCCGAATGTTTTATTTTTTTGCTGCGCCGTAGGGGTGCTAGCGTTCCAACAGTGGTATCAGAGCCACTTGTATGATACATACTTGGGTTTAAATACTTGGGTGATGCAATTGTATAAGATGCATGCTTCAATTTTTATTACGTTTTCGACTATTTAAATCATTTAAGAGTAACCTAATAACCGTTCCTTTTGACAATAGATTAAATGTTAATAATGGTGTTATGGCCTATTCGGTTTTATGTTATTACTATTAAGTGTTAACAAATCTATAATGGTGCGATGGTGGTACTTACAGTTTCCAGTAAAAGTTAACTGGTTAGTGGAACAAGGGTTGTTCTGGCATTAAACCTCAAGGACTAAAATCCCGAAAACATGATTCTGTTGATAAAAGTTATCAAATCATGAGGTTTCATTTGAATGGGGTATGCGGTACGTAAAATGAGCTTCTGTATATTGCAATTTGCAAGAGTTGCTGTAGGCTAGATGAGAAGGAAGATAGGCCAACTAGTGTGGACCAATAGCTTGTGAAATGGCTTACACCTTTAGGTTTCCTTTTGGTTCTCCTATTGGCTTGGGTTGCACCACCTTAGTTTATGGGCTATAACTATTGCATTTATTTATTGCTTTATTTATTCATGTATGAGATGCTATGGATGTCTAAAGCATGTCAAATTTTAAATATGTTAAAATTTGATAATAATGAACCACATTAATTGATGAGATCAATTAAATAGACTAAGGTAAACCATAATTGGTGAGATGGAACAACCTTAACAAAATCCCTCTATTAAAATATTAAGTCAATATAGCCTTCCAATTTTACCCTCGTTAAGGCCTCGAACAATACTGTGTAGGTTCTGCTAAAGCGAAGTACTAGTATTTGTCTTGGTTAAACGCGATAAACAAGTGATATTCGCTGGTTAAAATTGGTTAATGACTTAACTAGGTTATATTAAAATGGATTAGAAACCTAGAGGCAAGTAATTTGGATAAATCATAAGATGATTAGAACAAGAGTTGTTTACCAAAATTTAAGAGTTACATATGATGTAATTAGCAAGTGTTGCTTACCTAGATAGCCATAATCTTGAGAGTAAAGCCAAAGCTGACTTAAGAGGAGGTGAAATATGGATCCTTAACCCATTTGAAATACTTTTCGAGAAAGCCTTTCTAAAACTAATATATGAGGGTTATTAATTTTGTAATAAAATAATGGGAACATCATTTAATAAAGTCCTTTTAATGATTGATATAAATTTGATAAATTTACACGCGCATATTTTATTGTTGTAGATACACTATGGCTGCAAACACTAATACACTCTCATTACAATCAGTCTTTGAGAAGGACAAATTGAATGGTTTGAATTTTCTTGACTGGTTCCATAACTTGAGGATTGTCCTCAAACAAGAACAAAAATTATATGTCATTGAACAACTGGTTCCTAACGAACCACCCGCTAATGCCTCGAGGGCTGATAGAGATGCTTACAAGAAGCATATCGATGACATGGTAGACGTTGGATGTCTTATGCTTGCCACTATGAATTCTGAGCTTCAAAAGCAACATGAGGACATGGTTGCTTATGAAATGATTGAGCACCTGAAAGAACTTTATCAGGGGCAAGCACGGTAAGAGACGTTCGATATCTCTAAGGCCCTATTCCAATGTAAGCTGGCTGAAGGAAGCCCAGTAAGACCTCATGTCCTTAAGATGATTGGCTATACTGAAAGCCTGTCTAAGCTTGGGTTTCTATTGAGCTAAGAGTTGGCCACTGATGTTATTCTTCAATCGTTGCTAGATAGCTACAGCCAGTTTGTCCTCAATTTCAATATGAATGAAAAATCTGGACATATAAGTTGCAACCTGTACAGGGAAGGGGAGAAAAATCTGGATATCAATCTTTATTTCGGTAGACATACAAAAACTTAGAATGATAACTCAAAGTCTAGTGTTCGAAAGAAGTAGACTGCAGTAGTGATTTATTGAGCAATAGAATGGTCAAGATTTTTCTATGGCATTATTATGTTATAGAAATAAGCCCGAGTAATAGTACTAGAAAGAACATATGTTTTATCCCTACTTTTGGTTAATTTGCCCCCATTTAGTCATCTTTAGCACATATTTTAGCATTTTTAGTTCAGTAAATTACATTTTATAACTCAGTGGATCTTAGCCTACTTATCCTTAATTTTTTCATGTTTTTGTATCGATGTCGCTGCATGAGTATTTCCAGATTGCACATAGAATTGTCGCCGCACCTGACAGTTGTCTGAACAAGAACAAAAATGTTTGAGCTATCCAGTCAGGTATAACTAACTTGTACATACAGAGGCAGCATGATTCTAATGAAAGGACACATGTGCTTTTGGAAGAATATAAATATTCACGTGAAAAAGAAAAAAAAAGAAGGCTTTTTGGGGGGTATTATCTTCTTGAACCTATCTTTTGAAGCTTTTCAGCTATGGTGGCTTAAGTCTCCTACGAGTGAACCAAGATGAAAGGGACGCAGATTAGCTCCTAACAAGGAGCCCTGAGTGCGACACAAGAGGGAATGGAGAGATTCAAGTCGAGATTATCTAGGAATAGTATTCTCCACTTGTTTCTTTTATATTTCTTTTCTAAGTGATGGTGATTACTTTCTATTTCATGTTTGTATGGAAGTACAAATGATTTCTAGGTTAAATGTTATTTTATTCAATCTTGCTTATACTGTTTAATCTTTGGGTTTGAATGTTTTTAGCATGGAAGTGTTATTGCGGTCACTGACACTAAAAAGTGCAGCGACAGTTCAAGCGAATAAGCATGACATTGGGAGTTGCTTGAGGATTAGAGGAATTTAATCCACTTGTTCTTAATAGTGTTCCATTGCCATCACTGGAAGGTGTGGTTAATGTACCTGTTTAAGTCTTAGATTGAATATAGAAGTTAAGCTTGGTAAGATATTCATTGCAATTTAATGCATCGACAATCACCTATCCTTTTATACCTTGTGAGCACTTAGGATTTTGTTGAATATTCATGTTGGGGATCCCAATTTATAATTATCATATTTCATCTTATTATTTTTCAAGTTATTTCTTTGACAACTACCCTTACAATTTATCTCGTTTCTATCTATTTATTGCACTGACATTGATAGACAAAAGACAACCATCCTCGTGGGATCGATATCCAACAGACTCATATTTGTCTGCTATACTTGCATCGACAGTGTACACTTACACATTATTGCTGTAACGTTAAACAGCCGACCACTGAGTAATTCCAACCTTTATAATTCAACAGTACAAACTTTTTCCCACTTATTCTTTGAGAATTGCCACAAAATTTTAATTTACCTAGCATGTAACACCTCTATCCTGAATCTGTCGCCGAAGTGGGGTTACAGAGCATTACTGTACAAACGTAAAATTAAAACATTCATTTCATACATTATTGTAAACATAATCTAATACATTCAATCACATAGATAGCGTCCCTTGATCGACCCCTTAAGAAAAATTTGAGATCAAATTGGAAACAATAAAAAATTATAAGAAAAAGTTTGAAAAATTGGACTATAGGAGTCACAACGTCGAGACACACGCATGTGTCTAAAGTAGTGTCCCAACTCGTGTAGTCACTCGTGTAACTCTCTAAGTTGGATCACACGGCCAAGCCATACGTCCGTGTGCCAGGCCATGTCCTAGGCCATGTAGTAGCAAAACTTGCATGCTTTAAAACCTATAGGGGACACACGGTTGTGTTGCCTGGCCGTGTGTCACACACAGTTGTTTCACACACAGTTGAGTCACAGTGTAACACCCCTAACCCGTATCCTTTGCCAGAATAGGATTACATATCATTATTGTAAAACCGTTGCATAAAAATATACATTTCCAAAAATTTCACTAAACATAGCATAATCAATTCATATTCATGCATGTCGTCCAGCATAATCAATTCATATTCATGCATGTCGTTCCTTATTCAAGCCCTCGAGGCTTTAGAATCACTTTAGAAACTATTCAAGACTAAATCGGAAACTTTTGAAGCATTGAGGACAAAGTTAGAGAAATTCAAGCAGCAGGGGTCACACGGCTGTGTGGCCAGGCTGTGTGACTCATATAGTTGAGATACACGTCCGTGTATCAGGCCGTGTAACATTCAAAATAAGGACACATAGTTGTGTCCCAACCCGTGTAACTCTCTGACTTGGGTCACACGGCCAAGCCACACGCTAGTGTGCCAAGTCGTGTAACTTTTGAAATGGCTTCACACGCTCGTGTGTCAGGCCGTGTGCTAGGCCATCTAACTTCCTAAATTGTACCATTTAAAACCTACAGGGGACACACAACCGTGTCACATGGTTGTGTGTCACACACGACTGAGACACACGCCCGTGTCTTAGGTCGTGTGGACAAGAAATTGACCAAAATCAAGCCATTTCTTTCACTCATTTGAGCATGTTCCTACAAGTAATATGCACATATAATTAAGGTACCAAAACATACCAAAACATGCATAATAGGACCAATTCAATAATCTATTTATCCATCCAACCAATATGCCATATAGGCACCTCAATCACAATTAAGCACATATACATAATCTTATACATATTTGATCATATTTCATCCAAACACATTTAGTTCAATTCCATATCAAAGCATACCATAATTGACCACATTGCAAACATACTAACACTTACCACTTTGGTCATAAACTATGCATCAAGTTGACCATGTTAACATCAAAACCATAAGGTACCAAAAGTACCATATATTCAAAACAACATTTACATGCCAAAATCATCTACTAGCCATTAAACATAAATTCACCTATACATGCCATTATAACCTTGACCAAAACATCAAAATCTACCGATATAATCACTGGATAGTGTGATAGGTCTCCAACGAGCTTCCAAACCGATCAAGCTTCTGATAAACTATAAAACATAGGAAAGAAAAAACGTAAGCATATAATACTTAGTAAGTTCGTATAACATGAGCATAACTTACCATTTCAATGCATAACTTTAAAATTAAACATGAACTAATCCAACATAAGCTTGGCACAAGCCTAAGCATTAAAAACAACACAAGTTAGTGCTTAAACACATGACTTAAGAAAATCATCCCATGGTAAGATAGATTTCATGAACATAGCACATTTGAATTCGTACTTTCTATAAACATGGTTATACATACTTTAATCATCCTCAATTCTTATCTTTCCGTAAGTTCAAGACTTAGCCATTGGAACACTTACCATTCCATCCCTTTTCATGCCCGTTGAACCACTTAAAATAATATTGGATATGCGGGAAGCTCACATAGAGTGTGCTAAACATATGGTTGAAACCAATCTTTTTCCTTTTTTCTTTACATCGATGCTCACTTGAGCCATAAATGGGTCTGCTCACATAAGCTGACGGTCGGAATGTAGCTACATGATACTGCTCATACAAGTCTGACGAGTATCCACAACAAATGCTGGAACTCAGCCATCGATAGGACATTCAGGACCAGCACCCGAAACATAATAATCCTAATGACATGTCGTTTGTATCCTATATATTCCTAATGTTCAAACAGGACTCTATAATAGTCAAAATGTCGTTGGATTTCCATTGTAACATGTCATTATAAATAGCATAATAACATATAAATCAAATAACAATAAAATGTTATTTAAAGATACGAACTTACCTCGATTTTAAAGATGTCGAAATAGAATCAACTAAACTGAGGCTTTATCTTTCCCTCGATCTAGATCCGTACGAGGCTTAACTTGATCTAAATAAGAAAATTAAATCTATTTAATATTCATTCTATTCATTTAAGTCCAAAATTCATACTTTTACAAAATTACAATTTTGCCCCTAATATTTTAACTTCTTTAAAGTTAGTCCTTAAGCTAGTAAATAGAAGTTTATACAATTTTGTCCACACTTCATGCTAGCCAATTTACCTAGGGACTTATACAACCTTATACAGTTCAACAGTTCACAAATTTAACATAATATTTTACTACTTTTACAAATAAATCCCTAAATTATAATTTCATAAAAAATAACTTTACAAAAGTTTTTTCTTTAACAACAAGGACTCATAATCTTTCATCAAACTTCATAAATCATGCAAGAACATTCATGGAAAAACCTTAAAGCTTTAACATTTTTGCAAATTAGTCCCTCGTCTAGTTAGATTATGCTACAATGACTTCAAAAACATAGAAATAATTAAAAACGAGATGAAAACACACTTACATGCAAGGGAGATATAACCGAATGCTCAAGGTGCAAAAATGGAGGGTTTTCTTCTTCTTCCTAAATTCGATGTATAAGATGAAAACCAAAATAAAGCCTTAATTTTTTTAATATGTTTTAAGTTAAATTATTAATTTACAAAATCAACCTTCGTTATAAACTTTAAAATTACTTAATTCTATGTCCATAATTTTCCACCTACTAATTAAATGGTTCAATTACCATTTAAGTCACTCACATTAAAATTCCATAGCAATTTATCACCTTTAGCTAATAGAACTGTACTTTTTCACCTTTTTCAATTTAGTCATTTTTACTTAATTAAGCATGCAAACATCAAAATTTATTCAGGATATTTTTATACGACCTTACTAATTTATTGTAGACATTAAAATAAAAAAAATAAATTTTTACTTGTCGGATTTGTGGTCCTAAAACCATTGTTTGGATTTCACTGAAAATAGGATGTTACACACACGCTAATGTCTTAGGCCGTTTGGACATGAATTTGCCAAAAAATAAGCAATTTCCAACACCAAACCATGCAACTACCTAAAGGTCTTTAGTACACCATATCAAGGCATTTAAACATGACCCAAAACCTACATAAAATGACCAAATCAATAGTCCAAGATCATTCAACTAATAAGCCATACAAGGCACCTTAATATCAATTACCAAAACCTACCAAATCATGCAAACTTTACTAAATATTCATCAACTACAAATTCCAAAAACCTAATAAACATATAACCTAAAGTAGCTTTATGACTCAAACCATCAAACGATACCAATAAACCATTTTCATTCATTATAAAAAATGACAAAAAGTACCGTCTAAAGTAAGCATCATAACCTATTTATGCATATATGGCATCAAAACACAAACACAATTAATTATTATATACACATCATCAAATACCATTTGATAACATCCAAAATACGTTTCAACCCCAAATTAAACTACTGAAGTTTATACATGCCACTATTCTAGGAGATAGAAAAACTACCAAAGTCGGTGGATAATGTGCGCTAAAGATTTGATCTGCCCAAAGTGTCAACAATAATGATCAACAAAACAATCCACAAAAACAAATAAGCTTCTAAAGATTAGTAAGAACGTAGCATATCGTTTAATCTATCAATAAATTGAATACAGTTCATATATTAGCCAATTCGGAATTACAAATGCCTAAACAAAGTACAAAGTACATCTAGGGGTACGTAAGTAGAAACCGGGGCATGTCTGTGCAATTCAAGGGTATCAATGTACAAATATGGGCATGTATGTGTAATTTAGGGGTACCAAAGTACAAATAGGGGCATGTCTATGAAATTTAGGGGACCGAAGTACAAAAAAGGGCATGTATGTGCAACTCAAGGGTACCAAAGTACAAACAGGGGCACATATGTGCAATTCATGGGTATCGAAATATAAACAGGGGCACGTATATGCAATTCATCATTATTCTTGTAATAACGTAATAATTAAACCATCATAATATAAGTACACAAATAGAAAATTCATTACGTATGAAAAATACTATGAACTTACCTCGACAATTAGAGCATAGAAACAAAATCGACTAATCTAAGGCTTTAACTTTTCCCTGATCTAAATAAACAAATTCAATCCATTTAATATATCTATTATTCGATTCATCCACATTTCATTTTTTTTATGAAATTACAATTTTTGCACTAACATTTTAACTTTTTACAATTTAGTCCTTAAGCTCAAAAATTGAAATCTAAGCATTTTAATCCTCATTTCATGGCAACCAAATTCACTAGGGACCTATACCAATACATACAAACCTACGTCTCACAAATTTACCATGAACGTTTATCATTTTCACAAATAAGTCCTTAAACACAATTTTCATCAAAATTCACTTTACGAAACTAGTTTATTTATAAACAAAGACTCATAATATTTATTTAAACATCAAGAATCATGCAAGAGCATTCATGGAAAACCCTTAAATCTTTAACAATTTTGCAATTTGATCCCTGGGCTAGCTATATTAAGCTAGAACGATCCCGAAAACATAAAAATCATTAAAAACTAGATTGAAAAAAATACCATGCAAGCAAAAAGAACTTTGAGGGCATGTGTACTACGAAAAAAGTTCTCCAATCTGGTTTTTATTGGCCAACCATGTTTAAAGACACTCATGAATTTTGCCAAGCTTGTGATCACTGTCAAAGAACTAGAAATCTATCAAGCAGTTATGAGAGGCCCTTGCTATCTATTTTAAAAGTGGAACTATTTGACGTTTGGGGAACTGATTTTATGGGACCATTCTCACCTTCTTCGGCAATGCATGCATACTTTAACTGTTGATTATGTCTCCAAGTGGGTAGAGGTTTTTTCTTTACTAACAAATGAAGCCAAATTAGTACTGAAATTTCTTCATAAGAATATTTTTACCAAGTTTGGAACTCCTCGTGCTCTAATTACTGATGAAGATTCACACATTAATTGCAAATTAGTTGCTAATGCTCTAAACAGGTATGAAGTTAAACATAAAATTGACATGGCATACCATCCCCAGACAAATGGGCAGGCGAAAGTCTCTAATAAAGGAATTAAATAAATTCTAAAGAAGGTAGTCAATTCCAACCGAAAAGATTGGTCATCCAGATTGGATGAAGCTTTATGGGCATATCACACTCCATTCAACACAATGTTGGGGATGTCGCCCTTCAAGCATTTTTTTGGGAAACCCTATCATTTTCCCGTTGAAATTAAACATAAGACATTTGGGCAATTAAGAAATTGAATATGGATTGGAGTTCTGCTAGTACCAACCACCTATTGGAGTTGAATGACATGGAAGAATTTCGAGCATAAGCCTATGAGAATGCCAAGCTTAACAAAGAAAAGATTAAACGTTGGCATGAAAAAAAAATTGCCACGGTAATTTTCACATGGAGAATAGGTATTGTTATTCAATTCCATGCTTAAATTATTTCTTGGCAAATTGAAATCTCGTTGGTCTGGCCTATTCGAGATAGTGCATGTTTATCCTCATAGAGTTGTAGAAGTTAAAGATAGCAGGATTGGTTCCATTTTCAAAATCAAAGGAAAACGATTAAAGCAACACTCCTCTGGAGCCCCTATAATTCGTGATAAAATTTTCATCACTTTTTGTGCTGGTTAATATTTCTTTCTCATCTGATTTTATTCATTTACTTTACTTTTAATTTCTTTTTTCTGTTTCTTCAATGAGTTTATTTAACTATTATTTTCTTTTTGTTACAGGCATATTATGGCCTAGGATTAATGAAATTAGCCCATTCACTACAGTAGTTAATTTTAATTTCCTAATTTTTCTATAATTTTTCTTTTGCTGCTAAATTTTTATCTTTTTCTATGTCAGGGCACACTATGAGATTAATCTTAACCCCCACGTCATCACTATATTTTCTCACGTTTTACCCTAGTCATTTTACTTCTTTTTCATTTCATCTTCTTCAACTTTCTCAGCTTTTACTCCATTCAAACTGTAAAGGTCTCATGTTTTTTTATTTTCCAGTCACTATTGTTTATACAATGGCTCACCAAGCACCATCATCTTCCACCTATGCCTCTACAAACATTTTTCAGTAAAATCACAGAAGAAAAGTATACCTAGAACATATCAAAGAGGCCATTTTTTTTGGAAAAAGGTTTTTTTTCAAGATGCCCTATTTATGGGTTACTTTGAAACCATCTCTTCTGTACTGGAGAAACATGGATGGAAAATCTCCTATGTCCACCCCGATGGCATTCTCACAAAGGTAGTGAAAGAATTTTATGCTCATCTCACCTCTAATTTGTTAAGACTATGACCACTAAAGGACTACACCAAGTTCTGACGGATTTATGTGTCGAGGGACAAAGTGGAAAGTGTCTCAAAATAATTGTTATACCATTAGCCATGTACCATTGAAGCCTCACTACAGAGTCTGGTATCATTTCCTTAAAACTCATCTCATCCCTTCTACTCACAACTCAAATGTTTGAAAAGAACACTTGTTATTATTTCACTCAATTATGACAGACAAAAAAATCAATGTTAGAAGAATTAGTTTTAGAGTAGTCCACCGTTGCTCTCAAAAGAATGTAGGTACCTTAAAATTTCCATCACTTATTACATCACTATGTCAGCAAGCGAAGGTTCCTCTTCAAACGAATGAAAACACAATCCCCAGTAAATGAGCCATAACAAAAAAACTCACCCTAAGATTTTTTAGGGAGGAAATGCCAAGGCATCTGGGTTTCACATGTACATCATCACCACCTTTGAATATTGATACTGCTCCATCAACATCCCATAGTAACTTTAAACAGTAAGTGATTGATGCACTTGAGATGTTGCAGCAACAATTCTAAATAATGGAGAAACACCAACAAAAGATGGCCATTGATTTTGGCCGAACTCAAGAGGAAATGGCTCTCTTTTGAGGTTTGCATAAGGAAGAGATAAGGCCATTAAAAATTTTATTTAGAAGTACTTTTCCCAACCGATGCCTACATTCCCTATTTTTCCTAGAGAATTGTTATTAGAGCTAGATGATGACGATGGTTAAAAAACCATTACCGAGAAGAAGACCATAAAATAAGAAGGAGAAATGGAGAAAACTAAATCGGTCCATTTTGAATTCAATAAGGATGACGATGATGTGACTCAAGCTACTACACCAATAGACACCACCACTACACCGACCACTGCACCTATGATTGAATAATAAAGGGGTGCCTATTAACCAGCTCAAACTGAAGTACTACAAGAGAGCTGCTAGAAAATTCGTTCAAGTTGATGCTGGTGAAGTAGAAAGGGAGCAATGCTACAAATGTGCTGCCAAGAAATCCAACCAACCCAATTAGAGTAACCCCAATTCTGTACAAGCTTTTGTTTTCTTCTTTCATTTTATACTATATGTTTCATGCATTCATATTTAGTTGTCATTACATTTTTATAATTTCCAGTTGTTGTTGTTTTTTTTATTTTGACATGATTCATTATTTATGCATTGAGGACAATGCATCTCTTAGGTTTGGGGGTGTATTATTTTGTAAATATAGTATGTCGTAGATAGATGATTTAATATTCATTCATTTTTCATTTATTTTTCCATTACATACAAACGCCAAATAATTTCCAAACTACGCTGAGTATATCGATATCAGTTATGTTCAATGAAGATAATAACTCTATGGCTAATTTAGAAAATTATGGAAGTTGATTAACCATGTTTAGCTTAGGATAGCTGTTTGAAAATTGATTCCTAAAAGTAGAATAACCTTAGTAACAATACAAGTAAATCTGTAGTAGGGTTCTTTTAATGCATAACTTCAGTAGCAATGCAAGTAAGTTTGTAGTAGGGTTCTTTTAATGCATTTAGAATTTCTTGAACCTAAATTCAATAAATTGGTTATGAATGATAAGGAATACCCTAGCAATTGTTTTACACTCCAATGTTTGAAACTGTTGAGTAGGTCAATAATGCTTTGCTTGCTCCATCATATTATTGATCAGAAAAATGGCTTCAAATAACAGTGAGTAAAAAAAAGTTGTATTAATAATAATTTAGGGACACTCCACTGTAGTAATAGTCTGATTAGCTAAGGAGGTAGTTGTTTGCTCCATCCATCTCTTTAGTTAAGAGCCCTTAGCTTTATGAGTGAAATACATTCAAATTGTGGCATGATATACTACTTGGTAATCTAGTGTATGCTCCATTGAGATTGTAAAGTAAAGAAACCATGTGACAAGATAAATTCCCTATAGAAAATAATATTGGCGATTAAAATTTTGAAATAACTGAGTAAGTGAGAATAGTGAAATTGAATTTAGAGGAAAGATATCCTAAATACATTAGGAGAGGTCTGCTATAGTCGAAATTGCAAAATTATATAGGAACTTTGATTTATAGGAAACATTTTCTACACTTCATTTGCTAAAGAAGCCTATAAAACTAGAACCAGTTTTTTTTTTGTTTTTTGAAGACTGTTGAGAATGGAGGTACTAAATATACTTCATATGGTTCAACAGTAGAAATGGTAACTGTATGTTTTGGAAAATATGCATGCATTCATAATACTCATATACATTTTGCTTGAGGACAAGTAACAATTTAGGTTTGGGGGTGTGATAACTCTTGAAAATAGTTATATTTCAAGCCTCTAGATTAAATTAATTGTTTGTAATTAAATATGTTTTCATTTTTAGATATTTTTAGAATATTGCATAGCAAAGCTTGGATTATACTATAAATGTTATTATTTGTTACTTTTATTATTGGGGAAGAAATGTGTTGTTTGTGGTTGGTAGAAGGTGTAGGATAAAGAAGAGAAGAGAAAAAGAGTAGGAAAATGAAGAAAGTGAAATATTGCCATGATAAAATGTTGGGGAAAAGGAAAGGGAAAAGGAGAATTGGGGAGAGAGTGGAGAATGTAGAAAACAAGTTTTTTTTCTCTGTAGAAGGTTATCGTGAAAAAAAATCTCAGAGAAAGAGAGGAAAGGGTAGCAGCTTACAGAGTAGAAGAAATAGAGCTAGAAGGAAGGGATAGAGAAATCTACCTTGGGTTTTGCACCAAATCTTATTTTTAGAGTGAAAGCTGGAGTAGCAGAAGCTTCTTGCAGTTCTGCCTTTATTTTCTTATTTGAACTTTGTGATTTGTGATTTTAAACAATGATGTTGAATGGTTTTGTTTTGGATTCGAATGCTCAACCCATGAGCTAATTCTTAGTTGGTTGGAATTATTTGGGTGAATTTTTATTATTTTTAATGCCCATGGTTTAATTTTTAGTAGGATACTGTTTCATTCGATTTGTGATTATTTTTAATGCATGCATGCAAGCTTGAGACTTAGATGATTGTATGGTATGATATTCGATTTGATTTAATTTTGAAAAGATTAATTAGATTGGATTATAATCTGTTGATACATGCAAGTATTCGAAAGACTATTTGTAGTACTCTGGACATAAAAGTAGTCTGGCTTTCGAATGATAGCTCAAAGTCTAGCTTTTGAAAGAAGCAGACTACAGTTGTGATTTCCTAAGTAGTAGAATGGTAAAGATTTTGCCATGGCATTATTATGTTATAAAAATAAGCCCGAGTAATTCCATCCTTTATCATTCAACAGTACAAACTCTTTGCTACTTATTCTTTGAGAATTGCCACATCATTTTAATTGTTCTAGCATATTTTTATTCATAACTGATTTTATTAATACATTCATTACATTTATTTATCAATTAATCACCTATTTCTTTTACACAGTTTAATTAGTCAATTTCGTAGTAATAGCATAACCAATTATTTTAGTCAATTTCGATCCCTGTGGAGACGATACTCACTCATCACTTTATTACTTGATTCCACATGTATACTTGTACAATTGTATTACACATTCACACATGACAAGAGCCAGGATTCTTTGGCATTTCCTCCCCTGAAAATTTCAGGGCAATTTTCTTGGTTATGACTCATTTATTGGGAATTTTTCTTCATTTTCTTGAGTAGGAACCTTTACTGTTTGACATAGTACCATAATGAGTGGCGGAAACTTTAAGGAACTGGCGTTCTTCTCTTCCCAATAGTGGACTTGTCTAAAAATAATTTTTCCAACATTTATCTTTCTTTTAGTCATAACCGAGTGCAGCAACAACATGCATTCCTTGGAAATATTAGAGTTGTGCCTAGAAGGGTTAATATGGGATTTAAGGAAATGATACCATACCCTACATTGAGGATTCAAAGTTACACAGTTGATAGTGTATCAATCATTTTGAGAAAATGTCCATGTCATTCCTTCTACACAAAAATTTGTCAAAACTTGGTTGAGTCCTTTAGTCGTCGTTGTCTTGACAATTTAAGAGTGTTTATCAGGGCCTTCAGGTAACCCATATTGCGCATTGATTGAGTCTTCTTCGAATAACACCGAGACACCGCACACATAGATGAAAACATTTTCAGGAGAGGTTAAATGTGCGTAAAATTCTTTGACTACCTTACTGAGGACGTCATCAGGGTGGAGACAGAAGATTTGCCACCCGTGTTTCTCCACCACAAATGAGATGGCTTCATAATAGCCCATAAAGGGGCATCTTGGAAAAGAAACCTTTTTCCATGCAAAAAGGTTGCTTTGATATGTTCTTTTTATATTTTCCTTCCGTGATTTTGCTAAAGAACGTTCGCGGATGAATAGTGGTTGAAGAAGATGGTGTTTGGCGAGCCATTTGAAAGAAAATAGTAAATCTACTAGGGTAAAATGTGAAAGAAAATATAGTAGTGACATGGGGGATAAGATTAACCTAAAATTGCGCCATGACAGAGAAAAAAATAAAAATTGAGCAGGAAAAAGAAAAATAATAGAAAAATTATTAAACTGAAATTAACTAATATATTAAATGGGTTGATTTCTAATAACGTGGGCGTAATGTGCCTACAACAAAAGAAAATAAATGTTAAGTAAACTTATAAAATAAAATAAACAAAGAAATTAAAAATAAAGTAAATGAATAAAACAATGTAAGGGAGAAATATTAAGCAGTTCGAAAAGTGATGGAATTTTTATTACGAATTATAGGAGCTCCAAAGTAATGCTTTAATCATTGGCCATTGACTTTAAAAGCAGAACCAGTCTTACCATCTTTGACTTCTATAGGTTCATGAGGATAGACATGCACTATCTTGAGTGGGCAAGACCAACGAGATTTTCATTTGCTAGGAAACAATTTAAGCTAGGAATTAAATAACAAGACTTATTGTCTAGGTGGAAATTGTCGTGGAAAAATCTTGTTGTCATGCCATCATTTGGTCTTTTCCTTGTACAGTTTGGCATTCTCATAAGCTTGTGCTCTAAATTATTCCATCTCATTCAACTCCAATAGGTGGTTAGTACCAGTAGCACTCCAATCCATATTCAATTTCTTAATTTCCCAATATGTCTTATGTTCAAGTTCAACAGGAAAATAATAGGGTTTCCCATAAACAAGATTGAAAGGCAACATCCCCAACAGTATCTTGAATGCAATTCAATATGCCCAAAAAGCTTCTTCCAATCTGAATGACCAAACTTTGCGGATGGCATTGACTACCTTCTCCATAATTTGTTTAATCTTTCTATTAGAGACTTCCGCTGGTCCATTTGTCTAGGGATGGTATGCAGTGGCAATTTTATGTTTAACTCCATACCTGTTCATAGTATTAGCAAACTAATTTGTATTCAAAGTGTGAACCCTCATCACTAATAAGAGCATGAGGGGTACCAAACTTGGGAAAGATATTCTTATGTAGAAATTTCAGTACCGATTTGGCATCATTCGTTGGTAGAGAAACAACCTTAACCCACTTGGAGACATAATCAATAGCTACAAGTATGTATACATTTCCCCAAGAAGGTGAAGATGGACCCATAAAATCAATTCCCCATACGTTAAATAGTTCCACTTCTAAAATAGTTTGCAAGGGTATTTCATATCTCCTTGATAGATTTAGAGTTCTTTGATAGCGATCGCAAGCTTGACCAAATTCATGAGCATATTTACACACGTTTGGCCAATAAAAACCAGATTGGAGAACTTTTGTAGTAGTTCTCATGCCCCCAAAGTGTCATCCATATGGTGCTGAATGACAATGATATAAAATACTTTGAATCTCGTCATTCGGAACACACCTCCATTTATCTGGTCTGCATAATTTTTGAATAAAACCGACTTATCCCAATAATACTGTTTAGCATAATGGATAAATTTCCAGCAATCCACTAACCAAAAAAATTATGAAATAGGCATACCACGATAATACCATGGAAACTAACAGTTGCTCATATGGGAAATTATCCTGACCAGCCACTTGATTTTTCTGTGTCTTTGCTATCTCTAATTTTCTGTGTCAAGTACTTAATAGCACAGTGATCTATATAAAACATAACTTTGGTGCCCACTAAATAAGCTCTGAATTTGTCAAAGGCAAATACCACAGCTAATTGCTCCTTCTCAATGGTGTTATAATTTAGCTGTGAATTTGTCAACGTATGACTTGCATAGTCAATAACACGAAATACCTTGCCCTTTCTTTGCCCAAGTATTGCCCTTATGGCAAAATCACTAGCATCACAAATAAGTTCAAAAGGTAAAGTCCAATCTGGTGATATGACTATTGGTGTTGTGACTAGTCGCTTTTTCAATTCCTCAAATTCTTGTAAGCATGACTCATCAAAATTGAAAGATCTATTATGTTCTAACAATGTACAAAGCGATTTGGATATTTTTAAAAAATCTTTGATAAATCGTTGATAGAATCCTTAATGGAAAAGAAAACTACAAATATCTTTAACTGTGGAGGGTCGTGACAATTTCTCAACAGCCTTAATTTTTGTTTTGTCGACGACAATCCCTTGCTGTGAGATTTTATGTCCCAGAACAATGCCTTCACAAACAATGAAGTGGCATTTCTCCCAATTGAGAATAAGGTTGGTTTCTTCACACCGAAAAAGAACTAACTCCATATTTTTTAAACAGCTTCAAAAGTATCGCCAAACACTAAGAAGCCATCCAAACAAACTTCTACAAATTTCTCCTCCATGTCTAAAAAAATTGCAATCATGCAATGTTGAAATGTTGCAGGGGCATTGCATAATCCAAATGACATTCTTTGGAACACAAAAGTTCCATAACGACATGTGAATGTGGTCTTCTCTTGATTAGTAGGAGCCATGGCAATCTGGTTGTAACCGAAAAACCATCTAGAAAACAATAGAAGACTTTCCCCGCTAATCTATCTGACATATTCTCGATAAATAACAGAGGAAAATGGTCCTTCCTTGTTGCTTTCTTGAGTTTCCCATAGTCCATACAAGCCCTTCATCATGTGAATAGTACAAGTAGGAATAAGTTTGTTGTTACAATTGTTTACCAAGGTGACACCCCCTTTTTTAGGTACACAATGCACAAGGCTCACCCAAGGATTATCACAGATTGGGTATATAATTCTAGCATCCAGCCATTTGATAATCTCTTTTTTGACAAATTCCTTCATAATGGGATTCAGTCTTCTCTACTACTCGATAAATTTACCATGGCAATCCTTCACTAATATCTTATGCATGCAGATTGTTGGACTTGTTCCTTTGATATCTGCAATCGTCCACCACAATGCCTTCTTATATTTCTTTAAAACTTTCCACAATTGAGCCTCTTGATCTAATGTCAATGTCATAGAGATAACTACTAACAATGTGTTGTTATATCCCAGGTAAGCATACTTCATATTTACTGGCAAAGGCTTCAATTCCAACTTAGGAGGATCTTCTATGGATGGCCGAGGAGGTTTAAAATAATGGTCCAATAAATTTAATGATTCAAAACTTCTACTTAATCGATTCTTAATTTGCTTAGTTTCCATTAGTTCACCAAGCTCTTCAAACACTTTTGCTTCAATTAACTCAAATGAGTTGCGTCATCATTAGAATTATGGTGATAAAATTCTGCAAATTCTTCCTGAACTATTGTGTCAACAATCTCAACAGCGTAACATTCTTCATCAGTATCTACAAACTTTATAGCATTGAAAAAATTAAAGTTTATCTGCTGATCATTAACTCTCATTGTTAATTCACCTTTTTGTACATCAATTAATGTTCTACCAGTTGCTAGAAAAGGTCTCCCAAGTATGGTTGATACCTCTTTATCAACATCATATTCCAGAATAATAAAATCTACTGGAAATATGAATTTGTCAACTTTTACCAACACATCTTCGATTTTACCTTTTGGATGTGCATATGAACGATCAGCTAGTTGAAATGCTGGGGAGATTGAAATCCTGTGGAAATTCCCAAAGAATAGGGGAGGATTTGTACTATTGAATGATAAAGGTTAGAATTACTCAGGTTTTATTTTTATATCATAACAATGCCATGACAAAATCTTGACCATTCTACTGCTTAGGGATTCACTATTGCAATTTGCTCCTTTCGAGAGCTAGACTTTAAGCTATCATTATGAGTTTTTGTATGTATACAGAACTCAAGAATGATATCTAGACATTTCTTCCTTTCCCTGTATAAATCAAAACTTCTACATCTAGAGTGTTGCGAATATTCTTTCGAATACATACCCGTATCAACTGATAATAACCCAAATTATTTAATCTTTTCAAAATTATATTAGATCTAACAACATAACATACAATCATCTATGTATGAGCTTGCATACATGTATTTAAAATAATCACAATTCAAATGAAACAGTATCCTACTCAAATAATTCACCCAAAAAATTCTAACCCGATGAAAATTAGCTCTAGGATTGAACATTTGAATCCATAACAAAACCATTCAACATCATTGTTTAAAATCATGGATCACAACTTTCAAGTCGGAAAATAAAGGCAAAATTGCAGTAAGTTATCACTAATCCAACTTTCACTTTAATACTAAAATTTGATGCAAAACCCAAGGCAGATTTCTCTTCCCCTTCCTTGCGTCTGTGATTTTTTGCTCTGTAAACTGCTACCCTCTCCTCTAATTTGTCTTTAATTTTCCAAGAAAATTCGATGTAGAGAAAATCTGCTCTCCAATTCCTCTCTCCCTAAAATCCTCATCCCCTCTTTTCTTTTCTCTTTCCTCCTTTATAGAGTAGGTCCCTCCCTCACAGCACACATCTTTTGTTTTTTCTTTTTTAGGGTGGTTTACCTGGTTCAAGTTCAACTAGGTGAGAGTGACGTGGACTGAGTGTTGTGTCATCTTTCTAGAATTTCCATGGCATTCTTGATGGTAATCTAACCAATATTTTTCCATGGCAATGTTTCACTTCATTTTCTTTCTCCTTTCCCTCTTCTCTTCTTCATCCTGTACCTGTTTCCAACAATAAGCAACAACTTTCTTCCCAAGTAAAACATAATGACATTTGTAGCACAATCCAAGCTTTGTTTTTTCAATATTCTAAAAAATCCTAAAAAGGCAAACATATTTACTTAATTAGAAATAATTAATTCAGTCTAGAGGCTTGAAATATAACTCTTTTCAGGAGTTATTAGTTAACCTTGTGGAAAAATACACCGATGTTACGACACAGGGGTTCTGTGTCACGACATCTAAGACCGCTAGCCCATATCTGTCGTTGGAATAGGGTTACGGAGCATTACCAGAGTTTACGGTTCACAACTATCAAAAAATTTAAAAAATTTAATTCATATCATCAATCATAGCAAAACCAATCAATAACATACATATTTTCCCTTATACGAGCCTTCGAGGCCTTAGAAACACATTAGAAATAAATCAGGACTAAATCAGAAACATATAAAAATTTTAGGGGAAAATGAAAATTTACAAACTGCAAAGGTCACATGACTGTATGTCTCACACAGCCAAGAGACATGCTCATGTCTTGGGCTGTGTAAGCATTCAAAATAGGGACACATGGCTGTGTCCCATCCTATGTCTGTGCCCGTGTAACTCAGTGACTTGGGTTACACGACCAAGCCACACATCCGTCTGCCAGGCTATGTAGAACCTAACTTGCGACCCTTTGAAAACTACAAGGGACACACAGCCGTGTTGCCTGGCCGTGTGTCACACACGGCTGAGACACACGCCCATGTCTCTACCCGTGTGGATGAAAATAGGTCATTTTACAAGCCATTTTTTTCACTTTTTTCAACATGTACCTATAATCCCTTTCGCACATATACAGAAGCCATGAAAAGCACCAAAATCATGCATAATCAAGCTAAACACATATGGTATAATAACATCCAACCAATATGACCAAAGGCACCTCAAATGACAACATTAAAACATGTATAATCATGTACTCAATTTGGCCAAAATAATTAATTAACTTCTAACTAAGTTTGCATCGTTACATACCATTGAATTTACTTACCATAACATACCAAATGGTACTAAGTATACCATTCAACCACTAGCATCAATAGTCATATAAGTCATTTATAACAAAGTACCAATTCACCACATTTAAATATGCCATAAGACATTTACAATATGTATAGTTAGACTTTCATTTCATCTTCCATCATTCAAACAAAGAAAACCAAACATTCACCATTTTAAGGCTAATCTTTACATGCCAAAACTAAATTCATTACACTACCAAAATGCCATAAGTTAAGCGAAACCAAATGGCCATATCAATAACCAAAACACATATGTCAACATTAGCCAAACTACCTATAAATGTCATTATAACCTTAACCAAGATATCAAAATCTACTGATATAATCATTAGATAGTGTGATAAATCTCCTACGAGCTTCCAATAATCTAAAAAGTAAAGAAAAACAACTACGCAAGCAATGAATGCTTAGTAAGCTCGTATAAACTTTAATCAGATCAATCCATTTCGAATATGAAATTTATACATATCAAGAATAATCATATACCGATACCACACGATTCATGAAACCAAAATCAACAACTCATAAAATGAGTAAATGCACAACATCACTTATACATATTAACCCTAGCATAGTAGGATTTAAAGCAACTTTAAACTCTTCTAAATTTCTTTATTTTCATTTGCATTTCATTACTTTCCACACCCGTTCCATATGCATAACACATAAGACATAAGCATATCATCAACCATAGCTACAAGCTAGTGCATTTAAACATAGCTCTTTTGGAATCAATCACATGATAAACCATTTCATAAGAAATTACATAATTTAAACCTTACCACTCTTTCATAAACATACGCATATTTCCGTTTAGACACTTATCATTACAATAAATAAATCCAACTAAAGCTTAGCAAAAGCCTAACAGCATGTTTGGTTGGGTGTAATGGCATTCTGTGGGCCCATCTAATCAGCCGTTTGGTTCAATGGAATGCCTATTATGAGCTTATTCCATTACGGGTCTATGCCAAAAATTGGCTGATTTTTGAGGATTTCTATTCCCTTCCCAGACCATCGTTTGGCTATTCCTTTCCATTTTTTACCCTCCCAACCCAAAAGCCCCAAAAATAAGAGCAAACAAATGTTGCCAGCAAAGTCACCCCATAAGGCTCCACCCGCTCCCGATTCACTGTTTCAGGCAAGTGCTTCTTCATTTTATATGTGGCTGATTTCTCTTTTGTTAGTTTTTTTTTTCATTACGTATCCCAATGGTTCAGATTGCTAGAGTTTCCTTTGCGGCACATCTTTTCCTCTCTTTTATTTAAAATTGCTGAATCCTAGGGTTTCCTTTTCTCTAGTTCATATATGAGTTTTTTAAGGCAATTTCGCTGTTAAATTTTGGCGAAGATGCTTTGGCGTATGGCCTGCAGGAATGTCCACTGCGTCTCCCGTGAGTTTTTCCTTTTTTTACCTACGCCGACGTGTATGCCATTTCTTGTAAATTTAATTGAATTCGGGGGCTTCTTGCTGGTGAAGTCTCTGTTTGGATGCTGGTAAAATTGCAAAAAAGAAAAAAAACATATTAATGGCTTGAAATAATGTGTTTCAATGTACGGTATTGGGAAAAAAACATTTGTACTTGGAACTCCTCATTGTTAGAGTATTGGTACAATATAGATTATGAGTCGTTTTGTCTAGCGAATTTTCAACTTCGTTGATTGTTCCATTCAAATAAAGTTTATAAAAAGTCAGGCAGCATTTGGTACGACATAAAATGAGTGCCCCTTTTTATTTATTTATTTTGAATCAGTGGCCGGTATTCAAATGTGAAGTTCAGTGTTTGTTCTTGTGCATCAATGTGTTCTTCTGACTGCCTTTATTAGATGGAAATCTTGTGTTTTTGTTTGTTCTATTTATGCACTGGTATATTTTAGATTTGCAAAGAGACATAAATAGTTGTTTTTCTTCAAAGTAGGTTAGATTTGGAGTCACAATCTTGTGCTACCCTTATTTTATTTCCTATTAAGCCTTGTGGAAGGAAATGATACTTAAGGGTTGGGGCCATGGTTGCTGTTATTTTACAATTGACTTGTATGTGCACCATTTTCTGTCCATGTATTCTTCAGACAGTGTAGCTTTTATTGCTTTGTCTATTGACAATTATATTTTTCATCATCAATGCAGGTTGAGACAATTTTAAATAAAACAAAAATTTAGCCTAGAGGAGCTTCTTGATAAGGGTGAAATTATTCAGGAATGCAAAGCCCTTAATGGGCGGCTTATAAACTTGTACTGTTTCTAGCCTTCAGTTGTGCTTTCTTCTTTCATCTCATAGCATGTTAAATTGCTCTATACCATAATGTGGAGCATGAAATAGTTCATCTCGGCATCCTAAGGTCTCTAGTAAATTGGTCAAGTTTCTTGTAAAAGAAAAATTACGAGATTCCCCAAATGTTAAACCAAGAGAAATTATTAATGAAATCCTTCAGGATTATGGATTCAAAGTAAGATACGCACATGTGTGGCGTGGAGTAGAGTTTGCCAAAGAGAAGCCTCAAGTTTCTTATGATGATGGTTACAATCAGGTACCTAGTCTATTTAAGCAGATCATCGAGAACAACCCTGGCAGCATGGCAACTCTAATCACCGGGGAGGATTTAAGCTCCCATCTTCTATTTGTTTCCTTGCAAGATTTGTTACATGGCTTTAAGAATGGATGCCATCTTCTATTTGTTTCCTTGCAAGCTTCGTTACATGGCTTTAAGAATGGATGTCGCCCCCTCCTTTTCCTTGACACTATGACCATAAAATCCAAGTATCAGTCTGAGCTGTTGACCGCTACAGCTTTGGATGGAAATGAGGGCATTTTCCCTGTTGCTTTTGCTGTAGTTGATGTTGTCAATGATGATAATTGGCATTGGTTTTTGGTGCAACTGAAATCTGCGCTTTCAATATTCCAACCAGTAACGTTTGTGGCAAATAGAAGGGTTGGGTTTAAAACTCCTCTTTCCATGATCTTTAAGAATTCACATCATGGTTATTGTCTCCATTGGCTAATGAGAGATTAAAAGGGGATTTAAATGGCTCATATAGTGAAGAAGTTCTTCAAATGATTATCACACATTTCTATGATGCTGCTCGTACAACTGCACTTGATAATAGCTATTGTTACATTGGGTGAAGAATTCTACTTGGGAGGGTAAGCCTTAACTTTTAACCCATAGGAGGGTAAGCCTTAAATTTTAACCCATACATTGTTGCTTACAATCATACTTTACAGGGTTGGAGTGACATTGAATACAGCTTGCAAAATATGTGAAACTTGCAGGGTAGTAGGAGCAGCATTGATAATAACTGGATTGTATCTGGTTATCCTAGGAAAAAGTTAAAAGAGCAAGTATCTGTCTGAAAATGAACCAATTTATTCAGTGTCTGAAAATAATGACATGGAATCCACCTTCATTCGGCCATTGTTGGGAAATAAATTGTAGAGCTAAGGCAAATGGATGAATTTTCATATCAGCTCAATGGCAAAGTCAGTCATCCAATCCACACTAATGCCATTTGAAGCAGCTTGCTGCTACTGAAATTGAAGGACAACAAACGTGAATGATGGAGTTTCCAAGAATTGAAATGGGAAAAAGAAAAGTTGAATTGTTTTGATCAACATGCATCATGGATGATATATGAAATCATTTTTTATTATTAATTCTGAATGGAACACAGAGGGTGCCTTCTCTGAGCTCTAACAACCATGCTTATGTATTTATTTATGTTTATTTGACCCTATTGTTTTGGATCATCATTTTGTGAAGAGAAATTCAATGATAATGTTGTAACTTTTTGATGTTGTAAAATTTTATAACATATGGAGTATGACATATAAATTAATGAAATTATGTGACCTTTTGTTAATATACGAATATTATATTTATGAAAAATATAATTCTCAAGTTATATAATACTTCTAATATTTTTTTGTAGAATAATTAAATTATTTGATTCACTAATAATATTTTAGCACATTAAATATGTATTGCGGTTTAAAAATAATAAATGAGATTATATATTATTTTTATATTATTATATATTATGATTTTAGTAAATTCATATAAGAATAATTATATTAAGAATTTTATTAAATTATATATTTTTTATTAAATTATATTTAATAATAATTATGTTAAAATATGATTAAATTATTTATTATTTGTATTAATAATCTTATTAAAATTTAATAACAATAATAATCATCTACCTAAAAAAATTCTACTAAGGGAATTCTAGTCATTTTAGTTTTTTTTTCTTATGCTATTACAACATCATTCTATTCAACCAAAGACAAGAATACTATTACAGTTCTATTCCATTCCATTCAACCAAACAATTAAATTACTATTATAGTTCTATTTCATTACAGTTCTATTCAATTACAACTCTATTACATTACAGCGAACCAAACGTGCCCTAAGCATTCACACCAAACATGTTAGCATACATGATACAAATCATAAGCACATTAACATGAATACCCATTTAATCTAAACATGTATCACTTGAATTTATTACTCATCTTAACTTACATAATTTCCATGTATCACTATATCAAGGATATTCATATATTTTCCTTTCTTAATTCATATCGTTCTCTTTATGATTTCATTTGCATAACACATAAGGCATAGACATAGCATCACTTAAATCATACTTTTCATAATCATGGATGTTCTTACTTGAATAATCGATACATTATACCCTTTTATAATTGTCATAGTGAAATCAATCAGAACCCATACCGGTTCATCCCTTTTCATGCCCGTTGAACCACTTAGAATAATACCGGATACACGGGAAAAGCTTACACAAAGTGCGCTAAACAATAAGATTCATTGTTTCTGTTTATCGAACTTACTCAACTTCAATAAGCTTACTTGTGTGATTTGCATTTTCTTGTAGATATCTTTTTGTGGGATGGAAGACCAGATTAGCAATCAAGTCACACTATTCATTGGATTTCTTTAGTTTTTGAACATTTATTTTGGATTATATGGCATGTAATAGGTTGTTACGTCAATGACCTCGTTTTTTATGTGTATATATAAACATGTGCTTAGTTGATCTTTGGATTTATGTTTGTTTCGTAATGTGAATATATTATATGGTTGCTAAGTGTGGTGATAAACATAAGTTTGTTAAATGTAGCTTGTAATTTGGTTTTGGTAAGCTTACCTAAGAAAAACAATTGGTATAAGTTTGATTTTAACTTGGTAAATTAGGAGGTTGGATAATTTGCTAAAATAGGATAAGTATGTATGTTTGAATGGTTGAGTGGTTGATGATTTATATAATTGTACATGTATGTATAATTGTGGTACCAATGAGGGTACACTGGTTAAGCACTTGAAACGGTTGATTTGGCATGATGTGAGTAGGTTTAATGATAATTTACATAGGTCTAAAGGCTGGTAATTGGATTTCTTGGTGTCCAAGAAAGCTTGAAATGGTAAATTTGATGTTTAAGGTTCATTTTGGTGTACACGACCTTGGACATGGGCTGCCACATGGTCTTGTGCCATACACGGTCTAAGACACGGCTCGCAACACGGCTTTGTGTATCAAGTCAGAGTGTTACACGACCTAACACGTTGCCTACTACATGGACATGTAATCTAAGGCACTGAGTTACATAGTTTAAGACACGGGCTGGGATACGGCTATGTGTCTCATTGTTCAAACACTATACCATTTGAGCTATGCCACAGGGCATGGCCACACAACCGTGTGACCCATGTTTTCTAAATTTCTAACTTTTCTTCATATTTTTTGAATTGTTTCAAATTAGTCTCGTTTTGATTTTGAGCTATTTTTAGGGCCTTGAAAGTTCAATTTAAAGCCCAAATGTGTATGTTTTTTGGATTTGTATGATATTTAAATAATTTTATTTAAATAGCAATATTAATTTGATTTGAATTTATTTGTTCTGATTTACTCCGTAACCTTGGTCTAGCAACAGAAACGGGTTAGGGATGTTATATCAAAGAAAAAAACTAAAATAAACCTAAAGCCTAGAAAAAGAGAAAAACTAAAACTAGGAAGAAAATTATACGATATGAAAAGTTGTCTAAAACATGTGTTTAATGAGCCTTTTTATAAACTTAAAATGGTCGTCCTTAACACTAAGTCAATTGTCATCCTTATGCTTAATGTTTGATTGTGCGGACCAAAATGCCCCTAGCTCATAATTATTTCTCGTACAGAGGTGATGTCGCAACACACTAGGTTTTGTGTCGTAACATCAAAGGCAGTATGCTATTCTTTAGGGTTTTTTTAGGGGTGTGTCGTGACATCATCAAGCTGTGTCGCGACATCTTCAGGCTGTCCTAAAATTCTTCTATTTTGTTCCCTATGTTTCGACATCTAACTCTCTCTGTTGCAACACAACGTCTAGTATCGAGTCAGCACTCCTTCTAATGATCTACAGCACACTTGTAAAGCAAATTAGCTCACCCTTAGGCCCTATTTAGCCCCTAAGGCCAATAAAAGACTCAAATTAAAAATTTTATTGAATGTAAATGGAATTAAGAAAACATAACTAAAACATAACCAAAGTGCTTGTATTCAAGATCCTAAAGTGCGAAAACTAGTTTAATCTTCTACACCAAATTACGACAGGTCAAACTCCCCCATACTTAAGTCATTGTTTGTCCTCAATCAAAGCAAACAAAAATAGTAAATGAAAAGACAACCTTGAGCATGTATGGAATAGATGTTAGCTTTGGAGCACAAGAAAAAGCATTTCATATTCACACAAAATCTCAGAATGATATATAGTTGACTAACCACTTTTGATATCAGACACCTAAGTTTAGTATATTACAAAGCATACAAGTAATAAGGGTTTCAAATGTAATGATACATCAATAAATTACCCAAAGTAATTATATTATTTTAGCAGAATACAAACAGTCAAAAATGCAATTATTCAGTATGAGGTCATGTTGTAAATAACTCTACCTAAATCACATAGGGCTTTTCGACTTGTAAGGTTATAAGGCTTGGGACATGTATGGAATTCAAGAACAATAAGCATCAAATAGTTTCAAGCACAAAATTATTTTGGCACACCATATTGTCCCCTATTCTCCCCATTAGTGACCCTTTCGCGCTTATTGCCTGATTTCTCATTCTCTCACCTTTTTTATTTCTCCTTATAAGAAATGTCAACATCATATAGTAACTATGGCTAGCTCACGAGTTTTTGGTGCACTAATGAATGAATTTTTTATTTTATTTTTGTGACTTTGTGACTTTTCTTTCTTTTTCACAGTACCTCACTCACAAATGCTTTTATTTTTCACGTCTTTTTTTCTACTGGTTTAATTTTCTTATTTTTTTTCATTTTTTTGTTTTGCACTTTTAAACTAACCTATAATCACCATACTACAATGATATTTGCTATCACACTATTTTTAAAAAACCACCATAATGTATCTACTTAACCCTCAATATGTATGGCTAGATGTCTATAATCATGCAATTCAGGACCAAATAAAAGGGTATGCACCAATTTTTGTTTTTAGCTTGTGTTTTGTATAGAGGTTCATCAAGAAGTGTTTTCTGGCTCAAAATAGGTACTAAGGATCAACGAAGAAGGGCTAGGTTTTTGGCTATGAGTGTATACCAAACAATGCCTTAGGTCATCACTAGGTATCTCAATATTCACAAATTTAGTCAACCAAACAATCACAAATTCAACAATCTATCATTCATACTAGCATGTGTTAGAGTATGCCCAAAGACCAATCATGAGATGATTGTAATCACATATTCATTCTACCTTGTTTATTTTAGTTTTTTTAGTTTCACTTTCTGTATGTGTAAAATAAACTAATTTAAAATAATTTCTCATGAATAATATGATTATTCTTAAAAGGTCCTCAGTCAAGTATTATTGTGGGCTTGGACAATAATAATGCATTAAGATTAATATGTAGTTGATTGATGAGAAAATGTTGTCATTGACATAAGGATGTCAAAATCAATACATGAGTATATGTCAAAGAATGACATAAGGGACTGACCCGCTATGAGTATGTTTCTTGGATTATTATATAATATTCATAATATTACTCATATTAATAACTATGTATACGATCCTTAGACTTGAGATCATCACTTTCCCAACATAGTGAGTCGTATATTTTGATATAGTCAAACGTCTACTGTAACAGGTTGTACTATAAAGACTAATGTTGGGTATGCCACAATCTATGTAGTGGGATATGATTGATCAAGACATGATTTTTCCCTCCTACATAATGGGAGCAATATCTTAGGTCACTTGATGATGTGAGACTAGAAATGCATAGCCATGCTTAAATAAGTTAATATGAGATATTACACTTATTTTTTTATTGTAGTCTAATTCTGGTATCAATATACACTGGATTGGACTTTGCACATGTGACTATTCCATGACTTGTGTCCAATAGAGATATAAAGGATAAAAGGATATAATACATGAAATTTTATCATAGAAAGGTTATGTCGAACCATGACTTCTTGTAACTTGGGTAGCGATGATGCATTGCTAGATGCCACTCATTGCTTGTAACATTAGAAATGTTCTAGTATTACTACCAATCTTACAAGAGCCTACAGGGTCACACCCTATGGTTGAAACAAATAGAATCTAAACATAGTTGGTATTAAATTTAACTGTCAAGAGAATTATATTAGTTATTGAATTAAATTAATTTGACAGTTAAATAATAAACACAGTATATGTACAAATTCATTGTACAAGAATAGATAACATAGTTAAAATAAATGTATGAATTTGATTCATATAAAATATTAATGATGTATTATTTACCGAAATTATTAAAATAAAGTGTTATAATAATTTTGGTCAAACATAAAATATATGGAAATTAATATATTTTTGGAAAGGATATTACATTATGGTATTTTCTATATATTTTCTAGCACCAAAAAGGGATGATTCCAGTTTTAATATGGATATTAAAATAAAAGGGAATCATAAAACCCTAAGGATAGAGAGTGTTACCAATATTTAACCATGACAATTTTTCAGAAAAAAACTCTCAGAAATGTTTAGAGATAGTTTTTGTTCATTAGTTTGCAACTGGGTGGACTACGTAGAGGCTGGGACGATTCTGTTGCGGCTTTGGATTGGCATCGTGGGAAAGGGATTAAACTAGCAGTGGTTCCTTCATAGTTTCTAGATTTTGAAAGGTATATTTTCAAACCTTTCCTTCTTGATTCATTCCTTGTGCATGGATTCCTAGTTTGGATGACTGGAATAATTTTTTGCTGCACCATAGGGTGTCCCAACGACCCTAAAGCATGCTCGTTTCCTTGTATTCTCTATATTATTTTGTACATTCAATTTCTTAATGCCTATTTATAGTGTAATATATAGAACTTAATAGTCTAATAATAAATAAAAATTAAAATCACCTATCATCAAGCCAAATTTACTGTAAATACAAATAACCTTTGTACATGCTCTTAACCAATCCCTTCTATTTCTTCAAGCTCAAGCATGCAATCAATAAGGAAAATCAAAGAAAGGCATAAAAATTGAACAAATTTTCTATGTTACCCCCTACACTTTAGATAACACTTTGTCCTCAATGTGTAACCCCGAAAAAGATAAGGAAAGAAGTTACCTGGTTGGTCGTGATAGCTCCGTAGGTAATTGGTGGGTGCTTCCTTCTTTGGTCATTGAAAGCTCAAAATCGTTGTGCCACTTCCATGTGGGGTTCTTACATAGAAAATTTAACCAACACACAAAACAACTAATAACCTATTATTACTCCTATTCCTATCAATGTAAATAAAAAACCATTATCCAAAATTTAATACAATCTTTAAAACCAAAAATTAGAGGTTCAGTCATCCTCCTCAAAATCCATCTCGTAATCTTCTTCCCCTTCCTCATCTCCCTCTTCCCTTTCGCTCTAGAGCTCCTCTTCTTCCTACTCTGAATGCATTGGCCTAAACATAACCAGCGTATAATTCAGTACCCAAATATTATTTTACCGTGAAAACTCTTGAAATAAAGGGCCTGACTCCTGTATCAAGTGTATCATCCGATCTAACTTTAGATGAATAATCTCGCCAATTTCTTGTCGAGAGGTCGGTTTTTCTTTCCTTTGAGAAAAAGCCGGAGCGATCGTCGGCTCTTATTGGTGTTTGCTCCATTCCTTTATTTTGTTTTCCTGAAGCTTAGTGTACTATGTATATTGAATGATGGAAATGTCCAAGTGTACACAATCGTAACAAGAAAAAGAGACAAGTAAATGTCGAGTTATCGTACCCACAGGGACTGTGTAAGAAAATATTTATGAAATGCAATTAAAAACACTTTGGTGCAGGAAAATCTTTTGTTTTGAAAGAAAAGGGTTTAATAAAACTAGTTTTTAACTCAAAAAATTAAAAGGTGAAAATTCCAAAGCAAGATTTCAAAAGATGGTTTTAATCAATATGACATAATTGTGTTAGACCAATTGCATATCTTAACTTAATATTACCAAAAAATGTTCTTGTTGTAACACCCCAAACCCGACCTAAACATTAGGGCCGAATCTAGTGATGTCACATTGTAACACCTCTTACCCGTATTCAACACTAGAATAGGGTACGAGGCATTACCATAATAAATACACTTATAGACATATTAAACCGAGTTATAAAATTTCATCCAAATTAAAAACTTTCAAATTATTATCTTCGAGTAGCTAATTAGGGTATACGAGGCCCAATGCATACCCATTCATATGCTCAGCATATTCGTTAAATCAATCCAATATTGAAGAATCCCCTTTATGTCAGAATCAATATTAATAACAATCATAAATCTTTTCATGTTAATTTCATATATCACTTACCGAATCTCAAATGTTAATTTACAAATATGAAATTCACTAACACATTCTGGTATACACAATGTTTAATTGATGAAATATGTTGCCTATCAACTACGAGTCATGGCATAAAATACCTGATAGTAACACAAACCAAGCTCTCGATAATATTAAGGTAACAAAACGTTAATGTCATTTATAATACTTGGGTTTAAGTTTCATTTATATTTACTTTCTTAACTTGTGTTTTTTGTAGACTAGGTTTGCTTTAGAGGTCTCGAATACTTATGGAAAGAACGTATTGGGAAAAAGATGGAGAGACCTGTTGGATCGTCGGCACCCCTATGGCGCAGCGAAAAATAAAAATCCGACGATCCTAACCAGGGATCCATGTATGAGGAACGAATCGGGGTGAAAGAGGTTGCGAAATTACCTAATGTTTATTCAGAGTAGACAGCAACACCTCAACAACGAGTAGTCTGATCTGCTGTCGAACCAAACCACAATCTATCGTGATTCCGGCCTCTACGTAATCCACCCAGTTGACTAGGAACAGAAGGAATCCCCAAAACAGTTTTGAGAGTTATTTTTCTTTGAAGGCTGCTAGACTCAAACAAAGAAAAACGGGATTATATATATCCTTTTGTTTTAGGGTTTTTTTTAAGAATTAAATAAATATAATAATATTTTAATCCGAAAATTATAATTACATTAATTATAATATAAGTTCGGTAAACCATATATTTATTTGAATTCTTATGCTAACCAAATTCATGTCCTCACTATACGTACAACAACCTTGTACATAATGTGTTGGAAATTTGATTACCGAATTAAATTAATTCTATAATTAATTTAATTCAAGCGACCCCAAAAACAATACCAACTATGGTTTATTCCGTTCATTTCCACTATAGGTGTGACCCTGTAGGTTCTTGTAACGTTAGCAGTAACACTAGAACGATTCTAATGCTACGAACAATGAGTGGCATCTAGCAATGCATCATTGCTACCTAAGTCACAAGAGATCATGATTCGACATAACCTTTTTATGATTAACCTTTTATGCAATAATCCTTAAGTCCTTTATCTCTGGATTGGACACAAGTCATGGAATAGTCACACTTGCATTGTCCATTCCATGTTCCTTGATATCTTAAGCAGACTACGATATACAAATAAGTATGACATCTAATATCAACTTATTTGAGCATGGCCATGCATTTCTAGTCTCACTTAATCAAGTGGCCTAAGATATTACTCCCATTATGTAGGAGGGACTTATCCTATATCGACCAACCGTATCCCTCTACATAGATTGTGGTATATCCAACATCAGTCTTTATAGAACAACCAGTTACGGTGTACGTTTGACTGTATCAAAATATACAACTCACGATGTTGGGATTATGATGACCTCAAGTTTGAGGATCATATAAATATTAATCATTATGAGTAATGTCGTGACAATTACATAATAATCCAAGAAACATACTCATAACGGGTCAGTCCAATATGTTGTTCTCTAACACACGTATTCATGTAATGATTCTGACATTCCATATCAATGACAACTCTTTATCATCAATCAACTACACGTTAGTCTTAATGCATTATTGTTGTCCTATCCAACAATAATACTTGACTAAGGAACTTTTAAGAATAATCATATTATTCTCAAGACATTATTATAAAACAGTTTCTTTATATACACAGAAAAGAAACTGAAATAATAATGGTAACGCCTTATATTAATAAACATGATAAATCTAGTATGTTATTACAACCATCTTATGATTGATCTTTGGGCATACTCTAACAATCTCCCACTAGCACTAAGACCAATCACTTATATATCTAATACCAAGTGACTTAGTGTGACGATCATGCTTCTACTGTGTCAGAGGCTTGGTCAAGGGATCAGCAATGTTATCATCTGTAGGTACTCTACATATCTCTACATCCCCTCGATCGATAATCTTTCGAATAAGATGGTAGCGCCTAAGTATATGTTTGGATCGCTGGTGCGATCTAGGTTCTTTAGCTTGTGCAATGGCTCCATTATTATCACAACGGATTTCTATAGCATCTGATATGCTAGGCACAACCCCTAGTTCAGTAATGAACTTTTTGATCCAAACCGCTTCTTTTGCTGCCTCACTGGCTGCAATATACTCAGCCTCTGTTGTAGAATCGTCTCCTGTACTTTGCTTTGAACTCTTCTAGCTCACAGGACCACCATTAAGGTAAAACACAAAACCTGATTGTGATCGAGAATCGTCCTTATCGGTTTGGAAGCTAGCATCAGTGTAACTTTTTACACTTAACTCTTCCTCACCTCCATATAGTAGGAAAACATCCTTAGTTCTTCTCAAGTACTTAAGGATATTCTTGACTGTGGTCCAGTGACCTTCACCGAGATCTACTTGGTATCTGCTAGTCATGCTTAAGGCATATGAGACATCTGGACAGGTACATAACATGGCATACATGATAGATCCAATAGCGGAAGCATATGGAATTTTACTCATTCGTTCTCTCTCATGTGGAGTTGAAGGACACATTTCCTTCGAAGTGAAATACCATGTCTCATAGGTAGGAATCCTCTCTTAGATTCTTCCATATTGAACCTTTTCAGTACTTTGTCTATGTATGTACTTTGGCTTAGACCTAGTAGTCGTCTTGATCTATCTCTATAGATCTTTACTCCTAATATGTAACTTGCTTCGCCCAAGTCCTTCATAGAAAAACAATTTCCTAACCAAGTCTTAATAGACTGCAAGGTAGGTATGTCATTTCCTATGATAAGTATGTCATCCACATATAGTACCAAGAATGTTATAGTGCTCCCACTAACTTTCTTGTAAACACATGGCTCATCTTCATTTTTGATAAAACCAAACTCTTTGATTGCATCATTAAAACGAAGATTCCAACTTCGAGAAGCTTGCTTTAATCCATAAATGGATCTTTGTAGCTTACATATCTTTCCAGCATCATTTGGATTGACAAAACCTTCAGGTTGTGTCATGTACACATCCTCTTCAAGTTTCCCATTAAGGAAAGCTGTTTTGACGTCTATCTGCCAGATTTCATAGTCATGAAATGCAGTTATAGCTAGCAAGATCCTGATGGATTTAAACATAGCTACAGGAGAAAAGGTTTCATCATAGTCAACACCATGAACTTGGCGAAAACCTTTAGTGACTAATCGCCCCTTGTATGTTTGTACATTACCATCCATGTCGGTTTTCTTTTTGAAAACCCACTTGCACCCTATGGGCTTAACCCCTTCGAGTGGGTCAACCAAAGTCCATACTTGGTTTTCATACATGGAATCCATCTCAGATCTCATGGCTTCAAGCCATTTCTCAGAGTCTGGGCTCGTCACCGCTTCTTGATAAGTCCTCGGCTCATCTTGATCTATCAGTAGAACGTCACCATGCGTTGTAACGAGAAATCCATATCTCTCAGGTGCTTGGCGTTCCCTAAAAGATCTACGCAGTGGTTGTGTTTCTACAGCAATTACTTGTTCCTCAACCCCTTATGGAACTTGCTGTTGTTCTATCTCTGGTTCAGTGGTATTTTGCGATTCTCGAACTTTATCAAGTTCAATCTTTTTCCCACTTCATTTCCTAGAAACAAATTCTCTCTCTAGGAAGACACCAGTCCGAGCAACAAGTATTTTGTTCTCAGTGGGATTAAAGAAATAATATCCTTTGGTTTCTTTTGGATACCCCACAAAAATACATTTTTCAGATTTGGGTTCAAGCTTAGTAGACGTCTGACGTTTAACATAAGCTTCGCAACCCCAAAATTTCATAAAAGACATACTGGGACGTTTCCCAGTCCATATCTCATATGGTGTCTTTTGAACCGATTTAGATGGAACACGATTTAGTGTGAAAGCAGCTGTCTCAAGTGCATGTCCCCAAAAGGAAGTCGGCAGATCAGCATGACTCATCATGGATCGAACCATGTCTAACAAAGTTTGATTTCTTCTTTCAGAAACTCCATTTCATTGAGGAGTACCAGGAGGAGTAAGTTGTGAGACAATCCCACATTGCTTCAAAAGATCATCAAACTCTAAGCTCATATACTCTCCACCTCGATCAGATCAAAGTGTTTTGATAGTTTTTCCTAGTTGATTTTGTACTTCATTTTTGAATTCCTTGAACTTTTCAAGGGATTCAGACTTATGGCGCATGAGATAGACATACCCATATCTACTGAAATCCTCAGTGAAAGTGATGAAGTAATGAAATCCTCCTCTAGCCTGTATATTTATTGGCCCACATACATCAAAATGTATTAGGCCTAATAAATCACTAGCTCGTTCACTTTTACCAGTAAAAGGAGACTTAGTCATTTTTCCCAATAAGCAAGATTCACATATTTCAAATTGTTCAAAAACAAATGAATCCAAGAAACCATCTTTATGGAGCTTGGATATGCGTTCCTCACTTATGTGGCCCAAACGACAATGCCATAGATAAGTTTGATTTGAGTCATTTATTTTTGATCTTTTAGTATTTATGTTGTAGATGGGATTCATTTGATCTAAAACATAGAGGCCATTATTCAATTGTGCCGAACCATAGAAAACATTATTGAGATAAAAGGAACAACAATTATTCTTAATAATTATCTCAAAACCAATTTTGTCTAAACAAGAAATTGAAATAATGTTTTTAGTCAAACTGGGCACATAATAACAATCCTCTAAACATAAACCAAGTCCACTAGGCAAAGATAAATTATATGTTCCCACAGCTAATGCAGCAACTTTTGCTCCATTTCCAACTCGTAGGTCCACATCTCCTCTAGCCAAAGTCCTACTCCTTTGCAGTCCCTGTACAAAAGTACAAATGTGAGAACCACAACCAGTATCTAATACCCATGAAGTAGTAGTTGATAAATTAATATCAATAACATAAATACCTAAAGCAGACGTTCCGCTTATTTTGGCCTTCTTGACTTCCTCAAGATAGATAGGGCAGTTCCGCTTCCAATGTCCAGTCACACCACAATGAAAACAGTTTCCTTCCTTAGCCACCCCTCCTTTAGGTTTCAATGCAGCCTTTACTTTTCCAGGCTTGGGCTTAGCTTTGCCCTTGGGCTTTGCCTGAACTTTGGCCTTTCCCTTGCCCTTATTATTACGGATCATCAGTATAGGTTTGGGTCCAACATTTTTCATGTTGCCTTCAGCAGTTCGTAACATACTGAGCAACTGTGGCAGAGTCTTATCAATCTCATTCATATTAAAATTGAGGACAAAATGGCTGTAGCTATCCGGCAACGATTACAGAATAACATCAGTGGCCAACTCTTGGCTCAATGGAAACCCAATCTTAGACATGCTTTCAATATAGCCAATCATCTTAAGGACATAGGTCCCACTAGGCTTCCTTCAGCCAGCTTACATTGGAACAGGGCCTTAGAGATATCGAACCTCTCTTGCCGTGCTTGCCCCTGATAAAGTTCTTTCAGGTGCTCAATCATTTCATAAGCAACCATGTCCTCATGTTGCTTCTGAAGCTCAGGATTCATAGTGGCAAGCATAAGACATCCAACGTCTACCATGTCATCGAGATGCTTCCTGTAAACATCTCTATCAGCCCTCGAGGCATTAGTGGGTGGCTCGTTAGGAACTGGTTGTTCAATGACATATAATTTCCGTTCTTGTTTGAGGACAATCCTCAAGTTACGGAACCAGTCAAGAAAATTTAAACCATTCAACTTGTCCTTCTCAAGGACCGATCGCAATGATAGTGTATTTGTGTTTGCAGCCATAATATATCTACAACAATGAAATTATGCGTGTGAAAATTTATCAAATTTATATTAATCATTAAAAGGACTTATTAAATGATGCTCCCACTATTTTACTACAAAATTAATACCCTCATACGTTAGTTTCGGAAAGGCTTTCTTGAAAAGCATTTCAAGGGGGTTAAGGATCCATATTTCACCTCCTCTTAAGTCAGCTTTGGCTGTACTCTCAAGATTATGGTTATCTAGGTAAGCAACACTTGCTAATTACATCATATGTAACTCCTAAAGTTTGGTGAGCAACTCTTGTTCTAATAATCTTATGATTTATCCAAATTACTTGCCTCTAGGTTTCTAATCCTATTAGAATAACCTAGTCAAGTCATTAACCAATTTTAACATGCGAATATCACTTGTTTATTCTTTGCGTTTAACCAAGATAAATACTAGTACTTCGCTTTAGTAGAACCTACACAGTATTGATTGAGGCCTTAACGAGGGCAAAATTGGAAGGCTATGTTGACTTAATATTTTAATAGAGAGATTTTATTAAGATCGTTTCATCTCACCAATTATGATTTACTTTAGTCCATTTAGCCATTTAATTGATCTCATCAATTAATGTGGTTAATTATTATCAAATTTTAACATGTTTAAAATTTGGCATGCTTTAGACATCCATAGCATCTCATACATGAATAAAGCAATAAATAAATGCAATAGTTATAGCCCATAAACTAAGGTGGCACAACCCAAGCCAATGGGAGAACCAAAAGGAAACCTAAAGGTGTAAGCCGGTTTTCAAGCTATCAGTCCACACTGGTTGGCCCATCTTCCATCTCGGCTAGCCCACAGCAACTCTTGCAAATTACAATATGTAGAAACTCATTTTACATACGAGGGAGTAAGATGAGAAGAGAAATACAAGAGAATAGTAGCAAGGCACGACACGCAGACCGTATTTATAAAATTACAACCTTTTTTTATCAAATGGGCTGTTGGGCTGTAACTATGCATTTCAAACACCGTGCATGTCAAAAATAGCATATACAAATAAACACTTTTGTTAAGGTGTATTAAAACATATCCTTTCAACTTTATGGCCCACGAAGTTTTATTTATTATATATAAAAAAATACTTTAAGAAGATGGGGGCTGAGGCGGTGAAGGGAGCGGGCCGAACCGCATACCCCATTCAAGTAAAACCTCATGATTTGATAACTTTTATCAACATAATCGTGTTTTCGGGATTTTAATCCCTGAGGTTTCATGCCGGAACAACCCTTGTTCCACTAACCAGTTAACTTTTACAGGAAACTGTCAACACCACCGTCGTACCATTATAGATCGTTAACATTTAACTGTAATAATATAAAACCAAATAGGCCATAACATCATGATTAACATTTAATCCATTGTCAAAAGGAATGGTTATCAGGTTACTATTAAACGATTTAAACAGTCGAAATTTACTAAAATTAAAGCATGCATCTCATACAATTCCATCACCCAAGTATTTAAACCCGAGTCCGTATCACACAACTGGTTCTGATACCACTGTTGGATCGCCGGCACCCCTATGGCGCAGCGAAAAATAAAAATCCGGCGATCCTAACCTGGGATCCATGTGTGAGGAACGAATCGGGGTGAAAGAGGTTGCGAAATTACCTAATGTTTATTCAGAGTAGACAGCAACACCTCAACAACGAGTAGTCTGATCTGCTGTCGAACCAAACTGCAATCTATCGTGATTCCGGCCTCTACGTAATCCACCCAGTTGACTATGAACGGAAGGAATCCCCAAAATAGTTTTGAGAGTTATTTTTCTTTGAAGGCTGCTAGACTCAAACAAAGAAAAACGAGATTATATATATCCTTTTGTTTTTGGGTTTTTTTTAAGAATTAAATAAATATAATAATATTTTAATCCAAAAATTATAATTACATTAATTATAATATAAGTTCGGTAAACCATATATTTATTTGAATTCTTATGCTAACCAAATTCATGTCCTCACTATACGTACAACAACCTTGTACATAATGTGTTGGAAATTTGATTACCGAATTAAATTAATTCTATAATTAATTTAATTCAAGCGACCCCAAAAACAATACCAACTATGGTTTATTCCGTTCATTTCCACTATAGGTGTGACCCTGTAGGTTCTTGTAACGTTAGCAGTAACACTAGAACGATTCTAATGCTACGAACAATGAGTGGCATCTAGCAATGCATCATTGCTACCTAAGTCACAAGAGATCATGATTCGACATAACCTTTTTATGATTAACCTTTTATGCAATAATCCTTAAGTCCTTTATCTCTGGATTGGACACAAGTCATGGAATAGTCACACTTGCATTGTCCATTCCATGTTCCTTGATATCTTAAGCAGACTACGATATACAAATAAGTATGACATCTAATATCAACTTATTTGAGCATGGCCATGCATTTCTAGTCTCACTTAATCAAGTGGCCTAAGATATTACTCCCATTATGTAGGAGGGACTTATCCTATATCGACCAACCGTATCCCTCTACATAGATTGTGGTATATCCAACATCAGTCTTTATAGAACAACCAGTTACGGTGTACGTTTGACTGTATCAAAATATACAACTCACGATGTTGGGATTATGATGACCTCAAGTTTGAGGATCATATAAATATTAATCATTATGAGTAATGTCGTGACAATTACATAATAATCCAAGAAACATACTCATAACGGGTCAGTCCAATATGTTGTTCTCTAACACACGTATTCATGTAATGATTCTGACATTCCATATCAATGACAACTCTTTATCATCAATCAACTACACGTTAGTCTTAATGCATTATTGTTGTCCTATCCAAAAATAATACTTGACTAAGGAACTTTTAAGAATAATCATATTATTCTCATCATATTATTCTCAGGACATTATTATAAAACAGGTTATTTATATACACAGAAAAGAAACTGAAATAATAATGGTAACGCCTTATATTAATAAACATGATAAATCAAGTATGTTATTACAACCATCTTATGATTGATCTTTGGGCATACTCTAACAAGACCATAAAAGTACTTTAAAGAAATATTATTTTAAGACAAAAACAACCCTCAAAGAGAAATTGCAAAATGTCTCGCTGGGAATGCTGAGGTACCAACGGAAAGATACAGTTAGATTTTGGAATTCAAAGAAAGGAGAGGTATTACGTACTTCCAAACTCTTATAATTATTTTGGTTTATAATATTTACTATATACATCCTTAAAATCACATAACGTAAGATCGTGAACAAGTTGGAAAAAGCAGCAGGCAAAAACAGAAATTCACTCACACTGTTAGGTCGAAAAGTTTTGCTTGTGTAGCTGAAGACGAGGTATTTTGAATTTATTAATAGTGTCAAATATTTATTACTTTCCATTAAATAATATTTTTATTACTATATTGTAGGAACTGTCGTCCGGTCAAAAATTTGGACGCCTTCAGCTTTTTGACATTACACATAGGAAGAAAGATGGATCTCCTATGACTCCTGAAGCTGCAGAAATTTTGGTATGTTTACTTAATAAAAAGACTATCGTATAAATATTTATAGTGTGTATTTTCTAATGGTTTAATTCATTATTTGTAATGAAAATATTATTAAGTTATGTTGCATTTGTTTATATAATATATATTGCATTCCTAACTATTTGATTTATTTATTAGAAGAAACTAAAGGATAAAAAGGTGGAGTATGAATCGATTGCTTCGAGTGATAGTTCTGTTCATATTGATGACATTGATAACAGGATTATTACTGAAGTTTTGGGTCCTGAAATGTATGGTCAGGTTTGATTTCAAGGATCTTTTCTTAACCCAACCCAATATTTTGGATCCAGCTCGCAGCAATACATGCCTTCGAGGAGTAAGTCTCAAGTTGAAGTTCAGAGGTTAAGAGACCAGATGGCTTAGATGCAAGCGACCACAGTTGAGAAAATTACTCAAATTAAAGTAGAGGCAGCATTGAGAGAAGCTGAGGTCCAAAGAAAATATGAAGAACTCCAACTACAACTTAAAGCAGATGCAGCAACGAGGGAAGCAGAGGCAGCAGCGAGAGAAGCTGAGGTTCAAAGAAAATATGAAGAACTCCAGCTACAACTTAAATCTGATGCAGCAGTGAGAGAAACAAAGGCTACAACGAGAGAACCAGAGCAGAGGAGAAAGTACGACGAACTCCAACGGCAGCTTCAAAATATGATGAAGATGTTTTAGCAGTCGCAACATCCACCATCTTAGACTATCGTATAAATATTTTTATCATTTTAACTTTTAACATTATTGTAAGAATAATATGAATTATATTTCATTTATTGATATTTATATTATATATCATTCGTTTAATTTGAAATATTATTGAGATTTGTTGCTTTTGGTTTTGGTTGGTTTTTATGCTGCAAGAGGGCTAAAAATATTATAAATATTATATGACAAATGTGCCAAAATGAGTGGCGTTTTTTAAAAAATGCCGCTAAAGGTCATTACCTATAGCGGAGTTTGTGGGAAAAGCACCGCTAAAGGTCATGATCTATAGCAGCGTTTGTGGGAAAAGTGCCGCTAAAGGTCATGATCAATAGCGGCGTTTGTGGTAAAAGCGCCGCTAAAGGTCATGATCTTAGCGGCGTTTGTGGGAAAAGCGCTGCTAAAGGTCCTGATCTATAGCAGCGCTTTTATTTCTAAAAACGCCACAAATGTTACCAATGATGACAACAGCGGCTTTTTTTACGGCGGGTATAAAAAAGGCCGCTAAAAACCTGTTTTGGTGTAGTGTTTATTTTCTCTCATGAGCTTACCATGACCAGTAATGCACCAATATAAACATCCCTCTTATTTCAACGTTTATCGATTATAATCAGGCATATAACCAATTATACACAATTCATTCATATACCTTATTATCCTCCTCCTCCTCTCTATCCCACATCCTTTATGTATATAACATGCTCAACTAGCATTATACATAATTTCACTATTCACTTATATTTAAATTCAAAGTTGTCTATTTGAGTCAGAGTCACTAAATTATTTTTATCCAGATCTACAAAGCTCTAAATTAAGATCTGTTAATTTTCCCTAAAACTAAACTCACATATCTTCTTACCATAAAATTTTAAGAATTTTTTACTTGGCCTATTAGTACAGTTTATTCTTTAAAGTAACCCCTATTGTACTACTCAATATATCTGACCTCTCTTCACTAAAAATGAATTATGTCATTCTAGAAAATTCAGATAATGTTTCTGTTTGTTTCCTTCGTAAATAGACTCATTAAGGATTCTAATCATATAAACTATAGCTCATAATTATTTTTTTACAATTTTTATTTATTTTCCAAAGTCAGAATAGGGGATTCCAAAATCAATCTGACCCTGCCTCACTAAAATTCAAATATCTCCAATTATATAACCTTTTTTCTTACTCTGTTTCTTTTATATAAAAATAGACTCATTAAGGTTTCATTTCATATCTTAATCATCTTCTAATTCAATTTCTTATATTTTTAGTGATTTTCCAAAGTCACACCACTGTTACTATCCAAACCATATTAATTCAAGTTTTCACTCTTTCATGAATTTCTCTTACTTCATTTCATTTTTTCGATAGTTCGATCAAATAACGAGTATATTGTTCATAAATTTTCCCACTATATATGCACTTATAAATCACATAGTCATTTCATCATTTCATGTATTTTCACTTAATAAATTTCCCGTTGAATTTATTGGAATAAAAACAGATTTCTCGGTGGCCTGCACACAGTCCGTACCACCTTTACGTAATAGCAGATTTTTGGTGGCCTGTACATAGTCCGTGTCACCCTTGTATCTTAACAGGTTATCGGTGGCCTGCACACAGTCCGTGCCAACCTTGTATCATAACAGAATATCGGTGGCCTGCACACATTCCGTGCCACTCTTGTGTCATGACAGAACATCGGTACTCATAGTAGCCTGCACTTAGTTCGTGCCACATATGCGACCTATCAGTCTGGTACATGTAGTGGCCTACACTTAGTCCGTACCACACGTGACCCAATTACGATCATTCATATCTTTTCTATTCCAAGTTTCAAACGGGAAATTTTTACTTTTCAATATTTTACCAATTCTTCACTAACCAATCTTAATTCATGATTTGCATCATATATTTGTTCCACGTATAGTAGATATCTTAAAATAAAATAATAAAACACTTAAGCATAAATAAAATAATATATTATCTGCATACAAACTTACTTTGGTGCAACAATATAGAAATTTAGCAATTTCTATAATAAAATATTTAGATTATCTAACATTCACATAATTCAATCCAGTCCAAAAATCACATTTTGGCAAAATTATATTTTTGTCCTTAAAGTTTCACAAAATTATGATTTTACCCCTAGGCTCGGAAATTAAACTTTATTCCTTTTTCTTATGTTTTATAACATGCTGAACATTTTTCCTTCTATAGCAACATCAAATTTTTACTCTAACATGCACTTATGAATAATAATAATTTTTACTCATTATGCCGTTTCACTTATTTTCACTGAAAATCGCTTAGCAAAAATTGTTTAACACAATTTCAAGCTTCATATTCTACCATAGAAAATCAAAATAACAACATTTCACCTATGGGTATTTTTCCAAATATAAACTCTAGATTAAATTATTGCCAGAATAAGCTAAATTAAGCTACTAGACTTTAAAAACGTAAAGAACATTAAAAATGGGGCTTGGAATCAGTTACTATGGAGCTTGGAAGCTTGAAAACCCTAACCATGGCTTCCACCTTGCTATTTTCGTTTATCATGGAGAAGATGGACAAATTTTTGGCTAATTTGGCCTTTTTAATTCTTTTAATTACTAAATGACCAAAATGCCCCCAACTTAATGATATCCTATTTCACTTATCTCTTGTCCATTTTTGTCCAAAAATTTAACCAATGATCTAATTAAAATTTAAGGACCTCCAATTTAAAATTTCATAACAATTGGACACTTCTAACATGCAGAACTCAACTTTTGCACTTTTTACAACTTAGTCCTTTTGGCTAAATTGAGTGCCCAAACATCGAAATTTTTGAACGAAATTTTCACGAAATCATTTACAGAAATTGTAGACCATAAAAATATAATAAAAATAAATTTTTCCTCATCAGATTTGTGGTCTCGAAACCACTGTTCTGGGTAGGCCTAAAATCAGGCTGTTACAACTCTTCCCCCATTTAGGGATTTTCGTCCCCGAAAATCTTACCAAATAGTAGATTAATGATTTGCTTCCACACAGTACATTTCAAATTCACAGATGATTTTGGATTTTCATATCTTTTATAAATAATCACATAGATTCATATGAAAATCAGGATAGCGATATTTCAACATCTGAAGCTACAAAAGTATTGAAAAATTACAATCCATATAGAATGATATCCATTCCGATGATATATAAAAAAATGTCTAGAAAGATCAATGTCACTCATAATTAATGGAATCCAAAGTAACAGAAGTAATATAATCTTCACGTATATTCAATAGAACAATAACCAGTAGAAACAAAATATTAGCCTCACTCAGACTTTACCGTCGATTTTTATATTCACACAAGAGAATAAATACCAGAAAAAGACATGGCAATGTCGAACATAGCCCAAACAAACCAATAATTCCTTCATCTATTAATATGTTTAGCTAATGTTCTCATATGATAAGAATTCTTTTTGAAACTAAATAGTCACATATACTTCTGAGGATAATTGTACACACATAATGTCTAAAAGGAATCATAGTAATTACCACATTATAGCTATTGTACTCAGCTATTAATACAATACAAACATTACTCAATTGTCTAATTCTGTCATCAGAATTTTCACATTATCTTTTTACTAACAGAAATCGATCTAGACAAACTTCCGGTTAATTCTTTCTTTAAATAACATACCTGAATAAATCATTTATTTGGATTTAACTTCTTTTGTGACAGTAGCTTTGCATAATCTGAGTAGTTTTCAGAACTATCCAATATCTCTCTCTTTTTATATTGTCTTCATTTGCTAATTCATTCACTTTTCTGACCACATTATTAACCTTCCGTACACAAACTTCTGTAGCACTGTACTCATAAGCTTATTCAATCAAAATCTTACAAATTTTATTGTAACATTTTACTGATATAGGGGGTGAGTGTAGTAAAGCCTGAAATTTATCCTACACATAAATGCGCATAACACATACTATCACAAATAGCCAATTCATTACTAATTTCACATTCTCAAAGCATTTCATAAACATTTGCTTTTAATCACTTTTGTCCTCAACACATGATTCATATGCCAACTCAAACACTAATTCACAATCGAAATTTCTATATAGCATCATAATCCAAATATCATAACTCATGTGTCCATATAATTATAGCATTTATCAATAACAAAATGTTATACTCTTTGATCCATACCTTTATGAGTTTCAACTCATAATCAATACATTTCACTCAAACATTTAAGTGTTTACTTCTATATTGTCAGAATTAATTTAGTTGAAAAACATATCTGCCTCATCAAGATAATTTTCGTCATACAACAATACTGATGAGGGGGTGATGGTGAGGTCATAAAGCTTTTAACTTGCTCTCATAGATACATATATATATATATATATGACTTTGCATTCATCGTCAATGTAATACCATCATAACCACGTAGTTCATTCCAAGCAAATTAACACATCTATTTATTATGAATATTTTCTGTCTCCCACAATTTCACACAATAAATTTACTTACTCGAGCTCAATATTAATATCTAATTAAATTCCAATACTTAGCTTCTATTTTACTTACCAACATTTATTCAATTAGAGAACGTCTTACAGAATTGAGTACTTCGTTTTCTCTATGCCATAGTCCAACTATGGTCTTACACATATTTACATATTGATGCCATAGCCCAGCTATGGTCTTACACAGTAGCACATATCACACTAATGCCATATCCCAGATATGGTCTTATATGGAAATCACATATCACATGTTGCCATGGTCCAACCATGGTCTTTTTCGTCAATTCATCATATATCACTAAACGAAAGTACTCATTCTTGCGTTCTACTCAATTTAATCTTCCAATTCAATTTTCATACTATTATAATATTCATGGTTTAATAGTAAAGACATAAAAAAAAATATCTTATTATCTTTAATTTAACAATTTAAACATAAGATTCTATCATATGAACGTACTGATTTCACTTATTCAAGCAGATGTACATAAACACACATTCCATCTATTTAAGTAAATTCGCTTATCATATTCACTTAATCAAATATGTTGAGCACATAACATCATATAATCACCAACATACTTGGACGAGCTTATCACAACATAAGCTTTTTTTTTAACTTATGATCATCTCTTTTCATACATGAATTCATACATATCACGAATTTTTATTCTTACCTTTCCAAATTCCAACATAACGTGAGCATATTTCATTTATCTCAATATCATTTTCAGCATTATCGAAAATAGCTCGACTGGAAATCATCTCTGTCTTAACAAAACAATTTTGTTAGAGCTTGGAGATATCACATCATCACGAGTAATAACATGGCATGTATAGCTAGACTCACATATGCTATATTTGGTTCGAGAACTGACTAAACCGTAGCTCTAATACTACTAAATGTAACACCCCAAACCCGACCTAAACATTAGGGCCGAATCTAGTGATGTCACATTGTAACACCTCTTACCTGTATTCAACGCTGGAATAGGTACAAGGCATTACCAGAATAAATACACTTATAGACATATTAAAGCGAGTTATAAAATTTCATCCAAATTAAAAACTTTCAAATTATTATCTTCGAGTCACTAATTAGGGTATACGAGGCCCAATACATACCCATTCATTAGCTCAATATATTCGTTAAATCAATCCAATATTGAAGAATCCCCTTTATATCAGAATCAATATTAATAACAATCATAAATCTTTTCATATTAATTTCATATATCACTTACTGAACTTCGAATGTTAATTTACAAATATGTAATTCACTAACACATTCTGGTATACACAATGTTTAATTGATGAAATCATTTAATTGAGCTAAATTTCATGTTCATTCCAAATTTTCTTCTAAATCCATAAATGCTTCCACTTACCATTTACCTAATCAATTTCTCAAACCAAGCTATCACAGAACAATAATACATCACCTGTGCTTCATGAATTCAATATTTGATTCTTATCACCATCAAATCAATGTCATTCGAATACTTAAAGTTTATTCAAGCATATATTATTACGTTTCATATATCAAGCATATGTCAAAATTATGAATACGCAATCAATTCATTTGTCATTTATTTGACTAGCAAATTATCCTCAAAATTTATAACATTCCATTACTTAAGATATGCCATAAAACACTTCTTTAACATAAACTAGCACCATGGCCGAATTTTCATTATGCTATTTATTACCCTTTTTCCGAATCACATAGCAAAATATTACAAATATGTATATATTTGAATACTATAATTATGCATCAACTTACCAACATGAGTTAATTCATGAGTCACTCATGACATCACTTCATGCCAAATATACCACACACATATGCTAAGAAACTTTGTTTTCACTCATGAGCTTACCATGACCAGTAATGCACCAATATAAACATCAATCCTATTTCAATGTTTATCTATTATAATCAGGCATATAACCAATTATACACAATTCATTCATATACCTTATTTTCCTCCTCCTCTTCTCCATCCCACATCCTTTATTTATATAACATGCTCAAATAGCATTATACATAATTTTACTATTCACTTATATTTAAATTCAAAGTTGTCTATTTGAGTCAAAGTCACTAAATCATTTTTATCCGGAGCTACAGAGCTCCAAATTAAGATATGTTAATTTTCATCAAAACTAGACTCACATATCCTCTTACCATAAAATTTTAAGAATTTTTGACTTGGCCAATTAGTACAGTTTATTCTTTAAATTTACCCCTATTTCACTGTACAATATCTCTGACCTCTCTTCACTAAAAATGAATTATCTCATTGTAAAGAATTTGAATGATATTTCTGTTTGCTTCCTTTGAAAATATACTCATTAAGGATTCTAAGAATATAAAATATAACTCATAATTATTTTTTTACAATTTTTAATTATTTTCCAAAGTCAGAACAAGAGATTCCGAAATCAATTCGACCCTGTCTCACTAAAATTCAAATATCTCAAAATATATAACTCTTTTGCTTGCTCTGTTTCTTTTATGTAAAAATAAACTCATTAAGATTTAATTGCATATCTTAATCACCCTCTAATTCAATTTATAATATTTTTGATGATTTTTCAAAATCACATCAGTGTTACTGTCCAAACCATTTTAATTCAATATTTCACTCTTTCATGAATTTCTCTTACTTCATTTAATTTTATTGATAGTTCGATCAAATAACGAGTACATTGTTCAGAAATTTTCCTACTATATATGCGCTTATAAATCACATAGTCATTTCGTCATATCATGTATTTTCACTTAATAAATTTCCCGTTGAACTAATCAGAATAAAAACAGATTTCTCGATGGTCTGCACACAGTCCATACCACCTTTGTGTAATAGCAGATTTTCGGTGGCCTGCACATAGTCCGTGCCACCCTTGTATCTTAACAGATTATTGGTGGTCTACACACAGTCCGTGCCACCCTTGTATCATAATAGAATATCGGTGGCTTGCACACAGTCCGTGCCACCCTTGTATCATAATAGAATATCGGTGGCTTGCACACAGTCCGTGCCACCCTTGTATCATAATAGAATATCGGTGGCCTGCACACAGTCTATGCCACTCTTGTGTCATGACAGAACATCAGTATGCATAGTAGCCTACACTTAGTTCGTGCCACATATACGACCTATCAGTATGGTACACGTAGTGGCCTACACTTAGTCCGTACCACACGTGACCCAATTACGATCATTCATATATTTTCTATTCCGAGTTTCAAACGGGAAATTTTTACTTTTCAATATTTTACCAATTCTTCACTAACCAAACTTAATTCATAATTTTCATCATATATTTGTTCCACGTATAGTACATATCTTAAATAAAATAATAAAACAATTAAGCATAAATAAAACAATATATTATCTACATACAAACTTACTTTGGTGCAACAATATAGAAATTTAGCAATTTAGTCTTCAATCTTTTCTTTTCTCTGATCAAGGTCGATTCCACTTCTTTCTAGATCTATAATAACATATTTAGCTTATATAACATTCACATAATTCAATCCAGCCCAAAAATCAAATTTTGGAAAAATTACATTTTTGCCCCTAAAGTTTTACAAAATTATGATTTTACCCCTAGGCTCGGAAATTAAACTTTATTCCTTTTTCTTATGTTTTATAACATGATGAAAACTTTTCCCTTGTATAGCAACATCAAATTCTTTCTATAACATGCACTTATGAACAATAATATTTTTTACCTATTATGTCGTTTCACTTGTTTTCACTGAAAATCGCTTAGCAAAAATTTTTTAACACAATTTCAAGCTTCATATTATACCATAAAACATCAAATTAAACACATTTCACCTATGGGTATTTTTCCAATTGTAAACCCTAGGTTTAATTATTGCCAGAATAAGTTAAATTAAGTTACTAGGACTTCAAAAATGTAAAGAACATTAAAAACGGGGCTTGGAATCACTTACTATGGAGCTTGGAAGCTTGAAAACCCTAAACATGGCTTCCCCCTTGCTATTTTCGTTCATCATGGAGAAGATGGACAAATTTTTGGCTATTTTTCCCTTTTTAATTCTTTTAATTACTAAATGACCAAAATGCCCCCAACTTAAAAATATCCTATTTCACTTATCTCTTATCCATTTTTGTCCAACAAGTTAACCAATGGTCTAATTACAATTTAAGGACCTCCAATTTAAAATTTCATAACAATTGGACACTTATAACATGTAGAACTCAACTTTTTCACTTTTTATAGTTTAGTCCTTTTGGTTAAATTGAGTGCCCAAACGTCAAAATTTTTGAACAAAATTTTCACAAAAACATTCTGTGAAATTGTAGACCATAAAAATATAATAAAAAATAAAATTTTCTTCATTGAATTTGTGGTCCCGAAACCACTGTTCCGACTAGGCCTAAAATCAGGCTGTTACACTTGTTACGAATAAATTCATAGCAACTTGGTAATTTGTTAACTATAGCACATACAGACTTACTAAATTAAATAACCTCTTGAACATATTACTATGAAAATTCAAATATTTAATCAATTTAAATAAGAAAGTAACAATATATTCCTACATTGAAACAATTTAATCACAATAATCTTGTAAGTTATGCAAGGCTAATGTCTTGTTTAATACCGTCGCTAGTTTGACCCTCAACTACCTTAGAAGATTAAACATGTACTGATTAAGTATTGTGTCAATTAATTAAAATTTCAATATGATTAATAATTAATTCATTAGTTACCTTACAATTATAATGTAAGTATAACATAATCATGGTTTTATTTAATCAAACAATTTACCAAGATCTATAATAACACAAACATAATTTTAATAACTTAAGTAGACGAAATACAATCAATCTAACAAAAATTAAATTTTAGTCATGTTAATTAAATTTAGAATAACAACATAACAAATATTCATAGACATGTTCATAACAACAACAAGAAAAGTTAAAAGATAGGAAACTAAAATCAAATCCAGTGTTTCTCCGAAGCTAGACTAGTTTGCTCCGCTCCTCCTTCTCTGCTCATTCTGTTGAATTGAAGCTTCTATAAGCACTTGAATGCTGCTACCCAAGGTGGTTGAAGGGCTCCTTTCCAAGAGGGAAATTGGCAAAGGAAAGTAGAAGGTAAATTGGCAAAGGAAAGTGAGTGAAAAAGAGAGAGATGTGTTGAATGAATAGGTGAAAGGAGGCATTTATAGGTGAGATTTGCTAGTAAAAATAGAAAATAATTAGCAGCCACACACTCCCCTTGGCCAGCCACCACTCATGCATTTGTTGAAGATTTCAACTTGCTATATTTAGCTAGGGGCAAATCTACAAAAGCATAATAAGTCGAGGGGTTTGAATGCAATTTCAAGGAGACTTCAAGAGCTAATTTGAAAGTCATAAATTAAATAATTTTATCTGATTGGGTCAGCAATTTGGACATGTTTGGACAGCCCGATTGGTCGATTGGATCAATCTTTCGTATTAGCACAATTGGGCCTCCTTTCCATAATATAATCAATAATAATTATTTAACCCAAAATAAATTATATTAAAATTAAAATTAATTATATTGTGCATTAATATTCATAATTTTGGACCGTCTTAGGCTGAAAAATTAGTTCACCTCAATGCTTCAAAAATCGTTTCACAGTTTTAAGCTTCTAGCAGTGCCTACCGAGCCAATTTTCACCCTTTCTGCAAATCTGTCAAAAATAAGTCAAAATTTATGAAAAATTATTACAAAATTAATTAAAATTTAATATATTAATAATTTAAGTATAATTCAATTATTTTATAATTATATTATATTTTTCCATAAGAATTACTACGAAACTGCATGAATTTCTGTTAAAAAGGGCATGAAAAAGTCTATATATTTTTTGTGTTTTGACACCCCAAAACTTAATTCATTGGTCCTCCTGAGTAATGCACAAACTGAAAAGAATTTATTGGAAACACCTTTGAAAAAAATTCCTTCAGAAAACATTCTTCTCAAAATTCTGAATTTAGTATACTTATGCTTAAGAACAAAAATTTTGAGATTTATGCTACTTAAGTATACAGATCATTCAAATTAATCTCAATTATTATTATGGTAACAAAAATAGACTAAATGCTTTCTAAATAAAGACAAGTTAAATTCCTACCAATTTGATTTTATTCTCTTATTTAAGATTAAGCTTCAATCAATAAGTTTAATTTATGCACTCAGATGTTATATATCAATTTCTCTCCACTAATGTAGGTAGCACAGAAACTTAAATCAATAGGTCTTTTAAATAGGTTGTAACGTGGCTAGGCTAGGGGTAGGTGATGGTTAAGTGTGTTTTAATACGAAAAATAAAACTGGTTAAAGTAAGCATTATGCATTAGACTTGTGCGATCGGATCGGGTCAACCTTGCAAAAAATTGCAGTGATGTCTCAACACTTTAGAATTTTGGAATTCTAGGTATATTGACCTTAGTGTTACAACAACGAGTTGGTTTTCTTGATTCCTTTGATTTTGACCTTGGTGTTACGACACGGGGTTGTCATGTTACAACACTGACTCTCTTTTGGCCCAAATTCCAATTTCCAGAGTGTCTTGATTCCTCTAAAACATCAATCCAATACAAGTTAGAATCCAAACTAAAAAGCTAGTTAAATATACAATAATTTACATAAAAAATTAAATATTTGACTACCTCCAGACGTACTAACGTCTAGAGTGTGAATAATGCAACAAAAGATATATAAATGAGGTAATGCCTGCAAGTATACGAGTCAGGTTGTAATATAGTTAGAACGTAGTAGGTAAGTACTCTGAGAATCATACCTAAGGGGTTGCAGTTTTGGGAAAACTATTATCAAACCAATTACAAAAAAATAATTACTAATCTACTTAAAGTCACGAATTAGTAGTGTTAATATGGAAGCAAGACGATAACAATATTAATAAACTAAATAAATTGAATTAAACTTAAATCTACTCCTAAGTTCATGTATCAGCTTCTCCTATCCATTGTTTTGACTATGCGAGTTCCTTTAGCCTAGATTTAATTACTTTACCTAATTAATTATTGATGTAGGGTTCTAATCAACCAAGTAATAGTTACCCTAGTAGTATCTCTCGATCTTCCACTAAACTAATAAGTCGATGTGAACCACTTATCTCTCGACCTCACAGTCCAGACCAGTTCAGGGCTAACTTGTTCACGAATAGGCCATACCAATTTTGGGTTAATTCTCACCTAAATGACTTAATAGAGTTGTCAAGCCTAGTTTTCAAGTTCTTCCTCTCCCAAATAGTTGTTCCGTTAAGAAACTCTATCTTTCAATCAATTGATTAAGTTAATATAACTGAAACATGTGAAATATGTATAAAACATAGAAGGATTCTAATCTTTACACAAACATTCAATTAACAATGCTAAATAAAGAGATATAAATAATAGAATAACAAAAAGAAATGCTCACAGATCTATCAAGGTAAAAGTGTAGTTTTGAAGTTGTAATAGCCCATTTTTCAGTGGTGTCAGAAATAGTGGCTTCAAGGCCACCAAATCTGACGAGTAAGTTTGTAAATATTATTATTTAATATTTATGAGTCAAAAATAGTTTTAAAAAGATTTTTGGTATAGTACTTTTGTTATATAAGTGATTTATTAAGTTCAAGTGGTAAGACCCTAAGGTAAATTGGTTTTAGAAAATGAGGTATCAGGACCTCGTTTCTATAAACTGAGCCTTAAATATTCTTATAAATATTTAAGGGCTGTCATTAAGGTGGTATTAAAGTTTCGTAGAAAAATTTTAACGTTTCAATAGTTAATTAAGCGAAAAGGACTAAATCATAAAAGTTGAAAAAGTTAATCGTTATTAGTTTAAAGGTGTTAATTGATTAAAGAAGTATAATTGGATGGCCTTATTGAGTAAATCATCCATCCTAAAGAAAATGGGACGGTTGGATGCTTAAATTAAAACAACGAATAAAGATAAAATAATGAATAAAAAATGTTAATAAAATTAAAACAAAAGCCATCATCTTCTTTAACACCGAATGGCCATGGAAAGAAAGAAATGGAGAAGCTTCAAGATTCGGCCTAGCTTTGGACGATGAATTTAAGTCCGTTTTAGCCCAATTTCCAATAATTTTTATGTTTTAGAGATCGTTGCAACTAGGTCCAACTAGCCTGTACCTTCAATTTTGAAACTATTAGTTGCCATTGATGAATCTTGTGATTTTTTTGTTAAATGATGAACTTGGAATGTTGATTGATAATTAAAAGTATTTTGTTAAGTGATTTTTGATGAGTTTACCAATTAGGGACTAAATTGTTAAATTAGTAAAATACAATGATTTAATGTGAAATTATTGCATAAATGGGCTGTTAAGGATACCATAAACATTTTTATATGCTCAATTTTGGGTAAAAATGGTTAATTTGCATGTTTTGAGCTTAGGGACTAAATTGAATAAAAGTAAAACTTTAGAGGTAATTTTGTAAAATTTTCAAAAATGAAAAAATTCATGAAAAGAATTTTTTATTGTCTAATTAATACATTGAATGAAATTATTAATTTAGATAAAGATTGGATGGAAAATCGAGATAATAGAAAATTACCAAAATGCCCCTAAACCTTGGCATTTTTGCAATTTAGCTAGGTAAGTTTGTATGAACTGTATTATGTATAATTTTGGATAAAATTGAATTTTAATATGTGATTATATTGTCATTAAATCAATATATATGTTAGTATGCAATTTCTCGTGTTATGAAAGGACGTAAATCTAACAATGTACGATGATTACCGAGCCTCGTTTAAACCTTAGGAATTCGTAAAATACGAATGACATGTCATTAGGGTTACATGATTTGGGTGCTGGTCCTGAATGTCCTACCAATGGTTGAGGTCCGGCATGTGTTGCGGATACTCCACAGTTCGTGTGAGGAGCATCGTGTAGCTACATTCCAACCCATAGCTTGAGTGAACATACCGATTCATAGCTCGTGTGAGCATACATGTACAGGATGTAATGGATTAAAGTTATATAAGCTAGCAAAGTATGTGTGAGCTTCTTGGTTATCTAACGATATTCTAAATGGTTCAATGGGCATTATTCGGATATGAAGTGGTAAGAGTTCGACATGAACTAAGATAAAGATACATGTGAATTTCATTGAAATGGTATTACATGGTATATTGAAAGTAGAAATGGATGATATATGCATATGATACATGAATAAATGTTGTGCTCATCCATGTTTATAATGCTTATGCTATATGTTTATTTGGCTAACATGTTTGGTGTACATGCTTAGGCTCTGGCCAAGTTGTGGTTGGATTATGCCACGTTAAACTTATAAGTTATGCATTGAAATGGTAAGTGCCTAAATGGAAATATGCTTGTGATCATGAAAGGGTGGTGAATTTTAAATTATGTAATTTCTATTTAAATGGTTTATCACGTGCTTAGTTCTAAAAAGAATTATGTTTAAATGCACTATCTTGTGACTATGGTTGAATGATATGTTTATGTCTTGTGCGGTATGCATATGGAACGGGTGTGGAAAGGTAATGAAATAGTAAGTTCATACTTGAAGTGTAAAATGATGAAAAAGGGAATAATAAATGGAATTGATGTTGTTATTTAAGCCAAAGATATTAAATGCAATGGAAAGTAATGAAATGAAAATGAAAATAAGAAAATTTGAAAGGGTTTAAATTTTTATAAAATCCTAGTCTGCTAGGGATGATATGTATATGTGATGCTGTGGATTTATTCACTTTGTGAGTTGTTGAATATGGTTTCATGAATCTTGTGGTATTGGTATAGGATTATCTTTGATATGTATAAATTTCATATTTGAAATGGATTGATATGATCAAAGTTTATATGAGCTTACTAAGCATTCATTGCTTACGTAGTTGTTTTTCCTTTACCTTATAGATAATTTGAAGCTCGATCTGGGTGGAAGCTTGTAAAAAATTTATCACTATCTAGCGATTATATTGATAGATTTTGATGTCTTGGTTAAGGTTATAATGACATGTATAGGTGGACAATGTCTAATGTTTAATTAATGAGTTTGGTATATATATATGTCATTTTAGTTGATTTTTTAGCCATTATGTTTTGGCTTGTAGATTTGGTACTTTGAATGGTTGATATGTTGATATATGTATGTGGTCTTATGATGGAAGTTGAACATGTTCATATTAGTATGAAAAATGTAGTTGTCATATATGATTATTGATGGTAACTGTTAAATGGTAAATTTGGTATATTTGAATGTGAATTTGATATGTGAACAAAGTGGTAAGTTATGACATAAGTTTAGTTATAAGTTAGTAGAGCTTTTGGCCAATTTATGTCTATGGATATACTTGTTTAATGGTTGTAATTGAGGTGCCTTTTGGGCACATTGGTTGTATACTTATGTACCTTGATTTGATAGCTTGTTATAGCATGGTTTGTTGCACTTTGGGTGCTTGATTATATGTAGAAAATTGGTGGTAGGTGGATGCATGTTTGGGTGAGAAAAAATGGCTTGAAAGTGGCATATTTTTCGTCCACACGGGTAGAGACATGGGTGTGTGTCTCAACTGTGTATGACACATGGCCAAGTGACACAACCATGTGTCCCTTATAGCTTTCAAAGGGTTGTAAGTAAGGCTGTTACACGGTCTAGCACACGGCCTGGCACACGAGCGTGTGAGACTATTTTGAAGGGTATACGGCCTAGCATACAAGCATGTGGCTTGGCCGTGTGACCCAAGTTAATGAGTTACAAGGGCACGAACATAGGCTGGGACACGACTGTGTGTCCCTACATTGAATTTCCACACAGCCTGAGACACGGGCGTGTCTCTCAGCCATGTGACCCCTGTATTTTGAAAGCTTTCATCTTTTCCCTAAAATTTCTATATGTTTCGAATTTAGTCCCGATTTGTTTCTAATGTGTTTTTAAGGCCTCAAGGGCTTGGATAAGGGACAATATGTATGCTATTGATGGAATTTTCTATGATAAGTGTTGTCAAGTAAATTATTTATATTTTTGAAAAGTTTTAAAATGTAAACTCTGGTAATGCTCCGTAACCCTATTCTGACGACGGATACGGGTTAAGGGTGTTACAGAAGCAATCTCCATTCGTGATTTTCTAATGTCAAAATAGGATCTTCTAATTACATGAACATAAAATGAAATAATAAAAACTAAGAACGAAGTAAAATCTAAGAAAATAGTTTGTTTCCGAATCCCCATAAATTGTATACAATGGAGCCTATTTATAACATTACGGTTGGTCGTCGTCCTTAACCACAGGTCGACTGACATTTTGATGTTAAAATACATTGTGCAAACCAAAACGCCCTCAACTTGTTAATGCTTTGATGTACAAGGCTGATTTCACGACATCCACTAGATCTATCGCAACATCGAAGGCAGATTGCTTGGTTTAGAATTAGCTTTAAAGGTGTGTCGTGACATCCACTAGCTATGTCGCGACACCAAAGGCAATATGGTGATTCTGGCCTCCTGCTCACTATGGTGCGACGTTGGACTTCCGTGTTGTAATAGGTGACTAAATTTGAGCTCTCATGCCTCTAAATGGTGTCCTACATGCTTACCAAATATATTAGTCTTCCGTTAAGCCTCTTTTGGCCCTTAAGGTCATAAAATCAGCTCAAATCACACTTTTTATTAAATGGAAACTAAAATAGAAAAACTTAATAAAACATAATAAGATTGCTTATAATCAAGCTTTTTAAGTACGAAAACTAGTTTAATTTGCTAGAACGAATTATGGCGGAAGAAACTCCCCTGCACTTAAGTCATTGCTTGCCTTGAAGCAATATAAACATATAATAAAAAAAACTAAAGAAGGGAAAAATAATCATGAATACAAAAAAGAAAATATTTAGTTGTAAATAAAAGTAGACAAAAAGACAAAACATAAAATAAAAATAGAAAAAAAGGAAAAATTAAAAAATTTGACTTGGTTTCTTTCTTTAAACAATCTAGACTTAGTGAAGATAGGTGTAAATAAGAACCTCACACCTAAACTTCCCCACACTTTAACTTTTTTGCTTTTCCTCAAGTAAACCAAGTCTAGACACATAGCACGCAATAAGAATATGTCTCTTTTATTTTATTACTACTATGAACATGGTTGTCAAATATCAAAGGTATAACAATTCTTATCGTACACGTAAATTAATCTTGATAGTTCAATGCCTTGAAACTTTTTAAAGTAAATTAGATTAGTTTACCAATTTACATTACTAACACAATAGAAGTAATTCCCATGACCAAATATTTAACAATATCACCATTAACATAAATCAAACAGATATGTAGCAGACATAATAATGTGAAAAAATATATTCATTAAGTATAATTGTTAGTAATTCTGGAAGATTAAGAACAGAGAATGCTTAAGTCACATTGGTCTTCTAGGCTTGTAACGTTCTGAGTCTTAGGACGATATGACTTCAAAGAAAGATATGGCTCAAAATGGTTCAAACACTAGAAATAGTTAGACACATAATATTGTTCCCTCTCTTCCCCCTAAATGTCCCATCCAAGCTAACCACCTTTTGTCTTCGTTTCTCACCTACCTTATCTCTCCATGTAGGAAGATACAATAAAATACTAGCAACTATGGTCAACTTAATGATTTTTTGTGTATTGATGACTGAGTTTTTCTCTCACTTTTTTGACTTTTTGTTTTGTCACTTAACTTTTTACTCTTTTCTCAGTCATAGTGCTTTTGTTTTTGTTCGATACTTTTTCCACTCGTTTTTACTTTTCACTTTTTTATGGATTATTTTCTCTTTGGCACATTTTTCCATACCTATAATCATTGTATTACATTTTTTCTTCTTTTCTCGCTCATTTTTTAAACCATCAGAATGTATCTACCTAAACCTTCAATATCTATGACTTGAGGTCTATTTTTTAATGTATTAAATGACCAATGATAGGGAAGAGTTCAAGTTTTATGTGTGGTCGTTGGGTTTCATTTTTTTTTGGTTCATCAAAAAGGAGTTCAAATAAGGAAACTAGGGATTTATCGCATTAAGGTATGGTCATTTGGGAACTAGCTATTCAAGCAATGCCTTAGGCCATCCCTAACCATCCCACCATACACAATTTCTTTCCTGCTTTAAATTAAATTGAATGAATAATAAACAATTCAAGCATTCAAGTCTCTACGACTATCTATAACAATTATATCTCATATGGCATCATCAAACATTCTTACTTAGGTACTTCTAATCTATTATGCAATTTAACTTAGTAACCTAATCAATTTTCTTTAAAAAATAATCAACTTATCTCTTATAAATAAAAGATTTTCATGCTTGGAAAAAATCATTACATCAATTATTATTTTCAACCACTATTCACAATATTAATATAATCCAAGCACCATGCAACAAAACACTAATATTCTTTTTTTTTGTAAATAAATAATCAACTAAAGCAAAGTAAACAAATAAACAAAAACACACAAACTAATCCTATGCACTTCCCCCACACTTTAGAACATGCATTGCCTTTAACGAAAAATAATTAAAGTGCAAATAAGAAAACTTCCCTGAGTAGGTCGAATCCTTGTTGTTATGATAATCTCGGGGTTTGTGTGTTCCAAGTGGTTGAAAAGGTACCTAAAAAATACTACGATAAGAAATATAAAATATAATATAAAGAAAATAAAAATAAAAAGAAGAATAAAAAAAGTGCTGATAATAGATGATAGAACGTCTAAGAATATACGGATGAACTTGGTCTTTCAATGTTGCAAGGTCTATTTTGTGTATGATGTCACGACATTAGGTTGCATTGTCTCAATATCGAGCCTAGTTTCTAGCTTCTTCATTTTTTTCGGTTCTATCACTCCATGATATCTACCTTGCTGTGGAAAAGAAAACAAAACTAAACACAAATAATATTAATAAAAATAAAATAAATGAATAAGATAATAATAAGATATTAATAATAAACTAACTAAATTTAAAGCAGTAAATAGAAGTTCTGTAACACCTCTAACCCGTTTCCATCATCGAATTATGGTTACAGAGCATTACCAAGCAATCAAGAATCATTTATCTATATAAGATCTCAACCATAGACATTTAAAGCATCTCAATCATAGGCATTTCGTCCCTAAATCGAGCCTTCGAGACCCTAAAAATAGCTTTGAGGCAATTCGGGACTAATTTGAAACAAATCAAAAGTTTTAAAAAAATTTAAAAAATTGGAAAATAGGGGTCACACGATTATGTGGCCAGGCCGTGTAACTTTTGAACAAGGGACACATGGCCGTGTTCCAGCCCTTGTCCTCACCCGTGTAACTTACTGAGTAGCCTCATATGCCCGTGTGCCAGGCCGTGTAACTCACTGAGTAGCACCACATGTCGTGTGCTAGGCCGTGTGCTAGGCTGTGTAACTCACTTACTTGAACACTAAGAAATTCTCAAATGACACATGACTATGTGACAACCCATGTACCAGGCCGTGTGAACTAAAATTTTACCTAAAATCAAGCCATTTCTTAACCAATTCATGCATAACCAACCCATCCAGTTATGCACACTTTCAAAAGACCTAAGAATCATTAAAATACACTTAATCATGCTATTTCAAACAACCTAATTCATCTAACCAATGTGCCATTCAAAGATACCACAAATATGTCAAAACATTACATACAAAAACAAGCCAACATTACCTTAGTTCATGCATAAAATCTAGTTCAAACACTTACCAAAACTTATCATAAATAACCATTTTCAAGTCATCATAAAATACCAAAAAGGAACCTTATAAACAAGTATTTGAAAGTGCCCGGAATGGCAATACTTGGTGAAGCATTAAAGCACACCAAACCAAAAATAATCTTCAAAGCATAAACCTACCAAGACACCATTACAAAACATCCTATACATTTCAAAACCACATATTTATCTATATATACATGCCATTGCCCTAGGAGATACAAAAACTACCAACTTACATGGATAGTGTGAGTCACTTGATTGATCCTTCCAAAATGTCAGCAATGATTATCTACAAATGTAATGCCCCAAAAATTTAAGTATCTAATTTTTGTATGATTTGTCACAAATTTCTTGTTTGATTTAATGGCTAAGTGATTTGGGTGTGTATGGGAGTGTTTGAGAAGCCTAGGCTCAAGTCTTGGCTTTTGCAGAATTTTTAATTTTTGCTCTTAAGTGAATCTGGACATAGGAAGGTAGGCATTATAAATATTAGTGATGGTTTTATGCCATAAAATTTGCCTCTGGTATAGTGGCAAGGTGGCGTGTGAAGTTCCTTTGAGGTCTGAGGTTCGAGTCTTGTGCTGCACTAAGGGGTGTTTATTTTTATAACCTGTGCAGTGAGATGGTGGAGTTTGACTGAAATGCTTTGGAATTTGAATGGAGGAGTGTATCATGGAGAGAATAGTGGGATTGTGATTGGGTAGAGAGAATCAATGAGGGATAAGGGGAGAGATTTTAGGAGAAAATAAAGGAGTTTGTGGGAGAGGAGGATTTGTGTGCTGTATGGAGTATGCTTGTGCCAATTTTGGTCTATGGCACTAAGGTAATCGACTTGGTTGAAGTTATTTTTCCTCTGCTAGTGTGGTTTCGGCCGGTTTCACGCCTTTGTTTCTTTGCTTCTAGGTGACGCTTTTTGTTAGTTTTGGGGTACCTCTCGGGTTGTTTTTACGTAATTTCTTTTTGGCCGAACACACTCTGTGTGCCGAATTTCTTTTCTTTTCTTCTTCTTTTCTATTTTTTCTTCTCTTGTTGCCAATTTTTCCCCTTCTCTTTTCCCTCTTCTTTACTTTGTGTGCCGAATCTATTTCCTCTTCTCCTTTTTTTTCTCCATTGACCGAATAACCTTCTTTTACTGTTTGTGATTTCAACCTTATTTTATTCTTTTTGACTGAGACATATCTGTTTTTTTGTTTGAGTGTGGTGTATCCAAACATTATCATTCATAGTATCGTTCTCTACGTTGATATTTCTCCGCTGCTTCTTGCGGTTCCTGTGCTGCAGGGTTCTGATTATCGGTAAGTGGTTACACTCCTCTCTTGTGTAAGTGTGTTCTCTTCTTTTCCTTATCTTAAAACCAAATACCCTCCTTTGTAATCTTTGATTACCAACTACTGATGCTTTCTCTCGATGTGCTGCTTGTTGCGGTATTAAGGTTTTCCACGAAGAGTGGTGCAGTGTAAGCATGGTGAAGTCGTCAACATCACTCTCTTATTCCTCGATCACGGTAGGTAGGTTAGTCTTCCTTTATTTGAAGGCCAAATGTTCTATGGTTCTACATATGATCATGTGTGGATTTCAACCACATGATGAAATAATACTGTTTGATGAGATTGTTGTATTGTAGATATCTGTCAACAAGTTTGAAGTCAATCTTCATCGGTTGTAAAAGTGGGCTAAGCCATTTTTGTTAGTCGAGGCAAGTATTAGCTTAGTTTTGATCATGGATGTAAAAGAAGGAGATTAGTCTTATTGCTAGCGATAAATGGAAAATGTGTTTGAATGCAAATTTTGGGTGTTCGTAGATCTAGGTGCACCTTCACAATCAGGTTTGTAATCACCCAACTGCAACCGTAGATCGTCGAAAAGCCGAAAAGCCGTAAACATGTTGTTTGAGACCACATGGGCGTGCGAACGCTCGTGTGGTAAGCCCAACTTGCGTATCGTGGGTAAAATTATCGAAATACCTTCGAAGGGTAAAATTATAAAATACCCTCGAAGGGTAAAATTATAAAATACCCTCGAAGGGTAAAATTATTGAAATACCCTCGAAAGGTAAAATTATTGAATTAACCTCAAAGGGTAAAATAATCGAAATACCCTCGAAGTGTAAAATTACTGAAATACCCCTAAAAGTTAAATTATCAAAATATCCTCAAAGGGTAAAATTACATAAATACCCCAAAGGGTAAAATTATCGAAATACCCTTGATGGGTAAAATTATCGAAATACCCTCGAAGGGTAAAATTACTAAAATACCCCCGAAGGGTAAAATGACCGTTATACCCCTAGGAGTTGAAATGAGTGTATGACTGATTTGCTCTATGTTATATATGACTGTTATTGAGTATGACATACTGCATACACGTGTGATTTATGACATGACATATTGCATGGGTTGGGATTCTGATATAGGCGAAGTATGCTGTACTGGTGGCTTTGCCACATATACTGTTACTAGCAGCCTTGTTGCGTCATTATTACTGGTAGCTCTATTGCAATTTGGTGTGTTGGCTGGGTGGGTCGATTTTATCCCCAAATGGTGTGTTGGCTGGATTGAGATAGGTTGCATAACTGCATTGTATTGATTACTGTACTCACTGTTACTGTATTGGGCTTAGGCCCACACCGTACTATTACTGAATCGGGCTCAGGCCCAGATTGTTACAGCATGTTGTATGTGGACTGTTTGGTAAGGGATTACACATTAAGTTTTGAAAAGTCACTATTTCTTATTAACTGTGCAGGTAATCCTCAGTCTTAGGTGATTCGGTGCTGCGAGGGACTCGACGATGGCCACACAACTGCTGCTGTTCACACTTGCTTTTATTTTAGTTTAAATTATAAGTTGGTTTTTGTTTTGTAATAAGGCTTTTAATTTGAGTTTTAAATTTTAATTGGGCTTTTGCTTACATATTTTATACTGCTAGTTAGGTGGAAATGAATTTTCAAAATAATTACTATTTTCAAAGACACGAACTTTAATCGTTAGAGTTTTCAAATGCTTCCATGTTTTAAATCAACTTAATATAATAATAGCAGTTAATAAGGCAAACATTTGGTTTAGTGTTTCGTTAAACAATATTAAAGAGGTTTCCAAACTTAAGAAACGAGTTTTATCAACAAGTCTAAATTTTGAGAGACACTTCAATGTGAGACACCAGATACGACCATAACATCTAGGCTGGGTTTGGGGTATTACAACAAAATAGTCCACAAGAATCGATACACTTACATAACTTAATAAGGACATAATATAACATTTAATCTAAGTATAATTAGACACAGTACATGTACTATTTGATTCAGGGTTACAAAAGTATAAATAGGGCATGTATGTGAGTTCAGGGGTGTCGAAGTACAAACAGGGGCACGTATGTGCATTCAGGGGTACCAAAGTACAAATAGGGGCACATATGTGCATTCAGTGGTACCGAAGTACAAATAATGTCACGTATGTGTATTCAAGGGTACTGAAGTACAAACAGGGGTACGTATGTGCATTCAGGGGTATCGAATTACAAACAGGGGCACGTATGTACATTCAGAGGTACTGAAGTACAAATAGGGGCACATATGTGCATTCAGGGGTACTAAAGTACAAACAAGGGCACGTATGTGCATTCAGGGGTACCGAAGTACAAATAGGGGCACGTATGTGTATTCAGGGGTACCGAAGTACAAACATGGGCATGTTTGTGCATTCAGCAATAATTATCTATAAACATATTAGCTAAAAAACAATAATATAAGATTACAAGTCAAACATTATTTACATATTGAAATATTGTGGACTTACCTACGATTTGATTCTGATCAACACACAGGGACTATTTTACAAGTTTCCTGTGTCCTCGATTTTTTTCTGTAACACCCCAAACCCGGCCTAGGAGTTATGGCCGAATCTGGCAGTGTCATATTCGAGTGTTTAGCGTAAATTTGTTATTGAAATATTTAAAATTAATTAATCATTTTGTTATTAAATGGTTATTCCAAAACGGGTTGTTTATTTCCAAGCATGCACCATTAAAAACTAATCACTTTTAAAACGTTATAAGTTTTCCAAAATCTCATTTATTGTGAAAACGTGGTGTCTTTGAAAACGGTTGCCTTTTGAAAACTCGTCTTATTCTACAACTATCAGTTTATATCAAACTAAATAATTAAAAACCTTAATTTAAATTTTATAATTTTAAAAAGGCCTTTTTACACAAAAATACTCAAATTCAGTTACTAATAAATCAAAAGCTAAAAACAAAAGCTGATGCAGTTGTGTGGCCCTCTCCGAGTCCCTCACGGCTCCGAACCATCTAACGCTGAGGATTACCTGAAAGGTTAAAAACGAGGTGATTTTACGAAAACTCAGTGTGTAATCCTCTTATTAAAGAAACAAACATAATCGATCTAGGCCTGAGCCCTTCAATAGTACAGTATTGTGTGGGCCTTAGCCTAATACAGAATCAGTCTGGGCCTTAGCCCAATACAGTAACAATGTGGCAAATGGGCCTTAGCCTCCATCAGCCTCGGTTGGGCTTGAGCCCATATCAAATGGCACATATCACATATATTTGGGCCTAAGCCCATCTCAATATCAGAATCAGTATATGCAATGCACAAATACCCATACCAACCCTGCACTCCGTCTCCTGTCCAACCCTACACTCCTGTGGGGATTAAATCGACCCACCCATCCCTGCACTCCTTATGTAGCACTGGTTGCGGCACTAACCAGTATCGCAGGAAAGCTACTAGTAACCAGAATGGCTAAGAGCCGTAAACAGGATAGCTATAAGCTATAAACAGAATGACTACAAGCCATAAGTACAGTAATATGATTGGCACAAAGCCACCAGTAGTAGTAATATGATCGACACACAGCGATCAGTAATAGTAGTATGATCAGCACAAAGCCATCAGTAGTAGTAATATGATTGGCACACAGCCATCGGTAATGGTAATATGATCGGTAAAAAGCCATCAATAGCATCACTGCAAAACTGCCAGTAACAGTATATGTGGCCAAGCCACCAGAAACAGTGATTGTGGCAGAGCCACCAGAACACTACTTCCTCCATAACAGAATCCCCACCCCATGCAGTTTGTCGTGTATGCAGAATGCCATGCACAGAATCAGACATACAAATTACAGACAAATCAACCATTTAAATTACAGGCAAATCAGTCATTTAAATCATAGACAAATCAGTCATTTACATCTCGGACAAATCAATCATTTACATCACAGACAAATCAATCATTTAACCCCGAGGGGTAAAATAATTATTTTACCCTACAGGGGCATTACGGTCATTTTACCCTACAGGAGCATTACAATCTTTTCGGAGGCCTACAGTCACCTCGAGTGACACAGATAACCTAAATGGTCATAACGGTGGAAATGAGCTCAAGACCCATATTCGACCCAAGTGGGCCCACACGCTCGTGTGGCGTAATTAGCCCAAAGTTAGTCACAACTATGCGAACTATACATAGCCTGGTCCAGTTATTGCCACCAATCATGGATTTTATCCGGTGGAGCCCAGAAGCCCATTGAGCCCACACGGCCCATTCTGACCTATGTGGCCCATTATGGCTTAAGCCCATGGAAATGTGCAAGGAAGCCCCTACAGTCTATCGCCCATGATTCGCAAGTTCGGCTTTCCACACGAGCGATCGCGCTCGTGTGGTCCCAAACGCCGTATTTCGCCGTTCTACAGTTACGGTAGGGAGTTTACACACCTAATGCGATTTGCAGATTCCTTTCAATCCGAACAACCTCTTATTCTGCAAATCATTGATCATCGTACCTTTGGTTCCCAGACAATGACCCAATCAACCTCGACCACCGAGATGGATATATAGCTCTCCACAACAAGAACCTCCCGAAATCCAAATATTCTCTCCTCCAAGCTCTCCAAATTTCTCTTTTTGATATCCTCTATAACAACCTCCAAGACCCATTCAAACTCTCACCCAACAAAGTTTGAAACCACCTCAAACTCCTGCCGCCTCATGCTAGCAAAATAACTATCCTTTTTGCTTGCAATGGGATTCGAACCCAAGCCCCCTCAATAGCTCAACACACCACTTGCCTCCTTGTCATGAGCTCTTTTATGTCACATTTTGTCTTCAATTATCTAAAAGGTATAAAGGCCAAAGTCCAGGTTCCTTTAAAAGAAAAACCAAAATAAATTGTAAGAGCCAAGACTTGAACCCAGGCTCCCTTGCAACCTTAATGGCGCCACAACCACTAGATCACATGCTTCCTTATGACATTTTTTAAAACAATAATTTAAAATCCCTACATCCAAGCATCTAGGGTTTTATCCACTTAAAACCAAAACTTTTGCTAAAGCCCAGGTTTGAACCCAGGACTTTTCCAACTCCTCTCAGGACCCTTAACCACTAAAGTAGACATACTTTTGTACACAGTTTCCAAACCGTTCCCTCGCTCAAGGCCCAATACTTCTAGGCCCAAATTCCAGGGCGTTACATTGTCTTTTTTATTCAAATCTTGATCTATATAATAATTAAATACAATATATTAATCTCATACATATTTCACATTCTACTCAATGCACATGATCCTTAACTTTTGATTAATTACACATTTTTCTTAAACTTTTACAACTTTTGTAATTTACTCTTTTAACCCGAAAATCATCAAATTAACCATTTCAAAAGACTTACGTACCAGACAAATGTTCAAAGACTCTAAACAATCCATAAAGTACCTCTTATTCACTATTAAAACTTGAAATTTTAACATTTAAATCCTTAAATCAAAATCTAATAAAAATCACTTCACAAAACAACCAAATACCACAATCAAAGCTTCAAACACATAATTACCATAAAAAACATTCAAGATTCATCAATGAAAACTTTTAAAATTTTTAACAGATTCAAAAACGAAGGTACGAGCTAGCTAGACCTAGTTACAAGGATCTAAAAAACATAAAATTCATTAAAAATTGAGTTCAAAATTTTACAATGCTTGAAAATATGCCTTGACCAAAGCTTTTGCTCTACTATTCTATGGTGTTTCAATTTTCCTTCTCCAAAATGAAGAAGATGATGATCTTGGCATTTTAATTTTATGTTTTAATTACTAATTTACCATTTTACCCTTATTAAAAATTAAAATTTTCCACTAAACCTGGTCCATACCTATCCACTAACATATTATATGGTATAATTACCATCTAAGTCCATTAGCTTAAGATTCCACATCCATTTGAACCTTTTAACTAATATAAATCAACCTTTTCACCTTTTTCAATCTGGTCCTTTTTCTTTAATTAACTATTTAAATGATAGAATTTCTTAACCAAAAATTAATATGACTCTAATGACTTCGTAAATATTCTATAAATAATATTTACGAGCTGGCACAACAGAAATTTGTGTTGCTGAAACCAGTGTTTTATCACAACTAAAAAACGGGCTACTATAAGTTCTTTAAAAACTGGGTCAATCCGTGTCGCCACCATAGAAGAACTTCAATTTGGTTCATCTACTGTTATGTTTGTTTCTACGCCAATTGTACTAACAGTGGTACAAATGTCGAATCAAAGTTTCCTTAACGTAGTTGTAGAGACTAAATGGCTTGTAACAGTAGATGAACCAACTCTAAATTACAAGCCATTTAGTACCGAATATGAGCCAACCCTAAATTATTTTTAGGGTATTATTTCCTCGAGCTTCCTGCCCTCCATGTCATGTGAAGTTTTAGTTCATCTACTGTTATGTTTGTTTCTATGTTAATTGTATCAGGGACACCTTTGGGTATGTGTAGTTCATCAATATAGTCCCGAATTTCAAAATCTTACTTATTTCCATCATATAAGTCTGGATGATTGTCGACAATACAGTGGTCATCATGGTCTGAGTTAAGAACATCTTGTATGACCTCTTCTTGTGGAGGTAAGGCCTCTAATATCTCTTAGAGCATTGCCATCATTTGTGTCATCTTATCTGACATGTTGGATGTTTCGTTGTAAGCTCGATAGATTTGATCATACTTGGATAGATGTTTATTCAGCTCACGTACGGGTTCCTTCGAATACATACTTTTATCTTCATAGGCATAATTACCATATGCATCGTAAGGTAGCTCGGCCAGATGTTTGGGCTTATTGTATTCGTTGTTATTACTCCACTGGGTTGTCGAAGCTTCGTTCAACAAAATCTGTCCTTCATTAAAAGGTCAACTCATCTGACTTAGACCAGTTGTCATTATCATCAACATCAAATTTATTCATGTATGCATCTATGTTCTGGGTTCAAGGTTTGTCAAGCTAAATTGTTCCACATGACAATACCTCTTGTGGACTAGAAAGAGACTCTATTGGGTATTTGGGCATATCAACCTTGTAATCATCTAATACGTATTGAGGTTCACATAAATACCTTTCTTTTCCACATTCACTATACGAACCCCATTGATCCATCAAATGCCAATCTAACCAACATGATTCCATATCATCGTATAATTTATCCCACGTCTTTCCTTCATACCATCTGTAATCACTATTAATTACAATCACGATTAGATTTGTTTAATCAGTAAGGAAAATAATAAAATAACAAAAATAATGAGAAACAAAAATAAAGGGAAATTAATAAAATTAGCACATTATCTAACTCATTCGTCTTTTGACTAAAATTATTTTGCAAGTAATTAATTCAATAAAAATATCACAGTTGAAATCCCCGACACCAATAACTTGACCGGCTCCAGACATACTACGTCCAGAGTGTGAATACTACAACAAAAGATGTATACATGAGGCGGTGTCTGCAAGTATACGGGTCAGGTTGTAATATAGTTACTACGAAGTAGGTAAGTACTCCGAGGATCGTACCAAGGATTGCAGTTTAAGGAAAACTATTCTCATATCAATTACGGGAAATAATTTTTAATCTACTTGAGTCAGGAATTAGTAGTGTTAATATGGAGGCAAGATGATAATTGATATCTCTTGAAAAGAGTTATATTTCAGGCCTCTAGATTGAATTAATTGTTTGTAACTAAGTAAATATGTTTGCATTTTTAGAACATTGCATAACAAAGCTTGGATTGTGCTATAAATGTCATTATTTGTTATTGGGGAAGAAATGTGTGGGTTATTATTGGCAGCAGGTGCAGGATGAAGAAGAGAAGAGAGAAAGGAGAAACAAAATGAAGGAAGTGAAATATTGCCATGGAAAAATGTTTGTTAGATTACCAGCAAGAATGCCATGCAAATTCCAAGAAGATGACGCAACACTTAGCCCACGTCACTCTCAGCCAGCTTTACTTGTACCAGATAAACCATCCTGAAAAAGAGGAAGCAAAAGGTGTGTGCTAGGAGGTGGGACCTACCCCATAAAGGAGGAAAGAAAAAAGACACAAGGGGATGATAATTTTTGGGGAGAGAGAAAATAGAGAGTAGTTTTTCTCTGCATCGAATTGTCGTGGAAAATTTCAGAGAAAATAGGAGAGAGGGTAACAGCTTACAGAGCAAAAAATCATAGACATAAGGAAGGGGAAGGGAAATTTTCCCTAAGTTTTGTATCAAATTTTAGTATTAAAGTGAAAGATGGAGTAGCGAGAGCTTCTTGCAATTTTCCCTTTGTTTTTTTATTTGAACTTTGTTATTCGTAAACATGAATGATGATGTTGAATGGTTTAATTTTGGATTTGAATTTCCTATCCATGAGCTAAATCTCATAGGGTTGGAATTATTTGGGTGAATTTTTACTATCTTTAATTCCCATGATCTAATATTGAGTAGATTACTATTTCATTCGATTTGTGATGATTTTAAATGCATGCATGCAAGCTTTAGACATAGATGATTGTATGGAATGTTGTTAGATCTGATTGAAAAGATTAAATAAATTAGATTATTATCAATTGATACAGGCGAGTATTCAAAAGAATATTTGCAGTAGTTCAGATGTAGAAGTTGCGATCTGTACAGGGAAAAAAATAATAGTCTGGATACAATTTTGGAGTTCTATAGACATACAAAAACTCAAAATGATAGCTTAAAGTCTGGCTTTCGAAAGAAGCATACTACAGTAGTGAATCCCTGCGCAGTAGAATGGTCAAGACTTTGCCATGTCACTATTATGATATAAAAATAAAACTCGAGTAATTCCAACCTTTATCATTCAACGGTACAAACCCTCCCCACTTATTATTTGACAATTGCTACAGCGTTTCAATTTTCATAGCATATTTTCATTCATTATTGATTTTATTAATCCATTCATTAATTCTCTTCATCAATTTGTCATCTGTTTCTTTTGCATAATTTAATTAGTCAAATTCATAGTAATAGCATAACCATTTTTTTAATCAATTCTGATCCATGTGGAGACGATACTCACTCATCACTTTATTACTTGATTCGACGTGTATGCTTGCACATTCGCATTACATATTCACATGCGACAATAATAATATTAATAAACTAATAAATTGAATTAAACTTAAATCTACTCCTAAGTTCATGTATCAGGTTCTCTTATCCCTTGTTTCAACTATGCGATTTCCTGATCTGTCGTAATTCGGTGTAGCAGATGAAACTAAGTATCACACTTTAGGAGCTTGAAAACAAGCATTTTCATTAGGTTTGAATTATGTTTTCTTATGTTTTTAATAAGTTAATAAAATGTGCAAAATGAGTCATTTATTGACCTTAAGGGTCGAATAAGGCCTCAGGGTGAGCTAACGCACTTTGTGAGTGTGCAGGAAAACTTTAAAAGGCATACTAAACTAATATTTATCACTACGTCGTAACACGGGATGTCTGATTTTGCAACATAGGGAGCAGAATGGAGAAATCTCAAGACTACCTTCAATGCCATGACACAGTCTGAGGGTGTCATGACATACCCATGAAGATAGCTTACGAGGAGAATACTAACTACTATGTCATGACACAAGACCTGGTGTGTCATGAAATAAACTCTAGACGGGAGATAAACAAGAAATAGGGGCGTTTTGGTATGCACAATCAAACTTAAAGATCAAAAACATCAGCTAACTAAGGGTTAAGGATGACGGCCACTTAGACTAGATTCTCCCTTTTAAACTTAGTTTAGTTTTCTTTCTTTCTTAGGTTTTTAGAATTTATTTCAATTGTTCTTTTTTTTTGCAAGAGATCTAATTTGTAGAGGTTGTCAAACTTTGTGGATTTGTTTTCATCTTTAATACAAATCAGACATTTTTTTAAACTCTACACCATAACATTTACCATGTTCTCTCTTTGCATCAAATCCATATTGTTTATGAAATCCATGAGGAACTAATCCTCCTATGGGGGATTAGCGAGTATGGTATGATCTATTAACTATTTTATTGGTGTACTCAATGGATCAGCTATTTGGGAAAGAAAGAACGTGAAACAAATCCTAGTCCTGAGAACCTTGGGAAGTCATTAAGGTGGGAATTAGCCCAAAATTGGTATTGCCCATTCGTGAACACTTCACTCCAAACCAGATTATAGCATGATCTAAACGATTACATGGGCCATTGTTATGGCGAAAACTTGAGTTGAAGTATGTTGGTTTAATCTTTAACAAACACATGCTACTATTTCTCATAAATACGATGTTTTTAAATAAAATTTTGAAGGAAACCTTGTTTAATATTTGTAAAACAACTTGATGATACTTAAATTCAAATTCAATAAATTGAGTTTACGGAAAATGATTTTATTAAGAAAAATACAAAATTATTTTATCCATAATAAAAGTCCATGCAAATTGTCTGATGTCCAAAGTTTTAAAATCCTGTGCCACAGTTTAATAGTCTATTCCAAAATGAAATCCTAATAAGTCATAAAGTCCATAAAAGTCCAAAACGTATGAAAAATCCATAATCGTAAAAGAAACATTTCCAAGAGCATCACCGATGACCGAATCCAAGTCCTAACCACGATGATTATCTGAGAAAAATAAGTAATGTGGATGAGCTTTAAAAGGCCAAGTGCGAGATCAACACAGATATATTCACATACATATTAAGGTATTTCAAGCACAACATATCAAACATCATAATATTCATAATTTATAACACTAATAGTTATGCATGGTCATATCGATGCATATTTGAAAATGATGCACATTTTATAAAAATTCCTACCCATCTCCGCTACATACCCCATGTCGTGTTCCCCAAAACTCATCCATCCATAACACCATTTGTGGACAAGCCACTATTGATTTGCAGATAAACTATCACTGATAACACTTTGTGGACAAACCTCCATTGATATGCAGTTATGCTGCCACTGATAACATTTTATGGACAAGCTACGATAGATATGTAGATATACTGCCACTTACTTCCACTTTTCAAAAAATCCCACCCCATGCATGTGACTTGACAATTTCACCTTTAAACACATGTGAATCACTTTAACACTTAGGCATGTGAACATGCTCACATGCTTACATTGCACTTAGTCATCATTTAAACATGTTTTAATATGCTTGACACATTAGATTATAGATCCCAATATTTACATACTCATATATAAATATCACATAAGCCATGCAACACATGTCATGGGAATCAGATCTATACATACATCATTAACATAGCAATAATCACATCATACTTCATGCTTTTCATAAAATATACTCGGTTAGAGTCACTTACTTGGGTCCTTTGTAAAGAGATTTTCAAGTCCTCTTTGATTACTTAGTGTACTCACAATTGGTTGTAATTAATTTATTTATATAATAAAAATAACTATATCATATACAACAAGTAAAATCGATTTCACACCTTTTATATAGATCCAAAATGCCACAATCCTTAGTATCGATTTCACTTTGATCTAACTCAAAAGACGTATCTAACACATGAGTAATGTTTATTGTTAGTATCCGTTGAAGATAATTTTTCACTAATAAACCGATTACTAGTAGCCTCACCAATACTTACCTCATGGTTTTGGACACTCAAATTGATGATTTCTGATGCGAAATTAAGTATCTCCCCTATGATTTTCATTTGGACCCCCAGGAGCGTAAGGGATGGAGTTGCTCATAAATAAATAAATGATTAAACATAATTCTTTTGGTCCCTATGACATTCGGTCAAGGGAGAAAAATACTTAAGAGGCAAACTGGATGATCAAGTAGTCAACACTTACACATTTGATCAAATCGAGATGGGCAATGGATCAATAGACACTAGGTCAGAGAGTTGAATGATCTAAAAGAATCATTAAATTAAGAGGATATAAGATTAATAAAGAAAAGGTTGACAATGAAACGAGGAATAAAAGAAAAGAAATTTAACCACCGACGGCGGTGGTGTTGATGGTGATGGTGGTGGCGGTAGCGACAACGATAGTTCAGTGGTTGTTAGAGGTGGAAAAAGGAGAAGAGCGATGCGCTGGTGGTAGAATGGTACAGTGCTAGGAGGTGCTTATGTCAGTCACGATGGAGAAAGGGAGCAAAAGAAATGGAAAGAGAAAAGCTGGTGGTAGATAAGAGATAAAATAAATGAAAATGGAGAGAAAAAAAAAGAGAAAATATGGAGGAGAGAGAGGAGGGGACGAAAATGTGACGTTGGGAGAGTGGGAATAGGTTGGTCAACTAGGTCTAGGTTTAACAAACCTCTTCTATAGCAAGGATGGGAAGGTTTTGCAGGGGAGGGAGACATGGAGTGAAAAGGGGGATCATGCACCCTCAACTTAAGGTAAGTTTGTCTCTTAATGGAGGAAAGGAATTCTCCTAAATATGATGACTATGGGGTGGACAGCAACTCATATAGCACATGGGAAAAAATGTTTAAAAATTTAATAAAAAGAATGTGAACATGGGGGCTTGAACTTAGGACCAGTAGGATAGTTAATGAGCATTTAAACCACTAGAAAAAAACTTCCTTGTTCTCAAATTTGCGCCACTAATAATAAATAAAAAATGGGATGTGACAACTCTACCCTCCTTAAAAACAAATTTCTTCAAAATTTACCTGATGGAAAAAGGTGAGGATATTATTGTTGAGTCGAATCTTCTAGCTCTTAAGTTGCCTCATTAGAGTTGTGATTCCTCCACAAAAATTTCACGACTGGAATCTACTTCCTTCGTAAAATTTTGACCTCATGATAAAGGATCTTTATCAATTCCTCATTATATGACAAATCTGGACAAACCTTGATTTCTTCAATTGAAACTATATGAGAATGGTCAGATCGGTATCACCTCAACATAGACACGTGAAAAACTTCATGGATATAATCCAACTCCAGACGTAACTCTAACTGGTATGCCACTGGTCTACTTGTCATAACAATGCGGTAGGGTCCAATGAACCATGGACTCAACTTTTCCTTATCGCCAAACCTGAACACTTTCTTCCAAGGTGAAACCTTAAGGAATACTCTATCACAAACATTGAATTCTATATCCTTCCTCCTCAAATCAAAGTATGACTTCTGTCAATCTAATGTCGCTCTCAAACGATCCTAGATAATCTTCATAGTATTCCTAGTCTCTTACACTAAATCCAGTCCTAACATTTTCTTTTTCCCCAACTCAGTCCAACATAGAGGTGTCCTACACTTGCGTCCATAAAGAGCTTCATAAGTAGCCATCTGAAAGCTCTACTGAAAGCTTTTATTATATGTGAATTCATTATACGATAGATGTTCCTCCCAACTGCCTCGAAAATCAATCATGCAACCCTTCAATATATCCTCAAGAATCTAAATAACCCTTTTAGACTGCCAATCAGATTGCGGATGAAATGTTGTACTGAAGTTCAACCTCATACCAAGGTTTCATGCAACTTCTTCCAAAATTGAGACGTGAAATGAGGATTGATAGCAGTACTATAACAACTCGTTTTTGGTGAAATCAGAATAGTGGTTTTGGGACCGCAAATCTGATGTTGAAAATTTTATTTTATTAATATTATAATGTTTGTAGCATGATAGTAGTATCGTTCAAAATTTTCATGAAGAAATTTTATCGTTTGCATGCTTAATTTGATAAAAAAGACTAAATCGTATAAATAGCAAAACATTGTTCTATTAGGAAAAAATGTCAATTTGTCATGAAATTGAAACACGAGAGGCTTTAAGTGGTAAATAGACCATTAAAAATAGTAGTGGACAAGTTTGAACATCATTAATGGGATTTAGTAAGGTTGTATAAGTAAATAAATAATTAAATAACAAAATAAATAAAATAAAAACCAAATTACCTTGTCCATCTTCTCCTAGCCGAAACTTTGAGGAAGAAACCACCATTGTTGAACATTCAACACTCATCCAACCTTTTGTCTTGTGCATGCAAGTATTTTTCATCCCATTTTTAATGATTTTTATGTTTTTAGAGTCATAGCTTAATCTAGCTAGCCCGGGGACTAATTTACAAAACTGTTAAAAGTATAGGGTTTTACCATGAATGTATGTTAGTTTTTTTATGTTTGATGGATGAACATTAATGCTTAATGATAGTTGAAAAACTTTAGTAAAGGAAATTTTGATGAATTTATCAATTTGGGGTTAAATTGAATAATAGAAAAAATTTAAGGTTAAATTATAAAATAAAGGAAATGTAGAGTTTGCTATGGGCATTAGTGATATTCGATTATAGTGGGATTATATTAAATTGCATGAATTTACCTTTTTAGGAGCTAGGGACTAAATTGTATTCAATTCAAAATTTTAAAGGCAAAAGTGTAATTTTGCCAAAACATGATTTTTGGATTAAATTGAATAGAATGAAAATGAATGAGTTGAATTTGACTATATAGATCAAGAAAATTAGCGTACGGATTTAGATATGGGAAAAGAAAAAGTATTGGATTAATTGATTGTAATTCTCCGTTCGTGTTTGAGGTAACTTTGTATATTTAATTAGCATTGAATTATGTTTGATCTAAATGCCTTTATGTTTTATATACTGAAATTACGACTCTACAGAAATATCCAACGAATTTTTGATTACTTTCAGATCCCGTTTGAATCTTAGGAATATATAGGATACAAATGACATGTCATTAGGGGTTATCGTGTTTTGGGAGCTAGTCTCATACGTCCTACCGGTGCCTGAGTTTCTGGCATCTATTGCAGTTATTTGACAACTTTTGTGAGCAGCACCGTGTCGCTACGTCTTGATTGACAACTTGTCTGAGCAGACCCATTTATGGCTCGAGAGAGATCATTGATATGAGATATGAGTTAGTAGTGGTTTCGACCACATGTGGGCACTTAGTGTGCGAGGTTCCCGCATATCTGATATTATTATAGTGGTCCAACAGGTATGAAAAAGGGAAGGTTCGATAAATGCTCTAGTAAGTGATATTATGAAAGTATGAAAATGTATGAGTTGTTAATGATTGAAATATGCTCAGCCATTTGTTGAAAGTATGAATGCTTTAAAGTAATATATATAAAAGCTACAATGCTATGAGATGATTTGCTATGCTATGTCATTTGCTAACTTGAAAGGTTGTAATGCCAAGCCATGTTGGATAGTTTCAAGTTGATTTTTATGCTTATAAGATGAAATGGTAAGTTTTGTTTATGGATTACGAACTTACTAAGCATTGCATGCTTACTTTGTGTTAATTTCTTTGTGTTTCTAGATAATCGGAAGCTCGTTCGGTTTGGAAGTTGTCGGTGATTTCATCACACTATCCATCAGTTATATCAGTATATTTTGAAGATTTTGAGTCTTGGTTATAATGGCATGTATAGGTGTTTTGTTTGATGAATTCTAGCCATTAAGTGTGGATTGTATATATATGGCATTATGGTTGATGATCTGTTTGGTATGATGTATATTTATGTGGTATCTTGTGTGGTTGGTAACTTGATATTTGGTTGGCTAAAATTATGATATCGAAATGTTATAATATGATTTAGTGAATGGTGAAAAAGGGGATAGTTCACAATGTTGCTAATGGCTTGATTTGGTAGTTTGAAAGTGATCATCTTTTGGTCAATTTGGTATGGTATAGGTTAGTTGTGAATATGGCTATTTTGTATTGATTATACATGCATATTTTGTTTATGAACATTATGGAAAATATAGCATTGGGATGATCCAATTAGTAGTTTAGATGTTGAAAGAAGTGATTAAGTGTTTAAGTAAAATTCATTTGTTGAAATTGGGGTACCATTTCGGCATATTCGTTGAATGGTTAGGTTCTAGGTTGTTTAAGCTTGATTTTGCATTTGTTAAGTGTGTTTTGGATGTTTGATTTTAGGTGCAATTGGCTTGTGTATGAGATGAGAGATTGGGTGAGAAAAATGGCTTGAAAGTGGCCTATTTTTCATCCACACGGGCAGAGACAGGAGCATGTGTCTCAGCCTATGTGACATACGGCCAGGCGACACAGTCGTGTGTCCCTTGTAGTTTTCAAAGGGTTGCAACTCAGGTAGTTACATGGCCCAGCATACGACCTGGCACATGGGTGTGTGGGGTTATTTCGAAGGGTACACAGCCTGGGACACGGGTGTGTGGCTTGCCCGTCTGGCCCAAGTCAGTGAGTTACACAGGTGCAGGCATAGGCTGGGACATGGCCGTGTGTCCCTATTTTGAATGCCCACACGGCCTAAGACACTCACATGCCTCTTGGCCGTGTGACCCATGTAGTTTGAAAATTTTTAACTTTTTCTAAAACATTTCATATGTTTTCGATTTAGTCCCAAATCATTTCCAATGTCTGTTTTGGGCCTTGAGGGCTCGTATAAGGGACCGTATGTATATTTTTTATTGATGCTTTAATTTTTTACCTTGTGATTTATTTATGCTAATAAATTGTTTGTGGTATGATGTTATGCTTCGATAATGCTCTGTAGCCCTAATCCGACGACAGAAAAGGGGTAGGGGTGTTACAACTAGAAAGAACATAGGTTTTTCCCCCTACTTATTGGTTAAATTGTTCCCATTTAGTTATAGTAGCATACATTTTAACATTTTCAGTTTAGTAAATTACATTTTATAACTCAATTAATCCTAGCCTATTTTATCCTTAATTTTGCTATCCTTTTGCATTAATGTCGGTACATGAGTTAATTCCAGATTGCGTCCAGAATTGTCACCACACCCGACAGCTGTCTAGATAAGAACTAAAATTGCATGAGCTGTTTAGTCTAGTATAATCAACTTATACGTACAAGGACAGAATAATTTTGAGAAAAAGACACCTATACTGTGGGAGGAGGAGATAAAAGGTGAATGTGAGAAGAAAAAGGGGGATTTTTTCTGGATCATCATCCTACCTTGAAGCTTGTAGCCATGGTAGCTTAGGCCTCTCACGGGTGAGCCAACGTGAAAACCAGATGCAGAATAGCTTTTGACGAGGAGACCTAAGTGCGAGACAAGAGGGAATAGAGAGATTCAGTCAAGTTATCTAGGAATATTATTCTTCACTTGATTCTTTCTTGTTTCTTTCTAAATACTAGTGATTATTCTCTGTTTTCTATTTGTAAGGAGGTACACATGAATTCTTGATTAAATGTTACTAATTCAATCTTGCTTTTATTGATTAATCTAAATGTTTTCAACATGAAAGTGTTATTACAGTCACTGACACTGGAAAATGCAGTGACAGTTTGAGCCAACAAGCATTACAACGAAAGTTGAGTAAGGATTAGAGGAATTTAGTCCACTTGTTCTTAATAGTGCCATGTTGCCATCATCGGAAAGTGGGGTTAATGTGCATGTTTAAGTCTATGATTAAATAGAGGAGTGACACTAGGTAAGATATACTTTGAATTTTATTGCCTCGACAATCACCTATCATTTTATACCTTGTGAGCACTTAGTATTCTGCTGAAGATTACATGTTGGGGATCCCAATTTATCATTATCATATTTTATTTTATTATTTTCTAGTTATTGTATTGACAATTATCCTCACAATTTATCTTGTTTATAACTAGTTATTACACCAACATTAATAGACAAAAGACTACCATCCCTATGGGATCGATATCCAATAGACTCATATTTGTCTACTATACTTGCATCAACAGTATACGCTTGTGTCACGGACTTAGAATTTTCGCCTCACAATCCGTGCAGCCTTAGGCAGTTTCTTGCTCCCAAAAAGGACTAAGTCAGCCTAACTCCCACAATATAAGGATTTAATAGAAATCCTCCTCAAAACCAACACAAACGAAAGCAACTCAAAGCTAAACGAAGATGAACAAAGAACGAAATAAGAACAGGCCACAGAAAATTAAGAACACAAGAGAGAGAGAAATTTGAGTGAATACTCTCAAGAATTCTTATTGCTTAAAACTCAAGTGATTTAAAATGAGAGGAGAGACCTCTATTTATAGTAAAGGCTCCCTAAATCCAACAGTACAGATCAAGTACATCAATGGCTAAGATTAAAAGGTATCTACAAATCAAAAATCTAAGATTAAAAAATCATATCTTCAAAGATTACATATCATATCAAAGATTGCATATCCTCGAAGATTATGTTTCCATATGTGTCAAGCTTTTAAATAGACCTTCAATATCTACAAGCAACGGGTCAGTCTGATCGGGCCAAAAGACCTCTTTCCCACTTGATGGATTGCACAAATGTGTCACGGTTGCGGGCTCCCATACGCAAACCATGACATTCTCCCCCACCGATTCTAGCAATGCCCTCGTCACGTCCTCCACATGGTACAGATCTATCTTGTCTTGGAATAGCCATAAGACTTCAACAGGTTCCCAACTTGTCTCACTATTGAGAAACCTCTTCCATTAGACTAGGTATTCATTCCGTGGTCGATAGTACTTTCGTTTGATCACACGATCCACCTCGATGTTTTTAACCTCTCGATCATAATTGACTTTTACCCCTATTGGTACTCGTTTGGACTTACTTCATTTTGGGTATTCTCCATCTTCATGGAATAGCTTAAGCATACTTACATGGAATACTGGATGGACTTTGAGTTTTTCAGGCACCTCAAGCTTGTAGGCCACCTTGCCTACCTTCTTCACAACTCAAAATGGCCCCTGATATCGTCGCACAAGCCCCTTATGCAAACCATTATGTCACAAAATCAGGTGTAGTTTAGCAAGGACTGAGTCACCAACCTAATATTGCACATCTCTTCAATTCTGATTCACCCACTTCTTGTTGTGCTTACTTGCTTTATGTGGACAAGCTCTAGCTAAATCATTTTACTCTTGCCAATCTCTCGTAAATCGATAAGCCGCTAGATTCGGTCCCGCATAACGAGTTGCAATAGCATTGGGTGTAAGTAGTTGTTACCCCACCACTATCTTGAACGGACTCTAGTTTTTCGTCTCACTTCGTTGTAAATTATATGAAAATGAGCTACATCCAACAAATTTGGCCAATCCCTTTGTGTGGCACTCACATAGTATCGAAGATACGTCTCCAACAATGCATTCACTCGTTCTGTTTGCCCATTGGTTTGTGCATGCAAATTGGTTGAAAAGTTCATGTTTGAGCCTATGAACTTGAATAGCTCCATCTAGAACCGGCCTGTGAATTGCCGATCTCGATCACTAATGATAGACTGCGGTACTCCCCCATATTTCACCACATGTCTAAGAAACAAACGAGTTGCCTTCTCAGCAGGACACTCATTGGTTTCAGGGATAAAAGTTGAATACTTCGAAAACTTGTCCACCACAACAAAAATACTTGCAAATCCAACAATTTTAGGCAAACCCACAATAAATTCCATGGATAAACTCTACCATGGCTACTTGGAATAGGTAAAGGTTGTAGCAAACCAGCAGGAGCCTTCAACTCGACCTTATCTTGTTGGCACACCAAACAAGTTTTCAATGCCAAGAAAACCGATCCTCCAAGAGAGTCAAAGTGCGGTGCATACCTGGATGGCCAACCCATCTTGAATCATGACATTCCTTCATGACTTCCTTTCGCAAATTCCCAGTTGAGGCACATATAGACATTACCCCTGACTGTCTAACAATTCTCCCTTGAGCCAAAACCGTCTCGTTCTTCTATCTTTGCCAGGTTTAATCAAATTCTTGGCTGTGGGATTATGGGACAATCCTTCTTGAATGTGCTCTAATAAAGGACTATCGAGTTTGCTTATCGTTGCAAATTCCATTTTTCGACTAAGTGCATCAACCACAGTGTTGGCACTCCCTGGCTTGTATTCCATGCTAAAATCAAACTCTGATATGAAAACCTACCAACAAGCCTACTTGAGGTACAACTTTTTTGGGTTAGGAAATAACTATTTGCAACATTATCAGTGAATACCACGAACATGGAACCTAGCAAATAGCGCCTCCATGTGCGCAAACAATGTACCACAACAATCATCTCTTTTTCTTAGACCGTATATCTTTGTTCCGTCTCATTAACCTTTCGACTCTCGAAAGCAATTAGATGCCCATATTGCATCAATACTCCCCCAATTGCATAGTCTGAAACATCCATGCATGCCTCGTACACCTTTGGAAAGTCTGGTAAAGCAAGTACAGGCTCACTCAACTTTGCTTGCTTCGAGGGTCCCAATTCCACACTTTACCTTTCTTCAATAAGTCCATCAAGGGTGTAGTGATCTTGGAGTAGCCTTCAATAAAACGACAGTAGTAATTTGCTAACCCAAGGAAAGACCGCAACTCCATCACCTTGGTTGGTGGCTCCTAATCAGCAATTGCTTGAACTTTACCTGTATCCATTTGAATCGTGCCACCTCCCACAATATGGCCTAGAAATGGCACATCTTGTTCGGCAAATGAGTATTTTTTTTCTTTTTTACATATAGCTCATTTTCCCGTAGGACTAGGAACACCTCCTTCAAATGTCCCACATGCTCCTCAAGTGTCTTACTATACACCACAATGTCATCAAGATAAACAACCACAAAACGATCTAAGAAGGGTTGCAATACCTTATTCATTGGGGTACAAAATGTGGCTGGAGCCTTTTTCAACTTGAACGGCATAACAACGAATTCAAAAGACCTGTACCAAGTCATACAAGCTGTCTTGGGCTCATCCCCTTCGGCTACTCTCACTTGGTGGTACCCCGATCACAAATTTAACTTAGTAAACCATCTCGCGCTACCAAGTTGATCGAACAAATCTGCAATAAGAGGAATGTGATACCTGTTCTTCATAGTGATCTTGTTTAAGGCCCTATAGTCATTGTACAATCTCAAAGACCCATCATGTTTCTTTTGGAAGAACGCTGGCGCACCAAATGGGGCTTTGGATGGTCTAATAAGCCTGGCATCTAAAAGCTTCATCAACTGCTTCTTAATTCCTCCAACTCGGGCAGAGACATCTGATATGGTGCCCTTGCTAGCGGTTTAGTATTGGGCAAGAACTGAATCTTGTGATCCACCTCCCTCTTAGGTGGCAACTTTTTGGAAAACTCCATTGTCATTACATCTTGGAATGCCTTTAACAATTGTTTTACTTCATTTGGAATTTCCCCTTGGATTTCTCATCCATATTGTCCCTCAAGGTGGCTAAATAAGAGACTTCATTTCTACGTACTCTTTTGGTAAATTGGATTGCTGACAATGTTTTTCCCTCCATGCTTCCCTTTCTTTTCATTCACACCAAATATTGATGGCTTGAATCGGAGATCGTCATGTAATTCTCAGAATGATGAATACCCGCATTAACACAGTTAAGTAAGCTTAATCCAACTACAAAATCATAATCATCAAGTGGGATTACCTTAATGGTTGCTTTATTGGTCCACTCGCCAAGCCTGGGTTCCACTCCTTTAGCCACACCCTTTATGGGAATGCTTTCCGAGTTCACCGTTTTGAGTTAACCTAAATCTTCCTCCATTTTGAGATGGAGTTCCTTCACCATCTCTTCGGACATAAATAAATCAGACGCACTAGTATCAACAAGGGCATTCAATCTTCTGCCCGCCACGATGATGTCTACAAACATCAGTTCATTACTCGCCTTATCTTCGACACCACCCTATATTGCACTAAGAATTTGGTGTCATATTCGGACTCTTTACACACTTTCATGGCATTGAAAGTGACTTTCTTCGAACAATCCCTCATGTTATGTGGCCCTTGAGAAAGATAGCATCTCATTAGCCCTTTCTTATCCTATGGTCTGCCTTGACTATCCCTTCGACCTTCGCCATTCTTTTCTAGTTGATCTTTGGCTCCCCCACTACTGCCTTTGGGTCTTGACTTAGGCTTGGAAGACTCACTATTATCAAACTTTCTTCCCCAACATCGTAGAAATTTTCTGACTCAGCCATCAGTACGGTTAAATCAGTGATACCTAGACGACGCAACTCTTACTTAGCCCACATTTTCAGCCTATCCTTAAACCAATAAAATGTTTCCTTCTCATTCAAGTCTGAGATCTGAAGAATCAACTCACTGAATTCATGAACATAATCTTGAACGCTTCCGTGTTGCGTAAGCCGGTGCAACTTAGCATGAACCTCCTTCTCAGCATGCTATGAATAAAACTTCTTCTTCAACTCTCTTTGGAACTCCTCCCAAGTCCCAATAGCTGTTCCTCCACATTTCTCATCCATTGACCTACGTCGCCACCATAGGAGAGCAACATCAGTAAAGTAAATTGAAGTAGTGTTTACCTTAGCGACATCATCCTCTATGCCCATTGCTCGAAAATATTGCTCAAATTCCCACAGGAAGTTATCCACTTCTCTTACGGACCTAGCCCCCTTGAACTTTTCAGGTTTTGGAACATCCACATAACGTTTCTTCAGTCCCGATTCCAACATCCCACTTCCTAAGGCAGCCTTACAGATTGTGAGCTCCCTCTTAAGCTTAGCAATCTCCTATTTCATGGCAGTCAACAAGGCCTCAAGAGCTTCGTCCTTTACCGTCAATTTGTCTGAAGTGGACCTAAGAGTGTCCAACACAAATTCCTTGCTATCTTCCCTCAATTATTCCATATGGGTTAGGACCACTTCAAGTGCCTCCTTCATGTCCCCAACAAACTCCTCAAGATTGACCATTCGATTTTCCAAGCTCAACAGCATGTCCATCGATCGCTAGCCTTTCTGGCCCTCTCACGGGTCTCTATTGGCTCATTTTCACCAACTTCTTTTGACATCCTTCAATAATGCTTTCGCAAACCTAAGCTCGGATACCAACTATCACGGACTTAAAATTTTCACGTCAAAATCCTTGCGGCCTTACGCAGTTTCTTACTCCCAAAAATGCCTAAGTCAGCCTAACTCCCACAATATTAGGATTCAACAGAACTCTTCCTTAAAACCAACACAAACGAAAGCAACTCAAAGCCAAACGAAGATGAAAAATGAACGAAATAAGAACAAGCCACAGAAAATTAAGAACACAAGAGAGAGAAATTTAAGTGAATACTCTCAAGAATTCTTATTGCTCAAAACTTAAATGATTTAAAATGTGGGGAGAAGCCTCTATTTAAAGTAGAGCCTCCCCAAGTCCAACGGTACAGATCAAGTACATCAACAGCTAAGATTAAAAGGTATCTTCAAATCAAATCTCTAAGATTACAAAATGATCTCTTCTAAGATTACATATCATATCTAAGATTGCATATCCTCGAAGATTATGTTTCCATATGTGTCAAGCTTGTAGATGGACCCTCAATCTCTTCAATCAAAAGGTCAGTCCAATCGGGTCAAATGACCTCCTTCCCACTTGATGGATTGCACAAATGTGTCGTGGTTACGAGCTCCCATGTGTAACCTATGACAGTTGCACATTATTACTATAACGTTAAATAGCCAATCAAGGATCCCGATCAGAAATGATAGAAATCGATACCCCGTGAAGTTTTAAAATTTTATAGATATACAACTTCGCCAACTCTATAATGAATAGTCGATACGCACTGCAAGAAATGAGCAGACTTAGTTAATTGGTCAACAATAACCCAAATGGAATCTTTCGTTGATGGTGTCAAAGGTAGCCCACTAACAAAGTCCATGGTGACACACTCCTATTTCCACTAAGAAATCTAAATAGGATGGAGCAACCCAGAAGGAAAATGGTGGACCACATTGACTTGTTGGCACGTCAAGCATCTTGCCACAAAGTCAGGCACATCATGTTTAAGTCTCAACCACGAATATTTCTCTTGAAGATCTCAATACATCTTACTCCCTCTGAGGTGCGTAGTGTAACGATTGCTATGCGCTTCCCTTAGAATAAACTACCTCAACTTTGAATTTTAAGGTACACAATATCTCCTACGATGGCACAAAACTCCCTCAGAATTAAAAGTGAAATCTTAAGTCTTACCCTACTCAATAAGTTTCACATGAGGTGCTAAATATATATCTGATAGCTTTTTCAACTTAATCTCCTCCAACAGAGTAGGTTGAACTTGTAACTTTACAAGTAAGCCTCCATCCTCAAACAATCTCAGCCTAGCAAACATTGCTCTTAACTCACCCATCACTTTTCTACTTAATGCATCGGCCACAACATTAGCCTTACCCAGATGATACTCTATAGTGCAGTTGTAGTCCGTTAGTAGCTCTATTCAATGCCTCTGTCCCAAGTTCAACTCCTTTTGGGTAAAGGGATACTTAATACTCTTATGATCTGTGTAGATGATACACTTATCCCTGTAAAGGTAGTGCCTCTAGATCTTAAGAGTGAAAACCACCATGGCCAATTCAAGATCATGGATAGGATGGTTCACTCATGCGGTTTGAGCTGCCTCAAAGCACAAGCCACTACTTTTCCTTCTTGCATCAATACACATCCAAGACCCGTATGAGAAGCATCATTGTAAACCATATAATTCTTACCAGACTCGAGTTGGATCAATACGAGGGCCTGAGTTAACATTGCTTTAAGATTTTCAAAACTAGCATGTTGTCAATCAGTCCACTTAAACAACACACTCTTTCTCAATTTCTTTGTCATCAGTACAACAATCAAGGAAAATCCTTCAAAAAACCTCCGATAATACCCAACAAGTCCGAGGAAACTCTGAATCTCACTAAAATTCTTAAGCTGCTTCCAATCAAGAATAGCCTCAATCTTCTTGGGGTCAACATAGATACCCTCAAAGGATACCACATGTCCCCAAAACATCACTTCACAGAGCAGAAACCTACACTTATTAAGTTTCACGTACAACTTTTTCTTACGTAAGGTTTGAAGGACTAACCTTAAGTGTTCCTCATACTCCAAATTAGACTTGGAGTAAATCAGGATGTCATCGATGAATACCACTATGAACTGGTCGAGATAAGGCTGAAAGACTCTATTCATGAGATCCAAGAAAGCGGCGAGAGCATTTGTAAGCCCGAAGGGCATCACTCAGAATTCGTAGTGCCCATAGCAAGTCCTAAAAGCCATTTTCAGTGTATCTTCACAATCAGTTTATTCAACTAGTGATAATCGATACAAAGCCTCATTGATTCATCCTTTTTCTTCACAAATAACACTAGAGCTCTCCGAGGTGATTCACTTGGCCTTATGAATGCACAATCAAACAACTCTTGTAATTGCACTTTGAGATCTTTAAGCTCTTTAGGTGCCATCTGATAAGGTGGAATGGACACGGTGTTGTCCCAAGCAGCAATTCAATTCCAAATTCGACCTCACGTTCTGGAGGTAAACCAGTAACTATTCAGAAAAGATGTCTGGAAACTCTTTCACCACATGAATGTCCTCCAACATTGCAGCATCCACACTCATATCTAAGACATATGCTAGATAGGCCTTGCATCCTTTACGAATTAGATTATCCATTACCAAGGCAGAGATCACATTCAATAAATAATTTTGACGCTTCCCGACATGATTATCTCATTTCCATCCAAAGTCCTTAGGGAAGCCTATTTCGTATCACAATCAAATCTAACCCGATGTTAACTCAACCAATTCATGCCCAAAATGGAATCAAATTCTTCAAAAGATAATTCCATTAAATCTACAGGAAATAACTCACCTTGGACTTGCAATGGAAATCTCCTATATATCTTGTTCACATACATAGTTTGTCCTAAGAGACTAAGGATAGTTACATCGCTTATAGTCTCCTCTACCCGAATTCCTAGTTCATCAGCAATTTCACAAGACACATATGAGTGGGTAGATCAATTATCAATTAATGCTAAGTATGGAATAACATTAATGGTAAAAGTACCTGCTACCACGTCTGCTGTATCATGATCCTCTCTATGTCTAGCCACATACACAAGTGTTGGCTACCTCACATCTGCCTAATTAGCACCCTAACCTGGTGCTTGCTACCTCTGTTCGGTGTTTCTATCTCAATTCTGACCTTGATTTCTCTAGGCTGTTATCCAACTCTTTGGTTTGAGGCTCCATTCTGTCCTAGTGCTTGTATATGTTCATTAAGTTCTGAAAAAAATTAGATCTTATGATTCATTGATCCGGACTTCAAACATTCACCCGTGCTTCTCCAATAATCACCCGAATGCCTCTTGCCACATGTGGTACAATTCTGAATTCTGCCTTTCACTGCAACAAAGTTCTGGCTAGTTCGATCATCTCTGGCCCACATGTTGGACGTTGAGCCTGCACATTAGGGCCTAACTCTCTCTTTGTAGGATCTCTCGCTTGCCCCTTCCTTTCACGCTTTTTGAGCCTAACTTCCTCACAAATTTTGGTTTTCTCCACCAAACCTTCAAAAACCCACTTTTGAAGTAGAGTAACTTGCATCATAAATTCTGAATTTAACCCAAACTCAAACGTGTGCACTTATCCTATTCATTCGTGACCATCTCCAGAGCATAATGACTAAGCCTAAGGAACTCAAATTCGTATTCAATCACGAACATGTCACCCTGCCTGAGCTCAATGAGTTCCAGTCTCCTATCCTCAATGTACCTCGCGCCCACATATTTATTCTAGAAAGCATCCAAAAAGTATTCCCATGTCAATCGATTGACTTCGGTACCTCTCACAATGGCCTACCACCAACGGTAGGCCCCATCTCGTAGTAATGACACCGTCCCTTTAAGCTTTTGTTCAAGGGTACACATTGTATCATCTAAGATCCTCTCTGTAGCCTGCAGTAGTATTTGGTTACGATGGGGGTTGTCCTAGCAATGCCTCTAAAAACTTGGCACTAATCGAACAAAGTCTCTCAGTAATATTGCCACGACTGATAGCTCGAGTCTGAGCACCTGCCACTCGCTCTAACACTTGAAGCATGGCCTGTAATACAGCTTTATTTGTAGGCTTATGTTGACTCCGCTCAACAGTAGGTGTGCGTTCAACATATTCTGGTGCTGGCTTAGCGGTTTACACTTGGGATGTGGATGAGTTGACTTGAGTTCCCTGACCCTGCTCTTCGTGAGCTCTCATTCCTTGAGGTTTAACTCCGAAAGTAGTCATTTTAAGTTTTACGAATGTCTATGATTAGGGATAAATTATCACTTAAATATTTTTTAATTGAGGTTGTATTCTTTTAATTAACACTTATCTTACTATTTATCATTTTCATAATCTAAAGGTTTCAAAGTATATAGTCTAAAGTTTTCAAAGTCTATAGTTTTCACAGTCTAAAGTTTTCAAATCTAAAGAACACTTACCTCAGATCGACTTTGGGAGTCTCGGATTATTACAATAATTTTTTAACATGTTTCTTGTTTTTTCCCAAAATACCTTTTTATAATGCATTTCAAAATCACTTTACCTATAGTCTGAGTTTTTGAGCTGAACTCTAATACCACTAAATGTAAGCCCTCAAACCGGGCATAGACACTGCGGCCTGATCTAAAAGATTACATGGGCCATATTTATGGTGAAAACTTGAGTTGAAGTATGTTGGTTTAATCTTTGACAAATAAATGCTACTATTTCTCTTAAATACGATGTTTTTAATAAAATTTTGAAAGAAACCTTTTTTTAATATTTGTAAAACAACTTGATGATATCTAAATTCAAATTCAATAAATTGAGTTTGCAGAAAATAGTTTTATTAAGAAAACACAAAATTATTTTATCCATAATAAAATTCCATGCAAATTGTTTGATGTCCAAAGTTTAAAAATCCCATGCCACAGTTTAATAGTCTATCCCAAAATAAAATCCCAATAAGAAGTCATAAAGTCCATAAAAGTCCAAAACATATGAAAAATCCATAATCGTAAAAGAAACATTTCTGAGAGCATCATTAATAATCGAGTCCAAGTCCTAAACACGGTGATTATCTAAGACACATAAGTAATTGGATGAGCTTTAAAAGGCCTAGTGAGAGATCAACACAGATATATTCACATACATATTAAAATATTTCAAGCACGACATATCAAACATCATAATATTCGTAATTTATAACACTGATACTTATGCATGGTCATATTGACACATATTTGAAAACAATAATCTTCTGCTCACTATGTTGCGACGTTGGACTTCCGTGTGCTCACTTATGTTAGTATTCCCTTAGGCCTCTTTCGGCCCCTAAGGTTATAAAATCAGCTCAAAACATACTTTTTTATTAAATGGAAACTAAAATAGAAAAAACTAAATAAAACACTAGAAGATTGCTTATATTCAAGCTCTTTAAGTACGAAAACTAGTTCAATCTGCTACAATGAATTATGATAAAGTAATATTGATCTAAATTATCAAGTTTTACTATCAGATTCGTTGACAGCTCTATTAATGTATGTGAGGGCGTGTTTTTGTTTCTTTTAGTGTTAGTCCATCACCTGTATTGCCACTCCACCTTCTTTCATTTGTCCCACTACTTGTACCTACACTACCGCCATGCAATAATTAAGGAAAGCACTTCCCCTTGCTCAGAGTTGCTAAAGGATAATTGCAAAAATTTTGTAACATGATATCTCTTATCCATCCCTCTTTACTTCATCTTGTTGGTGACCTCATTTAAAATTTCAGTCTCACCATTAATCTTCATTGTTAACTTGTTATTTTCTAAATCTATGGTAGATTTTAACGTCACTAAGAAGGATTTTCCTAACAGGATTAGTATCTCACAGACTTACTCGAAGTCTAATATTACGAACCAAGATGATGAACTTGTGCACTTTGACTAACACATCTTCCATTACCCCTTCCGGCTATACTAAAGATCTGTCGGCTAGTTGTAGTTTGATCTAAGTGTTTTTTTAGTCTCTTAGTCTGAGTTTTTCATATATAGATAAGGGCATTAAATTTATGCTATATTGTAAATCATATAGGGCTTTACTAAAGTGAATACTTTCTATGTCTATGGGGATTGTAAAACTTTTCGGGTCTTTTAAATTTTTAGGGACCTGTCTAGATATAGTCGCACTACATAAAGAGCTTATGTTAGCTTGCTCTCCTATTTTAATCTTTCTACAACTAGACCTGATTTCTTTTAAGAATTGGGCGTACTTAGAGACTTTTTCAATTAACTCAATCAGAGGAAAATTAATATTTAATGTTTTAAACAAGTTCAAGAAACTTTCAAATTCATCTTCATCCCGTCTTTGTTTCTCTCCCAACCTTGAAGGGAATGGTACCTTTGTGATAGTAGGTTCCTTGGCCGATTCTTTCCTCGGCATAACTGCCAGTTCAGTTACTGTAACGCCAGAATTTGGGCCTAGATGGAAATAGGTCTTGAGTGTAGGATCACATAAAAATTTATGTGTGCAAGAAAAAAACATAAATGAACATCTGCTTCAGTAGTTAAGTGATTTAGGAAGAGTTGGGAGTGTTAGAGAAGCCCTGGGTTCAAACCTGGGCTTTAGCAAATTTTTTTTATTTTTGCTCTTACGTGAATCTTGGCCTTAGCTTGAAGGCTTTATAAATATTTTTGTGAAATCATGACACAAAAAGAGTCTGTGGTGTAGTGGAAAGGTGGCGACACAGGTGTGGCAAGGAGGTGGCGTCACAGGTGTGGTAAGGAGGTCAGAGGTTCAAGTCTGATTGCATGGAAATGGGATTATTTATTTTGCTCATGTGGAGGCAAGAGTTGGTGATGGATTTGAACTCTGTGTTGGAGAGTTTGAATGGGTCAAATGAGTGATTTAAGGAATGGATCATGGAGGATTTCAAGGAGGGGATTGGAGGAGTGATTTTAGGAAGAAAAAGGGGAGTTTGAGTTGTAAAAGGTTGTTGCTGAATCTGCCAAAAGGGACTTTGGAGTATGCATTTCGGCAATTAGTGAGTGTATAGGTGCCGAATTTTCTCTCTAGCATTTGGAGGTTTTTCATTTTTATTTCTTTTTCTCTAGTGCCAAAACTAAAACTGACCATTCGGGTAATTCTTTTTCTGCATCTTTTCCATTCACTTTGTCTCTTTTCTTCTGCAATCAGATTCTTTCATGGCCTAGCCGAACCTTCCTTTTGTTTTTCTTCTTTTAAATTTTGTTCATCTCCTATTATGGGCTAGCTGAAAATCACTATGGTTAATCCTTCTCTACGTCGATCTACTGCAAAGGTTCTGACTAACGGTAAGTGATCAAAAGCTATTCTCTTCTTTTCTTTTAAAACTGAATGCACCTGTGTTCTCTATTATTTCTCAAACTGAATAACCTTATTGACCACTTGTTATTTCATTTCTCACGTACTAGACTTATTGCGATTCAAGGGGGTTCCTCGGAAATGCAGAGGCATTCAAGTTTCTCCTTTCATCTTTCAATTGAAATTTTGAATGGGGTAAGTTAGCTTGTTCGTCGATGGTGCTGCATTTTAATATTGGGGTCTTAAGTCTTATTCTTTTAAACAACCCAGTCTTATAGGTTTCTTCGTTCAGGAAAATACTCTGTGAGGTCTTGAGATCGATTCTTAATTAGCAATCCAAGGGCATTAAGTAATTCTCATTTGTTTAAGGTCAGTAGTGTGACGATTTAGGTTTAAGTGTTGTGAACGTTAATTGAATGGCTAACCAAGTACCTTAATCGAATATAGGTTCTACACTCGTGGGCTATTACGGTTTTCTTTAGTAGGTGTGTACACACAACACTCCAATTGTAGATCAGCAAATGCCGAAATCCCAAAATGTCAAAAAGGTAAAAACCTAAAAGTACGACTACGGCTATCACAGGAGTGCATGAACGCATGTGGATAAGTCGATACAATGACAGAGGTCACCACGAGCGATCTCGTGGCCTTAGGCCATTTTTAGGCCAAATGGATCGAAATGAGCTGAGTAGGCCCTACGCGAGTAAAATTTTCTTGGACGGATAGGAAATAATGAGCTGGGCATGATGATCGCATGGCCAATGGCAGTTTTGGACTTAGTGGGCCACACTGTTAAGACCATTTAGGTTATCTGTGTCGCTCGAGGTGACTGTAGACCTTTGGAAAGGTTTTTAAATGACCGAATTACCTTTGGAGGGTAAAATGATTGAATTACCCGTGAAGGGTAAAATGATCAAATTACCCCTGAAGGGTAAAATGATTGAAATACCCTCGAAGGGTAAAATTATCGAAATAGCCTCAAATGGTAAAATAACCAAAATAACCCTATAGGATAAAATGACTATTTTACCCCTAGGAGTGGAAATATGTGTATGACCGCTTTACTTTATGATATATTATGTATGACTATTACTGAGTATGACATTTTGCATACACATATGATTTATGAAATGACATACTGCATGGGGTTAGGTTAATATTGACAGAGGAAGTGTATGGCTTGTAGTCGTTCTGTTCAAGGCTTACTGCTTTTCTGCTTATGGCTTTTAGCCATTCTGTTAACTGGCAGCTCTGCTGCAATTTTAGTTAGTGCCGCAACCGGTGCTACAAAAGAGTGTAGGGATGGGTGGGTCGATTTAGTCCCCACGGGAGTGTAGGGTTGGACAGAAGATGGAGTGCAGGATTCGTATAGGTATTTATGCATTGCATATACTGATTCTGATATTGAGATGGGCTTAGGCCCCGATATATGTGATACGTGCCATTTGATATGGGTTAAGGCCCAACCGAGGCTGATGGGACTAAGGCCCATATGCCACCGTTACTGTATTGGGCTAAGGCCTTACTGTACTGCTACTGTTAAGGGCTCAGGCCTAGACAGATTTTGTTTCTTTAATAAGGGGATTGTACACTGAGTTTTTGTAAACTCACCTTATTTTTAACCTTTCAGGTAATCTTCAACGTTAGACGATTTGAAGCTACGAGGGGCTCGGAGAGGGCCACACAACTGCACATGTTTTATTCTGTTCTGCTCATCTACTTAAGCAATTTGATTTTGATTCAGGTTGTAAGAAGGCCTCTATAATTTCTAGATTTTAAATTTGGGATTTAATGTGATTGTGATTTATATCTGCTAGACGTAGAACACGATTTTCCAAACATAATCACTATTTTCAAATACTACATTTTTGCAACTCAACCATTTTTTTTTAAATATCACGTTTTCGTAAATAATTTGTTGTAAATTAAGCTTTCTTTAACAATAAGGTTTTAAAGGTAATAACTTTTTAATAAACCACGATTGAAAATAAACAAACGCAAACTAAGGTTTTATACAAGTTTTAAATGCCAAGAAGTTTGAAATTTCAAGAAGGGTTTTTAATAAAAACATGGTTTTCGAAAAATGCTTCAATGTGACACGCCAGATTCAGGCCTAACTTCTAGGCAGGGTTTAGGGTGTTACATTCATTTTGATGTTTTATAGAATCTACAATTTACAAGTAAGAATATCTTTAGTATTTTTTGTTCAATCTTTTATCACACTTTTAACTAAGTTCTTTCATTTAAAATTTTATGCAATAGTTTCTAGTGTCTTTCTAAAGTTTCTATATTGTTTCTATGGGCATCACATCAGGCCTTTGGACTTATTTGTTTCCTGAAATAAGTAATTTTCAAAATACCGTGGTTTGTTTTCCCCAAAAATTCCCCTTTTATAGATGCATCCATGCAGACTTATCTTTGAAAAAAATAAAAATCTAGTCTGAGGTTTTGAACCTAGGGTTTGATACAACTAAATGTAACCTTCCAAACTCAGCCTAGTTGTTATGTCCAAATCGTGAAGATCACATGGGACACCTAAACCATGAATTTACCCTATCATTAGTTTAAAACCTCAAATATCCTTGCTTTTAAATAAAACCACAGTTAGCTTTGTTATTTTAGGAAAACGCTCATTTAATAATTTCAACTTTTATTAAGTCAGGTTAGTAACATTGGGGTGGTTTTAAGAAAAACACATTGTTCATCATTGCTTTTGGAAAACCCTATTAAATTTAGTTATAGAATAAACTATTATTTTAATACATGAGAGACTGAAGCATGATAAGTTATTTTTCATAAAATATTATTTTAGGTTGTCTCCCCGAATTAAAGCATTATCTTGAAATTTTTAATTTGCATGTTTGACATTAAAACCATTTTTTTGTGAGCTTTTGAGCCTATTGAGCAAAATTATTATTTCGTGCTCATTTTATTTTTTGTTGTGAGTATATCAAATTGATTTTTTATTCTAGAACTTACTTCAATTATGCATGTCGAGACCACATTATTGATTTGATATATTAAGATGATAGAGGCACTTAAGATTTTTGTAACACCTCGATTAATTTTTTTTGTGAAATCTGACACAAATGTGTATCTATTTTTGTGGTTAAGTGTTTTGGGTGTGCGTGTGAGGTTTGAGGTTTGGGGTTTAAGTCCCACTTTTGGCAATCTTGTTGTTTTTATCCAAGCTTTATCCCTGTTGGGTGGGCTTATATATTATTCTTTGTCAATCCATATCAGAATGAGCCTACTGGTTTGAGTGGTAAGGAATTAGCTTACTAGAGGTCTTGTGTTCAAATTCCTGCGTTAGCGTGGGTGATAAATTTTTGCTTCGGTTGTCTGAGAGAGTTTGTGTGGAGTTAGAATTATGAGGTAGTTGAGTGTTAGTGGATTAGTTAGTAGGATAATGGGGGTTGAGATTTAGTAAGATATGAATTTATTTTTTAACTTTAATTTTTTTTGTTTTTCACTTTGTTCTCTCTTCCCAACAAAATTCTAACGTTAGTTTTCCCTTTCTCTCCATATTTCGTGTCAATTGACAAATTCTTATTTCCTCGCTCTCCATTTTCTGTCACAATTTTTTTATTCAATTTCAATATTCTGGTTCTTTGGTGTTGGCATGCGGCTTTGTTTGAGGATAATTTTCAAGTGTTTCCTAACTTGCTGTTCTTTTTGTTAATGTTGTTTCTGGGATTTTTGGTAGCAGTTAATTGTGAGGAACTCGCCTCTTACGGAATCGTAGTTAGAATTGCTTGAGGAATTGGGTAAGTGTGGAACACTTGAACTTCATTGTTTTTGGTTTTGGTAGTTTAGTTTAATTGAGGATTTAAACTGGTTTTGGGAAGTTTGTATTATCAATTTTTAGGTTCTGGTGGTCTCGAGAGTGGTTTCGCATCAAAATCGTATCAGGTGTGTACCCTAAGCACGAAAAATCAAGGCTCAACGAAAGCTGAAAATGGGCACTATCGACGCCACACGGGCGTGTGCCCGGCTGTGAGGCTAGCTGTGTGGGAGACACGGCTGTGTGAATGTAGTAGGTGTGGCCGTGTGCGAGGCACGACCGTGTGATGGTGTGAGTGTAGCCGTGTGGGACATACAGGCTAGGCCAAATTGGGCGTGTGGGTTTTGGGCCAAGCCGTGTGGGCCACATAGGCAAGGCCAATCTAGGAGTGTGGGCTACACAGGTGTGTGAGCCCACACGAGCAAGCTACACGGTCATGTGGGCCCAAAATTTTGAGATTTTCTCGAGGGCCGTACGGGTCGTTCCGACCGACTATAGGCCTACCGTAAGGTCAATAAGGGCTAACCAAACCTTAGTTCATGTGATCTAGTATCCTGATAGTCCGATCTGAATAGGATACTGATATGTATGTCTGACTGTTCTGTTTAAGTATATATATGTTATTTGTATACAAGCATGTTAAGCATGTCTGACTGTTCTGTTTAAGTATATATCTGTTATTTATAAAGGAGATCTGTACAGTGACCTTTTGCTTATTATCTGGCAGCTTGGCTGTATATTATTCTGTTATGTGTCACATCGACACTATATGGTGTGTTGGGATAGGTGGGTGTTTTTAATCCCACATGGTGTGATAGGATGGTCGGAGATTGTGTGTAGATGATGGGGGTAGGATTCTTTATATGTGTTTTGTTTATCTAATTCTGATATCTGTATCTATTCTGGACTTAGGTCTGAATCTGTATCTGACTCTACATGAAACTCTATGTATGTTGCATAACTATTTTTGTTGGGTTACACACTGAGTTACGAAAACTCACATCTATTTGTCGGTTCTGTTCAGGTAATCCACAAATTTAGGCAAGTCGGTGCAATTGAGGCACAGCGGTGATCACTCAACAGAGAATTGTTTTTATTTAGTAATATCGAATTTATTTTAAAATTTGGTTTTTCTTGAGAATTTGTAATTTTTGGGACTCTCTGGACTGTATGGTTTTTAACTTATGGATTTAGGATTTTGTTTTACATTCTTTCCCGCAACGTTGACAAAACACTTTACGCAAACAAATGGTTTTTTAAACACGAGCTTGGTTTTGGTTAACTTTAAAGAACAACATATAAAATTTTCAGTAATGAATATGTTTTATAATAATTGGACATTTTACCAAATAATGAAACATGGTTTTATCGAAGTATCGTTGGTTTCAAAACTCTTTTTTGTAACACTCTTAGATACAACCATAACGTCTAGGCCGGGTTAAGGGTGTTACATTTAGTGGTATCAGAGCCAGGTTATAAAACTCGGGCTGTAAATTTTTTGTTCCAAAATTTTGTTTTGAAAAAAGACTAGTTTTCAAATAATTTAGATTATTCTGAGTAAGTATGTGGTACATTGAGTCTCTGGTACCGATCGTGTATGTATCTCTAAATTTAGAAAATACTATAGTTAGTACTTTTTGAAATTGTACTGAGTTAGTTAGAGACTAAAACCTCTGAAATACTTCTAAACTTCTGATAATTTAAGCATAAAATATCTATTAATAAACACTAAAACTGATGCAAAAAATTTTATAATGTAAATAAAATTGAAAATAAAATAAGCGCTCATAGAACTCAAGGTCATGGTATTTGTAGACGTGGCGGGCGCCGTAAGGGGGCTCAAGTTGAGTCTTCCTCTCTAGACAGTATGCCAAATTTGGATACTAGTGAGACACCGATTTCACCTACTACTAAGACTGGGTCTCAAAGCTGTTCGGCTAGGGACGACTCACTGTCCCAAGCCATGTTGAGAGTATTGGAGAGGGTGGTTGGATCCCATTCTGGATCTAGGGGATGTGGGTCGACAACTAAACGACTTTGATCTAATGGACCTGAGCTATTTAGGGGCATCACTGGAGTCGCCCCTACTATGGCCGAGTATTGGTTAGAGGCCACTGAGAGAATTATGAGTGACATTGACTACACTCCTGAGTAGAAACTATAGGCTGAAGTCTCTTTGCTTCGCGATGAAGCTTATCAGTTGTGGTTGTTGGTTGACGAGGGTACTCAACCAGATCGTCTCAACTAGGATTACTTTAAGACTACCTTCCAGGGGATGTACGTGGGCACGAGCTATGTGGTTGTTTGTACACGTGAGTTCATGAATCTCACACAAAGTAATAAGTTTGTGGTCGAGTATGAGGCCGAGTTTCTGAGATGAAGTTGCTACGCTTGAGGCATGGTGGTATTCGAGTATGAGAAATGTTCCCATTTTAAGGATGGTTTAAGGGATAGTCTGAGGGTTCTGATTGCTCCATAGAGGGAGTATGAGTTTTCTATTCTTGTGGATAAGGTAAAAATTACCGAGGAGGTTAAGTATGTGGAGAGCCAGAATAGGGACCGTGAGAGAGGTAAGAATAAGAGGGATTCGGAGCCCTCTAGTTTTGTTTTAAAGCCTAAAAAATGGGCCAAACTTGATGGGCCTATTAGAGTGGGAGTTCCTATTGTTCCTAGTGGGATTCAGCCTTGTGGTTATTATGGTAGGCACCATTCGGGTGAGTGTTGGAGGATATTAGGGGTCATTAGCACACCAGATTAAAGAGTGCCCACATTGTTCTGATCAGATGCAAGCTTTGGGACCGGGAATTATTCAGCCTTAGAAGGCAGTACAGCAGCCACTTAGTCGTGGACCGGCTAGGGCTAGTAATGGTATGGGCCGAGGATAGAGAGAAAGTGTAGAGGTGCTAACCAGACTCAGGTGAGGCAGCCGCATTGGTTTATGCTACTCAATGTCGAGAGGACAGAGACGCCCTTGATGTGATCACGGGTACATTTTTAATTTTTAATGCTCTATATACTACTTTGATAGACATAGGTTTTACACATTCCTAGGTAGCTAATTCTGTTTTCGAGAACTTGGGGATTTCTGTTGAGTGTACTTCTAGTGAGATTACTATACTGAGTCTGTTAGGGCAATCTATTCGGGTTAGTAGACTATATATGAATGTTCTATCAGAAGTAAAAGGGGTTGTGTTTCTGAAAAATTTGATGGAGCTACCGTTTGAGGAGTTTGACTTACTTCTAGGTAGGACTAGTTAGTTGAGCACCGAGTTAGTTTGGACTACATGACTAAGATGGTTGTTTTGAGGATCGAGCATGATAAGTAGGTGGTTGTGATTAGCGAGCATCGAGATTACCTACGCTCTAGTGGCCGAGAAATTAGTTTTGAAAGGGTGTGAAACATATTTTGCCTACGTCAGGGTTTTAGTTTCTAGGGACTCTTCTGTCGAGGATATGAGAATAGTGAGGAAATTTTTAGTTTTTTTCCTGAGGAGTTATCTGGTTTATCTCTGAATTAGAAAGTTAACTTTGGCATTGAGCTTCAACCGGGTATAGCTCCGGTGTCCATCGCTCCTTACCGTATGGCACCGAAGGAGCTTATAAAGCTTAAGGCTCAACTTCAAGAGCTTTTGGACCGTGGTTTCATTCGTTCTAGTGTGTCTCTGTGGGGGGCACTGTTCTATTTGTAAATAAAATGGATGGTACCATGAGGATGTGCATTTACTACTGGTAGTTGAATAAATTGACTGTGAAGAATAAATACCCACTTCTGAGGATTGATAATCTGTTTGATCTGTTTCGAGGGACTTCAGTATTCTCAAAAATAGATTTTCGTTCTGGGTATCATTAGCTTAGAGTTAAGGAAGCTGATATTCATAAGATGAAATTTTAGACTCATTATAGGCACTACGAGTCCCTAGTTATGCCCTTTGGAAATAGCCTAAAAACATATCCTAGTTATGGGTGGTACGAGTTCCTAGTTATGGGCACTACAAGTACTTAGTTTTGCTAAGGGGATCCCAGTTGATCTAAGAAAGATTGAGGCTGTGCTTGATTGGAAATAGCCTAAGAATGTATTTGAGATCCACAGTTTTTTGGGTCTTGCGGGTTATTATCGGTGGTTTGTTGAAGGGTTCTCACTTATTACAGCTCCTTTGACTAAGCTTCTACGTAAGAGTGTTCCTTTTTTCTAGGCTGATGCGCAAAAATCGAGCTTTGAAAAGCTGAAGTCTGTTTTTGACTCAGGCTCTTGTTTTGATACCGCTTGAATTCAGTAAGGAGTTTGTGGTGTATAGTGATGCATCACATGTTAGATGGGATGTGTACTTATGCAAGATGGTAAGGTTGTGGGTTATGAGTCCCGACAACTTAGGTTGCATGAGAGGAATTATCCGATGCATGATCTCGAGTTAGCTGCACTGGTGTTTGCGTTAAAGATCTGGAGGCACTATTTGTATGGTGAGAGGTGTATTATCTACACTGATCACAAGAGCTTCAAGTAGCTCCTTACTCAAAAGAAGTTGAATCTTAGGCAGCGTTGATGGATTGAGCTGCTCAAGGATTATGACTATACGATAGAATATCATCCTAGTAAGGCCAATGTGGTGGTTAATGCTCTCAGTCGTAGAGCGATGACTGATTTGAGGGCAATGTTCGCTTGTCTCAGTTTGTTTGATGATAGAGGTCTATTATCTAAGTTGCAAGTTAAGTCGACTTGGATTGATCAGATTCGGGAAAAATATCTAAGGGATGATTCTTTGGTTCTGTGGCTTCGTCAGGTTGAGAGTGACAGTACTTCTGAATTTGGGTTGAATAAATATGGGGTTCTGTGTTTTCCAAGATGGGTTTGTATACCAAAATGATTCCAATTTGAGGCAGTCGATTCTAAGGGAAGCGCATAGTAGCCTTTATGCTCTATATCCCGATGGTAATAAGATGTATCGGGATCTTCGTGAACTATACTAGTGGTCGGGTTTGAAGTGTGAGGTAACAGATTTTGTTTCTCGTTGTCTGACGTGCCAACAAGTTAAGGTTGAGCACTAGTTGCCTTCGGTTTTGCTTCAACCTATTAAGATTCCCTTATGGAAATGGGAGCGTGTGACGATGGACTTCATAAGTGGCTTGCCCTTAACACACACTAAAAAGAATTCTATGTGGGTCATCATGGATCAATTGACCAAATCCACTCATTTTATTCCGTTTCGAACGGACTATTCCCTGCAAAAGTTAACGGAGCTCTATATCTCAGAGATTGTGAGACTGCATGTGGTTTCAATTTTGATAATCTCTGATAGAGATCCTCATTTCACTTTTCAGTTCTTGAAGAAACTTCACGAAGAACTGGGTTCAGGATTAGACTTCAGTACTGTGTTCCACCCTCAGACCGATAGTCAGTCTGAGAGGGTGATTCAAATATTGGAGGATATGATTCGGAGCTGTGTGATTAATTTTAGAGGTAGTTGGGAGGATTTTCTGTCGTTAGCCGAGTTCGCCTACAATAATAGTTTCCAGTATAAAATCCAGATGGCACCTTACGAGGCTCTGTATAGTCGTAAGTGTCGTACTCTGCTATGTTGGACTAAGTTGGGTGAGCATTAGGTTTTGGGTCCTGAGTTGGTTTTCGAGACTAAAGATAAGGTTAGACTGATTCGGGATCGTTTGAAGGTGACTTCTAATAGATAGAAGTCTTATGCGAATCTAAAAATGAAGGATATTGAGTAGGCTGAGGGTGACTTCGTATTCCTTAAGGTATCCCCATGGAAGAAAGTTCTAAGGTTCGGTCGTAAAGGCAAGTTAAGCACTAGTTTCATTGGGCCGTATCAGATTCTGAAGCGTGTGGGACCAGTTGCTTATCAGTTAGAGCTAGCTCCAACGCTTGATCGAATAGGGTAGAGTTATAACTCCCCGATTAATTTATTTTTTGTTTTAGTGAAATCTGACACAAATGTATATCTATTTCTATGGTTAAGTGTGTGAGGTCTAGGGTTCAAGTCCCACTTTTGGCAATCTTGTTATTTTTTTTGATCCAGGCCTTATCACTGTTGGGTGGGCTTATATATTATTCTTTGTTAACCCGTATCAAAATGAGCCTGCTAGTTCGAGTGGTAAGGAGTTAGCTTGCTGGAGGCCTTGTGTTTGAATCCCTGCGTGAGGTTCGGTGATAAATTTTTGCTCCATTTGTTTGAGAGAGTTTGGGTAGAGTTAGAATTCTAAAGTGGTTGAGAGTTAGTGGGTTAGTTAGTAGGATATGAATTTATTTTTTAAAATTTTAATTTTTTTTCTCTTTTCTCTATCTTCCTAAGAAAATTCTGATGTTAGTTTTCCCTTTCTCTGTATATTTCCTATCAATTGAAAAATTCCTATTTCCTCGCTCTCTATTTTTTGTCGCATTTTTGTTATTCAATTTTGGCATTTTGGTTCTTCGGTGTTGGCGTGCGAGTTGGTAAGTGTAGGGGCATAGTTTAGGATAATTTTCAAGTGTTTATTACCTTTTTATTTTCATTGATGTTGTTTCTGGGACTTTTGGCAGCAGTTAATCGTGAGGAACAAAACTCGCCTCTTGCGAAATCGTAGTCAGAATCGCTTAAGGAATTGGGTAAGTGTAGAACACTTGAACTTCACTATTTTTGGTTTGTTTGTTCAGTTTAATTGAGGACTTAGACTGGTTTTAGGAAGTTATTATTATCGATTTTTGGGTTATGGTGGTCTCGGGAGTCATTTCGCATCAAAATTATATCAAGTGTGTACCCTAAACACGAAAAATTGAGGTTCAATGAAAGTTAAAAATGGGCACTATCGATGCCACACAAGCGTGTGCCCGGCCATGTGGCTGGTCATATGTGAGACACGACTATGTGAATGTCATAGGTGCAGCCGTGCCTGAGAAATAGTCGTGCGACAGTGTGAGTGTGGCTGTGTGGGCCACACGGGCTAGGCCAGATTCAATGTGTGGACTACACGGGCATGCCACATGGGCAGGTAGGTTTTGGGCTAGGCCGTGTGGGCCACATGGGTAATGCCATTTTGGGCGTGTGGGCCTACACGAGCAAGCTACACGAGCATGTAGGCCCAAAATTTTGAGATTTTCCCTAGGGTCGCACGGGTCGTTCCGATCAACTATGGGCCTATTGTAGGGTCTGTAAGCATTAACCAAACCCTAGTTCATGTGATCTGATATCCTGATAGTCTGATCTGAATGGGACACTGATATGTATGTCTGACTGTTCTATTTGAGTATATATATGTTATTTGTATACGGGCATGTTAATTATGTATTATGTATCTGTGTTTGGGGTAGGATTTGCATATGTGGAGGAAGTGATCTGTACGGGGACATTTTGCTTATTATCTGGTAGCTTGGTTGCATATTATTATGTTATGTGTCACATCGACACTATATGGTGTGTTGTAACGCTTAGGTTTGTGCAAGTGTACATAGTAGTTATCAAGTAATAAGTAAGTATCGAGTTATTGTCTCCACAGGGATTGTATTTGTGCTAAGTCACTTAATTTGTAAAATTATACTAACAATTTGGTAAATAAAAACACAATATAGTTGAGAAGTGGTGATTAAAATATATTAAACTAAATGCAATAATCCCTAATGTCAGTTATCCTAAGTATGCGAACTATATGAATGAAATAGATTTTAGTAAAATTAAACATAATTTGCAACAATTATAACATATATAGACTAGGAAAATTACTTTAATTAAACTCAATTTATTATCAAAATGCATAATAACATTCAGAAAAACATTCCATGGTAACTCCATCTTTCATGAGTTTGGAAACCATATTAGGTGCTTTCGGTATCTTTTACTTAGTAAATACGCATTTTATTGATCCTTATTTACTAAGGGTTTCTTAGCATTCGTGTGAGGTAACAGGGATGTGTTAGGTTTGAAATAATTTAATCACACAAATCTAAAAACTATGCAGATAACAGAGCTTGGTTAGAGTTGTTATGCAAACTACAATTTAATCGTGTTAGGATCTAAATTGAGCATGCACATTTCAATTATGCGTCCATTAGCTGTCGTCTGGTTAGGATCGCTCAGCTAATTCAGGTGCATTTCAATCATGTTTGAACGAAATACAGACTTGATTTTAATTGAAAACATGATAAATTGAGGCACAAACATTATAAGCATGAATCAAATAAATATTATTTAATCAAAGCAATCATCCTAGCTTAAATAAAATTAAGCTAACATTTTTGTAAACAAGAACAAAGAACACATAGCAAAAATCTTTATATTAAGTTAAAGAAAAGAAAGATTAAACACAGTTTAGAGTGGCTGTCACCCAAGACTCTAACTGACGAGACTCCTTCGTTCTTTTGCTTTGCTCCTTTGCTGATGGTTCTCTAACGTGGCCGACCAAGGGTTCTTTAAGAGGCTTAATTGCTAAAATCTCTATGAAGAGATGATGCTAGGCGTGGGAATGGAAAAGGCTAAGAGAAAAAGAAAGAATGATGCTTGATGAATGCTTGAGGGATGATGAATGAAGGAATGAGAGGGTCTCATTTATAGGTGAGGAGAGAGAGATAATTTATTAAAAATAGTATTTTTCAGCTTTTGAAGCATCTTTCGTGGGTGGCCGACCATAATTTTAGTAAGTTGAGCTAATTTTTCCTTGATTTTTGGTCAATTTGAGTTCAAATTTTCAAGACTGAGACTCGGTCAACTGCAAATCTTTAAGTAAATCTTTAATTTCTTCAACTGTTCAAGGACTTTCTGCAATTAAACCAACAAGTGCTTTATGGACAGCCATGTGCAGCCGAATTTTGGGTTGACTTGGTCTCCAATTTGGACGGTTTTGTAATCCAGCAAAGCTATTAGACCTGTCCAAAATAAATCAACAAGTTAGAGAACCAAAGAAGTAAACTTATCCAATTTAATTAATTAATTAAAACAAAAATTTTTAATGAAATATTTTAAAATGAATTATTAAGTATAATTTTATATTTTATTATTTAATTTAATCATGCATGGCCCACTTTATTTCTTAAAAAATATAATATATTCAAATTAATATAAAATAAGACATTTATTGCATGAAAACTATATAAGAAAGCATAAAATCACATTTTAATAATTTCAATGTCCTAATTTCATATTTTTCACATATTTCATTAATTTATTAAACAATTACTTAGGTCAGATATTTGTATCTGTTATAGACTTAGGTCCGAATCTGTATCTGACTGTATACGAAATTCTGTGTATGTTGCATCACTATTTCTATTGGGTTACACATTGAGTTACGAAAACTCACATCTGTTTGTCTGTTCTATTCAGGTAATCCATAGACTTACGCAGGTCGGTGCAACGGGGGCACAGCAGTGGCCACTCGACAAAGAACTATTTTTATTTAGTAATATTGATTTTATTTTAAAATCTGGTTTTTTTCTTGAGAGTTTGTAATTTCTGAGACTCTCTGGACTGTATGGTTTTTAACTTTTGGATTTCGGATTTTGTTTTGCATTCTTTCCTGCAATGTTGACATAAACACTTTACGCAAACAAATGGCTTTTAGAAACACGAGCTTTGTTTTGGTTAACTTTAAAGAACAACATATAACGATTTTAGTAATGAATATGTTTTATAATAATTGGACATTTTATCAAATAACGAAACATGGTTTAATCGAAGCATCGTCAGTTTCAAAACCCTTCTTAGTAACACTCCCTGATACGACCATAATGTCTAGGTCAGGTTAAGGGTGTTACAATTTTAACCCACGTAACCTTTAATCAGCTTACTTGTTGTAGTAACCTTTAGTAAACCCCGTTGATCCTAACACATTTTTTATCACCCATTAATGTTATCTCGTAACCCATATCGATGTTGTAAAATTTTCCTTCTTATTGACTACCCTTTTGTCGAATTTTGCTTTTGTTAGTTGCCTACCTATGTTTCATCATTGGTTTTTTGAATTTCTTAATCTAAATAAAAGGAAAAATAAATTTATTGAGCTTGAATCGTTAGTTTCAGATTGTGTTGAAAAGCTCATTTTTATTATTTATTTCTTGTTGATGTAAATTCTTTTAATTCAACATTTGATTTTTTGTAGCTTGGTAACTTATCAATTCGCCTCTCGATTATAACCAGCACTTCTAACATGCTCCATACCTTTAACCTAAGCCCCATCACAACCTTGTAAAGACTTCTTGAATGGTACTTCATCTCATTCTATAATGTTGGAGATTTGGTTTTCAAGCAAGCATATGGTAGAAACATTTATCGTTTGATTGTTGAGTGCATATTACTTGAACCTTAAACACTTTGAGTGCTTTGAGTGAATCTTTGGTGAGGATGTTATTTATTTTTTGGTTTGAATTTTTGGTAATTATTGAGATAGGGGAGATGCCTTGTAAGTGCGATAGCTCGTTTTCAGTGAAATCGAAACAATGGTTTTGGGACAACAAATCCGACGAGAAAATTTTAGTTTTATTATTATTTTAATGTTTATGGAACATTAGTAAGGTCATATGAAAATTTCGTTAAGAAATGTTTACGTTTGTATGCTTATTTAGGTGAAAATGGCTAAATCATAAAAGGTACAAAAGTAGAGTTCTATTAGTAAAATGTGTCAAATTACTATGAAACTTAAATGTGAGTGGACTTATTCGAAAATTAGAGCATTTTTATCATTAGTGGACAAAGATGGACACAAAATTAAGTGATTTTAAGATTTATAACCAAGGTAATTTTTTAATTTGAAAAATTAACATAAAACAAAATAAACAAAAAAGGTATCATATTTTAATTCATCCTCTCCACCGAATTTTTGAAGAGAAAATAGCCATAATTAGGGTTCTTCATTTGGCCAAATTCATTTAGTGCATGCAACTGTTATTTTGTCCCGTTTTTAATTATTTTTATGTTTTCGGGGTCGTTGTAGCTTAATCTAGCTAGTCGAGGGACTAATTTGCAAAATTGCTAAAGATTTAGGGTTTTCCATGAACATGTTTGCATGATTCTTGAAGTTTAATGAAAGATTATGAGTCATTGTTATAAAAAAGTTTTGTAAAGAGATTTTTAATGAAATTGTCATTGTGGGACTTATTTATAAAAGTAGTAAAATTTCATGGTAAAATTGTGAAATCATGATTTTTATGAGTTGGTATAGGTTCCTAGTTCATTCAGCTAGCATGAAATGTGGATGAAAGTGCATAAATTTCAATTTACGAGCTTAAAGACTAATTTGTAAAAAAGTTAAAATATTAGGGGAAATAGTGTAATTTTTGCAAAAGTATGAATTTTGGAGTAAATTTAATAGTATGAGTATTAAATGGATTGAATTTGCTTATTTAGATCAAGATAAACCTCGTACGGATCTAGATTAGGGAAAAGCTAAAGCCTCGGATTAGTTGATCTCATTTTTACGTCTTTGTAATCGAGGTAAGTTCGTATGATTAATTAATGTTTTAATGTCATATTCAATTATATATTCATGTATTGTTTTCTATGAAATCAAATGTGGAAATCCAACAATGTTTCGACAATTATCAAGTCCTGCTTGAACCTAACGACTACATAAGAGACAAATGACATGTCATTAGGGTTACCATGTTTCGGGTGCTGGTCTTGAATGTCCTACCAATGGCTGAGGTCCTACATTTCTTGTGGACACTCAACAGCTTGTGTGAGCAGCATCGTGTAGCTTACATTTTGACGATCAGCTTGTGTGAGCAGACCTATTTCATGGCTCGAATGAGCAATGATGTAAGGGAAAAAGGAAAGGTTATGACTATATGTTTACCACACTTTGCGTGAGCTTTCCCAAGTATTTGATGTTATTCTAAATGGTTCAACGGGCATGAATAGGAAAAAAAGGGCAAGTGTTTAAATGACTTATGTCGTGAATCTATGAAAAGGATTGAAAAGGAAATGTTCAATGAAAATACATCTATGTTTATGAAAATGATGATTTCAAATGATGTTGTTCATGTACACATAGCTTACCTTATTCTAATTCAATTGAATTATGAGTTGATGCACTAACATGTGTTGTTGGTGATGCTTAGGCCTGTGCCAAGCTTGTGTTAGATTGTATCATGTTTAATTTTAAGGTTATGCATTAAAATGGTAAGTTGTATTCATGTTTTAAGAAATTACTAAGTATTATAAGCTTACATAGTTTTCTTTCCTATGTTTTATAGATAATCGAAAGCTCGATCGGTTTGGAAGCTCATCGGAGATCTATCACACTATCCAGCGATTATATCGGTAGTTTTTGATGCTTTGGCCGAGGTTATAATGGCATGTATAGGTGGAATTATGTTTAATGTTTGGATGAATGCTTAAGTGTTGATTTTGGTATGTATTTATATGTTGGTTGTTTGGTACCATTTTGGTAATGGTTGAATGGTGTCATTTAAGTGCTTGTGATGCATAAAAGAAATGGCTCAAATGGTAAGTTTATGTTGATATGGTATACATCAAGTTATGGTATATTTTGAGATGGTAGAAATGTGATCTAGTATATGCATGTTTGGTAAGTTTATATGTTTGCTTTTGAGGTGTCTTACATGGGATATATGTTGAATGATTATTGACTATTGAGCTGATCATATTATAATGCCTTAATCATATGCACAGAAATGGCTTAATTTTTGCTACATAGTAGAATTGAGTTTTTCAATCGAGAGAGAGTGATTATGCCTTAATTTTTTAGATTATCAATGCATATTTAGGAAATAAATGAGGTATTCGTTTATTGGTTAAGTGTTAGTGAAATGTTTCTTGAAACCTAAGTTTAAATCCCTTCTCTCGCACCATTTTTATTATTTTGCAAGTTTTTCCACAAACCCTAGTATGTGGTACGCCATGTTTTTAAAATAAATATTTCAAAATTATATCAAGAATGAATTATTAGTTTGATGGTTAAACATTAGTGAATTTATCCTTGAGGTCCTAAGTTCAATTCCCTTCCCATGCAAATAATATAATTTTTGGCAAAAATCTCTTGTTTTTAATGTGTGTGCCATGCAAGCCTTGTAACCCTAGTTATAAATGTTAATTTTTCACAAATAATCAGCCTTTAATCCTCCTTCTCAATACCCTAGTCATTCATCTCCTCCTCTCACTCTTTTTATTTTAATTTTCTTTCCCTTTCCTTCATTGTTTCCGTCGCTTACCATCTCTTTCTTTTTCATTTTGTCTCATGATTTTTTAACATCTTCTCCACCATCTTTCTGGTATTTTTCCTCATTTAAATCAGCCCCAAATCTGAAATCTTGAACCCCAAGATCGATCCCGAACATTGCAAAAAAGGCCATTATTGTCACTTTTCTTTTCAATTTCATGATTAATCTTGTCAATTAAAAACCAAAATTTTCAGATCTTTAATTTGGGGGATTTTAAATGATTTTAAAGGTATTTTTATAGATATTAATGAGATCTCAAATCGTTTTAAAATTCAGCCCCAATTTTGGCCACCATGGGTGGTGGTGCGTATGCCTATGTGCAAGAAAGGGGGTTGTTTTGTTTCTTAGGTCTTGCCAATATTTTTCTGGAATTAAATTATGTTCTTGAACCCTACTGATCATCCTTTAATCACATTTTAATTAGTAAGAGACGTTCTTGATCAATTAGCCAATCGGATCCCACAAATCGTGAACCATAAGTGCAATTAATGATAACTAGTTTGTTATTTCAACATAGTTGTTGGGTAAATGTTATGAATTGATTAAATGAATGAATTTAATCACTAATTGGATATTTATTTTCCAGTATATTATTCAATTAGGTGTTGACCCAAATGCCCCAAATCATCTGTAAAGGCGAAGAACGATTGTACGTACAGTTCACATCGATATAGTGTAAGGAATCTAACTAGTTTGGATCCATAAAATAGTTATAATCTCAACGATTGGTTTGAACTCATAATAGGTGTTTGGGGGCTGGTTTAGTGGTAATTTATTGAATTTATACTGAATTTTTGTTTAGGTTCGTTTAAGAAATTATTAAGGAAAATTGGAAGACTCGCTAGTGTGCTACAAGGAAGTGAAAAGTAAGGTGTGAGTCCTAAACTCATAAATTTGTTTGAAAATGTTAAATATCATGTTATATTTGATAAATTAGCTTGCTGATTGGATTGACTTCATAGCCAAATTATTGATTATGTGAGTGGCCGAACCAGTTATGTTTCGAGCCTTAAATGATTGACAGGTTGGCAAAATTGCTAGTTTGATAGTATGAATGTTTGATTGAGTTTTTAATTGCATATTTGAGTTATGAGATATGAGAATGTTTGACTAAATAATTTAAATGCATGAGATATTTGTTATATTATGTACTGAAAAAGTTGTTATTTATGCACAATGAAAATCCGTAAAGTATGTGAAATTGAACGATATTGATTGATACCAACACAATGGTAATTTGAAAGATTGGGACACTGTTTCCATTTACTGAAAAGATGTGATTATTGAGGACATGCTGAGCATGTTAAATGAATGTGAAAAGTATTGATATATGATTATGTGTGAGATTGTATGACATATTGCATATGCATTGGTTGGGATTTTGTGGTTGATGGAGAAGTTTTGTGGAGTACTGGCGGCATACTAAGTCTGCATTATTCGTAGCCAGTGCACTACACTTGGAGTACTGAGGGGAATGGTGATTTATCACATTTTTACTAGCAGCTTGTCTGCATTATTACTGACAAAATTTTCTTCATATTGTTATCGATGGTTTTAACCACAACGGGCTTAAGCCCATAATGTTTTGGGTTCAAATGATAGGTTCTGGGGAACTCGTGGTGTGTAGCAGATAGTTTGGGTAGGAACCTTTTTTCATTGCATCATGCTCATAACATATTCGAATGTTATTGATTTATGATATGTGTTGTATTGTGTTGTATTGAATGGTATCAAAATTAAGGATTGTTACTCGAATGAATTATGTCCCATGCTCATACGCCATTTGACATCAATTTGATAATGTCTATGTAATGATATGAAATTCCTATGGGGGTTTTGTTTTCTTCTGTTAAAGCTAATTTGTTTCACTGTATTCGATATTTATGTTTGTTTAAATAATTGTTTGATTCATGCTGAGCTTTTCATAAGCTCACCCCCAATAGTGTTTAACTTTTCAGGTAAACCTTGAAATTAGGACCGGACTCGGCATTTGAAGAATCACCTTAGACCTCGAATTATTATTTTTAATAAGTACTAATCAGTCTCTATTGGTTTCAGTTTGTAATTTTTAATGACTTTTGGTCTGTGGCTTGTTAACTTTTCTTTTGGGGATATTTTTGAATGCAAGGATTACTCAAGCATAATAATCGGGTAATGCATGATATTGGGCTTAAGTAATATTTGATATTGTTCCCTAGTTTCCACTGCATTGCAATGGAACTTTTTTTTGAAAAAAAAATCGAAAAGGCAACTAAGTTTCCAAAATGACTTGAAAAATGCTTTTTCCGCTGCATTAATTTAACATGGAGTGTTTTTTAAAGAAGCGCAACACAAATAATTTTTCTTAAAGAACACTATGAACAATAAAATGAATCCTAAGTATACATGACCTAATAAATGAATGCTTTTAAGCCAACTCAAAGTACAATGACGATTTTCTCTAAAATGAGATTATTTAAGGACTTGAAAAGTAATGTAAGTTAGCTTAGCCATTTCAGTGGCTTATGTAGCCTTCTCAATCAAGCCATAACATCTAGGCCGGGTTAGGGAGGTTACAATTTTGGCCCATTTCATGTCCACACGACCTAAGACACGGGCCTGTGTCTCAGCCATGTGTGACACACGACCATGCGGCACGACTATCTTTCCCCTATAGGTTTCAAGGTTTACAAGTCCGGAATGTACTCGACCTAGCACACAGGCGTGTGAGGCCATTTCGAGAGTTACAAGGCCTGGCACACAGGTGTGTGGCTTGGCCTTCTGACCCAACTTTGAATGTTAAATGGGCATAAACACGGGCTGGGACACGACCGTGTGTCCTTATTTTGATTGTTACATGTTGAGACACAGGTATGTGTCTTAGTAGTGTGAGTCACACGGCTTGGCCACACGGCCGTGTGACCCCTGCAATTCAAATTTTCTAACTTTTTCATGAACTTTCCTATTGATTTCAATTTAGTCTCGAATTGTTTTTAAAGTGTTTTTAGGGACTCGGAGGCTCGATTAAGGGACGATATGAATGTAGTTGAATGAACTATGCCATGCTTATGTTGAGGTACTAAATGTATGCTTTTAAGTTATGATTTTACAGTAATGCTTCGTAACCCTATTCTGGTGACAAATATGGGTTAGGAGTGTTACATTTAGTAGTATCAAAACTACAGTTTAGTCAATTCTCAGACTGAACGTAGCATTTACGAGTCTAGAAATATATGTCATTATATAACCTGTGATAGTGTGATAACTCATGAATTGATTTTATCTATGTTTTCATATAGATATAATGTCATCCAACTGAGCCAATTTCGATGAGGTTGAAAATAACATGCAACCCTCCCTTTACGAAGCAGTGTTTAATGGAAGTAGGCCCGTATCTGAGGGTCGAGGAGGAGAGGCTAAAGATGCCTTCTTCCAAATGATGAATGAATGGTTTACCAAGTTCATACAAACAAACCCTATGGCCCAACGACCTCCACCCCCACTTGTTCCCCAACTAGTTCTCGTAGTTCCACAGGGTTTGGAACCAATACAAGTGAGCAAGCCTCTAGTTGATAAAATTCGTAAATATAGGCTGAAGAGTTTAGGGGTACATCTGAAGATGATCTGAAGAAAGCTAAATTATTGTTGGAAAATACAATTAGAGTTTTTGATGAATTATCCTGTACTCCGACAAAATGCATGAAATATGCTATTTCATTATTGAATGATTTAGCTTATCAGTGGTGGAACACCTTGGTTTCAGTTGTGCTTAAAGAATGGTTGACTGATAATTATTTCAAATCGAATCCATAAGAAATATGTGAGCCAGAGATTTCTTCATAAAAAGTAAAGAGTTTCTTGAGTTGAAACAGGGCCGGAGACAATATCTAAATACTAGAGGGAATTTGTTCGACTCAGCAAGTATGCCCGGGAATGTATACCGATAGAGGTTGCTATGTGCACACGATTTGAAGACGGGTTGATTGAAGACATCAAGCTATTAGTTGGGATTCTTGAATTGAACGAATTTGTTGTTCTAGTATATAGAGTGCAAAAAGTTGAAGAATTAAGTAAAGCAAAGAGAAAAGTCAGTTATGAAGCTCGAGATTTAGAAAACAGACCAGCGGGAAAGTTATATCAATCACCGTCGAGGAAGTCGAAAGAATATCACGATCATTCGTCAGCTTCAGTGGGTTATTCAAGTAAAGATAGAGGAAAAAAGAACATGCGAGTTCAAAACCTCAGCTACATCTGTAGCGAGTGTGGGCAGTGTTAAAAACAATAAGCGCAAATCTCAGCAATGTGGATGAAGATAGTTTGGTGATTAAATAATGAAAGATGAGCCATGTTTTAAAGGTGGTTCGTATGTATGCACGTGTAACAACCTGAAATTGGGTCTAGTCGGAATAGTGTTTTGGGACCACAAATGTAATATTTTGAAAATTTCTACAGTAAGATATTATCCTTGGTATAGTAAAATAAGGAAATAAAGTGATAAAAAAGGGTAATATTGAGTTATGTCAACATTGGGAAGTATATTATGACATATTAATTCAAGAAAGGATTAAATCGCAAAAGTGAGAAAAGTTTTGTAGGTCAAGAGTAAATATTCAAAATTTGAGGGGTTAAAGTGTAAATACAAAAAAGTTGAATGACCAAAGGTGTAAATATTTTAAGGGTGGAATGATCTAGAAACTAAGAAAAATGGATGGATTAAGACCAAATTGAAAAAAGTGAAGAATTTTGAGGGACTAAATCGTAATTTTACCAAATTAAGTGATGAATCAAGGATGGAATTTTAAAAGATCATAAAGGGCAAAATGGTCATTTAGAAGAGAGAAATCTAGAAGATAATGATGATGTTGGAGATATTTTAGATTAAATAAATAAATAAATATTAGTTTATTAATATTTTAATTTGATTTTTAAATATTATTTTATTATTTTAGTTTTTTAGTATATATATGTGGAAAGAAATATAAAAAAAAACCAACCAACCCATCATCTTCCATGCATCCAACGTGAGGAGAAGAGAGAAAGAAAGAAAGTTTTGCTTTCTTTACAATTTGGTCCCTCCTTCAAAAAATTTACCATTTTCACCTAAAAATCAAAAGAATTTCCATATCCATCAAGAGAGAAAGATAACAAGGAGACTATGGGAAACTAGAATATCAAGTTAGATTCAAGAAATAGAGGCTGGAGGAGAGAGAAAATCAAGTTAAAGATTGAAATCAATTGAGCAATGTAAGAGCATCAAGATTTCAATATATTTTTGAGTTTGATATTATTGAAAAAGTATGAAATTGATGTTAATGTAGGGTTTTATTATATAAGGTTTTATGTTCTTGATATGTTAGTGAAGAGAAAATAAGATAAAGTGATGAGAAATAGTCTAGAGAAGGAAAATAAGAGTGTTATAAACTTAGTAATCAATATTTTGCACTAAAATAATTTTGGATAGCAGCAGTAGGTTAAATTTGAAAAATCACCATAAATTGTGGAAATCTAATTAGACATGAATAAAAAAATGAAATTAAATCTTATTAAGTCTAGTTTCTTATAGAAGAAACATGTAAGCAATAGAATTGTAAATCATGAGATATAATAAATTTTGTGAGACAAGGTCATAATGATTTCGGGTTCCCCTGTACTGACTTTGGAAAATCATAAAAATTGGAGAAAAATAATTATAGGCTTAAATTTATATTTTTAAATCCTTAATGAGTATATTTTCAATAAAAACAAATGGAAACATCATTAGAATTCTGTACAATGGGATAATTAATTTTTAGTGAAGAAGGGTCGGAACTGTTAGATAGCAGAATAGGGATGACTTTCAAGAATAAACTGTACTTATTGACTAAGCCAAAAAATTTTGAAAATTTTATGGTAAGAACATATGTGAGTCTAGTTTTAGATAAAATTTACGGATCTTAATTTGGAGTTCTGTATCTCAATATATAAATAATTTAGTGACTACAACTCAATTGGACAGCTTTGAATGAATATATATAAGTAAATGGTGAAATTATAGATAATGTTACCTATAAACATGTTATATACATTGAGGATGTGGAATGGAGAGGAGGAGGAGGAAAATATATGATTATTTAACTAGCATGAGTTTTCATTAAAAATGACCAATTTACATGTTTTAGGTTCAGGGACCAAATTGAACAAATGTGAAACTTTAAGGGTAAATTTGTAAAAATGTAAAAAAGTGACCAAATTGTATGAAATGGATTGGTTATTTATCTAAATTACAAAATTGAATGAAATTTAGAACAATATTGGGTGGAAATATGAGAAAAATAGAAAATTTCCAAAATGTCCCTGAATTTTGGTATTTCTGCAATTTAGTCCGGTGAGCTCGTATGAGCTATATTCTATATAATTTTAATTGAAGTGAATGCTATTTAGTAATGAATATTATATTTATATGTGTGTTTTATTATTAGAATCAAATTATTATTGATAATATGTATAATTATTTGATGCATTTAAATGATTATCGGAAGCTCGATTGAGTTAGAAGCTTGTTGGAGATATATCACATTATCCATTGGTTCTATTGGTAATTTTGGATGATTTGATTCTGGTTATAATGACTTGCGTAAGTTAAATTGGTTAATGTTAGCTCATAAATGTTTTCATTTTAATTGGTCATAAATATGAATGCTTGATGAAATGAAATGTCTGAAAATTAATTTGTAAACTCCGGTAATGCTCTATAACCCTATTTTGGAGAAGGATACGGGTTAGGGGTGTTACAGCATGACTTTAGTTTCATATAAGAAATTGCCTTTCGAGTCTACTGAGTTTGTGATGAAAGTAACTAACCCCCTAGGTCAGTATGTACTAGTTGATAAAGTTTGAAAAAATTGTCATTTGATTATTCGAGGTTGCAACTTTCTGGCTGATTTGATGTTGCTACCCTTTGGTGAGTCTGACGTGATTTTGGGTATGGACTGGTTAACTTTGGATGATGCTGTTATGAATTGTAAACAAAAGCATATTGTGTTGAAATGTGAGAATGGTGAAAAGCTTCAAATTGAGTCAAATAGACTAGATAGTGTATCTAATATTATATCGGTTATGTCAGCACAGAAATATGTTAGAAAAGGCTGTGAATCGTATCTCGCTTATTCTTTTTATTCTAGAGTTTTCGAGTTGAAGCTAGAATCAATTCCAGTGGTATCTGAGCATTCAGATGTGTTTCCAGAGGAGTTACCTAGGTTACCACCGATCAGGGAGGTTGAGTTTGCTATTAAGTTAATATCGGAAACATGTCTAATATCGATAGCTCCTTACAGAATGACACCTATAGAGTTGAAAGAGCTGAAAGCACAGTTGCAAAAGTTGATAGATATAGGTTTTGCTCGAGCCAGTTTTTCTCCTTGGGGTGCTTCTGTATTATTTGTTAAGAAAAATGACGGATCCATGCGATTATGTATTGATTATCAACAGCTCAACAAAGTCACGATCAAGAACAAGTATCATTGTCATGTATTGACGATCTATTTGATCAGTTGAAAGATGCGACAGTATTCTCAAATATCGATCTTTGTTCCGGTCATTATCAGTTGTGAGTTAAAGACACAAATGTGTCAAAAACTGCATTCAGGATTAGGTACAGACATTATGAGTTTCTTGTGATGCCATTTGGTTTGACTATTAAACCTGTTGCATTTATGGATTTTATGAACAGAATATTCAGACCATATTTAAGAAAGATTTGTTGCTGTATTCATTGATGATATTCTGATCTATTCACGAGATGAGACAGAGCATGCCCAGCATTTGAGAATCGTTTTGCAAACTTTACGCAAAAACAAAATTGCTTGCTAAGTTTAGCAAATATGAGTTCTGGCTTTGAGAAGTTGGATTTTTGGGACATGTTGTATCGGCTGATGGCATTAGAGTTGATCCGAGCAAAACTTCAACTATGGTAAACTCGAAGCCTTCGAGAAATGTATCTGAGGTCAAAAGTTTTCTAGGTTTAGCCAGATATCACGGAAGATTTTTCAAGGGGTTCTCGATGATTGCTACACTATTGACGAGATTGTCGCAAAAATATTTTAAATATGAATGGTCAGAGAAATGTTAGTGAAACTTCAATCAGTTGCAAGCATTGTTAATCGAGGCACTTGTGTTAGTTCAGCCAGAGTCTGGTAAAAAAAATTTTGGTTTATAGTGATGCTTCGTTAAATTGTTTGGGCTATGTTCTCATGCACGAGGGCAAAGGGATAGCGCATGCTTCTAGACAGTTGAAACTACACGAAAAGAATTATCCGACGCATGATTTAGGGCTTGTAGCTATTGTGTTTGCTTTGAAGATTTGGCAACACCATTTATATGTTTTGTATGAGTTGGTATAGGTCCGTAGTGCATTTGGCTAGCATGAAATGTGGATGAAATTGCTTAAATTTCAATTTACGAGCTTAAGGACTAAGTTTTAAAGAAGATAAAATATTAGGGGTAAAGTATAATTTTTACAAAAGTATGAATTTTGGACTGAATTGAATAGTATGAGTATTAAATGGATTGAATTTACTTATTTAGATCAAGATAAATGTCGTACAAATCTAGATCAAAAAAAAGCTAAAGCCTCGGATTAGCTGATCTCATTTTTACGTCATTGTAATTAAGGTAAGTGATCAACTGTTTAACATCATAGCAATAATCGCCAATAACATATAACATGTGATAAAATCGCCAATCACCTCGGTACTCCAGGTGCAGTGCACTAACTACTAATAATGCAGACTTAGTATGCCACCGGTACTCCACGGAACTCCTCCGTCAACAACAAAATACCAACCCAATGCATATGCAATATGTCACACAATCTCATACATAATCATATCTCAATACTTTTCACTTTCATTTGACATGCTCAGATGTCCTCAATAATCACATACTTTCAGTAAATGGAAACAGTGTTCCAATCTTTCAAATTACCATTGTGTTGGTATCAATCAATATCGTTCAATTTCGCTTAAATAGCACCCTTTTCAGTACACATTATAACAAATATCTCATGCAATTAAATCATACATAAGCTTAACATCTCAACACATTATATCATTCAGTCAAACATTCTCATATCTCATAACCAAAATATGCAATTACAAACTCAATCAAACATCCATACTATCAAACTAGCTATTTTGCCAACATGTTAATCTTTTAAGGCCCAAAACATACCTAGTTCGGTCACTCATAAAATAAATAATTTGGCTATTAAGAAAATCCAATCAGCAAGCTAATTTATCATATATAACATGATATTTAACATTTTCAGACAATTTTATGAGTTTAGGACCCACATCTTATTTTTCGCTTTCTCGCAGCACACTAGCGCATCTTCTAATTTTTCTTAATAATTCCTTAAACGAACCTAAACCAAAATTCAGTATGAATTCAATAAATTTACCATTAAACTATCCCCCAAAAGCCCACTTATGATTTCAAACCAATCATTGAAATTATAACTATTTTATGAATCCAAACTAGTTAGATTCCTTACACTGTATCGATGCGAACCGTACATACAATTGTTCTTCGCCTTTACAGATGGTTTGGAGCGTTTGGGTTAGCACTTATTTCAATAATATACTAGAAAATCAGTAGCTAATTAATGATTAAATTCCTCCATTTAATCAAATCATAACCTTTACCCAACAACTATGTTGAAATAACAAACTAGTAACCATTAATTGCACTTACGCTTCACAATTTGTGGGATCCGAATGGCTAATCGATCAATAAAATTTTTCCCTAATTGAAATGAGTTTAAAAGCTAATTAGGAGGGTTCAAGAACTCAAATTAATTCTAGAAAAATATAGGCAAGAACCAAGAAACAAAACAGCCCATTTTCTTGCATATAGGTGCACGCACCACCACTCGCAGTGGCCAAAATTAGGGCTGAATTTTAAAATAGTTTAAGATTTCACTAAAATCTGGAAAAATACCTTTTTAATCATTTAAAATCCACCAAATTCCAGATCTGAAAATTTAAGTTTTTAATGGAAAAGATTAATTAAGAAATTGAGAAAGAAGAGACCTTAGCTAAACTAGTCGAGAGAAACGACAATGACACTTTCTTGGCAATGTTCGAGATTGATCTTGGTGTTGAAGATTTCAGATTTGGGGCTGATTTTAATAAGAAAAAAATAATACAAATCTTGTGACACAAAGAAAAGGAAGAAAAAGATGGTAAAACTAGGTGTAGGCGATGACAATAATGGGAGAAAGAAAGAAAATTGAAGAGAAAAGAGGAGAGGAAGAGGGTGAATGGCTTAGGTAGGTAAAATTTGAATTAAAGGCTGAAAAATAAAATAAAAATTTATATTTATACTTAGGGTTCAAGGGTATGGATGGCACACACATTAAAAAAAATAAGGGATTTTGCAAAATTTAATTATTTCGCAAGGGAAGGGATTCAAACTTAGGACCTCAATTAATTTCCATGCTTTCTCATATTTCTTTTAACCATTAGGCTTTTTTCTCACTCTTGAAATAGTTTTGCAATATTTATTTTAAAAACACAAGGCATTTCACATACTAGGTTTTAAGGCAAAATTTGTAAAATAATAAAAATGGTGAGAGAGATTGGAACTTGGGTTTCAAGGAATGTTTCACTAACACTTAACCAACAAACCAATACCTCATTTATTTCCTAAAAATGCATAGATAATTTAAAAACTAAGGCATGATCACTCTCTCTGAATTCAAAAACCCGATTCCATTAACCCCAAATTTTTTGAATGCTACATAAAAAGACATAAAATTAAAAAAACTTCTCTCTTTTCTCACACCGTGATTTAAACACAGGACCAAGGAAAACTAAAAACACACTCCACAACCCAACTAGCAGGCTCATTCTGACATTAAAACATGAAAGTAAATGCAATGGTCTAAATTAAAGGTTATCGGAACAGTGGTTTCATAGCCACAAATCTGATTTAAAGATAATTTTTTGTTAATATTTTTGCATGAATATTAATATGATAGGAAAATCGTATGAAAATATAGATAGAAGAATTTTACCGATTTCGTGGTTAGTTAGAAAAAGAAATTATTGAAGAAATTGGGTAAAAACAAGGTATCGAGACCCCGATCTCGTAAAACTGAGTCAAAAATATTTTTATAAATATTTATGAAATGTCAGTAATATGGTATTAAAATTTCGTTAGAAAATTTTAATGTTTGGGTAGTCAATTACTAGAAGGATTAAATAGCTCAATTGTTAAATGAGGAGGGACATAAATTGTAAATAAGCCAAAAGGAGATATTTTGGGCGGCATAAGCTGAGAAAAATCAGGAGAATTAGTGAAATAAGGGTAAAATGGGAAAATAACAAATTTTACTAACATAAAAATGGGACCAATTGGAATATCTAGAATTCTCTTCATATTTTTTTCATTATCATCAGCCAAAAAATGTCCTAGGGGTTTATTCAAGCTGGTACTTCATAATTTTTGCACCAAGTGAGTTAATCCTTGCCTTTTTCTTGTAATTTTTGTCTTTCTAAGACTTTTACAACTAGGTACTATTACTAAATTCATTAGTTTTTGATTTTATGAATGAAATTGAAAGTTGCTATGAGTATGTGATGGAATTTTATGATGAAATAGCATGAAATTGAAGCTTTAATTTGTTTATGAGATGATTTTATTAGGTAATTTCAATAGAAATTGTTTTGTAGGACCTAATTGTGAAAAAGTTTAGAATTAAAGTCTAGTGCTAAAACTCTGATTTCCAAAGGTTGAAAAGTAGTTTAAAGTGATAGAATAAAGTGTTAATTGAGAAAAATCAGCTCAATTGAGAGGTTAATTGAGCAGGGATGAAATTATCATTTATTGAAAGCTTAGGGGAAAATGGTAATTAACATCATGCACTAAAATAGTTTTGGACAGTAGCAGCAGTCTAAATTTTAAAAATCACCAAAAATTGTAGAGATCGAATTAGAGGATTAATAAAATATGAAATTAAAGCTTATTGAGTCTAGTTTTTTATAAAAGAAATAGTGTAAGCAATGGAATTCTAAATCATTAGATATAATAGATTTTGTGAGACAATGTCAGAAAGAATTCAGGTTCCCCTGTTCTGACTTTGGAAAATCATAAAAAAAATTGGATAAAAATAATTAGGGTCTTAAATTTATATTTTTAAAATCCTTAATGATTTTCAAAAGAAACAAATGAGAACATCATCCAAATTCTGTACAATGAGATAATTAATTTTTAGTGAAGAGGGGTAGGAACTGTCAAACAGTGAAATAGATGAAACTTTAAAGAATAAATTGTACTTATTGGCTAAACTAAAAATTCTAAAAATTTTATGGTAAGAATATATGTGAGTCTAGCTTTGGGGAAAATTAGCATATCTTAATTTGGAGTTCTGTAGCTCAAGATATAAATAATTTAGTAACTATGACTCAATGAGACAACTTTGAGTGCACTATAAATAATAATAGAATTATAGAGAATGTTACATATGAACATGAAATGTATTAGATTAATGATTAAATTTATTTATTTAGATCCAGAAAATTCAAATACGAAGCTAGATTGAGGAAAAGAAAACGTTCGGGATTAGTAGATTTTTGTTTAAGAACAATTATCGAGGTAAGTTCGTGTAACTTGAATTATATTCTGAAATGCTTAAAATGTTTGTTATTGATGTGAATATGATTTGAATTCTCATTAAATGAAAATTGATTAAACATTGATATATTTGATAAAAAGGGGAAGAAATCTCGGTTGAATGGAAGGAAAATTCGATCGATCTTTGAAAAGGAATTGACGGTAAAAAGGATCTAGCGCAGACGAATGATCCTATCCTGGTATAGCCCTTCCGAAGAATATGTCAAAAATTGATTTAGCCGGGACGGGTAATCCGAATTAGGGTCTGAATTTAGCCTGGACTGGTAATTCAGATCCAAGTTCATTAGAGTAATTGTCACTGCAGGGGATTTAGCCTAGATTGGTAATCCTGACAATACTCTATGAGTTTATATTACAGGTGATTTAGCTTGGACTGGTAATCCCGCTATAAGGATGAGGTTCGCGGGAGTGTGCTCTCTGAAATGAAAATGTGTGCACATGAATATGAATTGATGGACCCGGATCTGTATACTTAGGTGTACCCCTAAAAATCCATTGAAATTCTAAGTAGTTCAACGGGATAAATATGGAAAAATCATAAGGGAATGGAAATCATGGAATTAATGAGCTCGTCAATCATGCTATATATTATTGATACATGGAAATTATTGAACTAATTTGAATGTTGAGTTTGTGTGTGATAGGGGAATAATGTATTGAATGGGTGTATGAATGTTTATTGCTTTGTATTGAAAATAGTGGGTAAGTATAATTCTTGTTACATGAACTTACTAAGCACAAAGTGCTTACCATGTTTCTTTTTCCCCTATTTTGTAGTGTTAAGAGCTCGGAGGTCGGATTCGATCAGAGATGTATCACACTATCAACCTCAAGATCTCGGTATATAAAGAAACTTTAATTTGGAAATCAATGGCATGTATTAGCTAGTAAAGTAAATGTTAATGTGAAACGAATGTATGGTTAGCCATTGGTATGGCTAACAAATTTTGGTTTTGGTATGTGATGAGGTTATCTTATGAATACGTTAAATGATCTTTAAAATATGTTGAAATGGATTGGTTGTGTTGGATTGGTCTCGGTTTAAAATTGCATGGAAGATTAGATATTTATAAAGGGGTTATATTGAGTTCAAAAAAAAACTTTGGGATTTTGCGAAAAATTTCTTATGGTTTTGATTTAATCCTAGTTTGGTCTCGATGTATGTTTTGGGCTTCGGAGGCCCATCCAAGGGACGTCATGACATGTTTCAATAAATGAATAATATTTAACTCGTAATAATGAAAATTTTATTCGGTAAAATCTGGTAATGCCTCGTACTCTATTCCAGCGACGAATATGGGTAGGGGTATTACATTTGTTGGTATCAGAGCTACGGTTTAGCTTGTTCTCGGACTGACGTAGCAAATACATGATTAGCTATACATGTCATTTAAATTATTGTTGATAGTGTGATATCTCTTGACCATTTGAAATGTGATTTTCTTATAGTAAATGCCTGCCGACCGAGCTCAACTCGAGGAAGCTAGTAGTCATGCTCTGGCTTCAGAACAAAGAGAAGTTAAAGCTACTAGTAGTAGAAGGTCCGAGACAAGGGACCAAAGTGAAGAGGCTAAAATGGTCTTCTATCAAATGATAAATGAATGGTCTACTCAGTATATAAGAACTAACCCTGTAGTGCAGCAAACTCAAGCTCCTCCTCCTCCTCCACCTTTACCGGTTCCTGAGATTCCACAGGGTACATATATTGAATCTTTCAGAAAAGGGAAAGCTCCGGTTGATAAAATCAGAAAATATGGGGCAGAAAAATTCTGAACTACAGTAGATGATGATCCCAAACGAGTTGAGTTTTGGTTAGAGAATACTATACGGGTTTTGGAGGAATTATCTTGCACACCAGAAGAGTGTCTGAAATGTGCAGTATCATTGCTAAAAGATACAGCTTACCACTGGTGGAATACTAAAGTTTCAGTTGTTTCGGAATAAGAAATTGTATGGGAATTCTTTCAGCCTGAGTTCAGAAAGAAATATATCAGTCAGAGGCTCCTCGATCAGAAGAGAAAAGAATTTCTTGAGCTGAAACAAGGTAACAGATCAGTATTTGAGTATGAAAGTGAATTTGTCCAATTGAGTAAATATGCTTGGGAATGGGTACAATCAGAAGCCAAAATGTGCAAACGATTCGCGGAAGTGTTGAATGAAGAAATTAAGCTACTAATCAGAATTCTTGAAATTTGAGAGTTTGCTACATTGGTAGAACGAGCTTATAAAGTAGAAAAATTGAGCAAAGAAAAGAAACAGGTTGAGAGGGAAGCTCGAATTCTTAGTAAAAGATCGATGGGAAAATCCCAGTTTTCTGCCTCAAACAAATTGAAGAAATACCAGGATCGCTCTACCTCAGCTACTGGGTATTCGGGTAGAGAGCGAGGTTTTCAACGCACTAATCCAAGACCTTCCACTCCATCAGTGACCAGTGTTGGCAGTGTTGGTACCCCTAAGCTAAAATGCTAGTACTGTAATAAAACTCATTTTGGTGAATGTTGATTAAAGAGTAAGGCTTGTTATCGATGTGGTTCTTTTGATCATTTCCTTAGAGATTGTCCAGAAAGGGGTGAAAAAGAAGCTGAACAGACATTGAAGCTGAGTAATCCAGTTTCGAGGGGTAGACCACTCGACCATCTGGTGATGTCAGTGGTAGCCAAGGAGCTATGAAAGATACTGCAGGCAGGCCTGAGGCACGAGCACCCGCTAGGACATATGTCATCCGTTCTAGAGAAGATGCCTCAACACCCGATGTTTTTACTGGTACATTTTCTTTACTTGATCTGATATTACTGAATTGATTGATCCTGGTTCTACACATTTATACATATGCACAAAATTATTATTTGTTAAAAAATTATCTGTTGAACCTACTGAATTTGTGGTTAAAGTCTCGAACCCCTTGGGCCAGTTTGTGATGGTAGATAAAGTTTGTAAAAATTGTCCACTGATGGTAAAAGGTATTTGTTTTCCGGTTGACTTGATGTTATTGACTTTTGATGAGTTCAATGTGATATTGGGTATGGATTGGCTAACTCAGCATGATGCAGTAGGAAACTGTAAATAGAAATATATTGTTCTGAACTATCAGAATAAAGAATTACTTCGGGTTAAACCTGATCAGACAGAGGAATTATCTAATGTGATTTTAGTTATGACAGCTCAGAGGTGTGTTAGAAAAGGGTATGATGCTTATTTGGCATATGTGTTAGACACTAAGGTATTTGAGTCAAAGATACAGGCAGTGCTAGTTGTATGTGAATTTTCTGATGTGTTTCCAGAGGAATTACCAGGGTTGCCACCAGAAAGAGAAGTGGAATTTTTTATAGATCTGATTCCGGGAACTACTCCAATCTCTATAGCTCCGTATTGTATGGCTCCTACGGAATTACAGGAGCTAAAGACATAGTTGTAAGAACTTGTTGACAGGGGTTTTGTTCGACCAAGTCATTCATCTTGGGATGCTCCGGTTCTATTTGTGAAAAAGAAGGATGGGTTCTTAAGATTATGTATTGATTACCGACAGCTCAACAAAGTCACTATAAAGAATAAGTACCCATTGCCTCGGATTGATGATCTGTTTCACCAGTTGAAGGGTGCCATTGCATTTTGAATGATTGATCTCCGATCGGGTTATTATCAGCTACGGGTAAAAGAGCCAGATGTGCCGAAGACAACTTTCAGAACTAGGTATGGGCATTATGAGTTTCTGGTTATGCTGTTTGGGCTAACTAATGCACCTGCAGTATTTATGAACCTGATGAATCGGATATTCAGACCGTACTTGGATAGGTTCGTGGTAGTTTTAATTGACGATATCTTGGTCTATTCCTGAGATGAAAATGAGTAAACAGAACATTTGAGAATTGTGTTGCAAATTCTTGGAGAAAAGCAGCTATATGCTAAATTTAGTAAATGTGAATTTTGGCTTCAAGAAGCTGGTTTTCTCAGACATATTGTATCCGCAGAAGGCATCAGGGTAGATCAATTAGAGTCCACCGAAAAATGTATCTGAAGTTAGAAGTTTCTTGGGTTTAGCTGGTTATTATCAGAGATTTGTACAGGGGCTCTCTATGATAGCTTCTCTGATGACTCGTTTATTATAGAAAGATGGTAAATTCGAATAGACTGATGAATGCCAGCAGAGTTTCGATCAATTGAAAGATTTGTTAATGAAAGCACCTGTGTTGGTACAGCCTGAACCGGGTAAAGATTTTATTATTTATAGTGGTGCATCATTAAATGGTTTAGGTTGTGTCTTGATGCAAGAAGGTAAAGTTATAGTCTATGCTTCGAGACAACTTAAGACACATGAAAGAAATTACCCGGTGCGTGATCTTGAATTAATTGCTATTGTATTTGCATTAAAAATATAGCGGCGGCATTACTTGTATGGTGAGAAATGTCATATTTATACTGATCAAAAAAGTCTGAAATATCTGATGACACAGATAGATCTGAATTTGAGACAAAGTAGGTGGCTTGAATTGATAAAGGACTATGATTTGATTATTGATTACCATCCGGGTAAGGCTAATGTTGTTGCTGATGCTTTAAATCGAAAATCTTCGTTTGCTTTGCGAGCTATGACTGCCCAATTGTCTTTGGTTGATGATGGTTCAGTCGTAGTTGAGTTGAGAGTTAGACCGACATTTCTACAACAAATATATGAAGCTCAGAAAAATGATGAGAAGCTACAAGCTAAACAGGTACAATGTAAATCAGGTAATGATTTAGAATTTTAGATTGGGACTGATGGTTGTTTATTATTCAGAGGCAGAGTATGTGTACCGAAGAATTCAGAGCTTGTATAGAAGATTTTACATGAGGCACACAGTGGTACTATGTCCGTACATCCAGGAGGTAATAAAATGTATAATGATTTGAAGAAGATGTACTGGTGGCCAGGTATGAAACGTGATATTTTTAAGTTTCTATCAAGATGTCTGATATGTCAACAGGTCAAAGCAGAACATCAGGTACCTTCAAGATTGCTCCAGCCAATTAGTATACCAGAATGGAAATGGGAAAGAATTACTATGGATTTTGTGTCGGGATTACTATTGTCACCGAAGAAGAAAGATGTCATTTGGGTGATCATTGATCGATTAACAAAATCAGCACATTTTATCCCGGTACATATGGATTATTCTCTAGATAAATTGGTTGAACTATATATATCTGAGATTGTCAGACTACATGGAGTGTCAATCTCCATTATCTCTGATAGAGATCCCATATTTACATCTCGTTTCTAGGAAAAATTACAAGAAGCCTTGGGTATTCAGTTGCATTTCAGCACTGCATTTCATCCTCAGACAGATGATCAATCTGAGAGTGTAATTCAGGTATTGGAAGATATGCTCCAATGTTGTATATTAGAGTTTAAAGGTAATTGGGAGAATTATCTACCTTTGATTGAATTTGCTTACAATAATAGTTATCAGTCTAGTATTAAAATGGCTCCGTATGAAGTTTTGTATGGAAAAAATGTAGAACGGCATTATATTGGACAGAGCTCAGTGAAAAGAAGATACATGGGGTTGATTTGATCCGTGAAACAGAAGAAAAAGTAAAGGTGATTTGGGATAGTCTAAAAGCAGCTTTCGATCGTCAGAAGTCATATGTCGATCTTAAACGAAAAGAGATTGAATTTCAGGTGGGTGATAAGGTATTCCTAAAAGTGTCTCCTTGGAAAAAAGCTATCCGGTTCGGTCGAAAGGGTAAATTGAGTCCAAGATTTATCAGGCCATATGAAATCATAGAAAGAATTGGACCAGTCGCTTATCGATTAGCATTACCATTGGAACTCGATAAAATTCATAAGGTTTTTCATGTGTCTATGCTACGATGGTATTGATCAGATCCGTCACATGTTATTTCTCCATCAGAAGTGGAGATTCAGCCAGATATGACTTACAGTGAAGAACCAGTCAAGATATTAGCACGGGAAATAAAGGAGCTTAGAAATAAAAAGATAAATTTGGTGAAAGTATTATGGCAAAAGCACGAGATTGAGGAAGTGAAATGGGAACTGGAGGAGGCAATGAGGAAACAATACTCGAACCTCTTTACTGGTAAGATTTTCGAGGACGAAAATCCTTAAAAGGGGGAGAGTTATAATGGCCTAAATTCAAGGTTATCGGAACAGTGGTTTCGTAGCCACAAATTTGATTTAAAGATAAATTTATTTTAATATTTTTGCATGAATATTGATATGATAGGAAAATGGTATGAAAATATAGATAGAAGAATTTTACTAATTTAGTGGTTAGTTAGAAAAAAGAAATTATTGAAGAAATTGGGTAAAAATAAGGTATTGAGACCTCGATCTTGTAAAACCGAGTCAAAAATATTTTTATAAATATTTATGAAATGCCAGTAATATGGTATTAAAATTTCGTTAGAAAATTTTAATGTTTGGGTAGTCAATTAAGGGAAAAGGACTAAATTGAAAAAGGTGTAAAAGTTACTAGAAGGATTAAATAGCTCAATTGTTAAATGAGGAGGGACATAAATTGTAAACAAGCCAAAAGGAGATATTTTGGGCGGCATAAGCTGAGAAACATCAGGAGAATTAGTGAAATAATGGTAAAATGAGAAAATAACAAATTTTACTAACATAAAAATGGGACCAATTGGAATATCTAGAATTCTCTTCATATTTTCTTCATTATCATCAGCCAAAAAAAGTCCTAGGGGTTTATTCAAGCTGGTAATTCATAATTTTTGCACCAAGTGAGTTAATCCTTGCCTTTTTCTTGTAATTTTTGTCTTTCTAAAACTTTGACAACTAGGTCCTATTACTAAATTCATTAGTTTTTGATTTTATGAATGAAATTGAAAGTTTCTATGAATATGTGCTGGAATTTTATGATGAAATAGCATGAAATTGAAGCTTTAATTTGTTTATGAGATGATTTTATTAGGTAATTTCCATAGAAATTGATTTGTAGGACCTAATTGTGAAAAAGTTTGGAATTAAAGTCTAGTGCTAAAATTCTGATTTCCAAAGGTTATAAAGTAGTTTAAAGTGATAGAATAAAGTGTTAATTGAGAAAAAACAGTTAAATTGAGAGGTTAATTGAGCAGGGATGAAATTATCATTTATTGAAAGCTTAGGGGAAAATGGTAATTAACATCATGCACTAAAATAGTTTTGGACAGTAGCAGTAGTCTAACTTTCAAAAATCACCAAAAATTGTAGAGATCGAATTAGAGGATTAATAAAATATGAAATTAAAGCTTATTGAGTCTAGTTTCTTATAAAAGAAATGGTGTAAGCAATGGAATTGTAAATCATTAGATATAATAGATTTTGTGAGACAAGGTCAGAATGAATTCGGGTTCCCTGTTCTGACTTTGGAAAATCATAAAAAATTGGATAAAATAATTAGGGGCTTAAATTTATATTTTGAAAATCCTTAATGATTATATTTTCAAAAGAAACAAATGAGAACATCATCCAAATTTTGTAAAATGAGATAATTAATTTTTAGTGAAGAGGGGTAGGAACTGTCAAACAGTGAAATAGGGGATACTTTAAAGAATAAACTATACTTATTTGCTAATCCAAAAATTCTGAAAATTTTAAGGTAAGAAGATATGTGAGTTTAGCTTTGCGAAAAATTAGCAGATCTTAATTTGGAGTTCTGCAGCTCAAGATATAAATAATTTATTGACTATCACTCAATGAGACAGCTTTGAATGCACTATAAATAATAATAGAATTATAGAGAATGTTACATATGAACATGAAATGTATTAGATTAATGATTAAATTTATTTATTTAGATCCAGAAAATTCAAATACGAAGCTAGATTGAGGAAAATAAAACGTTCAGGATTAGTAGATTTTTGTTTAAGAACAATTATCGAGGTAAGTTCGTGTAACTTGAATTATATTCTGAAATGCTTAAAATGTTTGTTATTGATGTGAATATGATTTGAATGTTCATTATATGAAAATTGATTAAACATTGTTATATTTGATAAAAAATGGAAGAAATCTCGGTTGAATGAAAGTAAAATTCGATCGATCTTTGAAAAGGAATTGACAGTAAAAAGGATCTAGCTTGGACGAGTGATCCTATCCTGATATAGCCCTCTCGAAAAATATGTGAAATATTGATTTAGCCCGGACGGGTAATTCGAATTAGGGTCTGAATTTAGCCTGGACTGGTAATTCAGATCCAAGCTCATTAGAGTAATTGTCATTGCAGGGGATTTAGCCTAGACTAGTAATCCTGACAATACTCTATGAGTTTATATTACAGGTGATTTAGCTTGGACTGGTAATCCCGCTGTAAGGATGAGGTTCACGGGAGTGTGCTCTCTGAAATGAAAATGTGCGCACATGAATATGAATTAACGGACCCGGATCTGTACACTTAGGTGTACCCCTAAAAATCCATCGAAATTCTAAGTAGTTCAACGGGATAAATATGGAAAAATAACAAGGGAATGGAAATCATGGAATTAATGAGCTCATCAATCAGGGTATGTATTATTGATACATGGAAATTATTGAAATAATTTGAATGTTGAGTTTGTGCGTGATAAGGGAATAATGTATTGAATGGGTGTATGAATGTTTATTGCATTGTATTGAAAATTTTAGGTAAGTATAATTCTTGTTACATGAACTTACTAAGCACAAAGTGCTTACCATGTTTCTTTTTCCCCTATTTTGTAGTATTAAGAGCTCGGAGGTCGGATTCGGTCAGAGACGTATCACACTATCAACCTCAAGATCTTGGTATATAAAGAAAATTTAATTTGGAAATCAATGGCATGTATTAGCTAGTAAAGTAAATGTTAAACATGCATAACCATGTCCATTTTTCTCCACCAACTTAACCAATGGTCTAATTACCATATAAAGACCTCCAATTTAAAATTTCATAACAATTGGACACCTGTAACATACAGAACTCAACTTTTGTAGTTTTTACAATTTAGTCCTTTTGACTAAATTGAGTGCCCAAATGTCAAAATTTTCGAACGAAATTTTAACAAAATCTTTTCGTGAAACTGTAGACCATAAAAATATAATAAAAATAATTTTTTCCTCATCGGATTTGTGGTCCCGAAACCACTATTCTGATAACCTTAAATTTGGGCCATTACATAAACAGCTTCACAATAATGGAAATCATTCTTACGTGGGTTTTAAGACTTGGGTAGTGTTCATTAAGTAGTAAGAATACTACAAAAGTTTACATTCATGTTGTGGTCGCAAATATACTAAGGTCGCAGGAATAGTATTTCGTAAACAAACTTGTCGAAACCAATTTTTGAAAACAAAAATTAGTTGTCGACTTAAAAATGAAAATTGGAGTCGCCACCGATCTTTCATTAAGGTGTGATCGGACCACCTTGAAAATGGTTTTTGGTCTACAAGTTTTAAAAAGAACGGGTTCGAGAGCCAATTACGTACGAGGAAGGGTTAGCACCCTCGTAGCACCCAAAATTGGTACCTAGTTGATTAATTAGTGTCTTAATGTCGAATGATGACAACCCAAGTTCTTGAAAAAAATGATTCCTCTTTTATCAATACCATATATTTTTTAAAAACGTTTGGGGTAAATTTGAATGAGTGTAAAAGGCTTTCTCGTCTTGAAGCAACAAAATGTTGCACCCGGTAAGTTAGGGTGTAACATTTGAATTCTCAAGAATAAGTTAACTTTCAAAAACTTTATTGAAATTTAGCGATTTTGAAATATAAGAAATTCTTAGCCGTTTTAGTTCAACAAGAAAATCGAAACCCCGTAAGTTAGAGTACGATTCCTCAATGTTCCAAAGACGACATGTAGCTTGCTTTTAATTTTATTAAAAACATATATTTTTAAAAATAAAAAGGACATTTCGAATTAACAAGAAAACTGAGACCCTGTAAGTTAGGGTACGATTTCTCGAAACTTCAAAACGCCTTATAAAGCTGACTCAAAACGTATTTAATTGATTAGCTTGACATAAAGAAAAAAAAAAGAAAATCAATAATGATCACATATACTGAAATTTGGCTCACGATACAATAATGAGAAATAAGAGCGTAATTGTTTGCAGGGCATAATAATACATATCAAGAATATAAAATAATATATAAATGCAAAAGAGCAAATTAAGGTATACATATATATAACAATAGCCACACATCATATATTATGCTAACATTCAAAGGCTAATGTATTAAAAGTCAATCCAAGCATTAAACAAATTAACACACATGACTTTATAAAAATTTTAAAAAATATATATCCATAAAAAGAGATTTAAAACCATCCATACAAAATAATATACATATATACATTGATCTTAACTAAATAATTCCTGAAAACTTTATAAAAATAATAATGCGCGTATATAGCTAGAAAGGTTTAAATGAACAAAACATATAATAAAATGGGGTCTTGAAGTACATATTATATATAAAAAACGGATTTTTAAAAACAAAAACATATTTAAATGGAAACTTAGTTACTAAATTTAATAATATGAAATTGAGATAAAAAGAAAAAAATATAACCCCCATATGAATATAAAAAAAATACTATACAAGAATGTTATCATATAAATCCTTTAAAGCATAAAAAAAGTGAATTTATGAAAAATAAAAATCATTACAAGTATTATGTTAGATTTTAAAAATAAATAAAATAAAATAGTACATTATAAAATTAAATAATAACAATTGATAAAAATACTAAAATAATAACCTATAGAATAAAATTGCATATAAAAAATAAATTGTCATATAAAAAAAAGGGTACTTACGCTAATAATAATAGTAATAGTAATAGTAATAATAATAATAATAATAATATATTTTTAAAAATAAACCAATTTGCAAAAAGGACTAAATAGTCAATAAAACTAAAACAACAAGAAATAAATGAAATTCAAGCAAAATGGAGGATTAAATTGCAACACGCGAATTACATGGGGGCCAAATCAGAAATAATCCACCGCCCCAAAATGCTGCGCAGCGACGTGGATTAAAATGTCATGAAGGTAAAATATTTGGGCCAAATTAAAAGAGGAACCATGGGTTTAATTAAAACGCGCTGCAAAAAGGGAGGCCTAACTGCCCAAATTTCCCATTTAAGGCTAGAACGCGCGGACCTTGCTTGCAGGTCGGGTCGATGCGCAGATCTACCCTCACCAAACGGTGTCTTTTTGCTTTTCAGTAAAGTAAAAGAAAAGTTAAAAAAAAACATTTTATTTCATTTTCTCCCTAAAAAACTGCTTTGCTCTGCTAGGGTTTTTCTTTTAACCCTTGAGCACCGTCGCTCATTTGTCCCTTCACCGAAGCTCCGATTGCGATGGAGATGGTGGCGACACGTCGGCTCCAACAAAAAGGTAAGCTTTCTCTCTTCCCTTTCTTGTTATTTAAATCAAGATTAAAAAATAAAAACGAAAAAAATAAAAATATATATATAAACAAAAAAATAAAAGAACGATGAACACCAACAACGTAAAACAGAGGAAAAAAAAAGAAAATCACCTATGTATTCAAAAAAAGATTTTTGTGTCTGTATTCAGTTTTTCTTTGTATTTCTTTTTCATAAATCCCCTCATAATACAAAATCAAATCAGCCTTTTATAGCTCAAAAAGAGGAAAAAAACAATTTATTATCCCTCTTTTTACACTGTTTTTCTTTTTTTTGAACTCTTTTAGTCCACTTTACAGGTGAATGTGGGGGGGCACGGTGCAAGGTGTGGCACGAGTGGAGGAGGCCGATTTCGAATCTTGTGGTGGCTGGAGTCTGCTGGAGGCGGCGGCTAAGGCTTGCTGCCTAGGGTTTGTTAGGTTTTAGTTTTGTGTTGGGCTAAGGTTTAGGTTGGGTCTTTGGGTTTATAATGGGTAATTGGGCTTAGGTGGGTATTAGGCCCACTATTGGGTTTGTAAAAGAATTATTTTTAGACTTTAAAATGTTTTACGAGCCCGGACAGAAAAATTGGGTATTACAGCTGCCCCTTTTTTCTTGTTGTCGTGTAACGAGGACAGGGCAAAGACTTTAAAGTGGCCAATTTTGCTCGGTCGTACTAGACCTTGGTGCTCCTCTTCTTCTTCAAACATCCTCATTCCTTCCTACTGCATCTTCAGAGGTATAGGAACTAGCGCTTCAATCTACTCCTCTGTAATGTCAGGGAGATAGGATTTGTACCTTGTAGCTTCTTAAAAGAACAAAATTTGCTATCTTTAGTCTGCTCCACTATAACTTCAAGGAAATAAGACTTGTAGCTTCAACTTGTTCTGCTGCAACTTTAAGGATAAGTCTGATACGATATGCTCTACTACAACCTCAGAGAGATGAGATTTATCATTTTGATCCGCTCCACTGCAACTTTAGGGAGATAGGATTTATTTCTTCTGTCTTCTCTACTACAACTTCAGGGAGATAAGATTGGTTTCTTTTGTTTGTTCCGTTGCAACTTCAGAGAGATAAGACTGCTATCCTTGATCTACTTCGCTACCAATACAGGAAGACATGATCTGTTATCTTTGATCTACTTCACTACCAATACAAGAAAACAAGATTTGCTATCTTTGATCTACTTCGTTGCCCATACAGGAAGACAAGATCTGTTATCTTCGATCTACTTTGCTACTAATATAGGAAGACAAGATCTGTTGTCTTTGATCTACTTCGTTGCCAATACAGGAAGACAAGATCTGTTATCTTCGATCTACTTCGCTGCCAATACAGGAAGACAAGATCTGTTATCTTCGATCTACTTCGCTACCAATATAGGAAGACAAGATCTGCTATCTTCGATATACTTCGTTGCCAATACAGGAAGACAAGATCTGTTATCTTCGATCTACTTCGCTACCAATATAGGAAGGGAAGACAAGATATGTTATCTTCGATCTACTTCGCTACCAATATAGGAAGACAAGATCTACTATCTTTGATCTACTTTGCTGCCAATACAGGAAGACAAGATCCGTTATCTTCGATCTACTTCGCTACCAATATAGGAAAACAAGATCTACTATCTTTGATCTACTTTGCTGCCAAGACAGGAAGACAAGATCTGTTATCTTCGATCTGTTCTCTGGGGAAAATGACATGTATAATTCATTTTATGAACCTAATTATGCCTAGTGATTAGGATGTCATGATCAAAATGAATCAAATGCTCCTAACTAGACGCGTATGAATGATGTTTGTATTAATGTAGAATGTCATTTTTCGAGAATGATCTTTCGTTATCGCTTAGGTTGTTGTTGCTCAAAGTTTATTAAGGATTTATCACTGACGTGCTACAACGCCTTCTTACTCAGCTGGCATCTCCAAAGAAACACTTGATCAGATTGCCCCCACTGTAAACTTCCAAGTTCGATCCATTGGGATGCAAAATTTGTACCATCTCTCTCCCGTTGTAACCCAAGGGTAAAAAGATCTGGCCTTTTCTCAATCCTCTCCTATCACAATTCAAGGATACAGAATGTGAAACTCTTTGGTCTCTTACACCATTCCCAGGGTGTCATACCAAATGAAGAATTTTCTTCTCCGAGGAAACCTCTTCTTATTGCTTGCATGTTTATTTAAGCTTTGTCACCAACCTGACATCTTGCCATTTTGATCAATGAATGTTTTTGACAACAAAATCCAAAGAGAAAGTCCTAATTTAGACTCTTCCTTCTCAGATTTCCAACCTTTAAGCTTGGTGCATTCTAAACAATAGTCCTATTTTAGATTCCCGTATTATTTAGAAACTTCTAGAGTAATATGCAAAACTTCCCTTGTAAAAGTTTTATTAGTCTATTAGTCATTATTCCAATGCAACATGCTTGCAAGAGATCATAACAATGGGTAAGAATAGAATTGATTTAGAGCATGGCTCCGAAATTATCAAAGATAATAAAGAAATATAATAAAGAAATTAGTTAGGAACACATATCTTGGAAAAGAATGAAGTATTCCAAGAACAACAAATTCAATATAAATAGTATGAAGACTAGGTGTCTTAGATATCGCAGCTTGAACTTCTCTGTACAAACTTTCTGAAGATCATTCTGAGTTTGACATGTGTTTAGAAGATCTACAGTACTCTGTCGATGCCTTAAGATGTCGCATACCCTTTCCTGCTGATTCAAGTATAGCAAGACCACTGCATGCCCCATTTTGATCAATATTTGAACTGCCCTGACCATCTCATGCCCTATTCTGATCAATATTTGAGCTGCTCTTTTTGGGTTTTCAACTCAAATCCCTTTGGCCTTAAGGCGCCCTTTGCGGGTTTTCACCTTGGTTCTTTCTCCTTCTTCAGTAAAGTATTTCTTGACAAAATCTGAGTTTACTGGATTAGGCAAGTTTTTTCCATCCATCTCAGTCAGAATCAATGCTCCCCCAGAAAAGGCCTTTTTTACAACATAAGATCTTTCCCAATTTGGCATCCATTTCCCTCTAAAATTCTTTTGTAGAGGAAGAATTTTTTTCAACACTAGGTCCCCCTCGTGGAATTCTCTAGGACGGACCTTTTTGTTGTAGGCTCACATCATTCTTTTTTGGTACATCTGACCGTGCTGAATAGCTTTTAGCCTTTTTCCCTCTATTAAGTTCAACTGATCGTATCAAGATTGGACCCATTCTGCTTCATCCAACTTTAGCTTAGCCAGCACTTGGAGAGAAGAGATTTCAACTTCAATGGGTAAAACTGCCTCCATACCATAAACTAAGGAGAAAGGAGTTGCCCCGGTGGAAGTCTTGATTGATGTTCGATAAGCAACAAGGGCAAATGGTAATTTCTCATGCCAGTCCTTATAAGTCTTAGTCATTTTCCCTACAATTTTCTTGATATTTTTATGGACCGCTTCCACTACACCATTCATTTTTGGGTGATACGGCGACGAATTGTGATGTTTGATCTTGAATTGACTGCAGACCTCCGCTATTGAGCTGTGTTGTTCAAATCAATGCATTGTCAGATATGATTCTTTCAGGCATTCCATATCGACATATTATCTCCCTTTTCAAGTACTTGCCGACTGCTGACTTTGTGACATTAGCATACGAAGCAGTTTCTACCCATTTAGTAAAGTAATCAATGACCACAAAGATGAAGCGATGCCCATTAGAAGCCTTCGGTGATATTGGCCCAATGACATCCATACCCCACATGGAGAAAGGCCATGGAGAAGTCATAACATGAAAATGCGAAGTAGGTGCATGCACTTTATCACCATAAATTTGACATTTATGGCACTTCTTGGCATAATTGATGCAATCTCCCTCTATGGTGCCTAGCCATCGTGAATCCACTGGCATGCGTTCCGTAAATACCCTCATGGACCTCCTCCAAGATTTTCTTAGCCTCCACAGCGTCTACACATCTTAATAGTACCTGATCCTTTCCTCTCCTATATAAGATCTCGCATCCAAGACATAATCAATGGCCAATCTTCTCAGAGTCCTCATATCATTCTCAGTTGCCTGGTCAGGATACTTACGATTCTTCACATATCGTAATATATCTTGATACCAAGGAATATCATCAATTTCCCCTTCTTCGATATTATAACAATGAGCTGGGCTTTCATAGATGCTCATCTGGATAGGCTTCATGTCCTCTTGTCTGTTCACTTTGATCATGGAGGCTAGAGTAGCTAATGAATCAGCCATCTGGTTCTCATCTCATGAGAGATAGCAGAAAGTAATGTCCTCAAACTCTTTAATCAATTTGAGGACCAACTTTTGATAACTGATTAATTTGGGATCTCTCGTTTCCCATTCTCCTTTGAGTTGATATATCACCAATGCTGAATCCCCATATACCTCTAATACGTTGATTTCACGTTCCATAGCTGCACGAATGCCCATGATGCACACTTCGTATTCTGCCATGTTCTTTGTGCAATCAAAATCCAATTTTCAAATAAAAGTATGATGATCTCCGTTTGGAGATACTAGAACTGCCTCAATTCCATTGCCCACAGCGGTCGAGGCTCCATCAAAGTTTAGCTTCCAAATGTGACCTACTTGGGAATTGTCTTCAGTAGCTGCTACATACATCAAGTTATCATTTGGGAAATCAAAACTCAATGGCTCGTAATCCTCCAAATCTCTACTAGCTAAAAAGTCAGGTATGGCACTCCCTTTCACAGCCTTTTGACTCACATAGACTAAATCAAATTCGAAAAGTAAGATCTGCCATCTGGCCATCCTCCAATTCAAAGTAGTTGATTCCATCATATACTTTAAAAGATCTAAATTTGAAATTAGCCAAGTCGTATGGTATAACATGTACTGCCTTAACCTCCAAGTTGTCCAAACGAGGGCACAACACAACTTTTCAACAGGCGAGTATCTCATCCACAACCAGTGAATTTCTTACTGATATAATATATTGCCCTTTTTTTCCTTCCCATTTTATCATGTTGACCTAGTACACACCTCATGGAATTATCAAACACTGTTAGATACAATATTGACGACCTATTCGAGCTGGGTGGTGACAGCACTGGAATGTTAGATAAATATTATTTTATCTTGCCAAAAGCTTCATTGAATTCTTCATCCCATGTTCCAGGATTATGTTTCTTCAGAAGACGAAATATGGGATCACATTTCTCAGTTAGTTGTGAAATGAACCTAGAAATGTAGTTCAGCCTTCGTAAAAAACCTCGAACTTACTTCTGAGTGTGTGGTGGAGGTAAATCTCGTATTGCCTTGACTTTGTCTGGGTCAATCTCGATTCCCTTTTCACTGACTATGAAGCCTAACAGCTTTCCTGACCTGGCACCAAAAGTGCATTTCGCTGGATTAAGCTTGAGCTGGAACTTTCTCAATCTTAAGAATAATTTTCTTAGAATCCACACATTTTCCTCTTCTATTCTAAACTTTGCGATCATATCGTGAACATAAACCTCGATTTCCTTGTGCATCATGTCATGGAATAAGGCTACCATGGCTCTTTGGTATGTCGCTCCTGCATTCTTTAATCTGAACAGCATCACTTTATAGCAAAACGTTCCCCACAACATGATGAACATAGTCTTTCTCATGTCTTCAATATGCATCTTTATCTTATTATCCAGAAAAACCATCCATAAAGGAAAACAATGAATAGCCTATCGTATTATCCACCAAAGTGTCAATGTGAGGCAATAGGAAATTGTCTTTTGGACTAGCCTTGTTCAAACCCCTGTAATCCACACACATTCGTACTTTCTCATCTTTCTTAGGAACTGGTACAATGTTGGCTACCTATTCAGAATATTTGACCTCTTATAGAAAATCGGCATCAAACTGCTTTTTAACCTCCTCCTTTATTTTTAACATGACATCAGGCCTCATCCTCTTGAGCTTCTACTGCACTGGCTTGGAATCCTCTCTTGTAGGAAGGCGATGTACTACAATGTCAGTACTTAACCCGGGCATATCTTGGTATGACCATGCAAAGACATCTTTGAATTCTTGGAGTAATTCAATGAGGTCTCGTCTTGTATTTGCAGAAATATCAGATCCGATCTTCACCTCTTTTCCTTCTTCCAAGCTCACAATTTCTATTGATTCCTTATGAGGTAGGATCTACTTCTCTGCCCGTTCTACCATCCTTAACAAGTCTGGAGATAAACTACAGTCTTTGTCATCTTCGAAATCATGCGATCCCTCTAAACACTTGACTCGTTCAAAAAGAGATTCTGAGTTTGTAAGAGCAACACTCGTATCATTGATATCGAGGGACCTGTTATAGGTATAAAAACGATATGGATTCAAGAATAATTATTTGTGCAATATGGTCATGAATGAGATGCAAGAATAATTAGGGAGAAAATTCAAAATACTACTCATATGGAAAGAAAGAAAGAAATTTTGCTAAAAAATGATTGCAAAGATGTACTTCATTAAAATAATGATTTTTGGACATAAGCCTATTTCACAAAGGAATTCTTATCGCTTCTAGGCTAAAAGTAATAAGGGTGTTCTGAACATTACTCTGAGGAAGTCTTAAAAACTATAGGTATCTCTTCTGCAGTCCAATTATTTAGCACGCTCCCTAGTTCATAAGGGCAGATATCCAACAATGACCCTCCCTCAGTTGCTTCTTCACAAATGGCATGAATATTTCCCAACACCTCATTAATACTTCCATTTATTAGCATTCCTTGCTTATGATGAATAAATCCTCTCGATACAAAAATCTTGGATAGGTGAGGAAAGGTCAAAGGCTCCCATTTAACTTCATCTCCTATCAAACGAGCCCTTCTTCTTTCTCTCTTCTTTTCTTGCTTCACCCTCCTTTGCTTTATATCTGGCTAGCAGCCTAAGCCAAATCGGTCATGCTAGTCCTTCAATATTGGGCTTTAACTCTACCCTGAAGATATCTCCCCAATCCTTTTCTTGGCAACGCTCCTTTTCCCATCATCAATTGTAGACCTATCTTTGTAGTCTTTGATATCTTCGGCATCGGGATATTGTTTCCTTCGGTAACAAATGTAGCATTCATGAAATCTAAAGACCGAAAAGAACATTCCACTGCATCATCACTCGTCTCTAAATACGGTGTATTATTGTCTCCAACTGCAATGATATCTTATTCTGTGTTTATCATTACTAGCCGACCTTCTGACACCAGCTTCAACTTTTGATGTAATGATGACGGCACCGCCCCCGCTGAATGTATCCATGGCCTCCCTAATAAGCAATTATAGGAATGCTTGATATCCATTACTAGGAAGTCCACCTCATAGGTAGTTGGGCCAATCAACAGGGGTATCTCAATTCTTCCCATAACTCTCCTTTGTGTGCCATCAAATGCCCTTACTATATTTTGGCATGTCTTCATATGTGAACTATCCACAAGTAACCTATTGAGTGTGGATAGGGGCAATACATTCAATGTTGATCCGTTATCTACCAGAACTCCTAGTAACGTGTACCCTTTGCATCTGGTAGTGATGTGCAAAGCTCTAGTAGGCCCCATACCCCCAGGTGGTATTTCATCATCGTGGAAGAAAATAAAGTTATCAGCAGTTATATTGCCGACCAGTCGATCTAATTTATTGACAAAGATATCGTTGGCCACATAGATTTTGTTTAGCATTTTCAACAGCGCATTTCGATGCCCTCTGAGCTTAAAAGTAATACTAGCACAGATATGCGAGCTGGTTGTTTATGCAACTGTTCCACAACACTGTACTCGCTATGTTTCAAAAATTTTAGGAACTCCCTAGCTTTCTCTTCTTTTATTGGCTCATTAACTAGCAGTTCAGATTCGACTGCTTTTTCCTTCTTTTCTGTCAAAGCTTCTCCTTTTGTTGACATTATTATGACATTTATCAGGTTGTAGCGCTTTCCACTACGAGTAGAGGAGCCCACATCCTGGCCCTTTTTTGAAATACTAGTTACATCCTCCTTCCCCAGAATTGTCACATTACAATCAGAATTCCAGGGAACCTTCTTGTTATCCTTATAAGCAAAAACAATCGGTTTTTGAATGATGACCCTTGGTGTTATCCGCGCTCCAGCCTCACTATTCTTAGGTCGCGAAATGATGACCACAGGATAGTTAGCTTTTGGAAACTCCAATGTTGATTCTGATGTGCATATATATCCCTCCTCCTTAATTTCTCCACAAAATTCTATCTCTTTATTATCCATCATACATTGAACCATAGTTCTGAACTCTGCACACTCTTGGACTTCATGTCCCATTTCATGGTGGAACTCACAGTAGTTCCTTCTCCTTTCATAACTTCATTCAGAAATGATTAATCTCCTTTTCACCATCTCCTTCGAGACCCAACTCAAAGGAGTTTTTACGTCTGCAATGTCTGCCTTAACTCTTCTGTTTCCACTCATCATATTCACCCTATTATCAGTATGATTAGGTAATGGATATTTTTTACTGGTCAAATCATCAAGTTTGACAACACCCATACTGATGAGCCTTTCAACCAACTTCTTAAATGCAGTACAATTTTCAATTGAATGCCCCGTAATTCCCGCATGATAGTCGCATTGTGCATTTGCGTCGTACCATTTGGGGTACGATGGTTACAAGGGGTTTAGATAGAAAGGGGAAACAATGTGTGCATCAAATAAACTTTGATATAGCTCCCTATATGACATTGGAATTGGTGTGAACTAGAGCCTCTCGGTGCTTTGTCTTGTACCGGATTCCTGTCTTGATGAACCTTGTTGGTTAGCAGCCACCTTTCTTGGCTGATTCATCGTTATTGATTTTGAATAACCCTTGTTATATACACTCGTGTTGTTCACATTATTCTCCTTCTTCTTCGAGGCTGATCTTCTGTTGCTCTCTCCAGTATCGATCTTCCCACTCCTTATGGTGTTTTCAATCATCTCACCATTCATGACTATGTCAGGAAAGCTTTTTGTGGCACTTCCTAACATATGTGTGATAAACGGTGCTTTGTGTGTTAATGAAAAGCACTGTCCCACCACCTCTTTGTATATTGCCTAAAGATTTTGTTCTACTTCTTTTCCATATTTTGAAGGGTGATTCTATCAGGAACAATGTCTGTTACATGACTGTACTGTTTCATGAACGCCTGTGCTAAATCCCTCCATGAACTAATCATGGTACGACTCAATTGATTGTACCATTTAGATGCTGCCCCTACGAGGCTATCCTAAAAGAAATGTATTAGCAACTGGTCATTATTAACATATCCAGCCATCCGCCTGCAAAACATGGTGATATGAGCCTCCGGGCAACTGGTTCTATTGTACTTTTCGAATTCCAACATTTTAAACTTGTGAGGGAGTACCAAATCCGGGACTAAGCTCAGATCTTTAGCATCAATCCCACGATAGTTCTTAGCAACTTCTATTGCCTTGAATTTTTCTTCGAGCCATTTGCACCTTTCTTCTAGCTGTTTTGGCAATTTTTCCTTTATTTTTCCTTTTTCAGCCACATCATCAAAGTCAGGAATGGCAGGATTAACAAGGTTGTTTCCAGGGTTAGAGCCTGATCCGGCTAGGAGGTTCGTTGACATTGGGGCACCAGCTTGAAATTGCTGAGGCCTGATTGTGACAGAAGATTTACGCGGATATTCCTCAACTTGGGTCCGTACATGTGGAGGAGTAAAGCCTGGAGGATAGAGAGGTTCATCATCGTTTTCTTCTTCAACATTGGTCATAGGGCCCTTTCCCTTATCGCTTTCCTCGGTCAATAGTGTCTTTTTAGGACTCCAACATCTTCTTTAACATATCTTGTTGTATTTTATCTAACCGCTCATGCACTTGTTGCTGAAGTCGGTCTTGCATTTCCTTCTGGTACTGTTCAAGTTTATCCAATATCTGATCCATGTCTTTAGTTTTTGCTCGATTGCCGTAACGGTGTTTGGTTGGTTGGTTGGTTTCCAAGTTAACTGAGTAATGATTTTAATTGATTAGGAACTTTTAATAGTCTTTGATGCATATGATGCAATGAATGATATGAATGCAAGAAAAGTGTTAATTCTAATTCAATTCCACTTAGAAAACTTTACTAAAGAAAAAAAATTCTTAACATAAATTGGCTACAAATAAGACTTTACCCTAATACTTAGAACTCTAATCTCCCTAAGTAACGAGGCTAACTCTTGCCCCCGATCTGATTCCAATTCATACTTCACACTTAGTGCATCGGCTTGTATTGCCAAAGTCTGTAGGTGCTCAGCTACCTCTCGAATCTGAGCCATAGCTTCTCCCATAATGTGATCCCTTTTTGTAACTTGATCCTGGAAGTAGTGAAGCTATTCATTCTAATGATCTTGGTTTGCTTCCATATACTTGATCCGAGTTTCACAGTTTTGTAATGCCATTTCTAGTTCTTCCATTTTTCTTTTCATTTGCTCGATCCTGCTTAAGCTTGCTTTTTAACTCTATCACGGAATTATGATTCCGATATTGATGAACAGTTTTCTCAAGTTCAGCCACTCTAGCTTTTAGTTCATCCTTTTCATTTTGGCCTTCTGACAATCTCTTTTCAAGGGACCTATTTTGCATCTGGGCCTCCTAGAATTTCCTTTCCCATCTACCAGCCTTGATCTTTTCTTCTTGAATTTCTTGACACCACTGCTCTGAAGTTTTCCCCAACCCAGCAATTCTAACTGACAGACGTAGCTTCTTATAATCTGTCTTCAAGCTACCTAAATCTTCCTCGGCTTTGTTCCCTTTCTTAGTTTTTCAATTTCTAGCTTTTTAACATCCATGTCTAGTCTCAAATTCATCTTCTCTTCTTCCATTTTCTCTAGCTTCTTTTCTAACTCTGAATTTCTTCTTTCAAAGTCCTGCCTTATAATTTCTAACTCAGAGGGGACAACTCCTAAATGCTTTCCTGACGGTTGATTGTCTCCCCGACTTGGCACGGGTATATTATCATTGATCCTCCTGCCTCGCCACTCAATATATTTAGGAGTCGTCGTCAGACCTACTGCCAATCTCTTCATTCGTCGAGTCTGGTTCCAAGCATTGGACATTTCTCAAATACTCTTATTGTACCCATCGCCTTTATATGAGAATTCACACTGAGCTAGTCCTTGAGTTGTGGGTACAAACTGTCTTGATCTATACTGTCTTAGTACTAACAACGTTGCATAGCTAATTGATCCCCAAATCCCAAGTAAAGGGACCTAGTCAAAATCTCCACATCTATATGAGATATCATCTGGAAGCATCCAATAAGCTCTCTATTCGATATCTTCTTCTGGAATATTCTAAAGAATTACCACCCATTTTTCTTTCGAGATATCATCCTGCCTCGGTACATCTATTATCTCCTTTAAAGGTGAATAATTTTCGGAGAAGACCCGATAAGAAACCTTATCAACTTTCTAAAAGTGACTGTGAAACCATGCTAAGAGGAGTTGCACACATCCAATGAATCTACCTTCACTGGCTCTCCGACATTTGTTCAGTGATCTGAAAGTTTCTGTAAAAATTACCGGGATTGGTGTAACCCCTTTACCAAGTCACTCAAAAAGATCAGTTACTGCTTCATCAACATGTCCTAAGGTTTTGGGAAAGACAAATAAGCCATAGATACTCAAGGCAAAGACATCAACTTTCTTTCTCGTATCTTGGTGTGCCAAAATTAGATCCTTCAATTTCTTCCAAGGAATGCATTTGCTATCCCCCTTTTGTTTGATTCGGGCTACGACCCATTGCTCACTCATCCCAATAATATTCATCAATTTCTTCAAAAAGGTTAGGGCATTAGTAGCTCTCGAGTAAGCTTTGTCTACTTGGATCTTCGAAAAATGAAGTAAGGCCATATATTCCTCCACTGTAGGCACCAGATCAACTCTTCCAAAAGTGAAACAACTGTAAGCAGGATTCCAAAATTGGGCGAGAGCACGAAACAAGTGTCTATCCACCTTTATGTCAACCAGATAAGGCAAATCTCCATAGCTAGAGTAAAAAAGCTGCTTAACCTCATCGTTCCATTGGTCCCAAATTTCCTTCAATTCCTGTATACTATTTTGGGTTACACTAATACGAGTAAAGTCCCATAACTCTGATACATATCCTTCGGCCAAGCCATCACCTTTTTCCTGCTGTGCCACCTCAGACGAAGTTTGGACAGCCACATTATCCTCCACTTCATCAAGAAATCTCTTTTCCATGATAAGATTTCTATCTAGTAACCGAATATGAACTAATGCCTTTTAGGATGTAATGCTATGCAGTCAAAATGTCATGCAATCAAAGCAAAACACACCAAAGTTATTATCATGTATAAAAACATAATTCATCACAAACAGGAAATAATAAAAGCACCTATTCAAGAATCTACTAGGGTTTGGTATAGTTCTACCTAGGGCAAGTTCCTAAAGCTCACTTTATGAGGTTTAGTTTCTAGAGCAAATGTACTCAAACCAGTAGATTCCTCGATCCTCACCCATTATAGGCTCATATGGACCGAGTTCAGTTCAGGGGAATACATTTCCCTACGGCTGCACGGAGATGAAAATCTCACGAAGACAGAGGTACGGATGTATCCCGAAAGCGGTCCACTACACTGCACGGAGGTGAAAAACTCACGAAGAACTAACTTCTCGCTCCCACTTAAAGGGGTAAAATTGACCAACCAATGCAATGCACTATGCAAATGCACATTGACAAATTTGGACAACACTGTGATTAAAACCATGAAAATAACAGATAAAATGCAAAAAGAGAAATCGCAAATTTTTAATTTTTCGACAAAAAAGACAAAAATTAATTAAGTTGTGGCTTAACTCTCAAAATAAGTCCCCAGTGGAGTCGCCAAGCTGTCAAAACCACTTTTTGAAAACAAAAATTAGTTGTTGCCATCGATCTTTCATTAAGGTGTGATCGGATCACCTTGAAAACGGTTTTGGTCTATGAATTTTAAAAAGAACGGGTTTAGGAGCTAGTTACGTATGAGGAAGGGTTAGCACTCTCGTAGTTCCCAAAATTGGTACCTAATTGATTAATTAGTGTCTTAGTGTCGAATGATGAAAACCCAAGTTCTTGAAAAAAATTATTCCCCTTTTATCAATACCATATATTTTTTAAAAACGTTTGGGGTAAATTTGAATGAGTGTAAAAGGCTTTCTCGTCTTGAAGCAACAAAATGTCGCACCCGATAAGTTAGGGTGTAACATTTGAATTCTCTAGAATAAGCTAACTTTCAAAAACTTTATTGAAATTTAGCGATTTTGAAAAATAAGAAATGTTCAGCCGTTTTAGTTCAACAAGAAAATTGGAACCCCTTAAGTTAGAGTACGATTCCTCAAAGTTCCAAAGACGATATGTAGCTTGCTTTTAATTTTATTAAAAACATATATTTTTGAAAATAGAAAGGACGTTTCAAATTAACAAGAAAATCGAGACCCCGTAAGTTAGGGTATGATTTCTTGAAACTTCAAAACGCCTTATAAAGCCGACTCAAAACGTATTTAATTGATTAGCTTGACATAAAGAAAAAAAAGAAAATCAATAATGATCACATATACTGAAATTTTGCTCACAATACAATAATGAGAAATAAGGGCGTAATTGTATGCTGGGCATAATAATACATATCAAGAATATAAAATAATATATAAATGCAAAAGAGCAAATTAAGGTATACATATATATAACAATAGCCACACATCATAAATTATGCTAACATTCAAAGGCTAATGTATTAAAAGTCAATCCAAGCATTAAACAAATTAACACTCATGACTTTAAAAAAAATTTAAAAAATATATATCCACAAAAGGAGATTTAAAACCATCCATACAAAATAATATACATATATACATTGATCTTAACTAAATAATGCCTGAAAACTTTATAAAAATAATAATACGCGTATATAGCTATAAAGTTTTCAATGAACAAAACATATAATAAAATAGGGTCTTGAAGTACATATTATATATAAAAAACGGATTTTTAAAAACAAAAGCATATTTAAATGGAAACTTAGTCACTAAATTTAGTAATATGAAATCGAGATAAAAAGAAAAATATATAACCCCCTTATGAATATAAAAAAAATTATACAAGAAGGTTATCATATAAATCCTTTAAAGCATAAAAAAAGTGAATTTATGAAAAATAAAAATCATTACAAGTATTATGTTAGATTTTAAAAATAAATAAAATTAAATAGTACATTATAAAATTAAATAATAACACTTGATAAAAATACTAAAATAATAACCTATAGTATAAAATTACATATAAAAAAAAATTGTCATATAAAAAAAGGGTACTTACGCTAATAATAATAGTAAATTAATTTTTTTAAAAAATAAACCAATTTAAAAAAAGGACTAAATAGTCAATAAAACTAAAACAACAAGAAATAAATGAAATTTAAGAAAAATGGAGGATTAAATTGGAACACGCGAATTACATGGGGGGCCAAATCAAAAATAATCCGTCGCCACAGAACGCTACGCAGCGACGTGGATTAAAATGTCATGAAGGTAAAATATTTGGGCCAAATTAAAAGAGGAACCAAGGGTTTAATTAAAACGCGTTGCAAAAAGGGAGGCCTAACTGCGCAAATGTCATGAGGGTCGGGTCGACGCGCGGGTCTATCCTCACCAAACGACATCGTTTTGCTTTTCAGTTAAGTAAAAAAAAGCTTAAAAAACACATTTTATTTCATTTTCTCCCTAAAAAACTGCTTTGCTTTGCTAGGGTTTTTCTTTTAACCCTTGAGCGCCGTCGCTTATTTGTCCCTTCATCGAAGCTCCGATTGCGACGGAGATGGTGGCGACACGTCGGCTCCGGCGAAAATGTAAGCTTTCTCTCTTCCCTTTCTTTTTATTTAAAGCAAAATAAAAAAATAAAAACGGAAAAAAATAAAAATATATATAAAAATAAAAAATAAAAGAACGATGAACACCAACAAGGTAAAACAAAGGAAAAAAAAAAGAAAATCACCTTTGTATTCAAAAATAGATTTTTGTGTCTGTATTCAGTTTTTCTTTGTATTTTTTTCGTAAATCCCCCCATAATACAAAATCAAATCGGCCTTTTATATCCCGAAAAGAGGAAAAAACCAACTTATTATCCCTCTTTTTACATTGTTTTTCTTCTTTTTGGACTCTTTTAGTCCACTTTGCAGGTGAACGTGGGGGGCATGGCGCAAGGCGTGTCGCGTGTGGAGGAGGCCGGTTCTGAATCTTGCGGTGGCTGGAGTCTGCTGGAGGTGGCGGCTAAGGCTTGCTACCAAGGGTTTCTTAGTTTTTTAGTTTTGTGTTGGGCTAGGGTTTAGGTTGGGTCTTTCGGTTTGTAATGGGTAATTGGGCTTAGGTGGGTATTAGGCCCACTATTGGGTTTGTAAAAGAATTGTTTTTGGACTTTAAAATGTTTTACGGGCCCGGGCAGAAAAATTGTGTATTACAAAAATGACTCGCATTTGAAGATACAATAGTCATTAACTAAATTAAAATAATACAACATAGCACGCATGCAAGGATAAATAAGAAAAATTTAGTTTTTATTAATATTAGGAATAAATAGGTTATCAAGAAAATATCTTAGTGCATAGTTCGCAAAAACTGATAATAAATAAGACAAAGTAAACTTAAGAAAATTCTTTCATGAGATGTAGCTTATGATAAAATTAAATCCACATAAATAAAACCTCATCGCCTATTTTCTAGGTTCCTCGGTATCTATTCAGGGATGAGCCTCGCCAAGTCATTTACCTCGCCATTGCCATATGCAACCAATTTATCTGTGAAGTGAGAGAGGAGTGAGAGAGTTCATTGGGAACTTAGTGAATAATCAAAAATCATCAATGTATGCTAAAAATACAAAGTTTAACACAAAAAGAAAACTTAGTTTGAAAAATTATATCGCATGTTAGGTTTTCTGGGAAGGTGTGAGACCCAGTTCGTTGAATCTGCTTGTCAGAAAATCATAAAAGTTTGAAAACAATTTCGCATGTACTTACAAAAAATCATACTAAAGAACCTAGCTTGTTCTTGTTTGAAAACGAACCTTATATAGCATGAAACATGTTCACATACTTGTCTTATCAGAATGACTAAGGAACATAAAACATGTTCTCACACTTGTCTTAACTTATCTTATCTGTTGGATACGTATATCTCCTTATAGCGCATCAGAATAACTCAAAGAGTCCTTAACATGTCGCATAAGTGAAGCATAAGCTACCAACATGTCTCATTGAATAGAGCATAGCTCGACATTCCTTTTTCTCTTCACATGTCCCAAAGTCTTAATGTCCAAATCACATAACTATAAGTGAGTGCTCACAATATTTGGTATACCAATATATCAAACATATAAGCTCACCAAGGAGCTCGCAGAAAAACTTATCACCTAGCGCTCACATAAAGAGCTCGGAAAAACATAGCTTATAAAACTATACTTTTAAAATATAGCTTGAAAAAATATCTTAAGAATATATCTCAAAAATAGAGTATTAGAACTTCAAAAACAACATTTTATTGGAAAGCTTACTCTTGGAACATAGTTTAGAAACAAGGTTCTTGAAAAACATAACAGTTCACACACAAGTTGCGAACCCTAAGCATTCATACTAAAAACATGATAGTTAGCACACATATGACAATTCTTAAGCAGTCACTGATAAAGCTGAGAATTTAAACAAGTTTTGCTTTGCCTTTATCCTTACTGGTAGATGGTTCGGCTGGTTCGTAACATACACAAACACACATATTACTTAAATAGGCAAAACTTATGGAATTCACACTTGCAAGCGAACGTAGCTTTTTGGACAATCAACCCTAACAGGACAAAGACTTACCTTAGTTGGTACGATCTTGGTTTAGGACAGAGACTTGACAACAAAGTATCGATGAGAGAATTTTCATGGAATAAGGGTTGTATTTATAGGCACTAAGTGTCTTAGTGATCCTAGGATACCCAACTAGACTTAGGAAACCCTAGTCGGTTTAGAAGAACGTTACTTGCATGAAAAGTATCCTAAATACACAATATCTTAATTTCCTAATTTCAGTCTGACTTGACTTTGATTGGCAAACCCCTAATTCGCAACTTAACAGGCGAACCCTAGTTTGCAACTAAACTGGTGAACACTCAGCTCACCAAACAGACTGGCGAATCTAGCTTGCCAAATAAACTGGTGAGCACAACTCTTAATGAATCTAGCAACTTTTGGTGCACATTGCTTCGACGAATCTCTAGCAAACTCCTTACTTATATTCTTCCTTCAGTGATCCCTTATTGGTGAGGCCAAAACTTCCAAGTCTTAACTCGGAATGTTACATAAAGAGTAAATACCTTCTATTTTGAAGTAAATAAAATAAAAGCATGAAACGTCTTATCAAAATGAAATATATATGAGTGAAGGAACAACCAAAAATTAATGATTTGGTATGTGGCTTATAAAATTTTTAAACAAATTATAAAATATTGAGAAGTTATCATAGTAGAAGTATAATCCATATTAGCATAATTGAAATATTTAGATATTAAACTTTAAAATAATATTTGAGGAAAAACCTTGAAATATATCTATTTTTGTGGTGAAAATTTTATCTGAAAATTTTTCAATGTTTTAAGAACACTTTTCTTTCCTTTTTTTCATAGGACAAATATAAGGAAACAAATATTAGCTCTATAATCAGTAAACCATAGGTCTCATCGATAATAAGATATTAAATTTGATATTTTTGTAGAGGCAACGGTGAAAAAGAAAAAGAAAAGTCAATCATTAAAAATGAAATAAAATTATCACTTAAAACGAACTAAAAGAATAGTTGCATGTATGTGTGTATTTATGTATATATATAAATGATTGTTTGTAACCTCTATCGAATTAAAAGCTACAAAAAGTAACTTCCAAACAATAAAAAATTAAAGCATAATATTGAATTAAAATATAACAACAATATTAAAGTATATATAAATAGTTTGTAAAGTCTATGAAATTCAGAATTTTAAAATGTAAACCTAATTAATTTTGAATCAAAATGTTATTAATTTTTTCTGGCACCTATACATAATTAATTAAAAAATAAAAAAGTTAATTATATAAATAAATTTATTTATACATAAAATAAAAGAGTAAAATATATCATAATAAAATTTAAGATTTATAAATAAAGTTTTTTTTCTTGCATTACAGGACCAAGATGACCTAAACATAATTAACTAAAAAATAAAAAGAATTCTTATATATTTAATTATAAATTATATAAAAATCAAATAAAAACTAAAAGACAATAATAATATTGAAAATTTTTAAATAAATACAAAATTTGTAATTATTAAGTTACAATGTTTATATTATACCTATTGTTTTTTTTATACTACGTAAAATACAACTATTAACTCTTATGGCTCGAGTTGATTTTATATAATATATATATGATTGGATGAAGCTCTAATTTCTATAAATAAATAATAATAAATTTTCAACCTAAAATTTCCATAAAAATTTTCAATAGAAAAAGAAAATATTTACATATAAACCGATAACCTTTAATTTGCAATTAAATAAATTCTTAAACCTCTGATCTGTAGCCAAATAAGGTTTTAACCTTTAATATATACTTATATCAAATTTTCATTTAAAATATGAGCCATATGGATGCAAACCAAAAGATGACGACTTATTTTAGATAAAATAAAGCATAGAAACTTGTTCAAGAATATGAAAATAAATCAAAAACTATTACGAGTATTTTACCTTTTCTTTATGGTGTCTCAAAAGGTATCGCTTTTTTCCTTATATATTGTATAGCTTTCAACAATATAAAAAAATATGGATACTAACAAATAAAGCTAGTGGAAGATTGATGAGTGCGATTGTCACACGCCTAGAATTAACCCTTGCCTTTGATTGATAAAATAAGGTTTATGAAAAAGCAAAGCAATGTTGGGGATAGGACAAAAGCTTCCACTTTGTTAATGGTCCTTCTTATATTATAAGATAGCTACCGATTTATGTCTATTTCACGAAATTATTGGTCCATATTTATATCAACTTAATTAATAGAAAATATTAATGTTTCGAAATCAAGGTGCCTAATTTTTACTTAATATTATTTGGAATTGACATGCATATACGCATTTTATTAATTAAAATTGAGAAAAGGGATGCCACCACTCCAAATTGCAAAGTACTGCTTTTTTTATTATGAAGGCCATTAGGAACTTAAACAAAGGAGGAGCAAATAGGTGGAGAGTATAAATGAATATGATAATACATATCCTTGGTTAATGTTGATGAAATCTCATAAATATATATTTATTATTATTATTTTATTATTATTACTATTACTATTACTGTTATTATTATTATTATTATAATTATTATTATTATAAAGCAAGGTACAAAGGTTATCACAAAATAATCTTATGTGCAATTGTAAAACTGCAACAATTGGATACATAGCTTAACACATATCTATTATAATATTAATATCATTATCTTGCGTAATCTTAATCAATACATAATATTTTATTTATCTTAAAAATAAAAATAAAAATATTTTATATTTAGGAGACAAATTCTACTAAAAATTGATTTTAAAATTTTTTAAAAGAAGGAAATTGCATTTGATGATACATGGTATTGACGGAAGAGGAAAATGAGGGGACAGCGTCAAAGGTGGTCGGTTTACCCTATCTAGGGTTGAGAGTTAGATAGGTAGAAAGACTCAACATGAACGCTTAGTATATTAGGGTTTCAAGTGGAGAGAAGTCCCCCAACTAAATTATATCTTTAGGTATTTATAGCTAAATGAGGGTTCTTACCCAATTATGCTACTTAGTGGGCCTTGGGTGGCCCAATGGAGATTCCAAGTTGAGCTAGGAATAAAACAATAGTCCCCTTTAGTTGAGTGGTAGCTTTTAAAGTGACCTTATCTTGAGATCGTTCACAAGTTTCCCCTACAGGTGGTAGTTATTGCAAATAAAATAATAGGATAGAGAATACAATTATATTTCATGTGCACTTTTTTTAATAATGTGTTGGCGAATGGTACTATATTTTTTTTGACATGTATAAATTTTGCTTTGTGATTAAGCGGGTGGTGTGCCTATTTGCTCGACAATACAAAAATGTATAGCTTATACTTGAGTTGTAACATCCTCTACCCGACCTAAATCATTGAATCACCAAATTCGGATATCAGATGTTACAACACAAAACACTTAACATAAAATTTATACATCCAGCGTAAACTAATTCTAAACATACTTTTATTTCTTTTGCACTATTCTATAATTTAAAAGAAAATATTAAATAATTACATTAAAGTATTAAACAGTGTACAACGTAACAGCATAAAACTTTGTTACAAGCAAACTCTTCATGACACAGTGTACCATACGCCATACTCCTATGATGCCCTCTATATGCATAATATCGCAACTCTTTGCTACCTTGGTGCAATCCTAACTTGATCCCTCCTGGAGTACCCACTCTTACAGTAAAACCTAAAACATAAACAAACACTTGTAAGTTCAAGTGAACTTAGTGAGTTTTAACCCAGATTACCTTGAAGCATTTCTAGTTGGGTTCCTCTTCTTGACTATTATTGGATTTCATCACTGGCTTTGGCGGATACTTTCCTAATATTAGACATGTTCATATACACCAGTTTTCATACTTGACATATCTATTCACAGTTCACTCTTTGGCTAGTTCCAGATATTAGTAGTCAATACAGATCTTATTTCCTTCTTAGAACAAATGTATTTCTTAGAAGAATATCCATACAGAACCTACCTTCGACGGATTCTCCTTCAAACAAAATACTTTCCCCCCAGGATGTGTACTTACAGATACTATTCTTAGCGAATAAATAAACTAACTGATATATTAAGATGAAGTCCATATTGATCTTGCATTTGGCATATTCTCATTCTAATTTTTATAACTATCATAATACCAACTAGGTCATATCTTAAATCAACCACAAATCATAACTTATATTGATAATGAAACATTCTAAATCATCTAAAAGAATTCCAAACAACTATGTTACATATAACGAGAACGCCCAACTTGACAAACAACTTGGATTCCAAATGGCCTCTTGTAACGCTGGGGTTTGTGCAAGTGTTCACAGTCGTTATCAAGTAATAAGTAAGTATCCAGTTATCGTCTCCACAGGGATTGTATTTGTGTTAAGTCACTTAATTTGTAAAATTATATTAAAAATTTGATAAATAAAAACACAATATAGTTGAGAAGTGGTGATTAAAATATATTAAACTAAATGCAATGATCCCTAATGAAAATTATCCTAAGTATGCAAACTATATGAATGAAATAGATTTTAGTAAAATTAAACACAATTTGCAATAATTATAACATAAATAAACTAGGATAATTACTTTAATTAAACTCAATTTATTATCAACATGCTTAGTAACGTTCGAAAAAACATTCCATGGCAACTCGATCTTTCATGAGTTTGGAAACCACATTAGGTCATTTCGGAATCCTTTACTTAGTAAATACGCATTTTACTGATCCTTATTTACTAAGGGTTTCTTAGCATTCGTGTGAGGTAAAATGGGCATGTTAGGTTTGAAACAATTTAATCACACAAATGTAAAAACTATGTAGATAACAGAGCTTGGTTAGAGTTGTTATGCAACCTACAATTCAATCGGGTTATTATCTAAATTGAGCATGCACATTTCAATTATGCGTCCATTAGCCATCGTCTGGTTTGGATCACTCAGCTAATTTAGGTGCATTTCAATCACATATAAATGAAAGACAAACTTGATTTTAATTGAAAACATGATCGGTTGAGACACAAACATTATAATCATGAATTGAATAAATATTATTTAATCAAAATAATCATCTTAGCTTAAATAAAATTAAGCTATCATTGTTGTAAACAAGAACAAAGAACACATAGAAAACATCTTTAAATTAAATTTAAAGAAAGAAAGAGTAAACCCAATTCAGAGTGGTTGTCACCCAAGACTCTGACTGACGAGGCTCATTCGCTTCTTTGCGTTGCTCCTTTGCTGATGGCTCTCCAAGGTGGCAAACCAAGGGTTCTTTAATAGGCTTAATTGCTAAAATCCTTATACAAGGATGATGCAGGGGAAAGATAGCTAAAAGAGTTGAGATAATGATGAATGAGTGAGAGATGATGGAATGAGGGATGATTGAAAAGTGAGAAATGAGCTCTTATTTATAGGTGAGGCAAAAGAGCTAGTTTGCTAAAAATAGGAGTGTCTATCCTTTGAAACTTCCTCCAAGAGTGGCCGACCATGAATTGAGGAAATGTGACTAATTTTTCCTTGATTTTTGGTCAATTTGAGTGCCACAACAACTTAGGACTAGTCTAGGTCATCAGTAAATCTTTAGGAAAATCTCTGATTTCTTTAACTCTTCAAGGACTTTGTATAATTAAACCAAAAAATGGTTTATGACATCCATGTGCAGCCAAAAATTGGGTTGACTTGGTCCCCAATTTGGACAGTTTTGCAATTAGAAGAACACTTTCAGACCTATCCAAAAATAGTAGATAGTTTAGAGGACCAAATAATATAATTTAACCACTTTAATTAATCAATTTACTTAATTAATTAAAACCCAATTTATTAATGAAATATTAAAAACGAATTATTAAATATAACTTTATATTTTATTATTTAATTTAATCATGCACGGCCCACTTTATAGCTTAAAAATATAATATGTTCAAATTAATCTAAAATAAGCCATTTTATGCATGAAAACTATATGATAAAGTATAAAATCACATTTTTATAATTTCTATGTCCTAATTTCATATTTTCGCACATTTCATTAATTTATTAAAAAATACTTGGTTTTAACAACAAATTTAAGTAAAAAGGTGATGAATTATATAGGAAAAATCCTACATATTTTCTAGTTTACACCTCTATACATAACATGAAAACTATTTAGATTTGGTAGATACCAGATAACTCAAATTACTTTTTTACAAAGTGTAGACAAAATCAGATCTGACGAACACATAGATAATCCATATCTACGATTACACCAAGTTATCAGTGACTTCAAAGAAGAAACAATGGTAGAAAAGGGTGTCCAACGTAAAATAGAGTCAATAGTGGAATTGACAACTGATTCAAATACTGAATTTGCTCTTTTGACAACATCGGTTTCATCAAAATTAGAGGATAAACAACGTCAAGTTGTAAATGACGAGGTAAATGTCTCGACCCTATTTCAAACTTTCTATGAAATGTTAACTTTTATGGAACCAATAGAGGGATCACTAAAGCTTTCAAATCTTGTAGATGAAACTAAGAAATTACATGAAGGAAGACCCATTCAACATAGATAAACTTTGTCAAATAATAATCCTTAATCTGGCACCTCAAAAATTCAAAAACCTAGGGAGTTTTCCAATATTAATCAAGTTAGGGACCATACGTATTGATAGAATTTGAGTAACTTAGTGGTTACTCTTAACCAAATGACCCTACCAAGAAACACGAACTTAGAGTGAAAGAAATTAGACAACACCCACTTTTTATCATATGATAAAATTAGCACTCAGTTCATCCAACTATCGAAAGATGACTTAATCGAAAAATGTAAGTATAAGATGTGGGATGAATACATGACTCTAGATTTCAAGGTAAATTTTGAAACATGCCTGGTGTTGTAAGATCTTTTAGGTCCTAAAATGACTATTAAAAGTGAAACTGAAACATATCACGAGAAAACTCCACAAAAACAAAATTAACAGAGGTCTTTAGGACCACGACATTATAGAATGCTTAAAACTGTGGCTAACCACTTCTGTAACACCTCTAACCCGTAGTCATCACCAGATTAAGGTTACGAAACATTATTGTACAATCAGAAACATTTAAACAATATTTCATTCACTAACATAAATATATCATATATTAATCATACATGCTCATTCTATCCCTAAATCGAGCCCTCGAGGCCCTAGAAATACCTTAGAAACTATTCGGGACTAAATTGAAAACATTAGGAAAGTGTAAGAAAAAGCTACAAAAATTTGAATAGAGAGATCACAAGGCTATGTGGCCAGGTTGTGTGCCTCACACGGCTGAGACACACGCCCGTGTCTCAGGCCGTGTAACCTTTGAACTAGGGACACACGGCCGTGTCCTAGCTCATTTTCTTGCCCGTATAATTATCTGAGTAAGGTCACACGGTCGTGTCATATGCCCGCATGCTAGGCCACGTAACTCTCGGAATTGTGTCACACACCGGTGTACTAGGCTGTGTACTAGGCCGTGCAACTCACTGACTTGTGTACAAAGAAACCTTCAAGAGACACACAGCCGACACACGGCTTAGTCACACACCAATGTCCCAGGCCATGTGGACCTAAAATTCACCTAAAACAAGCCGTTCCCAAGACGAATTCATACATGACCATTTGAACAATTTGTACACACTAAAAAGGCGTCAAACCATACCTAAACATACCAATATTTGTCATTCCATAAGCAATTCACACCTAACCAATCTAACCATTTAAACATGCATCTAATGAACATAAACATCATTCACCACTACAAAAACATACCATTTTAATGTCCTAAATCAACCAACCAATGTGCCATTCATATACACCACAATTATATCAAAACATTAACAACTAAACCATTATCAACATTGATCCATTTTTTGCATAGTAACTTAATTCAGTCATATACCAAGACATACCACAAGTGTTCACTTGTATACCATTCTAATTATACCAAAAGAAACCTATTTACAAGTATGATAAAATACCTATTGACATAGTCTAATAAAGTATCAATTTGTACCAAAACAACTTATTTAGCCACATATACATGCCACTACCCTAAGAGATATAAGAACTACCAACTTTGATGGATAGTGTGAGTCGATTGATTGATCCTTCCAAAGTGTCAGCAACAAAACTCTACAAAACAATTCACAAGAATCGGTAAGTTTACATAACTTAGTAAGATCATATAATTACATTCAATCTAACACAATTAGATACAGTCAATACATGATTAGATTTCAGGGTTACTAGAGTATAAAAAACATGCATAAATGTGTTCAAGGGTATCGAAGTACAAACAGGGGTACCGAAGTAAAAATAGTGGCACGTGTGTGCAAACAGGAGTACCAAAGTACAAACTGGGGCACGTATGTGCAAACATTCAATAATTAATTATCGACCTTGAACTAAGGAACTATAATGTAAAAGTACAAATAGAAATTCATTTACTTATTAAAACACTATGCAATAGTTAAACAATATTAAAACAATATTCAACTCTAAACAACATCCATGGGCTAATCTGCTATTTTCCATTTTCCTCGATTATTGTCTTTTTTTATCTAAATTTTGATCTGTTTAATAGTTAAATGCAATACATTAATTTCATAAATATTACACATTTCATTCAATGAATATAACCCTTAACTTTTCATTAACGACATATTTTCCCTAAACTTTTATAACTTTTGCAATTTAGTCCTCTAACCCGATATTCATCAAATTTGACCATTTTTAAGAGCTAATTTACAATTTAATTTTCTAGGCTCTTAAATAGTCCCTATTATACATCAAATTTGCTACTAAATCTTGAAATTTTGACATTTGAATAATTTAATCCTTAAATCAAAATCTAACAAAAATCACTTCACAAAACAACCAAATTTCCCAATCAAAGCTTCAAACACATATTAATCATCAAGAACATTCAAGATTCATCAATGGAAACTTCTAAAATTTTTAATAGTTTCAAAAACGAAAGTACGGGCTAGCTGGACCTAGTTGTAGCAATCTCAAAAACATAAAAAATCATTAAAAATAGGCTTGAATACACTTACATGCAATGAAATCAAGTTGACCGAATGCCCTAGATATTTTATATGTTAATTTAACTGAGGATAAGATGAATTGAAGAAGATGGACATGTTTTCTCATGTTATTTTTAGTTTTATTTACAAATTTACCTTTTTTTCCTTCAAAAAAATATCAAAATTTCAATAATACCAAATCCATGTACATCCACTATAAACATATATGGTATAATTACCAATCAAGTCCATTAACGTTCACTTATAAAGCTATTTGACTCTCCTAACTATTAGAACTCAACTTTTTCACCTTTTGTGATTTAGTCTTTTTCACTAAATTAAGCATTTAAACATTAAAATTTCTTTACAAAATTGTAATACGAGCCCAATAAAATCCTATAGACACTAAATAATTAATAAAATAATAATTTACTCATTGGAGTTGTGGTCCCAAATCCACTATTCTGATATCACTGAAAAACGGGTTATTACAACTCTCCACCCTTAGGAAATTTTGTCCTCGAAATTGTTCGAAATTGTTACATAAGAATAGATTCAGATATTGTAATTTCATTGATTCTTCAGTTTCCCAGGTAGCCTCTTCAGCACCATGCCAATGCCATAAAATTTTCACTGGCGGTACTTGTTTATTCTGAAGTTCTTTGGCTTCCCAAGCTAAAATTTTCACTAGCTCTTCAGAATACATCAAATATGACTGTAATTCAACTTCACCATGAGAAATCACGTGTGACGGGTCAGATCTGTACCGTCTTAGCATTGAAACATGAAACACATTATGAATTTTCTCAAATTCAAGAGGCAATTCTAGTCTGTAAGTTACAAGGCTGACTCTTTCAATAATCTCGTATGGTCCGATAAATCTTTGTTTCAGCTTTACCTTCCTGCCAAACCGTACCACTTTCTTCCACGGAGAAACTTTTAAGAACACTTGATTGCCAACAACAAACTCAATATCTTTTCTTTTCAAATTTGCGTATGATTTCTGACGATCAGATGCAACTTTTAAACTATTTCGAATAATTCAAACCTTAGCTTCATTTTCTTAAATCAAATCAATACCCACCATTTTGGCTTTGCTCAACTCGAACTAATACAACGGCGTTTTACATTTTCTTTCATATAAAGCTTCAAACGGTATCATTTTTATACTGGACTGATAACTATTATTATAAGCAAATTTAGCTAACGATAGATACTTTTCCCAGCTACCTTCAAACTCGAGTATAAAACATTGTAACATGTCCTCCAGAATCTGTATTACTCATTCTAATTGCCCATCTGTCTGAGGATGAAACGTGGTACTGAAGTTGAGTTAGTGCCTAAAGCCTTGTGAAGTTTACTCCAAAATCTCGATGTAAACCGCATATCACGATAAAAAATAATAGATGTCGAAACTCCATGTAACCTTACAATCTCTGACACATACAATTCTGCTAACCTCTCAAGTAAGTAATCCATTCTAACTAGAATAAAATGAGCCAACTTAGTCAATCTGTCAATAATCACCGAGATCAAATCTTTTTTTTTTTGGAGTTGCATGCAAACTAGATACGAAATCCATAGTGATACGTTCCCACTTCCAGTCAGGAATCATAATAGGTTGTAATAATCCCAACGGCACTTGTAAACTGAAAGCTATATAGGATTTTTCCTATATAATTCATCACCTTTTTACTTAAATTTGCTGTTAAAATAAAGTAATTGTTTAATAAATTAATGAAATATGCGAAAATATGAAATTAGGATAGGAAAATTATTAAAATGTGATTTTATGCTTTATTATATAGTTTTCATACATAAAATGGCTTATTTTATATCAGTTTGAACATATTATATTTTTAAGCTATAAAGTGGGTCATTCATGATTAAATTAAATAATAAAATATAAAGTTATATTTAATAATTCATTTTAAATATTTCATTAATAAATTAGGTTTTATTTAATTAAGTAAATTAATTAATTGAAGTGGTTAAAATTATATTATTTGGTCCTCTAAACTATCTACTATTTTTGGACAAGTTTGAGAGTTTTCTTCTAATTGCAAAACCGTCCAAATTGGGGACCAAGTCAACCCAATTTTTGACTGCACATGGCTGATCATAAATCAATTTTTGGTTTAATTACACAAGGTCCTTGAAGAGTTAAAGAAATCAGAGATTTTCTGTAGATTTGCTAGTGACCGAGTCTTAGCCTTGAGTTGTGGTGGCATTCAAATTGACCAAGAATCAAGCAGAATCAGCCACATTTCCTCAATTCATGGTCGGCCATCCTTGGAAGAAGTTTCAAAAGATGGACACTCCTATTTTTAGTAAACTAGTTCCCCTGCCTCACCTATAAATAAGAGTTCATTTCTCACTTTTTCAATCATCCTTCACTCATTCATCATTCTCTCCTCTCTCAATGCTCTCAGCTATCTTTTCCCCTCACGCTTATCATCATCCTTGCATAAGGATTTTTAGCAAAATTAGTCTCTTAAAGAACCCTTGGACGGCCACCTTGGAGAACTATTAGCAAAGGAGCAAAGCAAAGAAGCGAAGGAGCCTCATTAGTTAGAGTCTTGGGTGACAGCCACTCTGAATTGGGTTTAATCTTTCTTTTCTTTAATTTAATCTAGAGATGTTTCCTATGTGTTCTTTTTTCTTGTTTACAACAATGTTAGCTTAATTTTATTTAAGCTAGGATGATTGCTTTGATTAAATAAGATTTATTTGATTCATGCTTACAATGTTTGTGCCTCTATCGATCATGTTTTCAATTAAAATCAAGTATGTATTTCGTTCATATGTGATTGGAATGCATTTGAATTAGCTGAGCAATCAAAACCAGACAACGGCTAATGGACATATAATTGAAATGTGAAAGCTCAATTTAGATCCTGACTCGATTAAATTGTAGGTTGTATAACAACTCTGACCAAGCTCTGTTATCTGCATAGTATTTAGATTTGTGTGATTAAATTGTTTCAAACCTGACACGTCCCTATTACTTCACACGGATACTAAGAAACCCTTAGTAAAGAAGGATTAGTAAAATATGTATTTACTAAGTAAAGGATTTCGAAAGGACCTAATATGGTTTCCGAACTCATGAAAGATCGAGTTGCATGGAATATTTTTCCGAATGTTATTAAGCATGTTGATAATAAATTGAGTTTAATTAAAGCAATTGTCCTATTTTATTTATGTTATAATTGTTTCAAAATTGTGTTTAATTTTACTAAAATCTATTTCATTTAGTTTGCATACTTAGGATAATTTGCATTAGGGATCATTGCATTTAGTTTAATATATTTCAATCGCCACTTCTCAACTATATTGTGTTTTTATTTACCAAATTGTTAATATAATTTTACAAATTAAGTGATTTAGCACAAATACAATCCCTATGAAGACGATAATTCAATACTTACTTATTACTTGATAACGACTGTGTACACTTGCACAAACCTACGTGTCACAAGTTTTTGGCACCGTTGCTAGGGATTGTCAACTGTTGCCATAGTCATTTTTCTCGTGAAATTATTGATTTTCAATTTGATTTGTTTCTAACATTACTAACTTATTATTTTAAATTTTTGTGATTTTATTTTTAGATGTTTATGTGCATAGATCGAATTATGGATTTACTCCTTGTAGACCCTGAAATTGAGCGAACTTTCAAACAAAGAAGTCGTGAACGAACAGCTCAAAGACAAGCCAAGATGGACCTTGGGAATCAGAATGAAGACTAAGGTAATAATGCCAGTCATGTACGAAATCCTATCCTCATTGTCGATGATAGGGATTGATGCATCGGACAATATGTTGTGCCACTTTTTAGTGAATTAAATCCAGGAATTAAAAGGCCATATATTGAGGCAAACCAGATTGAATTGAAACTAGTGATGTTTCAAATGCTACAAACAATGGGCCAATTTAGTGGTGTGCCCACAGAAGATCCACATCTCCACCTTCGATTATTTATGGTGGTGAGTGATTCATTCAAGATAGTCGGTGTGACTGAAGACAAACTAAGGTTAAAGTTGCTTCCGTACTCATTCTGAGATCGAGCACGAGCATGACTCAATTCATTGCCACCAAGTTCCATATCTACATGACAGGAATTAGCAGAGATATTTTTGGTTAAGTATTTCCCACCTAGCAAAAACACTAAGTTAAGGAACGAGATCACAACTTTCCAACAATTACATGACGAGTTTTTGTATGAGGCTTGAGAGTGATTCAAGGAGTTACTTCGTAAGTGTCCTCATCATGGGATTCCTCATTGTATCTAGTTGGAGACATTCTATTATGGTCTCAATGGAAATACAAGATTGATGGTAGATGCTTCCGCGAATGGTGCAATTTTGTCTAAGTCTTGTAATGAGGCTTATGAGATCATCGAGAGGATCGCGAGTAATAACTATCAATGGCCAACAAATCAAACAGCTTCAGGAAGACGCATAGCTAGAGTTCATGAAGTTGACTCTTTCACTTCGTTATCAACTCAGGTATCGTCTATTTCCTCTATGTTAAAACAGTTAAACGCTAATAGTACTAATAATTTTGCAGCTCAACCACCAAGCCCGTTTGAAATAGTTTCCTGTGTGTACTGTGGGAAAGGTAATTCTTTTGAGAATTATCCATCAAATTCCGAGTTAGTGTACTATGTGGGGAACCAATATCAAAATAGGAGTGGACAAGGACCCCAGTCCAACTTCTACAATCCTTCATGGCGTAATCATCCTAAATTTTCTTGGAGCAACCAAGGAAATAGACCGAACAACTACTTAGTACAGAAAAGACCCAACCAATCTCAAGGTTTTAATTAACAAGCTCCAAAACCACTTCAAGCTGAGGCATCAAACAGTTTGGAGAACTTGTTGAAAGCGTACATGGCAAAGAATGACGCTTTGATTCAAAGCCAAGTAGAAACATTGAAAAATTTGGAAAACCAAATGGGTTAGTTAGCTACAGAGCTACGTAATAGACCGCAAGGAACCTTGCCGAGCGATACTGAGAATCCAAGAAATTTTAGTAAAGAACATATCAAGGCAGTGACATTGTGAAGTGGTAAAATTCTAGAACCCCGATTGATTGATGTCGAAGATAAGCTCGTTGAGAAGAATCAACCAGCTGTTGAAATTCCTACACCAAAGGAATCATAATCTGCAAAGTCTTTGGATGCAGATTTACCTACACAGAAAAGTTGTCTGGTTCAACCGAAAATTCCATTGCCTCCATATCCGCAAATATTATAGCAAAACAAGTAGAAACATGAGGTGCAATTCAAGAAGTTTTTGGATGTTTTGAAGCAGTTACACATCAATATTCCATTGGTGGAGGCTTTAGAACAAATGCCAAATTATGTGAAGTTTATGAAGGATATACTGTCCAAAAAGAAACAATTGAGTGAGTATGAGACTGTTTCCTTGATAAAAGAGTGCAGTGCGTTCCTACAGAACAAACTGGCATTGAAATTGAAAGACCTAAGAAGCTTTTCTATACCCTGTAACATTGGTGACTCCTATTGTGGTAAAGCTTTGTGTGATTTAGGAGCGAGTATCAACTTGATACCTAAGTCTATCTTCAAGATGTTAGGGATAGGTGAAGTAAGACCTACAACTGTGACACTTCAGCTAGCAGATCGATCTTTAGCATATCCTAAAGAAAAGATCGAGGATGTTTTGGTAAGAGTCGATAAATTTATTTTTCTTACAGATTTTATTGTCTTAGATTTTTAAGTAGACAAGGAAGTTCTGATCATCCTTGGGAGACCTTTCTTAGCCACGGGAAGAACGCTAATTGATATGCAGAAAGGAGAACTCACCGTATGAGTTGAAAATGATTAGGTAACCTTTAACATTCTTAAAGCGATGAAAATTCCCGATCCGGCAGAAGAGTATTTAGTTATAGAAGAGATAGAAACCTTAGCTTCTATGAAAAGTAATTTTGAAGAAGATCCATTGGAGAAAGCCTTAGATCTTGACCCTTTGGAGGATAAAGAAGGTGAAGAAAACATTACTTTGATCGAAGCCAATCCAAGAAATTTTATTCAATCCACATGATTTGAACCGTTGGAGTTGGAAGTCAGAGAATTTATGCAAACCAAGTTGTCAATTGAAGAACCACCTAAACTCAAACTAAAGGTACTTCCTTCCCATTTGAAATACATTTATTTAGGTGATTGTTCTACTTTGCCTGTGCTTATTTCAGCGAAACTGATGAAAGATCAAGAGGAGCAACTAATTGCTATTTTAATGAAATTTAAGAAAGCAATTGGTTGGACCATAGCTGATATTCGAGGTATAAACCCTTCTTTTTGCATGCATAAAATCATTTTAGAAGAAGGTGAAAGAGCTTGAATTGATGGGAAAGGAGGCTCAATCCTATTATGAAAGAAGTTTTGAGAAAGGAACTAATCAAATGGTTAGATACATGAATCATCTATCCTATTTCAGATAGTTCGTGGGTAAGTCCGATGCAGTGTGTGCCGAAGAAAGGTGGAATCACGATAGCTGAAAATGAGCGTAACGAGTTAATTCCAACAATAACTGTTACCGGTTGGAGAATCTGTATTGATTACAGAAAGTTGAACAAAGCCACTTAGAAGGACAATTTTTTGTTGCCTTTTATGGATCAGATGTTAGATCGACTGGCAAGTAATGAATTATATTATTTTTTAGATGGCTATTCTAGATATAACCAAATAGTTGTTGCCCTGGAAGACAAACATAAAACAACCTTTACTTGTCCATATGGTACGTTTGCTTTTAGGCGAATGCCTTTTTGTTTATGCAATGCACCTGCAACTTTTCAACGATGCATGATGGCAATATTTACTGATATGGTTGAAAATTTCGATGAGGTTTTCATGGATGATTTTTCTATTTTTGGTAACACTTATGATATCTATTTTGGGAAGAGATGAATCTTGTTCTTAATTGGGGAAAATGTCATTTTATGGCCAATGAAGGGATTGTCTTAGGTTATAAGATCTCAAAGAAAGAAATTGAAGTCGAAAAAGAAAAGGTGGATGTAATTGAAAGATTACTGGCCCCAATTAATGTGAACGGAGTTAGAAGTTTCTTAGGCCATGTCGGTTTTTATAGAATGTTTACCAAAGATTTCTCAAAAATTTCTAAATTGTTGTGTTTGTTAAGAGAGAAAGATACAGTGTTTGATTTCAACAAAGCATGTTTTGAAGCTTTTGAAGAGCTAAAGAACCGGCTAATCTCAGCCCCAATAATCGTTACACCTTATTGGAACTCACCTTTTGAGTTGATGTGTGATGCAAGTGACTATGACATTGGAGCTATGATGGGTCAAAGAAGAAATAAAGTGTTTCACCTTAATTACTATACAAGTAGAACTTTGACAGTAGCCCAACGCAATTATATGGTAACCGTAAAGGAACTCTTCGCTATAGTTTTTGCTTTTGACAAATTTCGCTCATATCTTATAGGTACCAAAGTTACAGTATTTACTAACCATGCGGCAATTAAATACTTGCTCACGAAGAAATATGCAAAACCAAGGCTAATTTGTTGGATACTTTTACTCCAAGAATTTGACCTTGAGATACAAGATAGAAAAGGTGTTCAACATCAAATATCTGATCAACTATTGAGGTTAGAGCAAGATGAGGTAACTCAGTCATGTGTTCCTATCAACGAGGATTTCCCAGATGAACACTTATTTGAGGTAAATATAATTCATGAAATACCCTGGTTTGCTGATTTTGCCAATTATCTCGCATGTGGAATAATTCCTCGAGAAATGCCATACCAACAAAGGAAGAAATTCCTTCATGATAGTCGGTATTATTTTTGGGAGAATCCATTGTTGTTTAAATAGTGTGTAGATAATATAATCCAAAATGTGTAGCTAAAAACGAGATTGTTGAGGTCTTGTATCATTGCCATTCATCTCCTAGTAGGGGACACTTTGGTGGTTCACGTACTGCAGCAAAGATTTTGCAAGCAGGTTTCTTTTGGCCTACACTATTTAAAAATGCTTACGCTTATGTAAAGAACTGCGATAAGTGCCAAAGAATTAGAAATATATCAAGGAGGAATGAGATGCCCTTAACAAATATTTTGGATATTGAATTATTCGATGTATGGGGCATTGACTTCTTAGGCCCGTTTCCTTCTTCGTATGGGAACAAATACATCTTAGTTGCTGTGGACTATGTATCAAAGTGGGTTGAAGCTGAAACATACCATACAAATGATGCTAAGGTAGTCATGCGATTTATACATAAACATGTGTTTACACAATTTAGGACACTAAGAGCTATTATTAGTGATGAAGGGTCTCACCTTCTGAACAAATGGCTTAAGTGGTTGCTTGAAAAATATGATGTAAAGCACAAGATTTCTACTGCCTATCACCCCTAGTCTAATGGGCAAGTTGAAAGAGTGAATCGCGAAATCAAAGGTATCCTTCAAAAGGTAGTATGCCCTAGCAGAAAAGATTGGTCTCGAAGGCTCGATGATGCATTATGGGCCTATCAAACAACATTTAAGACCCGGTTAGGAATGACTCCTTATCAGTTAGTCTTAGGAAAGGCATGTCATGCCATTAGAGTTGGAGAATAAAGCTCGCTGGGCTTTAAAGTAGTTGAACTTTATTCTTAAGCAAGCCAGTGAGAGAAGGATGTTACAACTTGATGAGTTGGAAGAGCTGAGGTTATTTTCCTATAAGAATGCCAAAATGTGGAAAGAAAGATCAAAACGATGGCATGAAAGTCATATACAACCTCGCGAGTTTAAAGAAGGTTAGAGGGTTTTGTTGTTTAATTCAAGGTCGAAGTTATTTCTTGGGAAGCTTGAATCTTGATGGAAAGGACCTTATACCATCTACCGAGCTTATCCTTATGGAACTATTGAATTATATGACAATTACGGAGGTACGTTTAAAGTTGATGGTCCACGTCTCAAACAGTACTGGGATGGTGAAGTTGAGCGAATTGAATTCTCGCTCAAAACAGCAGACCCTCAATTTTTCATGAACTCATTTTGTAAATAAATAAATAATTAGAAAATATTTTCTTAACTTATTACATTGAATTAATTCTATCTAAGGAGATTGGAACTTAAGCGGGACCGTTGTGACCCCTCCAACCTTTCCTGGGAATTAATTTAATGTAATTTGTTAAGAAGAAATTTTCTAATTAAGACTTATTTTTTTTAAATTTCATTTGTTCTATTTAATTTTTTATGTTAATAAAGAGGGTCAAATTTGGCCCAAGTACTAATCAATTTTTTTTAGTAAGATACAGTCTGAGTTTGAGGCCCAAGACAACAAAAAGGAGGGAAAAATTCATGCCTTGTCGTCACACATATTGCTTGCCGCCCAAGTAACCCTAATGTAGCTAAATTTTTGCTACATGTTGCCCTAATTTTTTCGTATTTAAACCCCTTTCCATTCTACTAATTTTCGTAACCCTCAAAGCAATTTGCTTACACCCTAAAAAAATCCCTAAATCTCCCTTTTATGCTGTCAACCTCAAATCACGAAAGAAACCCTAGTTCTCTTCCCTTTTTATCGAAATTCCCTATTACCACCACAAAGAGATTATTGAATCACAATCGTTGTTGTCGCACGTCGTCATTGTTGCGGTACCGTCTTTGCTATCGCAAGATTTTTGCCGTAGTAAGTTCTACCCACTTTGCTGATTTCTCTTTTCTCTCTTGTGCAGAAAATTTGCCGAATTTTGGGAAAAGATACCATGTCTTGCAAAAGAACCAGATCTTCAAAGATTACTCTTGAAAACCCGATTTTAATAGCTAAAGAACTGAAAGAGAGATTTATTTCAATCTTCAAGCATCAACCTATGATGCCGAAAAAAAGGTTTTGACTTGAGGAGTAACGATTTGATGGTTGTTCCTATACCGATTAAAAAGAAAATCAATGCTCTCAAGTGGGAATGATTTTGTGATGCTCGTTCACTACCCGTTTATGAACTAGTTTGAGAATTCTATGCTATTTTAACTACGCAAGATGCTATTGAAGTCATCGGTCGAAAGAAAAAGGTACCTCTTACTTCTAAGTCCATCAATGATTTGTTTAATTTACCTGATATTGAAGAAGATGAGTACTACCCTATGATGGACAATATCAATTGGGATTTTCTTCAACAAGTTCTTGATGTTGTGACAAGTCCGGGATCCCAATGGATTATAAGAAAGTACGAGAGCCATTCTTGTCAAAGAGAATACTTAAAACCAGTAGCAAAGGTATGGTTTTATTTCGTTCGCTACATTTTTATGCCTATCTCACATCGTTCCACCATCTCGATAGAACAAATGCTTTTGTTATATGCAATTTTGACAGAAAAGTCCATTAATGTTGGGAAAATTATCCTCAAGGAGATTCACAATTGTGTTGAAAAGAGGGCAGGAAGTGCTTATTTCCCATCATTAATCACTTCACTTTTCTTAAAGGCTCGTGTTAAAACACAAGCAAATCTGAAGGGACGTTATGTTCAAGGATGCATTACAAGTCATGATCTTGAAAGGTTAGTAGAGAGAGTGCATGAGCTGAATCAAGGAGAGCAAGAGGAATCAACTAAGCTAGAAATCAAAGAGTTAACAAATAAAACTAAAACTGAAGCTGATTCGGTTACAAACATTGAAGAAGAAGAATCTAATAAGGAACCAAATAGTTATCAACCAACTGAAAGAGCTGAAAACCCTAACCTAAGGTTGAGCTAGAAGAAGAACCAGTCAAGCTAAGTGTTGAACTAGAATTTACAACTCCAATGCCAACTCCTGCAAGTACTTCAAAGAAATCAGAGCTGTCATTTATGATGGACATGTGCAAGTTCATGCACAAACAATAGCAAACTTACTGGACATATGCAAAAATTAAAGATGATTCAATTCGAAATACTTTTAAGAATATCTCTAACACTTTTGTTCTTAAGTTCCCAGATGCTATCTTTGAGACATGGACAGAAGATACTGAAGATGCAAACAGACGAAGGGAATGAGTTAGAAAAATAAAAAGAGGGATTCTTGTCTTGTCTTGTTATTTATTTAATTGTTTATAGGTCTTTAGGAATTTATTTCTTTAGTAATTAGGATTTAATTTCTGTAAAATAAAACATAGCAAGCATGAATAAATACTTCTTTAGAAAGAAAAAGACTAAGTGATGTGGCAATGGTAATGAACATGTCTAGGATTGGGTTAGGAGGAAAGACTTGGTATTTAAGTAGTCTTATTAACTCACCTCTCTTTCTTTACAACCCTACCTGGTATTCAATTTTCGTTCATTACTTTGTTCTTGCAATGAGGACACTGCTTCTTTTTAAAGGAGGGTAAGGCAAATTGCTCAAATTTTTAAAATTTTCAAGTATGTTTTAATAAATGAATGTTTAAAGAAATTCTTTATAATAAGATAGCTTATATGCAAGCATGAATGATGATTTTATCTGGGTAATTGTATGTTATCATAAAGAATGAAATGTTTTTATGATCTTAGTCTTAGGTAATGTTTGCCATGAAAACTTAGTTTCTCTTGAGATGAGACATGCATGAAGGTTTATATCTTTAGAATTGACTTAGTAACTTTCTTTAGGCGAAATCCTAGGAGACATAAAATCCTAAAATGATATAGGCACCATTTTTTTGGATCGTTTGAGCCTTTTCAAGCCCACATTATTATATTAGACCTTTAAAACTATAATTTTGAGCTTAAAGGCTTGTTCATTGTAATAAACCTACATTACAAGCTGTATCTCTATCTTTTGAAGTTATCCTAATTTTGTGCACCGCCTTAACTAAAGTTGTCTTGGTAATTAACATTTGAGGGAAATTTTCAGAAGATGTATGTGATCATGCTTAAAAAAAGAAAAAGAGATAAAGTGAACAAAATTTTGCTCAGTCTCCAAAAAGAAAATTTATGAGTATGAGTTTAAAGTAAGTTTGGGGGAGTTCCAAAGGTTCATTTGAAGAAAAAAGTTGAATTTTGAGAAATCCTAGACAAGTTAAAGGTTAAGATTTTAAAACCGAAATGTCCCATCTCTTAAATTCCCTACCTTTAACCGAGCCCTATTACAACCTTATAAAAGACCTATTGATTTGATAATTATGTCACCTAAACTAGTGGAGAGAAAGTATTAAGTTCAACATATGAAGATCATAAATAAGCCTTATGATTGGTTTGCTTGATTGATGAGAAATTGTGTTGAATGAAGAATATTATCTATGGCTGTGACATACATGCAAACTATGATTCAAGTTGGCATATCTTGAAACTTAGAATAAAATTTTCAAAATGTTTTTAGATGAGTTACTTGTTAATAAAAAAGATCTATGAGCATGAATTTATTGATGCATGATTATGAGACGAAGATTGATGCTACTTACACTCTTAGCAAAATTTGCCTTAGCAAGACCATGTGCTGTGCATTAACATTACTTGGGCTGAGTAATGATTTAAGTTTGGGGGTGTGTAAACTGAAAAGTATATAGGAGTTTTCTTATATAATTCATCACCTTTTTACTTAAATTAGTTGTTAAAATCAAGTAATTGTTTAATAAATTAATGAAATATGTGAAAATATGAAATTAGGACATGAAAATTATTAAAATGTGATTTTATGCTTTATTATATAGTTTTCATGCATAAAATGGCTTATTTTATATTAGTTTGAGCATATTATATTTTAAGCTATAAAGTGGGTCGTACATGATTAAATTAAATAATAAAATATAAAGTTATATTTAATAATTCATTTTAAATATTTTATTAATAAATTGAGTTTTAATTAATTAACTAAATTAATTAATTGAAGTGGTTAAAATTATATTATTTGGTCCTCTAAACTATCTACTATTTTTGGACAGGTCTGAGAGTTTTCTTCTAATTGCAAAATCGTCAAAATTGGGGACCAAGTCAACCCAATTTTTGGCTACACATGGCTGGTCATAAATCAATTTTTGGTTTCATTACACAAGGTCCTTGAAGAGTTAAAGAAATCAGATATTTTCCTGAAGATTTTTTGGTGACCGAGTCTTAGCCCTGAGTTGTGGTGGCACTCAAATTGACCAAGAATCAAGCAGAATCAGCCACATTGCTTCAATTCATGGCTGACCATCCTTGGAAGAAGTTTCAAAAGATGGAAACTCCTATTTTTAGTAAACTAGCTCCCTTGCCTCACCTATAAATAAAAGCTCATTTCTCACTTTTTCAATCATCCCTCACTCATTCATCATTCTCTCCTCTCTCAACTCTCTTAGCTATCTTTCCCCCTCACGCCTATCATCATCCTTGTATAAGGATTTTTATCAAAATAAGCCTCTTAAAGAACCCTTGGTCGGCCACCTTGGAGAACCATCAACAAAGGAGCAAAGTAAAGAAGCGAAGGAGCCTCGTCAGTCAGAGTCTTGGGTGACCGCCACTCTGAATTGGGTTTAATATTTCTTTTCTTTAATTTAATCTAAATATGTTTGCTATGTGTTCTCTGTTCTTGTTTATAACAATGTTAGCGTAATTTTATTTAAGCTAGGATGATTGCTTTGATTTAATAATATTTATTTGATTCATGCTTATAATGTTTGTGTCTCAATCGATCATGTTTTCAATTAAAATCAAGTCTGTACTTCGTTCATGCATGATTGGAATGCACTTGAATTAGCTGAGCGATCCTGACCAGACGACGACTAATGGTCACATAATTGAAATGTGCTTGCTCAATTTAGATCCTGACCCGATTAAATTGTAGGTTGCATAACAACTCTGACCAAGCTCTGTTATCTGCACAGCTTTTAGATTTGTGTGATTAAATTATTTCAAACCTGACACGTCCCTGTTACTTCACACGAATACTAAGAAACCCTTAGTAAATAAGGATCAGTAAAATACATATTTACTAAGTAAAGGATTCCAAAAGGACCTAATATGGTTTCCAAACTCATAAAAGATCGAGTTGCCATGGAATGTTTTTTCGAATGTTATTAAGCATGTTGATAATAAATTGAGTTTAATTAAAGTAATTTTCCTAGTTTATTTATGTTATAATTGTTGCAAAATTGTGTTTAATTTTACTAAAATCTATTTAATTTAGTTTGCATACTTAGGATAATTTGCATTAGGGATCATTGCATTTAGTTTAATATATTTTAATCACCACTTCCCAACTATATTGTGTTTTTATTTACAAAATTGTTAATATAATTTTACAAATTAAGTGATTTAGCACAAATACAATCCCTGTGGAGACGATAACTTGATACTTACTTATTACTTGATAACAATTGTGTACACTTGCAATGCTTTGCTTTTACCTGCTGACAAATTAAACATTTAGCTATGAACTTACAAATCTTACATTTCATATCCGACCACCAGTACATCTGTTTCAAATCATAATACATCTTCGTGCTACCCGAATGAATAGAATATGTGCTACTGTGAGCCTTGGATAGAATATCATGTGTCAAATTCGAACTATTCAGAACACATATTTTATTATGGTAATATAATATACCATCATCACCAATACTGTATTCAGTAGTCAAATTATCCCAAACCAAGCTTCATTTCATTATCAACTTTAGATCATTATTTTGCAATTTCCAAATTCGTTGCAGAAACAAGGGTTTAGTTGTCAATTCTGCCAATACAGAACCATCGGTATTCAAAGCCAAATGAGCATTCAACGCTTGAAGTACAAACAATGATGACTTTCTGTTGAGGGCATCGGCAACCACATTAGCCTTCCCCAAATGGTAATCAATAAAAAAATCATAATCTTTCAGTAGTTCAAACCAATGTTGCCATCTCAAATTCAACTCTTTCTGGGTCATTAAGTATTTTAAGCTTTTGTGATCAGTATACACGTGACATTTTTCACCATATAAATAATGTCTCCATATCTTCAAAGCGAAGACAATCACGGCAAGCTCAAGATCATGAGTTGGATAATTTCTTTCATGCGGTTTTAACTGTTGAGAAGCATAAGCTACTACTTTCCCTGTCTACATTAACACACAACCTGAACCATTGAGAGATGTATCACTATAAACAACATATACCGTTCTAGATTCAAGCTGAGTTAATACTGGAGCTTCGATTAACATACTTTTCAGTTGATCAAAACTTTGTTAACATTTCTCATACCAAGCAAATTTTTTAATGAATCACCGAAAGTATCCAGCTAATCCCAAGAAACTTCAAACTTCAGAAACGTTCTTCAAAATTTTTCATTTAACAATCGCAGATACTTTATTCAGGTCAACCTTGATTCCATCCGCAGAAATAACATGTCCCAGAAAATCTACTTCCATTAGCTAGAATTCACATGTACTAAATTTAGCGTACAATTTTTTTTCATGCAAATTTTGCATTAAAACTCTTAAATGTTCGGCATGATCTGACTCATTCTGTAACAGCCCGTTTTAAGTGAAATCAGAATAATTGTTTTGGGACCACAAATTTGAAGTCAAGAAATTTATTTTATTATTATTTTATTTTCTAAAACATGATAGAAATACTGTATAAAAATTTCGTTGAGAAATTTTATTGTTTACATGTTTAATTTGATAAAAAGGACTAAATCGCGTAAAGTGCAAAAGTTGAGTTCTATTAGCTAAGGTTATTAAATAGCTATAGAAATTTAAAGTGGAAGTCCTTATATGGTAATTAGCCTATTAATGTTGATAATGGATTATAAGTTTTTGGCAAGAGTGAAATTTGAATGAATTATTAGCCCATTAATGTTGATAATGGATTATAAGTGTTTGGAAATAGTGATATTTGAATTCTTATGTTCAACCGAAACTTAAAGAGAAAGAAGCCATTCATATGTTCAACATTTGGCAACCCTAATCTCTTCAATTAGGTATGAATTCTTAACATGTTTTTAATGATTTCTATGTTTTCGGGATCGTTGTAGCTTAATCTAGCTAGCCGAGGGACTAATTTGTGAAACTGTTAAAATATTAGGATTTTACCATTGATGAACATCCTTGAGTTTTGAAGTTTGATGATAGAATATTGATGGTTGTTGCTAGATAAACAACTTTTGTAAAGGGATTTTTGATAAAATTATCAATTAGGGGCTAAATTGAAAAATAAAAAATATTATAGGGTGGAATTGTGAATTTATGAAATATATTGGTTGTTACTAATATGTATAAAAATTAGCTAGGCTAGGGTAAGGGTTAAATTGCATGAATTTCATTTTTTGAGCCTAGGGACTAAATTGCAAAAAATTAAAAGTATAGGGGTAAAATGGTAATTTCTCAAAAAATGTGTGTTGGACTAAATTGAATGTGAAATATATTGAATTGGGTTAAATTTATTCATATAGATCCCGTCAGACCTCGTACGAAGTTAGATCGAGGCAAATAGAAAATCTCAAATTAATCGCCTCCATATCTACATATACTCGTCGAGGTAAGTTTGTGTAATTAAATTGAGTATTTATATGTTTTAATTTAATTATATGTGTGTGATTTGTATAATTTCCATGTATAAATATCGATCGCATATCCGAGGACGTATGTCGATTACATAGTTCCGTTTGAACCTTAGGATTTCATAGGATACAAATGACATGTCATTAGGGTTACCAATTTGGTTGAGGACCTGCATGTGTTGCAGACACACCATAGCTTGTATGAGCTTATCGGCTTTAGCTCGTGAGAGCTTACCGATTTTAGCATATGATAGCATACTGATTCTCGACTCATATGAGCTTACCGATTTCCAGCTCGTGAGGGCAACTGATTCATAGGTCGTATGAGCATACATGTACAGGAATTGACGGATTACAGTTTAGCACACTATGTGTGAGCTATCCCGAGTATCCAACGATATTCTGAATGGTTCAACGGGTAATGTTCTGTTACGAGATTATATGAGTTCGATATGAACTATTATAGGTATATACCGAATTACATGCAAAGGTTATTACAGGATATGTAGTTAAATGAAATGGATTGTACATGTATATTGAAATTTGATTATTTGTTGATCTTATCCATGATTTGGTTTATGTGATTTTACATGGCTAACATGTTGCTGAATATTTGTAACGCCCTAAATAATTTATTTTTGTTTTGTAAATACCTAACACAAATATGTATCTACTTTAGTGGCTAAGTGTTCTGGGAGTATCTGAGAGGTCTTGGGTTCAAGTCCCACATTTGGAAATTTTGTTATTTTTGGTCTTAGCCTTATCCCTATTAGGTGGGTTTATGGAATACTGTTTGTAAACTCATATCAGAATGAGCCTGTTGGTTTGAGTGGTAAGGAGTTAGTGTGTTGGAGGTCTTGTGTCCAAATCCTTCCATGAGAGTGGGTGATAATTTTTGCTTCGATTGTGTTATAGAGGTTCAGTGGAACCAAAACTCTAAAGTTGTTGGATGAGAATTAAGTTACCACAAGGGCACATGCCAAGCCATGTTGTTGGCCGTGTGCGAGACGCGACCGTGTGACTAACGAAGGCGTGGCCGTGCGTAAGACACGACCGTGTGATGGTGTGAGTGTGGTCGTGTAGGCCACATGATCTAGGCCAAGTTGGGCGTGTGGGCCCACATAGACATGCCACGTGAGAGTGTGGGTTTTGGGCCAGGCCGTGTGGGCTACACGGGTATATGGGCCCATAATTCTGGAATGTTCCCTAGGGTCGCATAAGTTGTTCCGATCGACTGTGGATCTACTGTAGGGTTGGTAAGGGCTAACCGAAACCCTATTTCATGTGCTATGGTACTCTAATAAACTGATCTAATTAGAATACTATATGTATGTCTGACTGTACTATTTAGATACGTCTCCATCTGTATACGAGCTTGTTAAGCCTGTTTACTCTGATATTTCTACATCTGTATTTTGTATCTATGTTTGGGGTGTGAATTGTATATGTGGAGAAAGTGATCTGTATGGCAACTCTTGGCCTATTTTCTGGCAGCTTGATTGTATATTATCTATTATGTGTTGTATCGACACTATAGGGTGTGTAGGGATGGATGGGTGTTTTTTTTAACCCACATGGTGTGATGGGATGGTCGGAGATGGTGTGTAGAGGATGGAGGTAGGATTCTGTATATCTGTTCTGTTAATCTGATTTTGATATCTATATTTGTTATGGACTTAGGTCTGAATCTTTATCTGATTGATCATGAAATTCTGTGCATGATTATTTCTGTTGGGTTACACACTGAGTTTATGAAAACTCACGTCTGTTTTGTTCAGGTAATCCTCAGACATAGGCGGATTGGTGCGATGGAGTCCCTCGGTAACCACAAATTCCTGAACTGTCTTTAGTACATTTTTACTTAAATTAAGGATTATTTTTGAGAGTTTCGTAATTATCAAACCCTCGGACTGTTTGATTTTTATTTTGGTTTTGGATACATTTTGACTCTTCTATTGCAACTTTTGACTAGAATCACGGTTGTACAAAAACAAATGTTTTTTCTATAAATACGAACTGAATTTCCAAAATATAACAGTTTCTAAGACTTCCGCTGTAAATTATGTTTTGGCAGGTGAATTAATTAAATAACATTTTTAGTAATAGTTGTATGAACGAATATGGGTTAAACTTGGATGATTTATCAAACAACTATACAAACTGTTATCGAAGTAACACTGATTTTACCCTTCTCTATAACATTTTCAGATTCAGCCGTAATGTTTAGGTCAAGTTTTGGATGTTACATTTAATGGTATCAGAGTCAGGTTACAAAACTCGGGCTATAAATTTTGGGTTTCAAAATTGTGTTTTGTAAAAGAATTGGTTTTTAAATAATTTGGATCATTCTCAGTAAGTATGTGGTACACCGAGTCTCTGGCGCCAATCCTGTAAGTATTTCTGAACTTAGATAGAACTTTCTGAAAACGCTGTAGTTAGTACTTTCTGAAACTGTACTGAGTTAGTTAGAGACTAAAACCTCTGAAATACTTTTGGAACTTCTGATAACTTGAACATAATATATCTATTAATAAACACTAGAACTGATGCATAAAATTTTACAATGTAGATAAAGTTTAAAATACGATGAGCGCTCGTGGAACTTGGGTCATAGTATTTGTAGGTGCGACGGGCATCATATGGGGCTTGAGCTAAGTCTTCCTCTCTGGGCAGTATGCCAAATTTGGATGTGAGTGAGACACCGGTTTCACTTGCTACTGAGACTGGGTCTCAAAGCCGCTTGGCTGGGGATGACATACTATCCCAAGCCATGTTGAGAGTGTTGGAGAGGGTCAATGGACCCCATTTTGGATCTAGAGGCCGTGGGTTGGTAAATAAACGACTCCAGTCCAATAGAGCTGAGCTGTTTAAGGGTGTCACTAGAGTCACCCCTACTGTGGCTGAATATTGGTTGGAGGCCACCGAAAGGATTATGAACGACATCAACTATACTTCTAAGCGGAAATTAAAGGGTGCAATCTCTTTGCTTCACGATGAGGCATATCAATGGTGGTTGTCGGTGGAGGAGGGTATTCAACTGGATCGTCTAAACTGGGATTACTTTAAGACTACCTTCCAGGGGAAGCACGTGGACGTGAGCTATGTTGATGCTTATAAGCGTGAGTTCATGAATCTCACAGAAGGTGATAAATCTGTGGGCGAGTATGAGGCTGAGTTTCTAAGGTTGTGCCGCTACACGCAAGGCATGGTGGCATCTGAGCATGAGAAATGTTACCATTTTGAGGATGGTTTGAGGGACAGTTTGAGGGTTCTGATTGCTCCGTAGAGGGAGCGTGAGTTTGTTGTTCTGGTTGATAAGGCGAAGATTACCGAAGAGGTTAAGCGCGTGGAGCGCTAGAACAAATACCGAGAGAGAGGCAAGAATAAGAGGGATTCAGAACCCTCTAGTTCTGTTCAGAGGCCTAAGAAATAGGCCAGACCTAATGGGCCTGTTAGCGGGGGGTTCCTATTGCTGCTACTAGGATTTAGCCTTGTAGTAACTATGGTAGGCGCCATCCGGGCGAGTGTTGGAGGAGATTAGGGGCTTGTCTGCGATGTGGGTCTTTGAAGCATCAGATTAGAAAGTGTCCACATCATGCTAATCAGATGCAAGCTTCAGGACCAAGTTCTGGTCAACCTCAAAGGGCGGTACGGCATCCACCTAGGGGCCATGGACCAGGTAGGGGTGGTAATGCTATTGGCCGAGGACAGAGAGCAAAGGGTAGAGTTGCTAATCTGACTAAGGCGAGGCAGCATGCATTGGTTTATGCTACTTGACACCGAAAGGATAAAGACGCTCCTAATGTGATCACGGGCATGTTTTTAATTTTTTATGTTCTATATACTACTTTGATAGACATAGGTTCTACACATTCCTATGTAGCTAGTACTATTTTTGAGAGCTTGAGGATTGCAGTTGAGTGTACTGCTGGTGAGATTACTTTACTTACTTTGTTGGGGAAATATGTTCAGGTTAGTAGATTGTATAAGAATGTTCCAGTAGAGGTACAAGGGGTTATATTTTTGGCAAATCTGATGGAGCTACCATTTGGGGAGTTCGACTTAATTCTGGGTATGGGTTAGTTAGTTGAGCACTGAGTTAGCTTGGATTACGCGACTAAGAGGGTCGCTCTGAAGACCGAGGATGATAAGGAGGTGGTTGTGATTGACGAGCGTCGAGATTACTTGTCTAATGTAATCTTCACTCTAGTGGCTTCGAAATTGGTTTGAAAAGGGTGTGAGGCGTATTTGACTTACGTTAGTGTTTCAGTTTCTGGGGACTCTTCCGTTGGGGATATTAGAACAGTGAGGAAATTTTTGGATGTTTTTCCCGAAGAGTTACTGGGTTTACCTCCAAATTGGGAAGTTAAGTTCTGTTTGAGCTCCTACTAGGTAGAACTCTAGTGTCCAACGCTCCATATCAGATGGCACCGAAAGAGCTTATAGAGCTTCTAGATTGTTTCGTTTGTCCTAGTGTGTCTTCGTGGGTGGCACCAGTTCTATAGTTGAATAAAATAAATGTGAAGAATAAGTATCCACTTTCGAGGATCAACGATTTGTTTGATCAGTTTCGAGGGGCTTCAGTATTCCTGAAAATAGATCTTTGATCTGGGTATCATCAGCTTAGAGTTAAGGAGGTTGATATTCATAAGACGGTATTTAGTACACGTTATGGGCACTACGAGTTCCTAGTTATGCCCTTTGGTCTAACGAATACTCCGGCTACATTCATGGATATGATGAACTGAGTTTTTCAACTGTATCTGGATCAGTTCATCATGATCTTCATCGACGATATTCTAGTTTACTCTAAGAATGAGGATGAACATTATGAGCATCTTAGAGTGGTGCTTTAGATACTCCTAGAGAAATAACTCTATGCTAAGTTAAGCAAGTGTAAGTTCTGGTTAATAGAGGTAACTTTTCTAGGGCACGTGGTTTCAGCTTAAGGGATCTGAGTGGATCCTAAGAAGATTGAGGCTGCGCTTGATTGGAAGCAGCCTAAGAACGTATCTGAGATCTGAAGTTTTCTAGGTCTTGCGGTTTATTATCGATGGTTTGTTGAGGGGTTTTCACTAATTGCAGCTCTTTTGACTAAGCTTCTGCGCAATAGTGTTCCCTTCGTGTGAACTGAGGCGCAACAATCGAGCTTTGAAAATCTCAAGTCTGTTTTGACTTAGGCTCCTGTTCCGATACAACCTGGATTTGGTAAGGAGTTTATTGTGTATAGTGATGTGTCACACATCGGTTTAGGATGTGTACTAATGCAAGATGATAAGGTTGTGGCTTATGTGTCCTATTAGCTTAAGTCACATGAGGGGAATTATCCAATGCATGATCTTGAGTTAGCTATTGTGGCTTTTGCGTTAAAAATCTGGAGGCACTATCTATATAGCGAGAGGTGTATCATCTACACTGATCACAAGAGCCTCAAATACCTCCTTACTCAAAAGGAGTTGAATCTTAGACAACGTTGATGGATTGAGCTGCTCAAAGATTATGACTGCACGATTGAGTACCATCTTGGTATGGCCAATGTGGTGACCGATGCTCTTAGTCGTAGACCGATGACTGATTTGAGGGCGATGTTCGTTCGTCTTAGTTTGTTCAATGATGGGGGTCTATTAGCTGAGTTCCAAGTTAAGTTGACTTGGATTGGGCAGATTCGAGAAAAGCAGTTAAGGGATGAGTCTTTGGTTTTGCGGTTTTATCAGGTTGAGCGTGGCAGTACTTCTGATTTTGGACTAAATAAGGATGGAGTTCTGTGTTTCTGAGGACGGGTTTATGTACTGAATGATTTTGATCTGAGGCAGTTGATTCTGAGAGAGGTGCATAGTAGCCCTTATGCTATGCATCCCGGTGGTAATAAGATGTATCGGGATCTCCGTGAGCTGTACTGGTGGCTGGGATTGAAAGGAGAGTTGACAGATTTTCTTGCTCGTTGTGTGACATGTCGGCAAGTTAAGGCTGAGCACCAGTTGCCTTTGGGTTTGCTACAACCTGTTAAGATTCCCTTATGGAAATGGGAATGAGTGATGATTGACTTCGTTAGTGGGTTGCCCTTGACATCCACTAAGAAGGATTTTTTTTGGGTCATCGTGGATCGACTGACCAAGTCCGCTCATTTTATTCCAGTTTGGACGGACTACTCTCTACAAAAGTTAGCGAAGCTCTATATCTCTGAGATTCTAAGACTGCATGGGATTTCGATTTCGATAATCTCTGATAGGAATCCTCGCTTCACTTTTTGATTCTGGAAGAAACTACATAAGACTTTGGGTTCGAGATTGGACTTCAGTACTGCGTTCCATCCTCAGACCGATGGTCAATCGGAGAGGGTGATTCAAATATTGGAAGATATGCTTCAGAGTTGTGTGATTGATTTCTGAGGTAGTTGGGAGGATTTTCTGTCGTTAGCTGAGTTCGCCTACGATAATAGTTTCCATTCTGAAGATAAGGTTAGATTGACTCGAGATCGCCTGAAGGTGGCTTGTAACAACCCGTTTTCAGTGAAATCAGAATAGTGGTTTTGGGACCACAAATCTAAAGTCAAAAAATTTATTTTGATATTATATTAATATCTAAAGCATGATAATATGATAGTATAAAAATTTCGTTAAGAAATTTTTCCGTTTGTATGTTTAATTTGTGAAAACGGACTAAATCGCATAAAGTGTGAAAGTTGTGTTCTATTAGCTAAAGGTATTAAATATCTATAGAAATTTAAAGTGGGGTCCTTATAAGGTAATTAGGCCATTAAATGAGTTAGTGGATGCACATGGCTTGGCAAATTTGTTATTTTTAAAGTTAGGTAAGGGTAATTAAGTAATTAGGTAATTAGACAATTAAAGGTTAAAATTGAATTTAAGAAAATGGTCAACTTTTTCCCTTACATGCAACTGAAAATCTCAACAAGGTTTTTGCCATTGGAGAGCTCAAAATTTCATTAAAAATAAAATCTTGCATGTAAGTGAATTTGGTGTTTGTTTTTGTTGATTTTTATGTTTTTGGAATCCTTGTAGCTTAACCTAGCTAATTAGGGGCCTAATTTGCAAAATGGTTGAAAGTCTAAGGTTTTACCATGAGAGCATTTTATTTTTTCTTAAATTTTAATGGAAGAAAATGAATCCTTGTTGTTAATTAAACAACTTTTGTTAAGTGAGTTTTGGTGAAATTGTCAATTAGGGGTTAATTCGTGAAATGTGAAAATTGTATGGTAAATGTGTGCAATTGTGAATTTTATGGGCTGCTATAAGCACATGTATAATTCAGCTAGTCTTGGGTGGGGATGAAATTGCATGAACTTCATTTTACGAGCCTAGGGACTAAATTGTAAAGAAGTCCAAAGTATAGGGGCAAAATGGTAATTTTCCAAAACATGAGTTTTGGTTTAATTGAATAGAATGATGCTTAAATTAGTTAAATTTGATTATATAGATCAAGAAAAGAAACATTCAAAATTAAATCAGGGAAAGGATAAAGTCGTGGACTAAACGATCGTATTTCTCTGTACAAGTTCGAGGTAAGTTCGTGTAGTTAAATTGTATATTTATATGCTTTAATTGAAATATATATATGTGAATGGTTAAGTTATTATGTATAATTATCGAGTGCATAACCGACGACATACAAAGAATACTGAGCCCTGTTTCAACCGTAAGAATTCATAGGATACAAATGACATGTAATTAGGGTTACCGATTCCAGCTCTTATGAGCTTACCGATACTCAACTCGTATGAGCTTACCATTATTCAGCTCGAAGGAGCTTACTGTTTATCACTCGTATGAGCATGCATGTACAAGAATTGACGGATAGTTCAATACACCTCGTGTGTACTACCCGCGTATCTAACGATATTCTAAGTGGTTCAACGGGCATAGTATTATTATGAGATCATACAAGTTCGATACGAACTATTACAGGTATTTACATAGAAATGATATATGTAGGTTATACCGATACACGGTATAGATGGTACATGTACATAGAATTTAATAATTGTTGAATTCATATATGATTCTCAGTTTTTATATGAATACATGGCTAACTTGGTTAATGATTATGTGGTAGGCTTTGGCCAAATTGAACTATGTTATGCTTTGATTTACTTACCCAAATTGTGGTTAAATGGTAAGTTTAATTATTTATTATACGAATTTACTAATCTTAATTACTTACTCTGTTTATTTTTCATGTTTAATAGTGTTTCGGAAGCTCATTCAGATTGGAAGTCGTCGAAGATCTCATCACACTATCAAACTTTATTTTCGTACTTTTGACTTTATATTTTGGTTAAATGGCATGTATAGGTTATTTTGGCTAAAGGTAGCCTATTTGTTTTAGTCATGTATTTAGCCACTTGATTTAGCTTGAATTTGGTATTTTTTGTGATGTATATATGTATAAATTGCCTTTGTATATGTGGTGTATGGTTTCCATGTGAAGGCCTTGTTTGTGAGTTGGTATTTTGGGTATCAAATGGTTGAAATGGATAAGTGGCATGCATGATTTGTTTGGGCACATTGATGCATATATGTTTTGGACCATTTAGGTATACTTTGGAGGCATAATTGACAAGTTTTAAATTGGCTATTTGAAGTGTCTATTGGTATCATACTTGTATCTGATGTTTTAACAAGTTATAAGCTTGATATTGGTTGGTTTTAAATGTCTAATTATTCCATGGTTGTATGCAAGTGATTATGTCTAGGTTGGTACCAAGTTTAGTGAGAAATATAGCTTGGAAAATGACCTATTTTTGTCAACACGGGCAGAGAAACAGACGTGTGTCTCAGCCGTGTGTGACACACGGCCAGGTGGTACAGCCATGTGTCGCATAATACTTCTATAAGAAACAAGTTAGTTGCTTCACATGGCCTAGCTCATGAGCTAGTGGCTTGGCCATGTGGTACAAGTCATTATACCCTTTGGTTTTCACACGGCCTAGCACACGGCCTGACACACGGGAGTGAGGCCATTTCAAAGGGTACATGGCTTGGCACACGGGCATGTGGTTTGGCCACGTGGCCCAAGTCAGTGAGTTACATGGGCTGGGACATGAGTGTGTGTCCCTATTTTGAATGCTCGCACAGCCTAAGACACGGGCGTGTCTCTTGGCCTTGTGAGACACACGGCCTGGCCACACAAGCATGTGTCCCCTGCATCTTTGAAAATTTTCCATGATTTTTGAAAAGTTTCTTGAGTACTCGTTTAGTCTTGAACTATTTTTAATGTGTATTTGGGGTCTCGAGGACTTGTATTATGGACTATATGAATGAATTTGAATGGTTTTTTATTTGAATGTGATATTTACATGAGATGTCTTTTTAATTGAGTTATAAGTTTGGTAATACTCTGTAACCCTATTTTTGTGTCAGATACGGGTTAGCGGTGTTACATTTATTGGTATCAGAGCTATGATTGAGTTAATTCTTGGACTAACGTAGCGTATGTGAGTCTAGCTATACATGCCATTATATAACCTGTGATAGTGTGATGTCTCCTGACAGTTTAAATCAAGTTTTCATATAGTAATGGATTCCAATTGAGCAGACTCTGATGATGTTGAAAGTAACGCACCGGCCTCCATTCGTGGAGCAGTATCGTCTGAATCGAGACCCATATCTTAGGGTCATGGAGGAGAGGCTAAGGAAGTCTTCTTCTATATGATGAACGAGTGGTTCACTAAGTTTGTCTGAACTAATCCGGCTGCTCAGCAACCTCCACCCCCACCTTTTCCCCAATCGGTCCTCGTAGCTTCTCAAATTTTAGAACCCGTACATATGAACAAACCACCCATTCATAAAATTCAAAAAATGGGGCCGAAGAGTTTAGATCTATCGTTGATGATGACCCTAAGAGAGCTGAGTTTTGGCTAAAGAATACGATCTGGGTCTTTAATAAATTGTCTTGTACGCCAATAGAAAGTGTTAAATGTACCGTATCTCTTTTGAAAGATGATGCATACCAGTGGTAGAGCACTTTAATTTCTGTAGTACCAAGGGAACGGGTTACATGGGAATTCTTTCATACAGAATTCAGAAATAAGTATATAAGTCAACGATTTCTTGATCAAAAGCGTAAAGAATTTCTAGAGCTGAAACAGGGTCATATGACCATATCTGAATATGAAAGAGAGTTTGTCAGGTTAAGAAAGTATGCCCGAGAGTGCATTCCAACTGAAGTTGTTATGTGCAAACATTGTGAAGACGGGTTGAATGAAGACATTAAGGGCACGTTTGGTTCGCTGTATTGGAATAGAGGCGTAATGGAATAGAGGTGTAATAGCATAATGGAAAAAACTAAAATGACTAGAATACCCTTAGCATAAATTTGTTTTGGTAAATGATTATTGTTATTGTTATTTAAATTTTAAGAAGATTATTGTTATCAATAATAAATAATTTAATCATATTTAAACATAATTATTATTAAATATATTATAATTTAAATATATAATTTAATAAAATTCTTAATAATCAATATTCTTATATGAATTTACTCAAATCATAATATATGATACTATAAAATATAAATTAACATAATTATTATTAAATATATTATAATTAAAATATATAATTTAATAAAATTCTTAATAATCAATATTCTTATATGAATTTACTCAAATCATAATATATGTACTATAAAATATAAATTAACATAATTATTATTAAATATATTATAATTAAAATATATAATTTCATAAAATTCTTAATAATTAATATTCTTATATGAATTTACTCAAATCATAATATATGATACTATAAAATATAATTTGAAATAATTAATATTAAATATATTTTATTTAAAATATATGATTTAATAAAATTTAAAATAATTATAACCAATAAATTATCTTATATGAATTTGTATAATTTAAAATAATTATTATTACATATAATTTAATAATAATATATGATTTCATAAAATTATTGATAATAAATTTTCTTATATGAATTTATACATTTAAAATAAATAATGTTAAATATAATTTAATAATGATATATAATTTCATAAATTTCTTAATAAAAAAATGTTCTTATATGAATTTACTAAAATCAAAATATAACTTGAGAATTATATTCTGCATAAACATAATTAACTTATATTAAGAAAAGGTTAGATGAAAATGAAATTCTACATCATAATCCATATGTTATATAGTTTTACAACATCAAAAAGTTTGAACATTGATTTTTAATGGTGAGAAAGAAATCTTCTGACCCATTCTAATCGCGCAACATAAGGTAAACTAAAGAAAACGATCATTTGAGTTGGATGATCTGGAATTTTAGTCAAAGCTTCATACCGCTGATCGTCGGATAAACCTTCAATTTCCCATAAGGTTGAATATAAATTTGAAGCTTTCTCTTCCATCTTTTGATATTCTTCTGACTTCTGTTGAACTACCACCTCGGAGGCAATACTGCTACTGATTTGATCGCCAACGGCCTTGATGTTTTCGGCCAACAAAGTGGCAGCCTCATCAAATGAAGAATACATATTATCACGAGCATCATATTTCTTCTTTCTCTTGTTTGAAGATGAGGAACCCCTTTGGTCTCTATCTCCTCGCGGCTCCGTACCAGAACATCCATGTCGTCTAAAGAGACGTCAGCTTCGCAGTCATAGAATGTGTTTCTCTCTTCATTCATATCTGTAGTAGGTACATCCTCAGCATTTATTTCTTCAAGAACATCAGCAGCTGTTTGAGCGTCTTTCCCAGTCGCTCAATCTCTTGCGTATATGGCAGTAAGCTGGTTGTAGTAAGGGAAAGTACGATGTCTAAACTGAGCGGCTTCTTTGTGACTCTAAAAAAAATGAGGAAATCATATTAGTTATAAGTTTGGTAAAAAAATCAAATAAAGACTTGAAATACAACTTACCTTTACATAGGACTCCCAAACTGCATCTTCAGCAACAACGAGCTGCCTATGCTCGTCCCAACCAAAACCGCTATTATTTTGGCCATTAAGCATGTCATAGACGATTGACCATTCCCTTTTTAGTAACCTGATCCTTGATTCAATATTTGGTTTCGCCTTCAACATTGCATTTGGTAAAGCCTTTTCTAGCATTTTTTCCAACTCGTTCAAATAACCGACTTTGAACCCGGTATCAGCATTAAATGTTCCAATGTTGTGCAAGTCCGCCATGCAAGAAACTAAGGTTGCATCTTCTTCTAGAACCCATTTTCTTTTGGTTCCTCGAGAAGCTTGAGAAGAAGCATGTGTATGTGGAACACCTGACATAATTATCTTAAGAAAAAAAAACAAATTAACATTATTTACTTTTTTTAATATCATGAATCAAAAGGTGAAAAATTTTAAGAAAATTTTATCGTTAGTTCAATATCATGAATCAAAAGCTCAATACTAAATTTAAAATTATAACACAGGCTGAATGAAAATAAATTAAATTATAATTCAACAAGTTTAGTACAATACAAAATTTTATTCAAACACCACCAAAGTTTCATAAACTAGATACATAAAATAACATCAACAAATTAAGTCAAACTCAATTTGTCCCTAAACCTAACTAATTTCTAGATCCTTGCCATTCATCGAACATTAAGTCAAACTCAATTTGTCCCTAAACCTAACTCAATTTGAATGAATGCGAGGCCAAGCTGGCCACTGACTCTTCTTACGTGGCATTTCATTTTAGTTTAGTTAATTAATTTTAAAAAGTCTACTAAACTAATTATAATTAAAAGAAAGGTGATAATCGAATATGAAAGAAAAAGGAATGCTTCAATTCTCTTTAAATATTTGGGCTAGCTCAGTCGAAGACTAGGTCTATCAACTGCACCATTTAGCATTTACTGCCACTCAAATATCTAATAACGACACCTCTGCGTCTTACAAGAAACAAATTTATATTAACAAAATTTTTTGTTAAATGGCACCTCATACACGGGTGTAATTGCTGCGGTCATCTCTCCAATCCCCAACTCTATATCACATTTTTTTAGTCTTATTTTTTCTATCCCGTGTAAGCTTTTTGTCTTCCTCAGAGACTGTACAGTACCTAATGTCAGGCTAAATTTTACTCCAATAACCATAACCAAAAAAGGAGTAAGCTGTAATGAGCAATACAAACATACAAACAAAACCATACAAACATACAAACATGCAATCGGGGAAAACATACAAACAAAACCATGAATACTAATGGAAAACTAACCTGTAAACTGAAATCGGGGATGACTACGATGAAGAAGTGTTGGAACAAATAACCTGCAATGATCAGACCATTTATTGGTCATTCCTCACATTACATACATATGAATTTTGTTGCATGGATCCATATTTGACTCTTGACAATGCAAACATTTGATAGTCTTATGAATTTCGTACTGCCAGTACCCTTTTTTTTGCTAAGCGTAAAGAATTCATTAATAAGAAATAAAATAACCCCCGTCAACAAAGGAGCAGGGTAAAGGTCCAACCAAAATTAACAAGCCGACCAGCGACAAAATCAAAGGAAACCGCAGTACAAATCAGCAAAAACATAATGAAAAACAAGAGACAAACAACCATAGAAACCACAGATTAAAGAATACAATCACAACTGCCCCATGAACATGCATTGTGGTTCAACAAAAGCTTCCGCCAAAGCATTCGTGAAGTAGATTTATTAATAATTACTCGAGCTATTCGTCTAAGTTTGAACAAGTTCAAAATTTGAGAGACTAACTATGCTTGCCTACTTCAATTCAGATATTATAGGTTGGCTTGCCACATGTTAATGGTGTTAAAGTAAAACCATAACAATACACAAAATAATTAATAAGGCACCCTTCAGATATCAAACCTAGAAAAGCTGCTGCTAGACACCCTTGAGATAAATCGTATTTAGAACATAAAATAGCTAGCAACCGCGGCTGCTCCTGCGGCAATAGCCGAGACCTCAAGTGCGGCACCACTGCTAGGACCAAGGCAAAGAGGGCCATGATGGCCAAAGCAAGAACAACAATTTGGCGGGCCATTTTGGTTTACTAGGGTTTATTGAGAAGGAAAAAGACTGGGGATGGAGAAATGCAGTTTGTCTCTAAGGTTTATTGTATTTAACAGTAGAGAAGCACCACACTGCACAATGATTAAGGGTGGGGGTGTCTGTGATTTATATAGCCTTTCAAATAACACATTTCAGGATGTTTCACCTGGGAATGCACGGAATGTTTGTCGACATTAACATTAGAATCACTTCTTTTAAAATTTAAATTTCCTTTTAAACAGAAATTATTTCGAAAGAACAGATTTCATAACTCACATCCTATTATCAGCCCAATATATACATATTACTGCTCATAATATCTCCAACTTTATCATGATTATTCAATTAAATAAATTTTTAAAATAAACAATCGATTCAACTGTCAGAAATAAACAACCGATGCTTCTCATGCAATGAAGATGATGATTGATAACCCTCTCTAATCATGCTTCAGAAAAGACAAGCAAATCAGCATGCAAAGCAGCCACAATCCAAGGCAAAGACAGAAAACTAAAATGAAAAGTTCAAGATTCATACCTCTCACCGAGATCGAGAGAACCTAATGAAGCAGTGGCTTTCAAACGTGCTGCAACAAATGAAAGGGAAAAAATGATCGACAGAGAAAATCGATAAAGGCGGACGAGGAGAAATGATGAGGACAGAAAAGGAGAGGGTTGGGTAGGGAGGCAAGGTAAAACAGAGAGTTGGGAAGGGAAGCCGGACGTAATGGGTAATCCTCGATTTGGGAAGGGAATAAAAAAGCAGGGAATTTAGGGATTAGGTCGGGATTGTATTATGCGCGTAATACCTATTACAGCGAACCAAACGCCCGAATAGGGGCGTAATGTAATAGGCACGTAATCGGGGCGTAATGGATTACCTATTACACTAAACCAAACACAGTGTAAGCTTTTTGTTGGAATACTTGAACTGAAAGAGTTTGTTTTGTTAGTCAACAGAGTATACAAACCCGAGGAGCTTAGTAAAGAAAAGAGAAAAGATGAATTTGAAACTAGAGATTTAAGAAAGAGATTTACGGGAAAGTCTCATCAGTCAGTATCGAAGAAATCTAATGAACATCACTACCGTCCTAGTATATCTGCGGGGCATTCTAATAGAGATAGAGATTTGAGACACTCTAGTCCTAAACCTCAGGCTACATCTGTAACGAGTTGTGTAGTGTTAAAAATGCTTGACCCGAGTGCAAACACTGCGACAAGCCAAATTATGGTGAGTGTCAAGTGAAAAATGGAGCATGTTTCTAATGTGGTTCTTTCGACTGCTACCTTCGAGATTTACCTAAGATGTTTGAGAAAGGAAAAGCTCAAATTGCAAGGCTGAGCAATACAGCTACTAGAGGGAGACCACCACAAAATACTGGAAATATTAGTGGTTGTCAAGGTGTAACGAAAGATTTTGTAGTGAGATCTGAGGCATGGGCGTCAGCTAGAGCTTATAATATTCGTGCTCGCGAAGATGCATCGGCGGTAGATATTATCACCGTTACTTTTTCTCTTTACAATACTAATGCAACTACTTTGACTGATCCCGAATCAACCTATTCTTATGTGCTTACAAGTTTAGTGTTTACTAAGAGTTTACCTATTGAGTCCACTAAATTCGTGGTTAAAGTGTTGAACCCCTTAGACCAGTATGTCCTAATTGATAAAGTTTGCAAGAATTGTCCTTTGATGACTCGGGGTTAAAATTTTCCAACTGATTTGATACTTTTATCGTTTGATGAATTTGATGTGATTTTGGGCATGGACCGGTTGACTCTGTATGATGCAGTTGTAAACTGTAGATGAAAGATTATTGTGTTGAAATGTCAGAATGGTGAGACTTTTCGTATTGAATCCGATGATTCGGATGGGTTGCCTATTGTGATATTGACTATGTTAGCGCAGAAGTATGTGAGAAAAGGTTACTATGCTTACCTTTCATATGTACTAGATGCTAAAGTGTCTAAATCGAAGATTGAATCAGTGCCAGTAGTTTGTGAATATCCAGATGTGTTTCCAGAAGAGTTACTCGGGTTGCCACTGATCAGAGAGATTGAGTTTGCTATTGAGTTAGTACTGGAAACATCACCAATATCTATAACTCCGTATAGAATGGCTCCTACAGAGTTGAAAGAGATGAAAACTTAGTTGCAAGAGTTAACAGATAGAGGTTTAGCACGACCGAGTTTCTCGCCATGGGGTGCACCAGTTTTATTCGTTAAAAAGAAAGATGTTCAATGAGATTGTGTATTGGCTATTGTCAGCTCAATAAAGTTACGATCAAGATTAAGTATCCATTGCAGCGAATCGATGATTTATTTGATTAGCTGAAAGGTGTAACAATACTCTCAAAGGTTGATTTACATTCTGGTTATTATCAATTGCGGGTTAAAGATTCGGATGTGCCAAAGCTTACGTTCAGAACCAAGTATGGGCACTATGAATTTCTTGTTATGCCATTTGGGTTCACTAATGCTCCTGCAGTAGTCATGGATATAATGAATGAAAATTTTAAACCGTATTTGGATAGATTTGTTGTTGTGTTCATTGATGATATCTTGATTTATTCCCGAGATAAGTCTGAACATGCCGAACATTTGAGAATTGTGTTGGAGACTTTGCGAGATAAAAAAATATTTTCTAAATTGAGCAAGTGCAAGTTTTCGCTTCGAGAAGTTGGATTTTTGGGACACATTGTTTCGACGGAAGGCATCAGAGTTCATCCGAGCAAGATTTCAGTAGTTCTTGATTGGAAACCACCAAGAAACATATCTAAGTTCAGAAGCATTCTGGGATTAGCGGGCTATTATCGGAGATTTGTAAAAGGGTTCTCAATGATAGCGACACCGATGACTCAGTTATTACAGAAAGATGTAAAATTTGAGTGGTCTGAGAAATGCCAGTAGAGTTTTAATCAGTTGAAAGCACTGTTAATTGAAGCACCAGTTTTAGTTCAGACTGAGTCAAGTAAAGAATTTGTGATTTTTAGTGATGCGTCGTTGAACAGTTTGGGTTGTGTTTTAATGCAAAAAGGCAAAGTGATAGCTTATGCTTCCAGACAGTTAAAGCAGCATGAAAATAATTATTCGACACACGACTTGGAGTTGGCTGAAATTGTGTTTGCATTAAAGATTTGGCGACATCATTTGTTCGGTGAAAAATGCCACATATTTACCGACCACAAGAGTTTGAAGTATCTGATGTCACAAAATGATCTGAATTTAAGATAGCGAAGATGGCTCAAACTATTGAAGATTATGCACTAATTATTGATTATCATCCAGGTAAAGCAAATGTAGTTGCGGATGCTTTGAGTACAAAATCCTTGTTTGCCTTGAGAGCGATGAATACGCGATTGAGTTTTTTAGATGATGAATAAATATTAGCTGAGTTAAAAGCTCAACCGATGTTTCTTCAGCAAATCTGCAAGGCTCAGAAATATGATAATGGATTGCAAGTTAAAAGAGTACAGTGTGAGTCGACTACTGATTCAAAGTTTTAGATCAAGTCCGATGATTGTTTGTTGTTCTGAGGTAGAGTTTTGTGCCAAAAAATACAGAAAATTCTACACGAAGCTCATAGTGGCAACTTATCTGTTCATCCTGGGAGTAACAAAATGTACAGGGATTTGAGATAGATGTACTGGTGCTCAGGTATGAAACGCGACATTTCTGACTTTGTGTCTAGATGTTTCATTTGTCAACAAGTTAAACCTGAACATTAAGTGCCTTCAAGATTATTACAGCCAGTGATGATACCGGAGTGGAATGGGATAGAGTTACGATGGATTTTGTATCGGGATTACCTTTATCTCCAAAAAAGAAAGATGATATCTGGGTCATTATTGATCATTTGACGACGTTCACACATTTTATTCCGGTGCGTATAGACTTTTCACTTGATAGGTTGGCTGAGTTATATATTTCTAAGATCATCATATTACATAGAGTGCTAGTCTCTATTATTTCGGATAGGGATCCGCGATTTACATCACGATTTTGGAAGAAGTTACAAGAAGCTTTGGGTACGGGATTCCATTTTAGCACCACATTTCATCCTCAAACCGATGGTCAATCTGAGAGAGGGATTTAGATTCTAGAAGATATGTTTCGATACTGTGTTTTAGAGTTCGAAGGTAATTGCGAAAAATATTTATCGTTGGTTGAATTCGCTTATAATAATAGTTTTCAATCGAGCGTAAAGATGGCACCGTATGAAGCTTTATATGGTTGTAAATGTTGAACTCCATTATACTGGACTGAGCTCAGTGAGAAAAAGATACACGGGGTTGATTTGATCTGATAGACTGAAGAGAAAGTGAAAGTGATTTGTGACAGTTTGAAAGCAGCTTCAGATTGACAGAAATCATATCGGGATTTGAAATGTAAAGATATTTAATTTCAGATTAGCGACAGAGTGTTTCTGAAAGTATCACCTTGGAAAAGAATTCTCCGTTTTGGTCGTAAAGAAAAGTTAAGTCCGCGATTTATCGGACCGTACGAGATTATTGAGAGAATAGGGCCAGTGGCATATCGACTTGATTTACCATCAGAACTTGAGAAGATTCAAAATTTGTTCCATGTATCTATGTTACAGCGATACTGGTCGGACTCTTCACATATAATTTCTCTGACAAAGATTGAGGAGGCTACTTGGGAACCAGAGGAAACTATGAGAAAAAATATCCTAACCTATTTTTTGGTAAGATTTTCGGGGACGAAAATTCCTAAGGGGGAAAGTTGTAATAGCCCGTTTTAAGTGAAATCAGAACAGTGGTTTCGAGATTACAAATATAAAGTCAAAAGATTTATTTTAATATTATTTTACTATCTACAACATGATAATATCATAGTATAAAAATTTCGTTAAGAAATTTTCTCGTTTGTATGCTCAATTTGTGAAAAAGGACTAAATTGCCTAAAATGCGAAAGTTGTGTTCTATTAGCTAAAGGTGTTAAATTAGCTATAAAACTTTAAAGTGGATGTCCTTATATGGTAATTAGACCATTAAATGAGTTAGTGGATGTGCATGGCTTGGCAAATTTGTTATTTTTAAAGTTAGGTAATGGTAATTAGGTAATTAGGTAATTAGCCAATTAAAGGTTAAAATTAAATAAAAGAAAATGGTCATCTTTTTCCCATATTTGCAACCGAAAATTTCAGCAAGCTTTTTGCCATTAAAGAGCTCAAAATTTCAGCAAAAATAAACTCTTGCATGTAAGTGAATTTGGTGTTTGTTTTTGTTGATTTTTATGTTTTTGGAATCGTTGTAGCTTAACCTAGCTAATTAGGGGACTAATTTGCTCAATGGTTGAAAGTCTAGGGTTTTTCCACGAGAGTATTTTATTTTTTCTTGAAGTTTATTGGAAGAAAATGAATCATTGTTGTTAATTAAACAACTTTTGTTAAGTGAGTTTTGTTGAAATTATCACTTAGGGGTTAATTCGTGAAATGTGAAAATTGTGTGGTAAATGTGTTAAATTGTGAATTGTATGTGCTGCTATAAGCACATATATAATTCAACTATGCTTAGGTGTGGATGAAATTGCATGAATTTCATTTTACGAGCCTAGGGACAAAATTGTAAAGAAGTCCAAAGTATAGGGGCAAAGTAGTAATTTTACCATAAAATGATTTTGGGTTGAATTGAATAGAATGATGCTTAAATTAGTTAAATTTGATTATATAGATCAAGAAAATAACATCCAGAATTAAATTAGGGAAAGGATAAAGTCGTGAACTAAACGATCGTATTTCTCCGTACGAGTTTTAGGTAAGTTCGTGCAATTAAATTGCGTATTTACATGCTTTAATTGAAATATATGTATGTGAATGGTTTAATTATTATGTATAATTATCGAGAGCATAACCAACGATATACAAAGAATATCGAGTCCTATTTGAACCTTAGGAATTCGTAGGATACAAATGACCTATCATTAGGGTTACCAATTCCAGCTCTTATCAGCTTATCGATACTCATCTCTTATGAGCTTTCCATTATTTAGTTCAGAGGAGCTTACCATTTATCGCTCGTATGAGCATGCATGTACAAGAATTGACGGGTTACAGTTTACTACACCTTGCATGTACTACCCGCGTATCTAACGATATTCCAAGTGGTTCAACGGGCATAGTATTATTATGAGATCATACAAGTTCAATACGAACTATTACTGATATTTACGTGGAAATGATATATGTAGGTTATACAGATACACGGTATAGATGGTACATGTACATGGAATTTAATTATTGTTGAATTCATACATGATTCTCGGTTTTTATATGAATACATGGCTAACTTGGTTAATGATTATGTGGTAGGCTTTGGCCAAATTAAATTGTGTTATGCTTTGATTTACTTACCTAAATTGTGGTTAAATGGTAAGTTTAATTATTTACTATATGAACTTACTAAGCTTAATTATTTACTCTGTTTATTTTTCCGTGTTTAATAGTGTTTCAGAAGCTCATTTGGATTGGAAGTCGTCGAGGATCTCATCACACTATCAAACTTTATTTTCGTACTTTTGACTTTATATTTTTAGTTAAATGGCATGTATAGGTCATTTTGGCTAATGGTAGCCTGTATGTTTTTGTCATGTATTTTGCCATTTGATTTGGCTTGAATTTGGTATGTTTTGTGATGTATATATGTATAAATTGCCTTTGTATATGTGGTCTATGGTTGCCATGTGAATGCCTTGTTTGTGAATTGGTATTTTGGGTATCAAATGGTTGAAATGGATAAGTGGCATGCATGATATGTTTAGGCAGAATTGATGCATATATGTGTTGGACCATATAGGTATACTTTGGAGGCATAATTAACAAGTTTTAAATTGGCTATTTGAAGTGTCTATTGGAATCATACTTGTTTGTGATGTTTTAACAAGTTATAAGCTTGATATTTGTTGGTTTTGAATGTCTAATTATGCCATGGTTGTATGAAATGGTTATATTTAGGTTGGTACCAAGTTGGGTGAGAAATATAGCTTGGAAAATAGCCTATTTTTGTCCACACGGGCAGAGACACGGACATGTGTCTGAGCAGTATGTGACACAAGGCCAAGTGGCACCACCGTGTGTCCCCTGATACTTCTATTGAAAAGAAGTCAGTAGCTTCACATGGTCTAACACATAGGCAAGTGGCTTGGCTGTGTGGTACAAGTCAGTATACCCTTCAATTTTCAGACGGCCTAGCACTCGGCCTGGCACACAGGCGTGTGGTTTGGCCGTGTGGCCCAAGTCAGTGAGTTACACGGGTACGAACACGGGCTAGGACTCGACCATGTGTCCCCATTTTGAATGCCCATGCGGCCTACGACAATGGCTTGTTTCTTGACCTTGTGAGATATACGACCTGGCCACACGGGCATGTGTCCCCTACATCTTTGAAAATTTTCCATGTTTTTTGAAAAATTTCTTGAGTGCTCGGTTTAGTCTCGAACCATTTTTAATGTCTGTTTAGGGTCTTGAGGGCTCGTATTAGGGACTATCTGAATGAATTTGAATGGTTTTTTAATTGAGTTATAAGTTCGGTAATATCCTTTAACCCCGTTCCTTTGTCTCTGTTAAGGAGATCAAGGTTAGAATGGATTTAACTTTTGAGGAGAAGCTGGTTTAGATTTTGGATCAAGATACTAAGGTTCTAAGCAGGAAGTCCATACCGTTGGTTAAGGTTTTATGGTAGAATCATGGCACTGAGGAAGCCACGTGGGAATATGAGGACTCGATGCGTTACCAGTATCCTCATCTGTCCAGATCAGCTAAATTTCAAGGCCAAAATTTCTTTTAGAATAATTTATTTTTGTTTCTGTAAATACCTGACACAAATATGTATATGCTTTAGTGGCTAAGTGTTCTGAGTGTCTGTGTGAGGTCTTGGGTTCAAGTCCCACATTTAGAAATTCTGTTATTTTTGGTCTTAGCCTTATCCCTGTTAGGTGGGTTGATGGAATATTGTTTGTAAACTCATATCAGAATGAGCCTGTTAGTTCGAGTGGTAAGGAGTTAGTGTGTTGGAGGTCCTGTGTTCGAATCTCTGCGTGAGTGTGGGTCATAATTTTTGCTTTGGTTGTTTGATAGAGGTTCGGTAGAACCGAAGCTCTGAAGTTGTTGGATAAGAATCAAGTTGTGAGATAGTGGGGCGGTTTGTTAGTGGGATAACGGGCAGAATTGAGATATTTTTTTATCTTATTTTATTTTTGTTTTTCAAAATTTTGGTTCGTCTCTCTGAAAATTCTGACATCAGTTTCTACTCATTTTTTTAACATTTCTTCCTTGTTCTCCTTCTCTACAATCTCTGATTTTTCCGTTCATTTTCTTTTCCTTCAAAATGTTTTTCATCTTTTGTTCTTCACGTTGCACTCTGGACTTGACATTTTTATGTGATTTGGGTAAGCTATCGATTTATTTTCTTTTCGTGGTAGCATAGTGGTGTAGATAAGTGATGTAATTTCTGCAAATTTGTGGTGTAGGAAAAGATTGTGAGCAGTGAAGTTTTACTCCGACAGCCTAAATCGTGGTAGTGCCTCTTCGTGTCTTTGGTAAGTTATGTGTGTTACTTCGAGTTAAGTGTTGATACATTAATTGATTGCTAATTCGTAATTGGGATGCTATTTCTTAGGTTTCAGAGGGCTCAGGATTGTTGTAGAATCTAAAACGAACCAAGTGTGTACCTTAAACACGAAAAATCAAGGTTTGACGAATGTCAAAAAAGGGTACTATCGATGCCACACGGGCGTGTGCCAAACCGTGTGGTTGGCCATGTGCGAGACACGACCGTGTGACTGACGAAGGTGTAGTCGTGCGCAAGACACGGCCGTGTGATGGTGTGAGTGTGGGTTTTTGGCTAGGCCTTGTGGGCCACATGGGTATGGCCAATCTAGGCGTGTGGACCACACGGGCTTGTGGGCCAACACGGGTAAGCCTTACGAGCATGTGGGATCATAATTCTAAAATGTTCCCTAGGGTCACACAGGTCATTTCGATCGACTGTGGACCTACCGTAGGGTCGATAAGGGCTAAGCGAAACTCTATTTCATGTGCTATGATATTCTAATAGACTGATCTGATTAGGATACTATATGTATGTCTGACTGTACTATTAAAGTATGTATCCATCCGTATACGAGCATGTTAAGCATTTTTACTCTAATATTTCTGCATCTTTATTTTGTATCTGTGTTTGGGGCGGGAATTGTGTATGTGGAGGAAGTGATCTGTATGGCGACTTTTCACCTATTTTCTGGCAGCTTGACTGGAGATTATCTATTATGTGCTGTATCGACACTATATGCTGTGTAGGGATGGGTGGGTCTTTTTTTAACCCCAGATGGTGTGATGGGATGGTCAAAGATGGTGTGTAGAGGATGGGGGTAGGATTCCGTATATTTGTTCTGTTAATCTTATTCTGATATCTGTATCTGTTATGGACTTAGGTCCAAATCTATATCTAATTGATCATGAAATTCTATGCATGACTATTTCTATTGGGTAACACATTGAGTTTATGAAAACTCACGTTTGTTTGTCTGTTATGTTCAGGTAATCCTCAGACATAGGCGGACTGGTGCGACGGAGTCCCTCAGTGACTACAAATTCGAGAACTATCTTTAATGCGGTTTTTACTTAAGTTAAGGAGTATTTTTTAGAGTTTTGTAATTATTGGACTCTCCGAACTGTTTGATTTTTATTTTTGTTTTTATATGCATTTTGACTCTTCTATTGCAACGTTTGACTAGAATCACAGTTTTACGAAAACAAATGTTTTTCTATAAATATGAATTGGATTTCCAAAATATAACAGTTTCTAAGACTTCCGCTAAAAATTATGTTTTGGGCAAGTGAATTAATTAAATAACGTTTCCAGTAGTAGTTGGATGAACGAATATGGGTTAAACTTGGATGATTTATCAAACAACTATACAAAGTTTTATTGAAGTAACACTGATTTCAAAACCCTTCTTCGTAACTCTCCTCGATTTGGCCATAACGTCTAGGCCTGTTTTGGGGTGTTACAGTATGTGCTTAAATGGTAAGTTAAATTCTCTATTATACGAACTTACTAAGCTTAAATGCTTACTCTGTTTATTTTCTATGTTTTTAGTGAAACAGAAGCTCATTCGGGTTGGAAGCTTGTCAGAGCTAGATCACACTATCCATCAGCTAACTCAGTACTTTCGGTTGGTTTAAGTTTGGTTATAATGGAATGTATAGGTTATTTTGGCTAATGCTGGCCTATATGTCTTGTTGTAATTGTGACCATATGTTTTGGCTTGTGTTTTGCTATAATTTGATATGTATATAGTTAGCCTTACCATGTTGCATTACAACACAACCTAGACAATTCAATGAAACATCACTATAAATCAAAAATTCCTTACCGGACTCTAGCTGAACCAACACAGGGGTTTCGACCAACAACGCTTTCAACTAAGAAAGCTCTATTGACACTTTTTAGGCCATTCGAGCTTGACGTCTTTTTGAAGCAGCTTTGTCAACGGCATAGCAAGCATCGAAAATCCTTTAACAAATATCTAATAATATTTAGCTAAATCCAAAAAACTTATTACTTATGAAACATTCATCAGAGGCTTCCAGTCCAGTATAGTCGATATTTTACTTGGATCAACTCTAATGCCATCTGTTGATACTACATGTCCCAAAAATCCAACTTCTTGGAGCAAAAACTCACATTTGCTAAACTTAGCAAACAACTATTTTTCGTGCAAAGTCTATAAAATGATTCTTAAATGCTGGGCATGCTTTATTTCATCTCGAGAATAAATCAATATTTCATCAATGAACACAACCAAAAATCTGTCTAAATATGGCCTAAATATTTTGTTCATCAAATCCATACATACAGTAGGTGCATTGGTCAAACCAAATGACATAACAAGAAATTCATAATGTTCGTACATGGTTCTGAAATCAGTCTTCGGCACATCCAAGCCTTTAACCCGTACATAATAATAACAAAAATGAAGGTCAATCATTGAAAATATTGTCTCACCTTTCAGCTGCTCAAACAAATCATCTCTGTATGGCAAAGGATATTTTCTCTTGATCGTGACTTTGTTGAGTTGTCAATGGTCAATACACAATCGCATAGACCCGTCTTTTTTCTTAAAAATTAATACCGGAACACCCCAAGGAGAAAAATTGGGTCAAACAAAGCCTCTATCTGTCAACTCTTGCAACAGTGCTTTTAACTCTTTCAATTTTGTAAGTGTCATTCTATACAAAATTATCAATAACGGAGAAGTTCCCGGTACTAAGTCAATAGCAAATTCAACTTCTCTGTCAAGTGGCAACCATGGTAAATCTTCTGAAAACACATCTATGGATTCATAAATAGTTAGAACCAATTCTAATTTCAACTCTCAAACCCTAGAATCAAAGATGTAAGTTAGATATGGTTCACAGCCCTTTCTAATGTATTTATATGTTGTTATAGCTCAGATAACATTAGATGTACCATATATCTATCTAATTCAATTCAAGTCCTTTCACCATTCTAACATTTCAACACAATATGCTTTCATCTAAGTTCACAATAGTATCATGCAGAGTTAACCAGTCCATACCCAGAATCACATCAAACTAATCAAAGGGTAACAACATCAAATCAGCCGAAAAGTTGCAATCCCAAATCACCAAAGGGTAATTTTTACAAAGTTTAACAATTAACACATACTGACCTAAAGGATTCATTACTTTAACTGCAGATTCAATAGACTCAAAAGGTATTTTCTTACCCGACACTAAAGTTCGACATACATATGAATGTGTTGACCCCGGGTCAATCAAAGCATTAACATTAATATCAAAAATAGAAAATGTGCCAATGATCACATTAGGTGCTAAAGCTTTCTCTTGAGCACGAATCGTATAAGCCCTAGTTGGTGCCCGTGCCTTAGATCTAACAGTAGAATCTTTTGTTCCACTTCGACTGTTAGCCATATTTCCAGTATTTTGGGGTGGTCTCCCTTTCACAGTTGTATTACTCGAACGAGTGTTCTGAGCATTCTCCTTATCAGACCTTTCAAGGCAGTCTCTAAAAAAATGATCATAAGAACTGCATTTGAAACAAAATCTGTCTCCCAATCTGCACTCCTTGAAATATAATTATTACCTTGTTGAAATTCAGGCTTGTTGTTTTTGACACTACCCACACTCGCTACAGATGTAGCCTGAGGTCTCGAACTTGAATGCTACTTTTCTTTATCTCTCCCCGAGAAACCTACTGAAGCTAATGAATGACTATGAAATTCTTATGATTTCTTTGATGGAGATAAGAATGACTTTCCCATAAGTCTTTTTCTTATATCACGAGCCGCAGAATATGCTTTTCTTTTGGCTTTACTGTGTTCTTCGGCCTTATGTGCTCTATCAATCAGAACCACAAATTCATTTAGCTTTATAATCCCAACTAGTAACTTGATGTCTTCATTTAAACCTTGTTGAAACTAGATACACATAACAACCTGTGATGGTATACACTTCTGAGCATATTTGCTGAATTGCATAAATTCTCTCTCGTACTCGGCTACTGACAATACGACCGTATTTCAATTTTGTAAATTCTTTGTGTTTCATGTCGAGAAATTGTTGGCTAACATATTTGTAATGGCCCAAATTTAAGGTTATCAAAATAATGCTTTCGTAACCACAAGTTTGATTTAAAGAGAAATTATTATTAATTTTTTTATGATTTATCGAGTGATTAGATATAAGTATTAGAGTATTGATAAGAAATTTTACTGATTGCATGCCTAAATTGCCTATTAGGACTTAATTGCAAAAGTGGGTAAATATGAGTTTTAGATGATAAAGAATTTATTTGAGGTGCATAATCAAAGTAGAGGCCCTTAAATAGTAATTAGACCATAAAATTTCCATGGACAAAAATAGGCATGCATAGATAAAAATAACTAAAGTTTATTGAACGGTATTTTAGCCATTGAATAATAAAAAGAATAAAAAGGGAAAAAGATGGCAAAAATATCATCTTCTCCAAAAAGCTTGCTGCCAAAATTTGAAGGATACCATAGCTAGGGTTTTCACACTTTCTCAAGCTCATAGTAAGTGATTCCAAGCCTCGTTTTTAATTTTCGTTACGTTTTTGAGATCCCGGTAGCTTAATTTAGCTTATTCTATCAATAATTTAACCTAAGGTTTATATTTGGAAATTAATCATAGGTGAAAAGTGTTTATTTTGATGTTTTAAGGTATAATATGAAGCTAGAAATTATGTTAAACAACTTTGCTAGTCGATTTTAAGCGAAAACGAGTAAAACTCCATAATCGGTAAAATACCTAATGTTCATAAGTAGATGTTAGAGTGAGAATTTGATGTTGGCATAGATGAGAAAAATATTCAGCATGTTGAAAAACATAAGAATAAGGGATGAATTTTAATTTCCGAGCTTTGGGGCAAAAGTGTATTTATGTAAAAGTTTAGGGGCAAAATTATAATTTTTCCAAAGTTAAAGTCAAGGGTTGTTTTAATGAATGTGAGTATTAAATAAGTTAAATTTGCTATTATAGATCAAGAAGAACAGAATTCGAGGTTAGATCGAGGAAAGAATAAGATTGAAGACTTAGTGATAGATTTGGCTATATTTGATACCGAGGTAAGTTTACGGTAAATAAATGCAATATTTTAATAATTATTATTAATTTTGTTATTTTCCAGCAATTATATATTTATTTCATGAATTTATCTAATGCTGACTCAAGTACGAGATGACAGAGAATTAGTGATACAAGCCCCGTTGAAACATTAGGAATGTATTGGATACAAATATCCTAACATTTGGGTAAAGAGATCCCATGTAAGACCATGTCTGGGACATGGCATTGGCATCCTTGAGATCATGAGAGGTCCCAGCTAAGACCATGTCTGGGACATGGCATTGGCACCGAGACAAGATGTCCCATGTAAGACCATGTCTGGGACATGGCGTTGGCACCGAGATAAGAGGTCCCCCGTAAGACCATGTCTGGGACATGACATGGCACCGATATGAGAACTCCCATGTAAGACCATATCTGGGATATGGCTTTCGTAGTGCATGAAACATCCCATGTAAGACCATGTCTGGGACATGGCTTTGACATATTATTATCAGAAAGAGACCCAAGTATCCTTATTGTTCCAATGTGGCTCAACGGGCTAGTAAATAACTTATTTCCATGAAAGTTCAGTTAAAAGCATAAATGGCAAGTTCAAGTGAGTTATAAGAGTTAAGAGTATATTACGTTACCCATTGAGAATCAACATTTCAGCATGAGAAAAATAAGTCATAATTATGAGTTATCTAAGTATATAAGTAATTGAATGAGTAAGAGATTAAGTAAAGAGGAAATTAAAGATTATGTTACTTGGTATTATTATTTGTGCTTAATGTTGCTATTTATTTACTTGTAAACTTACTAAGTATTATGCTTACTTTGTTTATTTTCTTTTTATATAGTATTATTAATCAAATTTGAGGATCCTAAAGACGTCGGAGATCGTCCTCACTATCAACCATAATGACTCAGTATTTTATGATGAACTAGGTTTTAACTATGGCATGTATAGGGACTTACTTATTTTAAATGTTGTATTATGATTGTGCTAAAGAATGATGTGTAAATATCTAATGATGAATGGCTGTCAAAATGGCTAAGTATGAAGGTGTTTGTTGTTATACATGTCTATGTGATAAATTATGCATAGAAATCATGAAATAGTAATAAATTGCAAAGAAACAGATTTCAAACAGTAGTAGTGACGTGATTTTGAAAAATCTCTTAGGATAGTATAAAATGAATTATGGGGTGTATGATATTTAGAATCAAATCTTGTTGAGTCTATTTTCATGGAAAAATAACGGTTTAGCAAAAAGAATTTTATATTTTGAGATATGTAAATTTTGGTGAGATAGGGTCAGAACTATTTTTGGAATCCCTTATTTTGAGTTTAGAAAATCACTAAAAATTGTAAAAAAATATTTATAAGTTTTAATTTATATGTCTAGATTCCTTATTGAGTCTATTTTCTGTACAAATAAGTGAGAACACCATATGAAAATTCTACATTGAGAAAACTTATTTTTAGTGGAAAGAGGTCAGGATAGTCGAGTGGTGAAACAGGGGAGATTTTAACTAATAAACTGTACTAATTGGCTAAACCAAAAATTTTGAAAATTTTATGGTAAGAATATATGTGAGTCTAGTTTTAGGAAAAATTTACAGATTTAAATTTTTAGTTCTGTAGCTCAAGTTATAAATGATTTAGTGACTACTACGCGAGTGAATAGCTTTATCATAAATAGTGAGATAAATTTTAAAAGCAAATTTTTATGCCCCAAACTAGTAAGTTAAGTAAAGTAATGCCTCGAGATCGACTCCGGAAACGGTATCGGGTAAGGGGTGCTACAATATTTCTTTCTAAACTCCATCTGAAAGAATTCTCAATTCACACGGTTTTTACGTACTACCCAATCGAGGTGTTCGACCACTGATACGCTGAGTCTTTCAGAAGAGAAATAGCACATTTTAAGCATTCAACCGGTGTACAAGATAATTAATCAAAAAATATCACTGTGTTTCCCAGCCAAAACTCAAAATTTTGTTGGATCATCCTCGGCTATGCCATGGAATTCTTTAACCCTATATTTTGGAAATTTATCCATTGGTGACTTACTTGCATGTACTTTTTCCAAACCTTGAGGAATAATAGGGACATGTTGGAGTACGGGAGGGGGTGGAGGTCGTTGATGCAACGGATTCATTCTCACGAACTCTGTAAAACATGGACGAAAGCTTCTTTACCTTCACCTCCCCGGCCCTCAGCTACGGGCCCACTACTAGAACTAGCTGCTCCATGAACGGAAGCTAGCGCATTACTTTCTACCTCATCAGAGTCGGCTCAGTTGGATGACATCTTATCTATATGAAAACATAGTTTAATTTGAGTCAGGATTTATCACACTATCAGAGGTTATATAATGGCATTTATTTCTAGACTCCATACATGCTACGTTCAGTTCGAGAACTAACTAAATCGTAGCTCTAATACCACTAAATGTAACACCCCTGACCTGTCTTTGTCATCATATTAGGGTTACAGAGCATTATTGTGCAATCAAAAATATTTTAACATTCTAACATTCAATAGTTCAATTATATCATATATCATTCAATCTCGTACATTACATCCCTAAATTGAGCCATTGAGGCCCTAGAAATAGATTAGAAGCAATCTGAGACTAATTTGTAACAAAACAAGAAGTTTAGGAAAAAGTTCCAAAAATTGGAAACATGGGTCACACGACCATAAGGCCAGGACGTATGAAATCACCCCAGCCATGTAACTTTTGAACAAGGGACACATGGCCATGTCCCAGTCCGTGTCCTCACCCGTGTCACTCATTAAGTAGGATCACACATCCATGTCACACGCCTGTGTGCCAGGCCGTGTAACTCTTTGAGTTGCCACACACGTTCTTGTACTAGGCTGTGTAACTCACTGACTTGAACCCTAAGAGATCCTCAGATGACACACGGCATTGTCTTCAGGCCGTGTGCCTCACACAGTTATGTCACATGCCCGTGTCCCAAGCCATGTGAACCCAAAATTTACCTTAATCAAGCCATTTCGAAACCAAATCATGCATAAAAATTCAATCCATTTTTGCACACTTCCATGGGACTTAAACATCATCCAAACACACAAAAGGATGTCATTTGAAGACCCTAATTCAAATAACCAATATGTCATTCAAAGACACCACAATTATATCAAAACAACAATTATCAAAACATCTCAATATTGTTCCATTTCATGTATGTTAACCTATTCCAACTAGGTACCAAAACAAACCACATATAAACATTTTCAAACCATTCAAAACACACCATAAGAGTCTTATTTACAAGCATTAGCAAGTGACCAAAACTGACAAAATTTGATAAGCATTAATGTGCACTAACTAAACATAATCTTCAAAACATAAACATGTCAAAGCACCATTACACAACATCCTATACATGATATTATAAACCTTGGTCAAAATACTGAAAATCTACCGAATCAAATTTTGGATAGTGTGATAGCTCTCCGACGAGCTTCCAACCAAATCGAGCTTCCGATAATCTATAAAAAAAGGAAAGAAACTACGTAAGCAACGAGTGCTTAGTAAGCTCGTATAAACTTTCAACATAACTTACCATTTCAAGAATACAATACATAGATTAAACACAATTCAACACCAATCACATAAGCTTAGCAAAGCCTAATCAACATCACCAACTCACAAGTTAGTATGCTTATCCATAACATAAATGAAATCAACCATAAGATATGTAAATTTCCATATGTGCAACATCATTTAGCTTATCAAACCTTTCATTAAGTTATTATTCAATCCATTTGCATACTTACCCCTTATCTTACCCGTTGAACCATCGAGAATTACATCAGATACACAGGAAAGCTCACACAAAGTGTGCATTTACATATAACCGTCACTTTTCCGTTACATCGATGCTCACAAGAGTTGTGGGTCAGAATGTAAGCTACACGATGCTGCTCAGACAAGCTGTGGAGAATCCGCATCAAATACAGGACCTCAGCCATCAGTAGGACATTTAATACCAGGATCCAAAACATGAAATCCCTAATGACATGTTGTTCATATCCTCAGAATTCCTAAGGTTCAATCGAGACTCGATATCCGTCAATTCATCATAGCAGTGATACATTTTTATTTTGATTCATTTACATTAAAACTAACATAGTAAACATTCAATCTAAATAACACTAACACGATCACCGTTCATACGAACTTACCTCGCTAACTTGGGGCGTAGTAGTTTAATCGAACTAGTCTAAAGCTTTAGCTTTTCCCCGATCTAAGTCCAAACGTTGTTTATCTTGATTTAAATAGGTAATTCCGATCAATTAAATACTTCTAGTATTCAATTTAATTCATTTTTCATATTTATACAAAATTACCAATTCACCCCTAACATTTTAACTTTTCATAATTTAGTCCCTAAACTCATAATTTGAAATCAAACCATTTTAATCCTCCATACAAGCTAACCAAATTTCTTCATGACTTACATCAACCCACTATAACAATTATTTCATATATTTAACATGAAATTTTACTATTTTCATAAATACATCCCTAAATGTAATTTCATCAAAATTCACTTAACAAAACATGTTTATTCTTCAGCAAAGATTCATAATCTATCAACTAGCATAAAAAATTATTCAAAAACATCCATGGCATAACCCTCAACCTTTAACAGTTTTACAAATTAACCCCCGAGCTAGCTAGATTAAGCTAAGCTACCAACAATTTATGCTTAGCCGAACCAATTTATGCTTAGCCGAACCAAGCTACCAACAATGGACGTTTTCTTCCTCTTAAAATCGATTAAGGCGTGAAAATAAAAGATGATACCATTTTTCTTTTCTTTTAATTTAAGTTTAAAGTTTCTAAATTTCCATTGTAACCTTTAAAATCTATTAAAACTACAGTAAAACCTTGCCATGCACATCCAATATCTCATTTAAATGGTATATTTTACCATTCAAGTCCTTTAGTTTTAGGTTTCATAGCCATTTACCCTTTTAACTAATAGAACTCAACTTTTACACTTGTTACAATTTAGTATTTTTTCTTAATTAACCAAGTAAGCTTTAAAATTTCTTAACAAATTTTTATTACAACCCTAATATAGTCCCGATGACATTAAAATAATAATAAAATAATAAGTCACTCATCAGAATTATGGTCCCAAAACTATTATTTTTGATATCCCTGAAAAGGATTGTAACAAGCTCAAAGAGAGATGACTTGGCTCAAACTACCGTACCTGCTAGAGGCTGAGGCCAAATTGAAGTAGTGGTGGTAACGAGAGACTAATAAGTCAGAGGATAGCTGCCCATACAGCTGTTGTATTGACAGAGTCTGGTGGACCCGCTCGTGTTTACGTTGTGAGGGAGCCACAAAATCGTGAGACGACGGATGTGATTGCAGGTAAATTCATATAGCGGTCATTTTTTTTATTTTTTTTAGTAGATTCGGGTTCTACCCATTCGTATATTGTGATTGATCTGGCTGGTAAGTTGGGGATTCCAATAGAGACCATTAAACAGGGTATGATAGTGACGAGTTTTTTGGGAGAGAGTGTTCTAGTTGAATTGTCATTTTGCGGGTTTGATGTGATTCTCAGAATGGATTGGCTAACCGAGCATGGGGGAAAGATAGATTTTGAGAAGAAATAACTTACTTTGAAGGTTGAGGATGGGTTGGAGGTTATGGTTGTTAGGGAGAGACCCTAATTCCTCTCTAATATGGTATCAGTGACGAAGGCTGAGAAGCTATTGACTTAAGGTTACGAAGCTTACTTAGTCTGTGACAGTCCAAAATTGACCCTAGTCGAGAAGTGGTTTCGGGACCGCTAAACCGAGTCACCGAAATGTTTGAATGTGATATTTATTGTCTAGAATATGTAATTATGAATGTGTGAAAATTTCAAGCTTCGATTTAGTCGATTGCATGTGAATTTAGTTAATAGGACTTATGTGCGACATTTTTTAAATGTGATTGGTCGAAGCATAAGGACCTATTAGTGCATGAAATAAAAAGGGGGGACTTGCATGTCAAATTCCCCCCTAATTAGTAGTGGCCGGCCATGACAAGCATGGTAGACCAGGTGTGATGGGCAAGACATGTCATAGACATGTTGTGTTGGTGCATCATGGGTGGAAAAAAAATAAAATAAGGAGCATGGGCATAAAATAATAAAAGGGAATATGATGAAAACAAAAAAAGAAGAGTGTGTGGTTGTTCCCCCCCATTGCTGTGAGTTAAAGAAAAGAAAAGAGAAAATTTTGTTCATCCTTTTTCATCTTCATTTGGCCGAAAATTCTAAGGAAGGAGGAAGGAGTTCTTGCTTCATGTTTGGTTTGGAAGAGGATTAGGAGGAGGTTTGGCCATACTTGTATCTAGATCAAGCTCAAGAGCAAAGGGGAACTAAATCCGATAAAGGGAAGGAAAAAGTGGTCGAATAGCTATCGGAATCGTTCGACAACACCCGAGGTAAGTTCTTGAGTAAAAGAGCTTAAATTATGATTTGATTAGATCATGTTTTAAGCAAACCAAAATCATGCTCTTTGTGTGTGGCTATTGAGCCGAAATTGCAAGAATGATAAGTGTCCTGTGTTTGAGTTTTGTTAACGAAAATGAAATACGAATGTGCCATGATTTACTGTTAAATGTGCATGGTTATTTGAATGATGTCCGGGCTAAGTCCCGAAGGCTTTGTGCTAAGTGACCATATCCGGACTAAGATCCGAAGGCATTTGTGCGAGATACTAATTCCGGGCTAAGCCCGAAGGCATTTGTGCGAGTTACTAAATCCGGGTTAAGTCCCGAAGGCAATTGTGCGAGTTACTATAACCGGGCTATGTCCCGAAGGCATTTGAACAAGTAGCTATATCCGGTTAAATTCCGAAGGTACGTGATTTGGGAATGAATGATCTTGCTGTAAAAATTTCAGCAAATACTCTAGAAACATCCCAACATTGAGGTATGTTTCGTATGTGCTTGAATTTAGTTGAGCCCTTACAAATAAGTATTCGCTCAGTTGATAAACGAGCTACCGGCCTTTGGCTAAGTTGATCTTTTGTGTATGTACATAAGGGTTGGTAATGTGAAGCAAGTATGATATCGAAAATTTGTGCATATGAAATTATCCGTTTAGCTATATGAATGCTATACTTTTGTTGTGCTGGAATTCCTTGCTCAAAACTTACTAAGCATAAATTGCTTACTCCGTTTCTTTGATCCTCTGTTTTATAGATTTTGGTTCTCCAGCTATCGGACTCGGGATTTTGAAGTCGAAGTCGCCCACACTATCAAAGCCCCCCCTTTTGGTACAATTTTGGTTGAACTTCGAAATGGCATGTATAGGACTACCCGTTTGTTGTGGGTCATGGACCCTTTGGACTTGTATAATTTTGGATAGCCATGCGAAAATGGCTTATATATGTTTGAGTATAATGTTATAATCATTTGGTATGGATAAGGTTATTGAGAGGTGTGGATATGCTTGACAAGGATTGGCCATGGGAATGGTTAATCACTATCATAAATTGTGCTATTTATGCAAAAAGGGCTAGTTGAATCATGGAAACTATGAAATAGGTAAAGTCTACCTTAAAGGCAGATGCTGACAGCAGCAGTGATGTAGATTTGGAAAATCAGTAAAAATAGTAGGAATGGAATTAAATAGTGAATAAATTATGTAAACGAACCTTGATGAATCCATTTTCATAGGAAAGTAACGAAACAATCATACGGACAGTATGTTAAGAGATATTCAGGTTCTTGTGAGACAGGGCCAGAACGGTTTCTGGATTTCCTGTTCCGACTTTGGAAATTCATTACAAATTAACCAAAGACAATTAGGAGTCAAGCCATATATGTATAGATTCCTCTCTGAGTCTAGTTTCTATAGAAACAAACGGCATCAGTATTGAAGCACTGTATAGGGATATATCCAAGTCGTAATGCGCAAAGGTCAGTGTAGTTGATCCCTGTAACATGGGAGACTTTGACTAATAAACTTTACTAATTGGCCCAACCAAAAATTCTAGAAAAAAAAATGTAGATGGGCATATGAGTCTAGTTTCAGTAAAAATTTACGGAACTGGATTCCGAGTTTCTGAACTCAAGATATGATTTTTTAAAGCGACTAGTACGCAGATTGGCAGTGTCTGGGAAATTATTTTTTTAAAGTCTATTAACACCTCGTGTTCGACTCCGGTGACGGTCTCGGGTTCGGGGTGTTACATTTGATTGGTATCAGAGCTACGGTTTAGTCGATTCTAGGACTACCGTAATGCGTTGGGTCTAGCTATACATGCCATTTTATGTGATTATTTGATAGTGTGGTGATTTCTTACATTTGCAAATGTGTTTATTTATAGTAATGGATCCCGATCCCGACCGAGCGGTAGCTGATGATCTTGAGAGTGTAGCGCCTGCTCCCGCACAAGGGACAGCGCCGGCGGACTCTCAACCTAATGCTAGTAACCCGAATGATGAAGCTAGACAAGCTTTCTATAGCGTGATGAATGATTGGTTCAACCAATACATTCGAACTAATACGGCTGTTCCACAACCTCCATTCCCGACAAAGACCACCCCCGCACCTACAATACCTCTGGAAACTGACCAAATAAGGTCAAATAAGCCCCCAGTTGACAGAATCCGAAAACATGGGGCTACTGAATTTAAAGCTACGGATAGCGACGATGCCGAGCAAGCTGAATTTTGGTTGGACAACACTATCCGGGTACTCGATGAGCTATCTTGTACACCCGATGAATGCCTAAAGTGTACTATCTCCTTGCTACGCGATTCTGCCTACTATCGGTGGAGTACTCTGACTTCTGTTGTGCCCCGAGAGCAAGTAACTTGGGAGTTTTTCCAAACTGAGTTTCGGAAAAAGTATATCAGTCAGAGATTTGTTGATCAGAAACGGAAGGAATTTCTTGAGCTTAAGCAAGGTTCTATGTCAGTTACTGATTACGAGCGAAAATTTGTTAGACTTAGTAGATATGCTCGGGAATGTGTTTCGTCCGAGGCTATCATGTGTAGACGCTTCGAGGATGGGCTGAATGAAGATATAAAAATGTTCGTTGGCATTCTTGAAATACGAGAGTTCGTAGTACTTGTCGAGCGAGCTTGTAAAGCCGAAGAGCTTAGAAAAGAAAAACAAAAAGTTGATGTGGGAACTGGAGAGTTTCGTAAAAGATCTTCGGGAAAGTCTTTTCAACAGGCATCGAAGAAATTTCGAGATGATGTGGGCTGGTCGAGAGGCACTTCGGGCCTTTTTAGACGAGATCGTGATCGACCCCCTGTGGGTACACGAGGCACTTCGGTCGCCAGTGTTGGGAATGAACGTCGAGACAGAATGAAATGTCGATATTACGGTAAATGGCATTCGGGGAGTTGTAGATTCCCTGACCGCTCCTGTTACAAGTGCGGATCAGTTGACCACTTCATTAAAGATTGCCCGGGGTTGTCTGAACAGAATGTAAATCAGAGTGGGAAACCGGGTGCTACCACTGCTCGAGGTAGACCATCTGGAAATACGGGCAATGCTGGTGGTGGTCAGAGAGGATCTAGAGATGCTACGACCAGATCCGAGGCTCGTGCGCCTGCTAGAGCTTATGCTATACGTGCCCGCGAGGATGTTTCTTCGCCTGATGTTATTACTGGTACTTTTACTCTATTTGATACTAATGTAATTGCTTTGATTGACCCCGGTTCTACTCATTCTTACATATGTGAAACCCTAGCATCCAGTAAGACTTTACCTATTGAGTCTACTGAGTTCGTAATTCGGGTGTCAAATCCCTTGGGTCGTTACGTGCTTGTCGACAAAGTGTGTAAGAAATGTCCCCTAGTAATTCGAGGTTCCTGTTTTCCGGCGGACTTGATGCTTTTGCCATTTAATGAATTTGATGTTATTCTCGGGTTGGATTGGTTGACCGTGCATGATGCGGTTGTGAATTGCAAAAGCAAGACTATTGAATTGAGGTGCGCAAATAACGAAGTAATCCGAGTTGAGTCTACGGACTTGGATGGGTTGCCAGCTGTAATATCCTCAATGTTGGCCCAGAAATATGTAAGAAAAGGGTGCGAAGCATACCTTGCGTATGTACTTGATGACAAAGAATTAGAAAAGAAACCCGAATCTGTGCCGGTGGTTTGTGAATACCCGGATGTTTTTTCAGAAGAATTACCGGGTTTACCACCTGTTCGGGAGATAGAGTTTGGTATTGAGCTTGTACCTGGGACTATGCTGATTTCAATGGCTCCGTATCGTATGGCACCAACCGAGTTAAAAGATTTGAAAGCTCAGTTGCAAGAATTGACGGATAGAGGTTTTGCTCGACCAAGTTTCTCACCTTGGGGTGCACCAGTATTGTTCGTGAAAAAGAAGGACGGAACCATGAGGTTGTGCATTGACTATCGTCAACTGAATAAAGTGACGATAAAGAACAAATATCCGTTACCGCGTATCGATGATTTGTTCGACCAACTGAAGGGAGCCTCAGTGTTCTCAAAAATAGATTTGAGATCGGGCTATTATCAGTTGCGAATTCGAGATTCGGACATACCCAAAACTGCCTTCAGAACGAGATATGGTCACTACGAATTCTTAGTGATGCCGTTTGGGCTCACTAATGCCCCTGCGCTATTTATGGATTTGATGAATCGGATCTTCAGACCATATTTGGATCGGTTCGTAGTTGTGTTCATTGATGACATCTTGGTCTATTCAAGAGATGAGACCGAACATGCTGAGCACCTGAGACTAGTGTTACAAATTTTGCGGGATAAGCAGTTATATGCTAAGTTCAGTAAGTGTGAGTTCTGGTTAAGAGAGGTTAGCTTCTTGGGTCACGTGGTATCCGCATCGGGTATTCAAGTTGACCCGAACAAAATTTCAGCCATACTTAACTAGAAACCTCCAAGAAATATTACCGAAGTTCGGAGCTTCCTGGGGCTCGCCGGTTATTACCGACGATTTGTAAAAGGTTTCTCGACGATAGCCACACCAATGACGAAGCTACTTCAAAAGGATGTTAAGTTCGAATGGACGGAGAAATGTCAGAAAAGTTTCGATCAACTGAAAACTTATTTGACTGAAGCTCCAATTTTAGTGCAACCCGAATCAGGCAAAGAGTTTGTCATTTATAGTGACGCATCCCTACTTGGGTTGGGTTGCGTATTGATACAAGAAGGTCGAGTGGTGGCCTATGCGTCGAGACAATTAAAGCCACATGAGAAAAATTATCCGACCCATGATCTTGAACTAGCTGCCATCGTATTTGCTTTAAAAATATGGCGACATTACTTATTTGGTGAAAAGTGCCATGTATTTTCGGATCACAAAAGTCTCAAATATTTGATGACTCAAAGAGACTTAAATCTGCGACAAAGAAGTTGGCTTGAGTTGTTGAAAGATTACGAGCTTGTCATTAATTACCACCCGGGAAAGGCTAATGTGGTTGCGGACGCCTTAAGCCGAAAATCATTGTTTACTTTACGAGCGATGAATGTGCACTTGTCTGTTCTACCCGACAATGTGTTAGTAGCTGAATTAAAAGCCAAACCATTATTGATTCATCAAATTCGTGAAGCCCAGAAAGTTGATGATGAATTGGTTGCAAAACGGGCTGAGTGTGTTCCGAACAAGGAATCGGAGTTTCAAATTGATGATGATGATTGTTTGAGGTTCAGAAGTCGTTTGTGCGTTCCAAGGAATTCGAAACTCATTTCGATGATTCTGAACGAAGCCCATTGTAGCCAAATGTCAATTCACCCGGGGAGTACGAAAATGTACAACGATTTGAAACGTTGGGTTTGGTGGCATGGTATGAAACGAGACATCTCCGACTTTGTTTCGAGATGTTTAATATGTCAACAAGTGAAAGCGGAACATCAAGTGCCTTCAGGATTACTTCAGCCGATCATGATACCCGAGTGGAAATGGGATCGAGTCACAATGGACTTTGTGTTCGGACTGCCATTGTCAGCAAGTAAGAAGGATGCGATTTGGGTTGTTGTTGATAGACTGACTAAGTCGGCTCACTTTATCCCCGTGCGTACGGATTTTTCATTGGATAAACTAGCCGAATTGTATGTTTCTCAGATTGTGAGATTACACGGGGTACCTATTTCTATCGTGTCGGATAGAGATCCGAGATTCACCTCGCGATTTTAGAGGAAATTGCAAGAAGCTTTGGGTACCAAGCTGCATTTTAGCACTGCTTTTCACCCCCAAACCGATGGTCAATCTGAGCGGATAATTCAGATACTTGAGGATATGTTGAGATGTTGCATCCTCGAGTTCAGTAGTTCATGGGAACGGTATTTACCTTTGATTGAATTCGCTTACAACAATAGTTTTCAATCAAGTATTAAGATGGCACCTTACGAGGCTTTGTACGGTCGTAAATGCCGTACACCATTGTTTTGGACTGAGCTCGGTGAAAGTAAAATTTTCGGAGTTGATTTGATTAAGGATGCCGAACAGAAAGTAAAGGTAATCCGTGAAAGTCTGAAAGCAGCCACAGATCGTCAAAAATCGTATGCGGATTTGAAACGAAAAGACATTGAATATCAGGTGGGAGATAAAGTGTTTCTTAAAGTTTCGCCTTGGAAAAAGGTACTCAGATTTGGCCGTAAGGGCAAGTTGAGCCCGAGATTCATTGGGCCGTACGAAATCTCCGAACGAGTTGGTCCGGTTGCGTATAGATTGATTTTGCCCCCTGAACTTGAAAAGATTCACGATGTCTTTCATGTCTCGATGCTTCGACGTTATAGATCTGATCCGTCACATGTGATTAATCCCTCAGAAGTTGAAATTCAATCTGACTTGAGTTATGAAGAAGAACCGATTCGTATCCTAGCTCGTGAAGTGAAAGATTTGCGAAACAAAAGGGTTCCGTTAGTTAAGGTGTTATGGCTCAAACACGGGATCGAGGAAGCTACTTGGGAAACCGAGAGCTCGATGAAAGAACGATACCCAAACCTATTTACCGGTAAGATTTTCGGGGACGAAAATTTCTTAAGTGGGGGAGAGTTGTGATAGCCCAAAATTGACCCTAGTCGGGAAGTAGTTTCGGGACCGCTAAACCGAGTCACCGAAATGTTTGAATGTGATATTTATTGTCTAGAATATGTAATTATGAATGTGTGAAAATTTCAAGCTTCGATTTAGTCGATTGCATGTGAATTTAGTCAATAGGACTTATGTGCGACATTTTTGAAATGTGATTGGTCGAAGCATAAGGACCTATTAGTGCATGAAATAAAAATGGGGGACTTGCATGTCAAATTCCCCCTAATTAGTAGTGGCCGGCCATGACAAGCATGGTAGACCAAGTGTGATGGGCAAGACATGTCATAGACATGTTGTGTTGGTGCATCATGGGTGGAAAAAAATAAAATAAGGAGCATGGGCATAAAATAATAAAAGGGAATATGATGAAAACAAAAAAGAAGAGTGTGTGGTTGTTCCCCCCCCATTGCCGTGAGTTAAAGAAAAGAAAAGAGAAAATTTTGTTCATCCTTTTTCATCTTCATTTGGCCGAAAATTCTAAGGAAGGAGGAAGGAGTTCTTGCTTCATGTTTGGTTTGGAAGAGGATTAGGAGGAGGTTTGGCCATACTTGTATCTAGATCAAGCTCAAGAGCAAAGGGGAACTAAATCCGATAAAGGGAAGGAAAAAGTGGTCGAATAGCTATTGGAATCGTTCGACAACACCCGAGGTAAGTTCTTGAGTAAAAGAGCTTAAATTATGATTTGATTAGATCATGTTTTAAGCAAACCAAAATCATGCTCTTTGTGTGTGGCTATTGAGCCGAAATTGCAAGAATGATAAGTGTCTTGTGTTTGAGTTTTGTTAACGAAAATGAAATACGAATGTGCCATGATTTACTGTTAAATGTGCATGGTTATTTGAATGATGTCTGGGGTAAGTCCCGAAGGCTTTGTGCTAAGTGACCATATCCGGACTAAGATCCGAAGGCATTTGTGCGAGATACTAATTCCGGGCTAAGCCCGAAGGCATTTGTGCGAGTTACTAAATCCGGGTTAAGTCCCGAAGGCAATTGTACGAGTTACTATAACCGGGCTATGTCCCGAAGGCATTTGAACGAGTAGCTATATCCGGTTAAATTCCGAAGGTACGTGATTTAGGAATGAATGATCTTGCTGTAAAAATTTCAGTAAATACTCTAGAAACATCCCAACATTGAGGTATGTTTCGTATGTGCTTGAATTTAGTTGAGCCCTTACAAATAAGTATTCGCTTAGTTGATAAACGAGCTACCGGCCTTTGGCTAAGTTGATCTTTTGTGTATGTACATAAGGGTTGGTAATGTGAAGCAAGTATGATATCGAAAATTTGTGCATATGAAATTATCCGTTTAGCTATATGAATGCTATACTTTTGCTGTGCTGGAATTCCTTGCTCAAAACTTACTAAGCATAAATTGCTTACTCCGTTTCTTTGATCTTCTGTTTTATAGATTTTGGTTCTCCAGCTATCGGACTCGGGATTTTGAAGTCGAAGTCGCCCACACTATCAAAGCCCCCCCTTTTGGTACAATTTTGGTTGAACTTCGAAATGGCATGTATAGGACTACCCATTTGTTGTGGGTCATGGACCCTTTGGACTTGTATAATTTGGATAGCTATGCGAAAATGGCTTATATATGTTTGAGTATAATGTTATAATCATTTGGTATGGATAAGGTTATTGAGAGGTGTGGATATGCTTGACAAGGATTGGCCATGGGAATGGTTAATCACTATCATAAATTGTGCTATTTATGCAAAAAGGGCTAGTTGAATCATGGAAACTATGAAATAGGTAAAGTCTACCTTAAAGGCAGATGCTGACAGCAGCAGTGATGTAGATTTGGAAAATCAGTAAAAATAGTAGGAACGGAATTAAATAGTGAATAAATTATGTAAACGAACCTTGATGAATCTATTTTCATAGGAAAGTAACGAAACAATCATACGGACAGTATGTTAAGAGATATTCAGGTTCTTGTGAGACAGGGCCAGAACGGTTTCTGGATTTCCTGTTCCGACTTTGGAAATTCATTAAAAATTAACCAGAGACAATTAGGAGTCAATCCATATATGTATAGATTTATCTCTGAGTCTAGTTTCTATAGAAATAAATGGCATCAGTATTGAAGCCCTGTACAGGGAGATATCCAAGTTGTAATGCGCAAAGGTCAGTGTAGTCGATCCCTGTAACATGGGAGACTTTGACTAATAAAATGTACTAATTGGCCCAACCAAAAATTCTAGAAAAAAATATGTAGATGGGCATGTGAGTCTAGTTTCAGGGAAAATTTACGGAACTGGATTCCGAGTTTCTGAACTCAAGATATGATTTTTTAAAGCGACTAGTACGCAGATTGGCAGTGTCTGGGAAATTATTTTTTTAAAGTCTGTTAACACCTCGTGTTCGACTCCGGTGACGGTCTCGGGTTCGGGGTGTTACATAGTCTATGTGCTCAATTCGAGAAGTAAGGATTTCATGGTTTAAGATATTTGCACTATAAGGGATTTTCCTGATGTGTATCCAGAGGAGTTACCTAATATGTTGCCAGATTGAGAAGTTGAGTTTCGTATTGAGGTTTATCCTGGTACTACACCGGTGTCTATTGCACCTTATCGCATGGCACCAAAAGAACTCAAAGAGTTAAAGATCCAGTTACTAGAGTTGTTGGATTGAGGGTTTATTCGATCGAGCATATCATCTTGGGGTGCACTTGTGTTGTTTGTAAAGAAAAAAGATGGTACTTTGAGGCTGTGTATCGATTATCGACAACTGAACAAGTTAACCATTAAGAAAAAGTATCTGTTACCTTAGACTGATGACCTATTTGATCAGTTCAAGGGAACGATGGTGTTTTTGAAGATTAATTTGAGGTTTGGGTATTATCAACTCAAGGTGAAAGAGGCTGATATCTTGAAGACTGCATTCAGGATTCGATATGGCATTACAAGTTTTTGGTTATGTTGTTTGGGTTAACCAATGCCCCTGTAGTGTTCATAGACCTGGTGAACTGAGTTTTTTACTGGTATCTGGATCAGCTCATAGTTTTCTTTACAGATGACATTCTTGTGTATTCTCAAACCAAGGATGATCATGATGCACATCTATGGATTGTTCTTTAGATTCTGTGTGAGAAGCAGTTGTATACAAAGTTGAGTAAGTACGAGTTTTGGCTTCGAGAGGTGATGTTTTTTGGTCATGTGGTATCTTTAGAGGGGATCCATGTTGACCCTAAGAAGGTCGAGGCTATTCTAGAATAGAAGCAATCGATGAGTGTCACCGAAGTTTAAAGTTTTCTAGGGTTAGCTGGTTATTACCATAGATTCATTGAGGGGTTCTCTATCATAGATGCACCCTTAACAAAGCTACTTCAGAAGAATGTGCCATTTGAGTGGACCGATGAAAGGCAAAAGTGCTTTGAGAAGCTTAAGACAGTGCTGACTAATGCGCCAATGTTGGTTCAACCAAAGTTTGAAAAAGAGTATGAGGTTTACAGTGATGCATCTTATACGGGACTCGGGTGTGTTCTAGTGCAGAATGGGAAGGTGGTAGTGTATGCTTCAAGGTAGTTGAGGCCACATGAGTGTAATTACCCAACCCACAATTTGTAGTTACTTGTTGTGCAAATGTGGTTGCTAATGATTTGAGTCAAAAGTCAATGATTGAGTTGTGAACCATGTTTGTATGGTTGAGTTTAACTAGTGATGGCGGTTTGTTGGTCGAACATCAGGTGAAACTGACTCTATCATGTTAGGTTAAGGAAAGGCAATTGGTTGATGAGTTTTTAGCGAAAAAGATCATATAGGTTGAGGATGGTAATGGTCGAGACTTTGGGTTGAATCCCAACGGTATCTTACATTTTCGTAGGAGATTATGTGTGTCGGTTGATTTGGAGCTTTGGCACATGATTCTTATCAAGGTGCATAGTAGCCCATATGTTATGTACCACAGGAGTATCAAGATGTATCGAGATCTTCAGGAATTATACTAGTGGCCTAGATTGAGGCGAGATGTTACCGACTTTGTGGGTCGATGTTTAGTATGCCTGAAGGTGAAGCCAGAGCATCAACATGCTTCGAGTTTGATACAACCGATTCAGATTCTGGAGTGGAAGTGGGAGAGGATTACAATGGAGTTTGTCTTGGGTTTTCCACTGACCTCAACAAAAAATGATTTAATTTGGGTGATTATTGATTAATTCTTGAAGACTACACATTTTCTTGCAGTGCGTACTAATTAATTGATGAAGAGATTAGCTGAGTTGTACGTGACGAAGATAGTTCAACTTCATGGTGTACTGATTTCGATCATCCCTGATAGAGATTCGTGATTTACCTCGAGATTTTGGAGGAGTCTTCAAGGAGCTTTGGGTTTGAAGCTTAACTTTAGTACGACTTATCACCCCTAGATAGATGGTTAGTCGGAAAGAGTAATTCAAATGCTCAAGGATATGTTGTGCAATTGTGTCATCAAGTTTAGTGGTAGTTGGGAGCAATTTTGCCTTTAGTGGAATTTGCTTACAATAATAGCTGCCAGTCGAGTATTCAGATTGCACTACTCGAGGCATTATATGGTTGGAGGTATAGGACTCCTTTTTGTTTGTCTGATCTAGATGAGAGACGTGTTGTGGGAATGAATTTGATTCGGGAGACTGAGCAGAAGGTTAAACTGATTAGTGATAGACTGAAAGTCACCTCTAACAGACTGAAGTCTTACGCGGATTTGAAACGTCATGATATCGAGTTTCAGGTTGGGGATCAAGTGTTTCTTAAGGTTTCACCTTGGAAGAAGGTTTTATTATTTGGACAAAAAGAAAATTTAAGTCCGAGATTTATTAGACCCTATGAGGTTATTGAGAGGATTGGATCGATAACGTATTGACTTCAGTTACCGACAAAACTTGAGCGTATACACGATGTGTTCCATTTGTCCATGTTGCGGAAGTACCGTTCTAACCTGTTGTATATTGTTCCGATAGAGGATATTGAGGTTTGACCTGATCTTAACCTATAAAGAGGAACCGATCGAGATCCTAGCTCGTAAGAATAAGGTGTTGCATAACAAGACCATACCTTTAGTGAAGGTTATGTGGTGTAATCATAAGACCGAAGAGGCTACTTGGAAAGCCGAGGATTCAATGAGACGTCAGTATCCTTATCTATTCAGTTCAGGTAAATTTTAAGGATGAAATTTCTTTTAGAGGGAGAGAGTTATCACATCCCAAAAATTAGGTTGATAGATTTGGTATTAGGTTGTAGGCTCGAAAGAAAAATTGGTTTTAATATTATAGAAATTAAAATATGATAAAATAATTACTTAAATAATAATGGTAATAATAAAATATTAAAATAATTAATGGGTCTAAAATTAGGTGGTGAAAATTAGGATTAGGCAGTTGATTATTAAATAACTTAAAATGAACTTTAAAAATAAAATCGAGTTTGAAAATATTTAAGGAAAAATGTGTTTTAATTAAACTAATGATTGATTTGAAAAACAAGGGAAAACCTAGAATTTTAAAAAGGCAATTTTTCCTTTTTTTAAAAAAAAAACTGCTCATATTCTTCCTTTAAAACCTCCCACGACCCTTCCTTCTCATTTAGCTTCTCATTCAAAAAAATTCTCAAATTCAAATCTAATATTTTCTCAGAAAATTAACTCATCCTTGGTGATTTTGTAGCTATCCAAACACCTTAACACCTTCCAATTTTAAAGAAAAATCATTAAATCCTCATCAAATTCGCCATTATTCTTCTTACGTTCGACTTCAAATTAGGTTCACAATTTGTTTATTTCTTCAAATTGAGGTAATGTCTTGACTTATTATGATTAGATTAAGGTTTTTGTTTTTCTAATTTAGAATTTAACCGAGTGTATTGAGAGTTTTTAAGAATTAAAGTTTTTTAATCAAATTTCGGTTCAACATTGGTGAAATCTGAAATAATGAGTAAACCTACTATTTTTTATTGATTTCTAATCTACTTTTAACTAAATAGAAGGTTTTTGAACTCAATTTGATTGATTGGTATCCAATTTTAATGAATTTCGAATTTCCCCCTTTGGTATGTTCATACAAGCTTGATTTTTCAAAAATGTTAAATCCATGAGATTAGATAAAATTAAAGGTTTATATTAGTAATAATAGGTTAAATAGGATGTTTAGAAACTTAATTAAGGTTTAGGAACAAAAATCGAGTGAGGAAACCTCATATTTCGACAAAATAAGTTGATTTTCTGTATGAGAAAAGTGACCTTAAAGTAGTGATTTTGAGTTGTTTTTTTCATTTGAAGGCTATTAATAATTTGATTTAATTTATTTAATGTGAATGTAAAGTTTCAGACTCATCGGAAGCTTCTACGAGCAACGCAAGAGGGAAAGAATAGCTCATTCGAAATTGTTGTGCAAAGGCACCGACTAGGTGAGTGTTCAGAATTGCACCTCTTAAGCATGATTCCCAAGGTTGAATAGGAGCTTAGGTTGGTTTAAACACCTAATCTATGCTTTGAGAGTAAGTTTTCTTACTTGATCTGCGTACTATTAAATTTGATGCTTATTTGTCGTGATATGTGAATCATGTGAAATATTAAGTCTGTGTTATCTATAAATGAAATGATTGATAAGTGCTTGTTGGTTTTATGCACAGCTAAATAATTTTATATGATTATGGCTCTTTTGAGCAATTCTGATAGCATTTGATAGTGTATTAAAAGTGTTGAGAAAGTATTGTTAACAAGTGAAAGTTTGTATAAAACAGTGAGTGAATGTGTATAAGTGGATATGTTGGCATTTTGATTATTTGGAACCATTGGGTATCATTGGTATACCATAGGATTGTGAGTACTCACCCTTTTAATTATGTGTTATGGCATTGTGGCCCGGAGGTAGCGTTGGAGAGATAAAAGAATGTCAAGCATAGCTCCATTCACCGTAGATAGCTTGGTGTGTTTGGAGAGTGTGAGCATTCATGCTACACTTACATGGAGATTGCATACGAGTTTGAGTCATGAGGAGTGTTTGGAGATCCACTTATCCAATGCTTTACTAATTATATATATCTTCCATGTCACATTATGTCAATATATCATTGTGTTTTCTTTGTGATATGTTTGATGCTATGCTATGGTTTCAAGTTTTAGTATGTTTTCTTTCAACTATGGATTTTATGTCTAATTGTGGCAATTCTTTGTGTACTCATTGAGCTTTACACAGCTTACACTCCTTACTTTACCTTGTAGATAAATAGTTGGCGAGCTAATGAGGAGGGTGGTAAATCAGTGATCAATCGCAAGACATTTTTTTTGGAGTATGTATGTTGATCTCTTAACTCCAAGGTGAAGGCAATGTGGGTCGTTCCAAGGGTTTAGTAATAGAATTAGACCTAGACTTTTTAAAAGAAATTTTCAACGGGTTGTAAATGGACATTTCAGACTGTTTAATATTTTTTGGGATTTTTTAACGTTATAATTGCTTGCTTGATTGCTAATCTGGATGGTTTAATTACTTGCTTAATGTGATGATAATTAAATGAACTAACAAATTTTTACAGCTAAGGAAGACCGTTGAGAATTAAGGCACGCCCTATACCTTCTAATTGTGTGAATGAAATGATTAATTTAGAAAAGCTTGCACTTAGGTCTAATTTCCTATATGAATTATTTTCCAATTGTGTGGTGTGTACAGTCTGTTGGTGTGGTTTGTAAACATTTAAATTGAGTGTCACCTCGGTGGCTAATGTGACGTTCAGAATTTGGGTCGAACTGTCTCGACTAGGTTTGGGGCATCACATAAACTTACTCCATTATCTTTTCCTTCTTAGACGTGTTGATAGAAAGAAGTAATTTTGTTGAAAGGGACTACGCCAGAGTTGCTATTGGTAATCTGCCACTTGTCTATTTTCTGTATCATGCATGGCTTTTTTAGGGGCGGCGTGTATATTTGTTTTATAATCAGCTTGTATAATTATTTGCAACTTTTTTCAAGACTTTGTTATATGAGAACTTTTATGAACTCTGGGAGTATGTATTTTAATCTACTAAATCATGGTTTATGAGATTATCATTTTGACATATATGCCAAATAGTTTTGAATATTGTTTTAATCCCCAATGATACACTTGAAACTATTGTATGGGAAAACCCCATCTTGTATTTTACATAGAACCCTGTAAACTTTTATAAGGCCTTTCGCCAGATTTTCTTGGCGTATTACTATTTTGATTGTTATTTACTGTTATATCGTGGTACATGCCGAGACCTAAAAAATTTTAAAAATTTTCAAGTGTTTTTGTTAAACCCAAATGAATTTACATTGTGACATACCAGATCTGGATCTAGAGATTAGGTCGAGCGTGGGTGTTACACGTTTAACTTAAATGGACTTACGTTGTGACATACCATAGTCGAATTTAGAGATCAAGTTGTGTGGGTGTTACAAGCTTGTTGAGATCGAGAATAACAAATCATTGGGAGAACCAATTTGCAAATGAGGAGAGGATAAGGTGCTCAACTCTTAGTTAGAGAGAACTGTTACATCAAATACACCTCGCAAACTGCCACTAGGAAAAGAAGTGCTCTAAGGTTTCAACTTCGTTAAAGCATATAGGACAAAGGTCTTCATTCACTATGTAGTGCTTAGCAAGATCCATTATAACAGTGTGAACATTGTTACAGATTTTCCAAAAAAATACGATAAGTTTAAAAGGTAACTTAAGTTACCATAAGGCTTTACATTTTCCATATTTGATCTTCCTAGCTGGATCGATATTGTGAAGCTCATTCCGCAGGAAATTATAAGCATTTTAGCAATTCTTCAGGTTCATCTTTCCAAATAATTTTATCAACACCTTCAAAGAATGATGTTGGCCTAAAGATGAGTTCTCTTAGGCCTCTTTCATAAAGATGCTTTCTGAAGGCATTAATGTCCTAATATCTCCTATTAAAGTTGAGGCAAGAGTCAACTTTAATGGAAGAATCACGAGTTGTAGCAGTATCAAGATGAATCCCAATTTGTGTTGCATTAACCCAACAACTACTGCCACTCCAAATTTGGATCTATTTTCCTTTGTTACAAATGTTTTGGCCTTGTATCATGCTTTCCAAATCAACGAGTATGACTGCTTTGGCGCAACTAATTCAAAGGGTTTAGACCTACAACATTTCTTCTTCAGCACAAAAGCCAAAAGAGTTTTTGGGGCATTCATATAATTTATTAATCTATCCTGCAAATTCCCAATCCTCCCTCTAATTTTGAGGCATAGAGTTATCTCAAGCACATAAATGTAATTTCTTTTACCCCTCCTCATGACCCCACCAGAATGAATGTACAATTTTGTCAATTTTCTTGTACATAACAATAAGTTCTTTAAGTGATAAAATATGTTTTTAACCTATTATTGGACAAATAGTTTATTTTATTATTTGAATTCCATCTAAATTGATCCAATTCATAAACAAATCTAGTAGAATAGTCATAATTAATCTTTCTTTCATGATAATTAATTCAAGAGCAATACAAAAAGGTTTAAGAAAATTAAAATCAAAGATATTATATATGTGACATCAACATCACAAAAGAATTATTTAAAATACTAATAAATTCTATGACAAAATTATGTTGATAATATCAGGCCCTCTCAATTCTGTTTACTCATAGGCCCATATCAACATGTGTAAGGTTCAATCTTTAGGGATGATGAAATATTAATAGATTGCTTAAAAACAAGGTTTAATGCATATGCATCGACGACGAAAGCCTTCGCATTTGCCATCCTCATAACCCTCTGTCTGGCAAACAGTGGCACAGTTATCACGATTCATGCACATCCCTTTGAATTTATGACTTGGAGACTCGCATTTTCTACCTTCCACTGTCGTAGGCCCCATCTCTACTTTATTTCATATAATTGCATCATAAAAACATGTAAAAAAGGTATAGAAATTGCAAGTATATATAAATCCAAATATATATATGAGAAAAAAATAAATAGAAAACTATTAAAATATAAATAGGACCCAGACTTTCTGGTTTATATAATAGTGAAGAGAGATGTTATTAAAAAAACTTAATTTCATAAATGAATATAAATTTGACTCTCATATCTAAACTCCATTTGATTGGATTATATATTAATATTTTATGAATAACTTAACTTCTTAGTTAATCAAGTAATTAAATCAAAAGATAATAAGCTTAGAATAGGTTAAAAAGAACCTGCTAGAAGAACCAATAGAAGGAACGTAGCTAAAACTGATGAACGAATAAACTGTGCCATTTTGAATACTATTTTACAAAGTGAGTGACGGAAAAAGATATAAAATAGCGCTTTTTGATGTAATGAAAGTGAAGCATTTTCATGCCTTTATATACAAAGTTGGATTGGAAGTTGTAGACGGGAAAAATGGACGATGCCACATGTGTTATTTTTCTAAGTGGTATGAAATCGCATCCATTTACATCATAACTACTAACCTCGTAATGTTTTGAATCCTTTTTCTTTTTTTTTTTAATTTTAGTAACTAAATAATTTGACATTTTCTAGTCCATTGAAGTAGGGGTGAAGCCAAAATGATTTTTTGAAGGGTCAAAACTAAGTTATATGTTTTTATAAGAACTAAAATGTAATTTCACCAATGTATTATCTTAAATATTCATAATTTTTTGAGTGATTAAATCAAAATCATTAGGAGACTGTAATTTTATTATATATTTGTTATAATTTTATAATTTTTTAATGGGCTAAAAGGAAATTTTCCTTTTTAGAAGGGGTAGGACCCCCTGTTACTACCTTTGTAATGAATAGATTGCTATTGACATTACATTACAATTTTTTTTTATCTCAATGGTGTAAACTTATGGATTTAATGTTTGAACGATTGAGGTCAAGAGAATAAGTTAATCTCACCTTATAGTTTTTATGGTTCCTAGAACAATGTCCATTTTCGTGGACTCAAATGGTAGGAGTTTCCTCCCATGGATGTTCAACATTTGATGTGTTGAATCTTCCCCCTAGACTTTAGTGGAAATTTTTGTGGAAGATCATTGAATATCATGGGAGGTCATTGAAAAAATCATTTAGAAGAAAAGATCCAAGAATGAGAGAAGATTTGGTTTCATGAGATTTTCCAACATTACAGATGCAAAAAGAGCGATTGGAAGACTTAGGCTTAATTCTTCATTGTGTTTCAAACTAATTTTTGGAGCCAAAATTGCTTTTGACACTCTAAGCAATAAAGAAAAAAATGATTTTGGAACTAAAAATTCTTTTCAAACAAGCTTTTAAACCTAACCTCAAAAGTCGAGTAAAAGAGCTTTTGACTTTCGTATGTAAAATTATCAAAATACCACAATTTATTCCTTCCCAACCAATTAAAAGATTAATTAATTGTCACATCATATTTACTTTACAACTAAATAAACTCATAGGAATCAAATACTTTTCTTAAAAGTATTAACAAAGCACTTAGGATGAGCTTATAGATTATTAAAATGAATTCTTAGTTTTCTCTAATATGAGTTAAATGTTTAAATTAAATTTTATAAATATTTTATATTAATTATTTAAAAGGTATTTAAATTTTATATTGCATGTATTAGTATATTAAATTATTTAAATGTAATTTAACTTATATTTCATTTTTGGAACATCATGTTTAAAATAGACACTTTCACTTTCTACAATACTTTTTGAGAGCAATGTCAAACACTTTCAATAAATAAACCATATTTTTCCATATCACTTTCCACCAACAATTTACAAAAGCATTTTTTCTAGAAGCATTTTCCAAAAATACATTTTAACCCAAAATAGCCTTTAATGAGAACTAGCCTTAATGGTTTACAAATTTTTGGTTATCATGACAATGCTAATATTCCAAGATACAAAGAGAGAAATGCATATTGGAGAAAAGTTGGAGATGTTTCAAACAAGGCTAAGAATAATTTGGAGTCTAGTAAGATGGTTAATGACCTCTTCCAAACTTACTAATGTCCAAAGTGTAAACACTTCAGCTAAATGTATGGAAAGAAGGCAGTGTCCGCAAGTATACAAGTCAGGTTGTAATATAGTTACAACAAAGTAGGTAAGTACTCCGAGGATCGTACCAAAGGGAAGCGAGTACTAAATTAACTTTAGCCTAAAAACAAATAAATCTAATTAGTACTTTAAAAAATTATATCATGAATAAATATAAATACGAGAAGTTATCTATGAATCTAAGAAAAAAAATAACATGCATAAAATAATAACAATGAAAAACTTAATCTCTAAACACAATCAAATCTAAGCATGGGTGATTAGTTCGCTTGGGTGATCACAACTAACCCCTATTATGGATTTCTACTCAATCAACTAGACGTTACCTTAGCAGGATCTCTTAATCATCAGCTAAACTAACAAGTCAGCAAGAACTGTTTATCTCTCGACCTCACAGTCCAAACCAATTTGGGGATAAGGGGTCCATGGATAGGCCATACGAATTTTGGTTTAATTCCCACCTAAATGACTTCTTAGGGTTATCAATCCTAGGGTTTAAGTTCTTCCTCTCCCAAACTATTGATCTGTTGAAAAAACCCTACATAGAAATTAATTAATCACACATCCACTCACTAACCCCTATAAGTGGAGTAGTTCCTCATAGAATCCGTAACCACAATAAACTTGATAATAAGATAAGCAAAATTAGCAAGTCAAGACTAAGTTTTAATAGAATCCTACTTATATTTTATTAATGAAAGTGTAGAAATCCATAAGAGTTTGATTGCATTTACAAATCAAGTTCTCTGAGGAAGATGAACGGAAATAACTGAAAATAAATCTAAAGCCTAAAGAAAAGAAAACATAAACTAAAATTACAAGAAAATTCTAAACTATGAAAATTGTCCTTTAACAAGTGCTAAATGAGCCTATTTATAGAGTTCGGGTTAATCGTCATCCTTAGCCCTAGGTTTGCTGACATTTTCGTGTTAATTCTCATTGTACAGACCAAAGTGCCCTTCACTCGTAATTCTTCTCGTACATGGCTGATGTCGCAATGCCCAGTGCCTGTGTCGTGACACCGAAGGTAGTATACTCTAGTTGAGGTATGCCTTTAGGGTGTTTCGTGGCATCCTCTGGCTGTGACACTTTGTCCACTATGTTGTGACACTGGACTTTCCGTGTTGCAACACGGCAACCAGCTTTGAGCTCTTATGCCTTTAAATGATGTCCTACACACTCACTAAGTATGCTAGCTCGCCTTTAGGCCTCATTCAACCCCTAAGGTCATAAAATGACTTTATTTACACTTTTTATTGAGTTAAAACTAAAATAGAAAAACTAACTAATACATAATAGAATTTCTTGTATTCAATCTCCTTAAGTATGAAAAGTAGTTGAATCTGCTACACATAATTACGACAGATCAAACTCCCCCACACTTAACTCATTGCTTGTCCTCAAGAAAAGAAAACTAAAAATGAAATAAAAAATGACCCTTGAAAAAGTATGATACAAATATTGGTTTGGAAACACATAACTAGGCATATTAGTATTTACACTTAACTCTGGCACGATATATAAATGTCTTACCAATTTCAACAGCAGACACTTAAGTTAAGTATATTACAAATTATACAAACATTAAGGTCTTCAAATATATGAAATCATCAATAAATCATTCAGGTAATTATATTATCCTAGCTGAATACAAACAATTATTATTCAAATTACTTAATACAATGTCAGTTCATGAATACGTATACCTAGGTCACATAAGGCTTTTTGCTTGTAACATTCTGAGGCTTAGAACAGGTATGAAATTCAAAAACAGGAAGAATCAAACAATTTCAAGCACGAAAATAGTTTGGCACATCGTATTGTTCTATATTCTCCCCCCTTAATAACTCATTCCTGCTCATCGCCTTATTTCTCCTTCTCTAACCTCTCTTATTTCACCACATAGGAAGTTATAGCATAATAAAGCGACTACAGCTAGATCATGAGTTTTTCTTCACTAATTACTGAGTTTTTTTACTTTCGTGCCTTTGTCACCTTTGATCATTTCAATACATCTCACTCACAATGCTTTTGTTACTATTTTCCACATGACACCATGTGGTCTCTGGGTTTCTTCGTTCCTAATGGCAGCATAAAATTCCTGAACGATTGGGATAGCAACGTTCTCTTTCGAGATTGTGCAAAAGCACTCCCATCTATAATACCGTACTAGCGACCAAATCTCTTTGCAAAGAACCATTGTTGGCTCGAATCCCATTTCTTGGATAATTTTTTTACCCTGTAGTTCAAGAAAATATATTTGGTCTTTGGGATTTTGAAACTTCAACGGATTCGAAACCAACGATGGTTCTTATGCACTAATTTTTCTAGATTTCCTAGGAGGCATATTCAATATTTGAAAAACTAAAATAACTAATAGAGATCAAGGAATAATCAATGGAATAGTAAAAACAAGATAGGAACCCTTAACCTCGAATTATTTACTTTGTATTTCTTGTAAAAACCGGGTTGATATAGCTCTATCAATGTTTTACTTCAGTTCCTGTACCAAGTAAAACACCAAGAGAAAGGAAGGGTTTGCAAAAGTAGGGAATAAGGAGAAAAGGGTTTTAAGGTTTCAAAGGTTTAAGAATTTTTTAGAGTTGTGTTAAAAGTGTTTCTAGGTTTAAAATTAAAGTGCTTTAAGGTTATCGATTGGGTTAAAACTAAGTCTAAACTGTTGAGTCACGCAATAGGTCGGGTCAGCCCTATAGACAATTGTAGCGGTGTCGCAACATAGGGGTTCTGTGTCGCGACACCCTTGGCAGTCTACCGGTGTCGCGACATTGGGGTTCGATGTCACGAAACAATCTAAAATATTTTATTTTGGGGTATACTGACTTCTTTGTCACGACATAGAGGTGTTGTGTCACGACATATAGATGGATTTCTCGATTTCTTGAGTCTATTAGCAGTTTCATGAAATGGAGGTCCTATTTTGCGACACTGACTCTGTTTCGGCCCCTCCTCTTGAATTTCAAAGTGCTCGGAACATACATAACCTAATTCTAAAAAATTTGGAGAGAATTAAATCCTAATATAAATCAGTCCTGACGTACTTCTGCCCCCTCCCCCACTTTAGAGCATACATTACCCTTACTGTAAAATGAATAAAGCACAAACAAGAAAACTTCCCTGAGAAGGTTAAATTCTTATTGTTGTACTGGCATCAAGATTCGTTTCCTCTAAGCGGGCAGAAAGTACCTACACGAAAATACTATGACAAGAAATATGAAATATGCAATATAATATAAAGGAAAATAAATTAATAAATAAAATAAAAAGTTAAAGTAATAAAAAATAAAAGAAAATTTAGAACAAAAAATTGAAGTTCTTTAAAAGCTGGGATGATCTGTGTCGCCATCGTAGAAGATCCTCCAGTTGGTTCTCGACACCTTAATCTAACTTTCTTTTCTATCGATGTATATAAAACTGTCACCTTGTTAGATTCCAATGATTTTTCATTTTTTTTACCATCGTGACGTCTACATTGTGAGCCATTTATTACCAAATCTAAGCCAATCCCAAAGTGTTTTTCGGGGTATTATTGCCTCGAGCTTTCTCCCTTCCATGTTTCGTGAAGTTTTGGTTGCTTGAGCCTTACTGCCATTGTCAAATGAGAATGAATCAAACTCCTTGACCTCTTTGATTGACACCTTCTCTGCTATGGCCAGAAAGTGTATTGGATCTTTTGCACTTTCATTAAATATCGGTTTAAATTCCATGTTAGTGGTTAGTTCATCTTTCACTTCTACCTTTTTGGATAGATCAACTAGTAGTTCAATTAGATCAGAGATTATTTCGACTATGTTCAACTCATCTCTGATCTTCAGTTACAAGATCAAGTTGAATCTCATCATGGTTATCGATAACACAAGGGTTCTCATGATCTGAGTTGTGAACGTAAGACATGTCCTCTTTCCATGGAGGTAGCTCTTCAGATGTTTCTTGCATCATTCTCATCATTTGTGCCATCATGTCTAACATGTTTGATAATACCTCATAGTTGGTCGTCCTGGTGGTTTCACATGAAGGCATCTCATACGTATCACAGAGAGGCTTTTCTGAATGTTCAGGCATATCATGATTTTCTTTAAGTGCCTAATGCAAATTACTAGTGAACTCATGTCGATGCTCAATTATATCAGTACTTTGGTCATTACTCCACTAGTGTGTTGAGGTTATGTTTTCGTGTTGACTCAGCTCTATCATAAACAATTTCTGATTTTCCATGATCTCTCATTCTTCATATACTCCTTTATTGTATATTTCATCACCATAGTTCATTTCATCGTCAAATCACATGTAACTAGACTCATCCATAGTTAAAAGATCTTTGTTGACTTAGCCTCTATGAGTTAGTGACTAACTAGATAGGTGTTCCTCACCACTGAGGCATACACTAAGATCTACAAGGAGAAAGAAAAAGCTTACTAAACTAAATTAATTAAAAAATAAAAAATTATAATTGTATCTATAATTTAAAATTTTCCTAATTATTCTATTGAACACAAAATTAAAACTAATTTAGTAGCGTTGCCTCCCTAGTAACGGCCTTGTATCATGCTTTCCAAATCAATGAGTATGAATGCTTTGGCACAACTAATTCAAAGGGTTTAGACCTACAACATTTCTTTTTCAGTACAAAAGCAAAAAGAGTGTTTGGGGCATTCATATAATTCATTAATCTATCCTGCAAATTCCCAATCCTCCCTCTGATTTTGAGGCATAGACTTATCCAAAACACAAAAATGTAATTTCTTTTGCCCCTTCTCGTGGCCTCACCAGAATGAATGTACTATTTTGTCAATTTTCTTGTTCATAACAATAAGTTCTTTAAGTGATAAAACATGTTTTATTACTTGAATTCCATCTAAATTGATCCAATTTATAAACAAATCTAGAAGAATAGTCATAATTAATCTTTCTTTCATGACAATTAATTCAAGAACAATACAAAAAGTTTTAAGAGAACTAAAATCAAAGATATTATATATGTGACATCAACATCATAAAATAATTTTTTAAAACTCTAATAGATTCTATGACAAAATTATGTCGATAATATCAAGCCCTCTCAATTCTATTTACTCTTAGGCCCATACCAACATGTGTAACGTTCAATCATCAGAGATGATGAAATATTAATAGATTGCTTAAAAACAACGCTTAATGCATATGCATCGACGAAAAAAGCCTTCTTATTTGCCATCCTCATGACCCTCTATATGGCAAACTGTGGCACAATTATCACGATTCATGCACATCCCTTTGAATTTTTGATTTAGAGACTCACATTTTCTACCTCCTACTATTGTAGGCCCATCTCTACTTTATTCCATCTAATTGCAACATAAAAACTTGTAAAAAGGTATAGAACATGAAGGAATATATAAATGCATATATATATGAGATAACAAAATAACTAAATAAACTATGAAATATAAATAGGACCACACACGACCTTGTGGTTTATATAATAGTTAAGAGAGATGTTATTAAAAAACTTAATTTAAGAAATGAATATAAATTGGACTCTCTTATCCAAAGTCCATTTGATTAGGTTATATATTAATATTTTATGAATAGCTTAACATCTTAGTTAATCAAGTAATTAAATCAAAAGATAATAAGCTTAGAATAGGTTCAAAACAACCTTTTGTTAGAAGAACCAACAGAAGAAGGAAAGTAGCTAAAGCTGATGAGCGAGTGACTTGTGCCATTTTGAATACTATTTTACAAAGTGAGTGATGGAAAGAGATATAAAAGAGCACTTATTTATGTAAAGAAAGTGAAGCACTTTGATGCCTTTAAATACAAATTTGGATTGGAAGTTGTGGACAAGAAAAATGGACGATGCCACAAATGTTATTTTTATAAGTGGTATGAAATTGCATCCATTTACATCATAGCTACTAACTAGGCAAAATACCAATAAAAGTCCTTTTTTAAATTACTGAAATGGGCCAGGTACAAAATTAATTATCGGAATGGGCCTATTTCCCCGAAAACGTATCCACATCAGTGCGTTGTTAGGTGACAAAGCAAGAAAACGCTTCCTCAAGGAAGCGCTTTGTCCACGTGGATAGAAAACGCGTCCTTGAAGGCGCGCTTTGTGTCCACGTGGACAAAGCGCTTCCTTGAGGAAGCGTTTTCACCGTGTCTCTGCGTTAGGGTTAGGATTTTGGTTTTGGGTTTTGGGTTTTGGGTTTAGGGTTAGGGTTTTTGGGTTTATGGTTTTAAAGGGATTAGGGCTTAGGGTTTTTTAATTAAATTAATTATAAAATTTTCAAAATTAGATTAGGGTTCTGTACTTATGGTTTTTAAGGAAAAAATCAATTAAATTAGGGTTTAGGGTTACTTGAGTAAATTAATTATAATTTTTTTAAAATTAGATTAGGGTTTAGTGTTAAGGGTTTTTAAGGAAAAATCAAATAAATTAGGGTTTAGGGTTACTTGAGTAAATTAATTATATATTTTAAAAAAATTAGATTAGGGTTTAGTGTTTAGGGTTTTTAAAGAAAAACTCAAATAAATTAGGGTTTGGGGTTTAGGGTTATTTAACTAAATTATTTGTTTATTTAAAAAAGCTCCCACGTGGATGCTTTCTTTCTACAGTAGTTACTGAAAATATAATTTTGAGAAGACGTTTCTGAGCAAATAGTGGCAAAAACGCTTTAAGCAGGATGCATTGTCAGCAAAAGTACTGAAAAAAGGTCCCTCGTGGACGCTCTTTTGCTACAGTAGTTCTTGAAAAAATAATTTCAAGAAGACCTTTCTGAGCAAATAGTGTCAAAAACGCTTTAAGCAGGTTGCTTTGTCAACAAAAGTACTGAAAGAAGCTCCCACGTGGACGCTCTCTTGCTACAGTAGTTCCTATTTGGCCTTAGGCTATAAATGAGCCAACATTTTTTCTCAGATTGCATAAGTTACAAAAAAAAATTAGATAGGCTAAGAAGAATAGAAATTGAAGATGAGTGAACGTATTTGTGCTGTTATTTACTATGATGGTGAGGTTCATCACACCGTGAACGGTGTTTTTTTTTATCAGAGAATACAGTGTGACTGGTTTTTAACCAGAACATATATTTGACAGAACTTCGTAAAAGAATTAGGCGTAAAATATTCGAAACAACGCCAATGAAAGTTTTGTCTACTACGTATCAGTTTTGTTCTTCTGTTGATCCAGTGACATATGACTCGTTCGACATAAAAGGTGCTTTTAACTTGGAGGCAATGGTGCCAACTCATCTCACTAGTGGAGCACCCTATATTGAGTTATATGTACAATTTACATTGCCAAATGATGTAGTTGCGACTGCTGTTCGAAAGGTATACACGACCCCACCCGACACTCAGTTAGTGGGTTACAAAACACGAAACCGCCCATGTTTGGTAGCGGTATGGAATACACAACCCCTGCACAACACTCCGTCAGTGGATGGGACATGCACCTCGGTGGGTCAATGTTTGATGCTAGAAATACATACTGGGGAACGGCATCAACTTCTAGTGGTTAGCAATCTACATCCAATTGGGGACGTTATGAAATGCCCAGAAGGGATGATGTATTCCCTACGACGTCCACCGGTGAGGGGACCTCGTACGTTACAGATGATAGTGGGTTGAAGATGACTCCAATGTGGATCCACCTTGAGAGCCCGGGCCCGATGGTATAGAAGTTGCATTATTTTCTGAACCAGAGCCTATTCCAACTGAACCTGAAGATATTGAAGGGGGTTCAAATAAAGAAGATCCATGATTCAGGGCATACTTGCCTTTAGGCCACATGCATAATGTCGATCTATCTACAGATCATACGTTGGAGTTTCTAGATCTACCATACAAAATGCATGATCGTACAAGTTCGCTATTGGATTCGGGTGAATTTGAAGTTGGTAATGAGTTTTCCAATAAGGATAGTTTTATTGGTGCATTGAAACAACATAGCATCAATAACAGCATTAACTACCACGTGGTTAAATCCAAAAATGATAAGTTTGAGGCGAAGTGTGCAGTGCAAGACGGTACATGTTCATGGAAAATCTACACGTTGTTGAGGAAAAGGGCAAGGTTATGGGAGATAAAAAAGAACAAAGGTCTACATACATGTGCTGCAGGTACAGTATTGGGAGGATTTGTAATAATACTGTTATTATGTAATGTTGTATTATTTAACGTACTCCATTGACAGGTATTTCACAAGATCATCCCAAGATGGATTCAGCTATGTTAGCTAGCTTAACACTACCCACGGTGAAGGCAGATCCCAAGACTTCTGTGCCAGTCTTAATTGCCAATATTCGTAGCCAAATGGGGTACACGCCCTCGTACCGCAAGGCTTGGATAGCTAAGCAAAAGGCGTTGGAGAAGATGCATAGTGGTGGGACACTTCATATAATGAAATATGGCAGTGGTGTCAAGTGCTAGAGAGATATGTCCCAGGTTGCATAACAGACCTTGAAACGAAACATGCGTACTACAACGGTCGATTGGTACGTGGATACCAAGTGTTCAAATGCCTATTTTGGACCTTTAAGCAATGCCGGGATGCATTTCTATACTGCAAGTAACTGGTACAAATTGATGGTACCTTTATGTTTGGTGGATATACCCATCGGTTATTGCTAGCAGTGGCACAGGATGGCAGTGGGAGAATTCTTCTAATTGCGTTTGCAATAACACCGGGGGAGTCAGCTGATGACTGGGATTTCTTTCTATCCAGGTTAAGGAGGCATGTGTGCCCCCAACCTGATATCTACGTTATTTCGGATAGGGGCACCAAAATACTAGCTGCAATTAAGCGACAGGGAAGCTTATGGTAGTGCACACACTATCGGTATTGCCTAAGGCACGTTGCTTCCAACTACTACAGGCAATATCTATCTAAAAGTGAACAATGACAAGTGACCAAAATGGGTATTTAGTCTCTATTAATATAATTTCATTTGTCATTTTGAATTTATTCTAAATGAAAGAATGGTATGTAATATTCGCTATGAACTTATATTGGGAGGGTATGAAATAAGTAAAGACCATTTTCATGAGGTGTTGGCAGTTTTGCGTTCAATTAACGGCGAAGGCACGGACTACCTCTGTAACATACCTTTCGAATAGTGGGCACAAGCATACAGCGAATGCCTACGATATGGTCATATGACCTCAAACCTGGCTGAATGCATAAATTCTATTCTAAAAGGAATGCGCTATCTACCGATAACATCGGTTGTGCGAGAGACATATTTTCTTTTAGCAGTGCTATTTCCAAAGCGAGCAACGAGTTATGCAGGCCAAATACAAGGAGGCCATGTATGGTGCAGTAAGGTAGTGCAAGAAATTAACAAGGCGAAGGCGCGACCGAACACCATGCACACAGTATGTCACGATCGAGACAACTTATGGTTTCGCATGACAGAGTTTGACAGACCGCACCAAGGTGTTATTTGCGGGCAATATCGTGTACACTTGAGAAATAGGACTTGCAACTGTGGGATGTTTTACGCACTTCGTTACCCATGCGCTCATGTACTTGTAGCTTGTCAGAATCTCCGTCTGGATTCGATGAGCTATGTCGACATAGTGTACAATTTACAAAACATGTACAACATCTGGAGACACGTATTCCCATCAGTCCCAGATGAACGTAAGTGGCTGTCTGTATCGCTTGCTCCCTTTAAGCTATTACCAGATAGAGAATTGCGTTGCAAACCAAAGGGTCGACCTTGCTCCACTAGAATACGTAACAATATGGATATCCGAGAAACAGCCAATCAACAGAAGTTGTACAGATGGTGTAGGAAATCAGGCAATACAAGTAGATCATGTTCAAATCGCAATAGTTGAACGTTATTGTAAAAAACTATATTGTATTATTTATATTTTTTGAAATGAAATAATATATAAATACTCAAAATATTGCCTTATTTAAAAGAATTTCTATTTTATTAAAAATATTAAAGTAAATTACAATTCCTTGATTCAAAACAACGTTTTATTTTATTAAATGAAATAATATAGAAATATTTAAAATATTGAATTATTTAAAATAATTTCTATTTTATTAAAAATATAAAAGTAAATTTTTATTTTATTACATGAAATAATATAACAGAATTTCTATTTTATTACATGTAATAGGCATCAATATTCAAAATGTTTGTACAAATATATTAAAATAAAAATCAATCTCCGTGCCCGCCGGATTCAGTGCCACATGGCGGTCGTCGACGGTTACGCACTAGATTCCTCCTTTGTCCAGCTTTCAACGAGGGTTTTGGTTGCTCTGAGGGGATTCTGGTTCCTCCGGTAGGGGATCTGGTTGTCGGTGTTGGGAAGATGACCCACCTTGATAGAATAGTGACTGTTGAGGTGTTTGCATCACTGACATCGAAGGTGTTTGAAACCCATAAGGTGATGGGGATTGGAAAAAAAAAGCTCCCCGACGACCCCTCGTGTGATCCCTCATGCGACGATGGCATATAGATTGGCGGTCCACTTGGCGTAAACGAAAATGGAAATGAACGTGCCCATGGACTCCAACCTGCCATAGGACTAGAAAAAGGAAACATATAAGGGTTAGGATACATAAAAGGGCTAGGATAAGCACTTGGCATCATCTGAAAAGGCTGTGCTATGGGTGTCGTCGGTTGAAGTGTTGGGTTGGGTGACTGTGTTGGTGCTGTTGCTAGCCCTAGTGATTATATGGGCGTTGTTGATGGGCCTGCGTCGTCGTCCCTTCTTCTTGGATTTAAAGGGTCACGTCGTTCCCTTTGGACACGCAATTGCCATTACCTCTCCTCTTTCGACAGTAAATACGGGTTACCATGGATCCTAAACCATGGCATGTATTTTTGCACGCACGCTAACTCTGGAACAATGATCGATTCCCGAGTAGGTATATAATCATACCGATCTTCCCACATTTGCATATCGTGTAACCAGAATCTCGGCCAATCCGTAAGCAATTGCCGTAAGTCGATTCTATGATAATCATCCAACACCTCAAGTGCCATGGGAATCGGTTGTCAGAATCTAAATTGCCGTAATACTCTATCCGACTGGTGCATCTCCACGATCGCAAAGTTGACCAATGGGGCTTTCACATGTCAAGCGTTAGAATTTTGGAAATATTCATCCGGAATTACTGCCTGAATTGCCGGATCCTCGTATGGTGTCCATTAAAACTAAATGAACATGATGGAAATATTAGTTATATACATAATACTAAATACTAAATACTAAATACTAAGTACAAATTGACTATCTCATTATGTATATCTATTTTATTTAATACTTACTTGTGCTTCATACTGTTCGTTTAATAGAAGCCGTATATCTTCAAGAGTGGTAGGTAATCGAGCATAACTTGCCGAATGGTTCCACCTAAGTAAATAAAGTTTTAGCATACGATTGTATTTTAAATCTACGTAGTAATTGTAAAATCTAATATAAAATTTACCTCGCTATGAGTGGGAATATATATGGGTGGTCCACTCGATGACGTAAAAATGAAAAGCGAAACCGTGCCCATGACTGCAGTAATGATAGGCAACATCTAATTTTCGCTTTATTCAGTCGCGTCTCCCCACACATCTCCCAGTACAATGTTGCCAACATGGCAGACCCACAACTAAATTCACCAACTGCTCTAAAATCAACGAATTTCAATAGTCATCTCAGATGTACAAGGTTCCGTGACAAGTCCGGCATTAGATAACCTCCAATTATCTCAAGAATGTATGCCCGAGCATATCAGATTCTTTCTAGTTCGGTAGAATCATCATTCGACTCCGGGAATGTGTACCCTAAAGCTCGTAGCATATCGCTCCCCAATCACTATATTGAATAGACCCGGTGACTGCGTACCCGTGCACCGACAATCCCAATTGTAAATTTACGTCTTCCAACGTGATAGTACACTCTCCACATGGAAGATGGAATGTGTTCATCTTGGGTCTCCACCTCTCTATCAATGCGTTAATGAGTTTCGAGTCCAACTTGCATCCCCAGCCTATTGTCGCCACGTGCCAAAAACCCACTTCCCGCAAGTAATTCTCTATCAACGGTGGTGGAGGACCATGCATATTACAAATATAGCATTGCAATATCCGATCTACAGACTTTTATAAGAAATAATAAAATAAAAATTAGTTAAATTTTCATAAATGAAAAAAATCTTAAATAATATTTAAAAATTAAATTTAACACTTACCATTTTCATTTGTTCGACATATATGTGCTTGTTATCGAGACAAATTAATTCTTCGGCCATTACTAACACAATAAAATTTTTATGATTTAAAAAAATCCAAAAACAATAAAATTAAAGCTTTTTTTAAATAATTAAAGAGAGCTTTAAGAGGAATTTGTGAGGAATTTGAGAGAAATGTGAGAGAATATTGGAGAGAAATATGAGAGAATTTGAGAGAAAGGATTTAAGTGTGAAGAAAATGAAAAGGGGATTTTATAGGTTTTTTCTTAACCATTGGAGGGGTACCAACAGCTTTTTTTTTTACCATTGGTATTGTAGCGACAAGGGGAAAACGCTTCCTCAATGAAGCACCTTGTCCACATGGACACAAAGCGCGCCCTCAAAGATGCGTTTTCTATCCTCGTGGACAAAACACTTCCTTGAGGAAGCATTTTCCTGCTTTGTCACTTGACAATGCGCTGACGTGGACTCGTTTTCGGGGAATTAGGCCATTCCGGTAATTAATTTTTTATCGGGCCCATTTCAGTAATTTTTTTAAAAAAGAGCTTTTATTAGTATTTTGCCCCTACTAACCCCGTAATGTTTGACTTCTTTTTCTTATTTTTTAATTTAAGTAACTAAATAATTTGACATTTTCTAGTCCATTGAAGTAGGGGTGAAGCCAAAATGTTTTCTCGCCAAAACAAAGTTATATATTTTTATAAAAATTAAAATACAATTTCATCAATGTACTAGCTTTATTATTCATAATTTTTTTAGCAATTAAATAAAAATTTATTCATTGGAGGGACTGTAATTTTACCGTATATTATTGACAGTTTTATAAATTTTATATAGGCTAAAGGGAAATTTTCCTTTTTAGAAGGGATAAAACCCCTACTTGTCCCTGCTGCTGCCTTTGTATTGAATAGATTGCCTTTGACATTACATTACAATGTTTTTTTTTATGACAATGGTGTAATCTTATGGGTTTAATGTTTGAATGATTGAGGTCAAGAGTTTAAGTACACTCACCTTATAGTTTTCATGGTTCCTAGGACAATGTCCATTTTCGTGGACGAAAGTTGTAGGAGGTAACCCCCATGGATGTTGGACATTTCTTGTGTTGAATCTTTCACATAGAATTTAGTGCAAGTTATTGTGGAAGATAATTGAATATCATGGAGAGGTCATTGACAAAATCATTTAGAAGAAAGGATCCAAGAATGAGAGAAGATTTGGTTTTGTGAGATTTCCCAACATTACAAATGCAAAAAGAGCAAGTGGAAGACTTAATCCTAGTTCTTCATTTTGTTTCTAACTACCTTTCGGAGCCAAAAGCACTTTTGACACTCTAAGCATTGAAGAAAAGGATTAGTTTAGAATCGAAAATTCATTTCGAACAAGCTTGTAACACCCCGAACCCGAGACCGACACCGGAGTCGAACACGAGGTGTTAACAGACTTTAAACCCTTTATAAAAATATTTCTCAGACACTGCCAATCTGCGTACTAGTCGCTTTAAAATCATATCTTTAGTTTCACAACTCGAAAATCAGTTTCGTGATTTTTCCCTGAAACTAGACTCATATGCCCATCTACATATTTTTTTCTAGAATTTTTGGTCGGGCAAATTAGTACAGTTTATTAGTCAAAGTATCCCATGTTACAGGGATTGACTACACTGACCTTTGCGCATTACGACCTGGATATCTCCCTGCACAGAGCTTCAATACTGATGCCGTTTGTTTCTATAGAAACTAGACTCAGAGAGGAATCTATCCATATATGGTATGACTCCTAATTGTCTCTGGTTAATTTATGATGAATTTCCAAAGTTGGAACAGGGAATCCAGAAACCATTCTGGGCCTGTCTCACGAGAACCTGAATATCTCTTAACATACTGTCCATATGATCTTTTCGTTGCTTCTATATGAAAATGGACTCATCGAGCTTCGAATGCATAATTTATTCATCAATTAATTCCACTCCTACTATTTTTAGTGATTTTTCAATCTCACGTCACTGCTGCTGCCAGCATCTGTTATGAAAGCAAGTATGCCCATTTCGTGATTTCTCCTTGATCTAACTAGTAATTCGTCATACATATCACAAATTATGATCATGACTAGCCATGCCAAAGGCTAATCATTGTCAAACATCCCCCTACTACACTGTTGCCATATCATGAATTTTAACACCAAAATAATCAACCATGACATATGGCATAAAAATCGTATTACCAAGACTTACGACCCAACATTAGAACCAAATTCAACCGAACATTATGCCATTTTCGCATGGCTAAAAGTTTACATACCAAATTTCAACAAAACATATTAGCCTATACATGCCGAAATGTTCTCTTAGACCAACTAAGAAGAAAATACCAAAGGTTGCTAGCCGGTGTGATGACTTCGACGACGGCACGATCACGCAAAAAGAGACGAGTCCAAGAAACCTAGAATAGGTGACGAGCAAACACCGAATGAGTATATAACTCAGTAAGCCATAAGCATTCCACAACCATCCATTAATAAAATTATCACAACAGGAAACAATGAAATGAGGTTAAGTACTCCATCCATACCAAACTATACCATAGTTCCTTAAACCCTATGGTTCAATCTCATACCAAGTCCTACATTGGCCTTTCATACATCATTTTATTTTCGTTATAATCATACAATTAAACGAACTTTCACCTATTCCACAATGAACCTTATGTACGTGACTTCAACTATAATCGTCACATAGGTTCAAAACTTACCAAGCTCAACTCCAAATATAAACATAGCGCCTATTAGCCATGAACTCAAGGTACTTACCTTTTCCGCTGTCCAAAATTGACTCGGTAAAGTCGCACCCTTCATGTAAATAATTTATAGAAAATATATATTGGGTTCGCACACATAGTGCTTAATAATCAACCGCGCACACTTAGTGCCATGCATTTCAAGTTCGCACACTTACCTTTTCCGCTGTCCAAAATCGACTCGGTAAAGTCGCACCCTTCATGTAAATAATTTATAGAAAATATATATTGGGTTCGCACACATAGTGCTTAATAATCAACCGCGCACACTTAGTGCCATGTACTTTAAACTCACACACTTAGTGCCATGCATTTCAAGTTCGCACACTTACCTTTTCCGCTGTCCAAAATCGACTCGGTAAAGTCGCACCCTTAATGTAAATAATTTATAGAAAATATATATTGGGTTCGCACACATAGTGCTTAATAATCAACCGCGCACACTTAGTGCCATGTACTTTAAACTCGCACACTTAGTGCTGTACAATTTAAACCCGCACACTTAGTGCCAATCTCATGACCGTGAACACTTATTGCCCGCACACTTAGTGCCGAAAACCAGCCACTCAATAGGCTTCACTTCCTTTTTACATTCGACAAATTTCATCTCTACTTACATATACATTTGTATACATTTCATCTCATTAAACACAATGGTATAGGTATTACGATCCTTTAAATCAATACCAAAGATATGCTTAATGACTTACTTGTGTTGGGTAAGATGGTTCCAACTCGGCTACTCGATGATCTTTTCTTTGCCTTTGCTCGATTCTCCTCCTTTAACTCCTTGAGCTTAATCAATAAATCAACTAGTTTAACCGCCTTGCTAAATATTTACAATCCAATTACACATGCATATGTATGTTAGTATATTCGGCAATCACCCTTACTAATCACCCACTTGATCAATTATAGAGAATCAAAGTTAATATCACAATGTGTACCCTATATGGCCCATTATACATAATCAAATTTAACATCATCTATATATTTACTCATATGGCCGAATATACCTAATCATACATACACCTAACCAAAAATAATTTCTAAAATCTTTATATCATTTATACACTAGTAAAGCATCCTCTCCATTTCCATCAATTTAGCACATGCATTACTCATTAACCTACAAAAATTATATTCGGCCTTAGCACACAACTTGCTAGCCGATTCTTCCCCATCTAGCAACCAATGCACATATGTGCTCACTCAAAAATGCTAAAAAAAAGAGATTCAAGAATCATCAATCCACCATCACATGCACAATTAACAAGCTTCATATTTAGCATGCAATGGCATTAACACAAACTCCACCTAGGCCGAATCTTAACTCACCTTCATGCCTCATCACCACAACATCAAACATCAAAATACCAACCAAGAATGTAACATGCATGGCCGAATATCATCTCCATCATTTAACAAAGTTTGAACCATGGCTAGGTAGATTTCAAACTTACAACTTAAAATATACATGAATCTCAAAGAATAATATCAAACATACCTCAATCTAGTTACATGCATGGCCAAACTTCCTCCTAATTCTCTTCCAAACCAAATATGAAGCAAGAACTCCTTCCTCCTCCCTTAGAATTTTCGGTCAAAAGAGGATGAAAAAGGATGAACAAAATTTTTCTTTTCCTTTCTTTAGCTCACGGCAATGGGGGGGAAACAACCACTCATTTTTTTGTTTTTCCTTTCTTTATTACCCATATTCCTTATTTTATTTTTTTCCTACATACCTCACTAGGCCAACATGTTCCCAACATGTTTCCACCCATAGCATGGCCAACCACTAGCTCAAATTTTGGGTAATTTGACATGCAAACCCATCATTTTCACAACATGCATTAATAGACCATTTTAAATTAGCCTATCATATTTTCACCATGTCTCATATCGATCCCTATTTAATAATTTCTCATGCAATTGGCAAAATTGGAGAATGAAACTTCCACATACTCATGTACGCACATAATAAGCATAGAATATGGAAATTAATTATTTTTATGACTCGGTTTTGTGGTCCCGAAACCACTTCCCGACTAGGGTCAATTTTGGGCTGTTACAACTCTCCCCCACTTAAGAAATTTTCGTCCCCGAAAATCTTACCGGTAAATAGGTTTGGGTATCGTTCTTTCATCGAGCTCTCGGTTTCCCAAGTAGCTTCCTCGATCCCATGTTTGAGCCATAACACCTTCACTAACGGAAGCCTTTTGTTTCGCAACTCCTTCACTTCACGAGCTAGGATACGTATCGGTTCTTCTTCATAACTCATATCGGCTTGAATTTCAACCTCTGATGGGCTAATTATATGCGATGGATCAGATCGATAGCGTCGAAGCATCGAAACATGAAAGACGTCGTGAATCTTTTCAAGCTCAGGGGGCAAAATCAATCTATACGCAACCGGACCAAATCGTTCGGAGTTCTCGTACGGCCCAATGAATCTCGGGCTCAACTTGCCCTTACGGCCAAACCTGAGTACCTTTTTCCAAGGCGAAACTTTAAGGAACACTTTATCTCCCACCTGATATTCAATGTCCTTTCGTTTCAAGTCCGCATACGATTTCTGACGATCTGTGGCTGCCTTCAGACTTTCACGGATTACCTTTACTTTCTGTTCGGCATCTTTAATCAAATCAACTCCGAAAATTTTACTTTCACCGAGCTCGGTCCAAAACAATGGTGTACGGCATTTACGACCGTACAAAGCCTCGTAAGGTGCCATCTTAATACTTGATTGAAAACTATTGTTGTAAGCGAATTCAATCAAAGGTACATACCGTTCCCATGAACCACTAAACTCAAGGATGCAGCATCTCAGCATATCCTCGAGTATCTGAATTATCCGCTCGGATTGACCATCAGTTTGGGGATGAAAAGCGGTGCTAAAATGCAGCTTGGTACCCAAAGCTTCTTGCAATTTCTTCCAGAATCGCGAGGTGAATCTCGGATCTCTATCCGACACGATAGAAATAGGTACTCCATGTAATCTCACAATCTGAGAAACATACAATTCGGCTAGTTTATCCAATGAAAAATCCGTACGCACGGGGATAAAGTGAGCCGACTTAGTCAGTCTATCAACAACAACCCAAATCGCATCCTTCTTACTTGTTGACAATGGTAGTCCGGACACAAAGTCCATTGTGACTCGATCCCATTTCCACTCAGGTATCATGATCGGCTGAAGTAATCCTGAAGGCACTTGATGTTCCGCTTTCACTTGTTGACATATTAAACATCTCGAAACAAAGTCGGAGATGTCCCGTTTCATACCATGCCACCAAAACCGTCGTTTCAAATCATTGTACATTTTCGTACTCCCCGGGTGAATTGACATTCGACTACAATGAGCTTCGTTCAGAATCATCGAAATGAGTTCTGAATTTCTTGGAACACACAACCGACTTCTGAACCTCAAACAATCGTCATCATCAATTTGAAATTCGGATTCCATATTCGGAATACATTCAGCCCGTTTTGCAACCAATTCATCGTCGACTTTTTGAGCTTCACGAATTTGATGAATCAATGATGGTTTGGCCTTTAATTCAGCTACTAACACATTGTCGGGTAGAACAGACAAGTGCACATTCATCGCTCGTAAAGCAAACAGCGATTTCCGGCTTAAGGCGTCCGCAACCACATTAGCCTTTCCCGGGTGGTAATCAATGACAAGCTCGTAATCTTTCAACAACTCAAGCCAACGTCTTTGTCGCAGATTTAAGTCTCTTTGAGTCATCAAATATTTGAGACTTTTGTGATCCGAAAATACATGGCACTTTTCGCCAAACAAGTAATGTCGCCATATTTTCAAAGCGAATACGATGGCGGCTAGTTCGAGATCATGGGTTGGATAATTTCTCTCGTGTGGCTTCAATTGTCTCGACGCATAGGCCACAACTCGGCCTTCTTGCATCAATACGCAACCCAACCCGAGTAGGGATGCGTCACTATAAATGACAACTCTTTGCCTGATTCGGGTTGCACTAAAATTGGAGCTTCAGTCAAATGAGTTTTCAGTTGATCGAAGCCTTTCTGACATTTCTCCGTCCATTCGAACTTAGCATCCTTTTGAAGTAGCTTCGTCATTGGTGTGGCTATCATCGAGAAACCTTTGACAAATCGTCGGTAATAACCGGCGAGTCCCAAAAAGCTCCGAACCTCAGTAATATTTCTCGGAGGTTTCCAGTTAAGTATGGCTGAGATTTTGTTCGGGTCAACTCGAATACCCGATGCGGATACCACATGACCCAAGAAGCTAACCTCTCTTAACCAGAACTCACACTTACTGAACTTAGCATATAACTTCTTATCCCGCAAAACTTGCAACACTAATCTCAAGTGTTCAGCATGTTCGATCTCATCTCTTGAATAGACCAAGATGTCATCAATGAACACAACTACGAACCGATCCAAATATGGTCTGAAGATCCGATTCATCAAATCCATAAATACCGCAGGGGCATTAGTGAGGCCAAACGGCATCACTAAGAACTCGTAGTGACCGTACCTCGTTCTGAAAGCAGTTTTGGGTATGTCCGAATCTCGAATTCGCAACTGATAATAGCCCGATCTCAAATCTATTTTTGAGAACACTGAGGCTCCCTTCAGTTGGTCGAACAAATCATCGATGCGCGGCAACGGATATTTGTTCTTTATCGTCACTTTATTCAGTTGACGATAGTCAATGCACAACCTCATGGTTCCGTCCTTCTTTTTCACGAACAATACTGGTGCACCCCAAGGTGAGAAACTTGGTCGAGCAAAACCTCTATCCGTCAATTCTTGCAACTGAGATTTTAACTCTTTCAACTCGGTTGGTGCCATACGATACGGAGTTATCGAAATCGGCGTAGTCCCAGGTACAAGCTCAATACCAAACTCTACCTCCCGAACAGGTGGTAAACCCGGTAATTCTTCAGGAAAAACATCCGGGTATTCACAAACCACCCGCACAGATTCGGGTTTCTTTTCTAATTCTTTATCATCAAGTACATACGCAAGGTATGCTTCGCACCCTTTTCTTACATATTTCTGGGCCAACATTGCTGATATTACAGCTGGCAACCCCTCCAAATCCGTAGACTCAACTCGGATTACCTCGTTATTTGCGCACCTCAAATCAATAGTCTTGCTTTTGCAATTCACAACCGCATCATGCGCGGTCAGCCAATCCAAACCAAGAATAACATCAAATTCATCAAACGGCAAAAGCATCAAGTCCGCCGGAAAACAAGAACCTCGAATTACTAGGGGACATCTCTTACACACTTTGTCGACAAGCGCGTAACGACCCAAGGGATTTGACACCCGAATTACGAACTCAGTAGACTTAACAGGTAGAGTCTTACTGGATGCTAAGGTTTCACATACATATGAATGAGTAGAGCCAGGGTCAATCAATGCAATCACATTAGTATCAAAGAGAGTGAAGGTACCAGTGATGACGTCAGGGGAGGATGCCTCCTCTCGTGCGCGGATGGCATATGCTCTAGCAGGAGTGCGGTTCTCGGCTCAAACAGCCGTATCAGAGGCCCCTCTCTGACTACCACCCCTACCTCCTAAAATTCTCGATGGTCTACCTCTAGTTGTCACTCCACTAGGTCTTGCACCTTGAATCTTATTCTTCTCATCAAGCTCCGTGCAATCTCTAATGAAGTGGTCCTTCGAACCACATCCGTAACAGGCCCTGTTAATAGACTTACCCCAACATTCACCTATGTGTCGTCTTCCACATTGGGGACATTCAGGTTTCTCTTGACGATTATTGCCCACACTAGCTACCGAAGTAGCTCGGGAGTCCGTCGATGGTCGTGCTCTGATGGAAATTCCCGCAGTCATCCTCGACTTATTAGTATCCTCCCTGAACTTCTTTACGGCTGAGAACGGAGCTTTACCCGTCGATCTTTTACGATAGTCTCTAGCTTCAAATTCAGCCTTCTTCTTCTCCTTTCCAAGTTCTTCCGCCTTGCAGGCTCGTTCGACTAGTGTTACGAATTCTTTTATTTCCAAAATACCCATTAGTAGCTTTAAATCTTCATTCAATCCTTCTTCGAATCTTTTGCACATAGCAACCTCATCAGCTACACACTCCCGGGCATACCTACTGAGTCTTACGAATTCATGCTCGTATTCAGATACTGTCATACGGCCTTGCTTGAGTTCCAAGAATTCCTTACGCTTTTGATCAATGAACCGTTGACTAATATATTTCTTTCGAAATTCCGTCTGAAAGAAGTCCCAAGTTACTCGTTCGTTTGGGACTATGGAAATCAGGGTCCTCCACCAATAGTAGGCTGAGTCCCGCAACAAGGATATAGCACACTTTAGACATTCATCGGGTGTGCATGACAGTTCATCAAACACCCGAATGGTGTTATGAAGCCAGAACTCGGCCCTTTCAGCATCATCAGTAACTATGGCCCTGAACTCCTCAGCCCCGCGCTTCCTAATCAAGTCTACAGGTGGCTTACTCAGCCTCACAAGATCAGTAACTGATGGCATTACTGGCTCCGGGGGTGGATTATTCAAATTCGGGAATTGTTGGACAGCCGGATTGGTTCGGGCATACTGCGTGACCCACTCATTCATCATGGTAAAGAAGGCTTGTTTAGCCCCCTCACCTTGATTATTCGCAGATGACTGAGGTTCAACAGGCGGTGTCCCTTGTGCAGGAGCAGCCGCTACACTTTCAATGTCATCCGCCAAGGTTCTCTCTACACCGGGATCCATTTACTAATCAAAACATAAATTTTAACCGTCAGAAGTCATCACACAGTTAAACATTAACATTTGGCATGTATAGCTAGACTCATACGTGCTATGGTAGTCCTAGAACCGACTAAACCATAGCTCTGATACCAATCAAATGTAACACCCCGAACCCGAGACCGACACCGGAGTCGAACACGAGGTGTTAACAGACTTTAAACCCTTTATAAAAATATTTCTCAGACACTACCAATCTGCGTACTAGTCGCTTTAAAAATCATATCTTGAGTTTCACAACTCGAAAATCAGTTTTGTGATTTTTCCCTGAAACTAGACTCATATGCCCATCTACATATTTTTTTCTAGAATTTTTGGTCGGGCCAATTAGTACAGTTTATTAGTCAAAGTCTCCCATGTTACAGGGATCGACTACACTGACCTTTGCGCATTACGACCTGGATATCTCCCTGCACAGAGCTTCAATACTGATGCCGTTTGTTTCTATAGAAACTAGACTCAGAGAGGAATCTATCCATATATGGTATGACTCCTAATTGTCTCTGGTTAAATTATAATGAATTTCCAAATTCGGAACAGGGAATCCAGAAACCGTTCTGGCCCTGTCTCACGAGAACCTGAATATCTCTTAACATACTGTCCATATGATCTTTTCGTTGCTTCTATATGAAAATAGACTCATCGAGCTTCGAATGCATAATTTATTCATCAATTAATTCCACTCCTACTATTTTTAGTGATTTTTCAATCTCACGTCACTGCTACTGCCAGCATCTGTTATGAAAGCAAGTATGCCCATTTCGTGATTTCTCCTTGATCTAACTAGTAATTCGTCATACATATCACAAATTATGATCATGACTAGCCATGCCAAAGGCTAATCATTGTCAAACATCCCCCTACTACACTATTGCCATATCATGAATTTTAACACCAAAATAATCAACCATGACATATGGCATAAAAATCGTATTACCAAGACTTACGACCCAACATTAGAACCAAATTCAACCGAACATTATGCCATTTTCGCATGGCTAAAAGTTTACATACCAAATTTCAACAAAACATATTAGCCTATACATGCCGAAATGTTCTCTTAGACCAACTAAGAAGAAAATACCAAAGGTTGCTAGCCGGTGTGATGACTTCGACGACGGCACGATCACGCAAAAAGAGACGAGTCCAAGAAACCTAGAATAGGTGACGAGCAAACACCGAATGAGTATATAACTCAGTAAGCCATAAGCATTCCACAACCATCCATTAATAAAATTATCACAACAGGAAACAATGAAATGAGGTTAAGTACTCCATCCATACCAAACTATACCATAGTTCCTTAAACCCTATGGTTCAATCTCATACCAAGTCCTACATTGGCCTTTCATACATCATTTTATTTTCGTTATAATCATACAATTAAACGAACTTTCACCTATTCCACAATGAACCTTATGTACGTGACTTCAACTATAATCGTCACATAGGTTCAAAACTTACCAAGCTCAACTCCAAATATAAACATAGCGCCTATTAGCCATGAACTCAAGGTACTTACCTTTTCCGCTGTCCAAAATTGACTCGGTAAAGTCGCACCCTTCATGTAAATAATTTATAGAAAATATATATTGGGTTCGCACACATAGTGCTTAATAATCAACCGCGCACACTTAGTGCCATGCATTTCAAGTTCGCACACTTACCTTTTCCGCTGTCCAAAATCGACTCGGTAAAGTCGCACCCTTCATGTAAATAATTTATAGAAAATATATATTGGGTTCGCACACATAGTGCTTAATAATCAACCGCGCACACTTAGTGCCATGTACTTTAAACTCACACACTTAGTGCCATGCATTTCAAGTTCGCACACTTACCTTTTCCGCTGTCCAAAATCGACTCGGTAAAGTCGCACCCTTAATGTAAATAATTTATAGAAAATATATATTGGGTTCGCACACATAGTGCTTAATAATCAACCGCGCACACTTAGTGCTGTACAATTTAAACCCGCACACTTAGTGCCAATCTCATGACCGTGAACACTTATTGCCCGCACACTTAGTGCCGAAAACCAGCCACTCAATAGGCTTCACTTCCTTTTTACATTCGACAAATTTCATCTCTACTTACATATACATTTGTATACATTTCATCTCATTAAACACAATGGTATAGGTGTTACGATCCTTTAAATCAATACCAAAGATATGCTTAATGACTTACTTGTGTTGGGTAAGATGGTTCGAACTCGGCTACTCGATGATCTTTTCTTTGCCTTTGCTCGATTCTCCTCCTTTAACTCCTTGAGCTTAATCAATAAATCAACTAGTTTAACCGCCTTGCTAAATATTTACAATCCAATTACACATGCATATGTATGTTAGTATATTCGGCAATCACCCTTACTAATCACCCACTTGATCAATTATAGAGAATCAAAGTTAATATCACAATGTGTACCCTATATGGCCCATTATACATAATCAAATTTAACATCATCTATATATTTACTCATATGGCCGAATATACCTAATCATACATACACCTAACCAAAAATAATTTCTAAAATCTTTATATCATTTATACACTAGTAAAGCATCCTCTCCATTTCCATCAATTTAGCACATGCATTACTCATTAACCTACAAAAATTATATTCGGCCTTAGCACACAACTTGCTAGCCGATTCTTCCCCATCTAGCAACCAATGCACATATGTGCTCACTCAAAAATGCTAAAAAAAAAGAGATTCAAGAATCATCAATCCACCATCACATGCACAATTAACAAGCTTCATATTTAGCATGCAATGGCATTAACACAAACTCCACCTAGGCCGAATCTTAACTCACCTTCATGCCTCATCACCACAACATCAAACATCAAAATACCAACCAAGAATGTAACATGCATGGCCGAATATCATCTCCATCATTTAACAAAGTTTGAACCATGGCTAGGTAGATTTCAAACTTACAACTTAAAATATACATGAATCTCAAAGAATAATATCAAACATACCTCAATCTAGTTACATGCATGGCCAAACTTCCTCCTAATTCTCTTCCAAACCAAACATGAAGCAAGAACTCCTTCCTCCTCCCTTAAAATTTTCGGTCAAAAGAGGATGAAAAAGGATGAACAAAATTTTTCTTTTCCTTTCTTTAGCTCACGGCAATGGGGGGGAAACAACCACTCATTTTTTTGTTTTTCCTTTCTTTATTACCCATATTCCTTATTTTATTTTTTTCCTACATACCTCACTAGGCCAACATGTTCCCAACATGTTTCCACCCATAGCATGGCCAACCACTAGCTCAAATTTTGGGTAATTTGACATGCAAACCCATCATTTTCACAACATGCATTAATAGACCATTTTAAATTAGCCTATCATATTTTCACCATGTCTCATATCGATCCCTATTTAATAATTTCTCATGCAATTGGCAAAATTGGAGAATGAAACTTCCACATACTCATGTACACACATAATAAGCATAGAATATGGAAATTAATTATTTTTATGACTCAGTTTTGTGGTCCCGAAACCACTTCCCGACTAGGGTCAATTTTGGGCTGTTACAAAGCTTTTAGACCTAACCTCAAAAGTCGAGTAAAAGAGCTTTTGACTTTCGAATGTAAAATTATCAAAATACCACAATTAATTCCTTCTCCAACCAATTAAAGATGAATTAATTGTTAGATAATATTTATTTTACAACTAAATAAATTTGTAGGAATCAAATAAGTTTTTTTTAAAGTTTAAACATAGCACTCAGGAATGAGCTTATAGATTAATACAAAAAAAAATCTTAGTTTTCTCTAATATGGTTTAAATGTTTAAATTAAATTTTACAAATATTTTTTATTAGTTGTTTAAAATGTATTTCAATTTTATATTGCATGTATTAGTATATTAAATTATTTAAATACAATTTAAGTTAACTTATATTTTACTTTGGAACATCATATTTAAAATGCACACTGTAACTTTCGACATCACTTTTTGATAGCAATGCCAAACAATTTAAATTAATAAACGATATTTTTTTCATATCATTTCCACCAACAATTTACAAAAGCATTTTTTCTAAAAGCATTTTCCAGAAGTACATTTTAACCCAAACTAGCCTTTAATGAGAACTAGCCTAAATGGTTTACAAATTTTTTGTTACCATGCCAATGCTAATATCGCAAGATTCAAAGAGAGAAATGCATATTTGAGAAAAGTTGGAGATGTTTACAAAGAGGCTAAGAATCATTTGGAGTCTAGTAATTCGGTTAGCGACTGCCTCCTGACATACTAACGTCTAGAATGTAAACACTGTAACTAAATGTATGGGATTAAGGCGTTGTTCAAAAGTATACAAGTCAGGTTGTAATATACTTACAACGAAGTAGGTATGTACTTCGAGAATAGTACCCAAGGGAGGTGAGTACTAAATTTAATTTAACCTAAACGCAAATAAATATAATTAGTACTTTACACAATTTATATTAGGAATAAACATAAAGAATAGAAATTCTCTATGAATCTAAGAAAAGAAATGACATGCATAAAGTAATAACAACAAAAAACTTAATCTCTAAACTCAATCAAATCTAAGCATGGGTGATTAGTTCACTTAGATCATAACTAATCCCTATTTTGGGTTTCTATTCAATCAACTATTTGCTACCCTAGTAGGATCACTCGATCATCAACTAAAATAACGAGTCGGAAAGAACTACTTATCTCTCGACCTTACATCATGACCGATTTGAGGATAAGGGGTTCACGGATAGGCCATATCAATTTTGGCTTAATTCTCGCCTAAATGACTTCCTAGGGTCATCAATCCTAGGGTTTAAGTTATTCCTCTCCCAAATAGTTGATCCGTTGAGAAAATCCTACATAGCAATTAATTAATCACACCTACACTAACTAACCCCCCATAAGAGGATTAGTTCCTCATAGAATCCGTAAACATAATAAACTTGATAAATAAGATAAGCATAATGAACAAGTCAAAAAATAAGGTTTAAGAGAATCCTAATTATATTTTATGGATGAAAGTGTAGAAATCCAAGAAAGTTTGGTCGCATCTACAAATCAAGTTCTTTGAAAAAGACAAACAGAAATAACTGAAAATAAATATAAAGCCTAAAGAAAAGAAAACTTAAACTAAAATTAGAAATAAAATTCAAAACTAAGAAAGTTGTCCTTCAACAAGTGTTCAATGAGCCTATTTATAGAGTTAGGGTTGGTCGTTCTCCTTAGCCCTAAGTTCGCCAACATTTTCTTGTTAATTTTCATTGTGCTAACCAAAATGCCCTTCGCTCATAATTCTTCTCATATAGGGTCAATATCGCGACAACCAGTGCCTGTGTCGCAACATTGAAGATAGTATACTCTGGTTCAGGTTTGCCTTTAGGGGTGTTTCGCGACATCCTCTGGTTGTGTCGCGACACCAAAGGCAGTATTGGAATCTTTGCACTCTATCCTCTATATAAGGACATTGAATTTCCCATGTTGCAACACGACGACCAACTTTGAACTCTTATGCCTTTAAATGATGTCTTGCACACTCACTAAGTACGTTATCTCACCCTTAGGCCTCATTTGACCCCTAAGATCATAAAATGACTCAATTTACACTTTTTATTTAGTTAAAACTAAAATAGAAAAACTAACTAAAACATAATAGAATTGCTTGTATTCAATCTTCTTAAGTATGAAAAGTAGTTTAATATGCTACGCCGAATTACAATAGATCAAACTCCCCCACACTTAAGTCATTGCCTGTCCTCAAGCAAAGAAAACTAAAAATGAAATAAATAGTGACCCTTGAACAAGTATGACACAAAGATTGGTTTGGAAACCCATAACTAGGCATATTAGTATTTACACTTAACTTTGGAAGGATATATCAATGTCTTAGCACTTTCAATATCAACCACCTAAGTTTAGTATATTACAAAGTATACAAACATTAAGGTTTTCAAATATATGAATCCATCAATAAATCATACAAGTAATTTGGTTATCATAGCATAATACAAATAGTTATTATTGAAATTACTTAATACAATATCAGTTCATGAATAAGTCTACCTAGGTCACATAGGGCTTTTCAACTTGTAATGTTCTAGGGCTAAAAGCAAGTATGGAATTCAAGAACAGAAAGTATAAAATAGTTTCAAACCCGAATGTAGTTAGGCACATCGTATTGTTCCCTATTCTCCCCCGTTAATAACCCTTGCCCGCTCACCACCTTATTTCTCCTTTTGTCACCTCCTTTATTTCTCTACATATGAAGTTAAAACATAATAAAGAAACTACAACTAGCTCATGGGTTTTTATACACTAATGACTGAGTTTTTCTACTTTTGTGACTTTGTCACCTTTGATCTTTTTCAATACATGCCACTCATAATGCTTTTGTTTTTTTACTTATTTTTTCTACTCGTATTGATTTTCTTTTAGAGTTTTTCTTTCTTTTTTTGTCACATGTTGGCTAACCTATAGTCACTATATCACACTGCTTCTTTCTATTTCACTCTAATTTTACAAAATTCATCATGATGTATCTACTTAACCCTCAATATGCATGGTCAGATGTCTAAATTCATGTACTTCAGGACCAAATAAAAAGGGTAAGTACAAATTAATGGTTTTGGCTTGGGTTTTGTATGACGGTTCATCAATAAGTGTTTTTTTATCACAAAATAGGTACTAAAGATTGATAAAGAGGGTTAGATTTTTAGCTCTTGGTTTATACCAAATGATGCCTTAGGTCATCCCTAGGTATCTGAATATTCACAAATTTAATCGATCAAGCAATCACAATTTCAACTATTTCTCATGTATACTAACATGCTCGTTTCCCTATATTTTATATATCATTTGGTATATTCAATTATTCAATACTTATTTATAGTGTAATATATAGAACTTAGTAGTCTAATAATTGAAATTTTAAAATCATCCACTACCATGCCAAATCTGTAGTAAATACAATCAACCTATGTACATGTTCCTAATCAATCACTTGTATTTCTACAAGCTCAAGCACACTTTGACAATCAAAATTAAAAGAAAAGCATAAAAATAAAAATCAAATTTCCTTTGTTACCCCCCACACTTTTGATAACAAATTGTCCCTAATGTGCAACCCTAAATATATAAGGAAAGAATTTACCCAATTAATCGTGATATCTCTGTGGAGTAATGGTGGGTGCTCCCTTCTTTTTTTGTTGAAAGCTGAAAATTGTCGTGCTTCTTTCATGTGAGGTTCCTACATAGAAATATTAAAACTGTAAAAAAGTTACTTGATTGATCATGACATTATCGTATTCTTATGGTGGGTTCTTCCTTCCTTTTTTGTTTACGTTTATCGCTGTAGCACTTTCCTCATATTGGGTTCCTACATAGAAAATTTAAAACAAAAACATATATATATATATAAACTACTGTTACCCCACCCCTAATCTAAAATAAGAAATAAAAATCATCCTAATTATTTTTTTTACAAATTCAAAAATTAAAAATCATCTTTTAATCATCAAAATGGGGCGATTGCCCCTTCCATCGGAGCTGTCCCTCTGCCTGAGGAGTGGCCTCAAAAGGAGCCTCCACCCGATGAATGTGCATGTCTATTTGGGTTATAGGTGATTGGCCCATCTTTGTATATTGTTGCAGCTAAAATGCCACCTTATAGTCACCATCATCCTCCTCTTGACAATCTCTCTCCATGTCTTCCTCATCATCATCATCTTTCTCATCCTCATCATCTTATTCTCCTCCTTGCTCCTCGGATTGGTGATGATATTGCATTGGCTCGTATTTATTTGGTGGAAAATTTGGTACTCGCATCAGTTTTTCCTTGTTAATTTTTTTCGAACCAGGCTCATCTCTTGCATCCATCTTATCATCCACTTTACATCCGAGATATTGTTTCTCGTATTTCCTTCCCGAGCTACTGTCTTTTCCTTTAAGGATGCTAGAACATCCATCTTTTATTTTCTGCATTGCTTCCAATCTTCTATTTGTTTTCATTGGAGCTCGACCTATTGAGTGTATATTGAATCTACTATCAAGCTCTTTGATGGCCTTATGAATTATTCGATTGCTAGCATTGGAACCCCGGCCTTTTTGCAGATGGTTGTCACCAGATGAGTGAAAAAGACTCTGACTTTCTGGTCGTTTATGCATTGTTTCATAATGTGGTATATCCATCTCCCGACAAATATTTGTTTCTTCTGCAAAATACCATATAAAAAAATAGCTCAGAAAGTATTAACGTTAGATATGTTTAGAGCAGGTGCAATCCGAGTGCATAAAAATTGCATCCATATTTTTGAAATTCGAAACATAATATCTTGATTAAAAGATGTGAGAACTTCGATACTCGGCCGGTGTTTCCATTTACCCCTACCCTCAGTGAAGTACTTTACAATGTTATTCATGTCTATGTCTTTGAAGTATGTCAAATTATTATTATCGAGGAAATAAAATTCATAGTATGATTCATTGTAATATTACAAATTTCTCTAGGGGTGATGCACACCTCTTTACCCCTTACTGGTACTGTTCTGAAACCACACCATACGATATCCTAGACTCTTCATCTCTAGGTAATACATAGAATTCTTGTACTACGAGAGCAATGATAGTTTTTATTATGATTACCTCGAAACATACCCATCTATGCTATTGAACCAATGCCCAAATCTATCCACACTAGAGCATCGATGGTTTGAAACCCCTCTTCTGTATGAACGTCTTTCCTTGAAGTTCTAAGAGAAATTTCTCGATCTTTGGGTTTGGAAAATTGAAAGGATTCACAATCATCGGTGCCTCTTGTTCATTAGTTCATCTACCTTTCGACAAAGGCATTTTTCGTGAGTTATTTAACTAGAGTCACTAATAACCGTGTAATATATTTGAAAAATGAAAAATGCATTATAATAGTAAAAATCAGAAAGGAACCCTTAACCTTATTCGAATGCTTATGATTCCTTGTGAGAATTTGTTGCAAATTCATTGATGATGTGGAGCTTATACCTACAAAATAAAAAAAGGACAAGAAATAGAAATTGCAGCAAGAATAATGAGAAAAGAATATAAGATAGGGATTAGGTTTTTTTTTAATTTAAAAGAGATTTTGGAGGTTTTTGAGAGGGTGTAAAGTTAAAGATTGTTTAGAAATAGAGTTAGAGTGTTGTTTTTTGACTAAAAGTGTTTTAAGGTTAGAAAATTAGGTAAAATTAAGGTTTGGCCGTTGGGTTTACATAACGGGTCAGGTCAACCCTTTAAAAAATTATAGTGATGTCACGACACAGGGGTTCCATGTCGCGACACCCTTTGCAAATTGTTAATGTCATGACATGAGGGTTCAATGTCATGAAACACCTTGAAATTTTGGGATTTGGGGGCTACTATCTTCAATGTTGTGACACAGGGGTACTTGTGACGCAACATCGACTAGATTTTTAAAATCTTTTTGATTTGGCCTCAATGTAGCGATACCAGCCTTATTTGGCCCTTTTTCTTAAATTCCAAGGTGCTCGCTACATACATAACCTACTTCTGAACAGTTTAAATAAAATGAAATCCTAAGCTACCTGTAGTACTATGTAAGCCTATTATAATACAATAATTTAAAAAAGTTAACATGATGTAAGGAGGATCAAGTGTTGTTGTCAAATTCATCTGCTAGCTCTGTTAATTTATCTTTGGATGTTTGCTCTTTTGGTTGTCTATCGGAATTTGTCGAACATCTATCATACCATTCCACCATGCTCTATTTATCTCGCTCTCAAAATTTAGTCTTTCATCCTGCATCGATCATAGAAAACACCTTTCTCCGATCAAGGTTGTTAGATAAATTTATAAACATTTTATAGCATACTTGTCTTGTAACACCCCTAACCCATCTTCGTTGTTGGATTCGGGTTACGGAGCATTACAATGCATATCGAATACAAATAACACCATTTAAACATACACTTATTAATTACAAATTAATAATTCAAATCAAACATTATTCTTATCATACAAACATTTACATGTCTTACATTGAGTATATGAGACCTAAAAATGACTTTGGAATCAATCAGGACTCAATCTGATTTAAAAAATAAAGTACGAAAAATTTTGAAAACAAGGGCTACACGGCTATGTGGCCAAGCCGTGTGACAAAGCCCATGCCATGTGGCTCAGGGACATGGTTGTGTGGCCAACCATGTAAAAGACCATGTAACACTTTTACTTTACACTCAATTATAACAATTCATAATTAAATTTCTTTAATAAATATTCAATCGCAACTCAATTTCAACAATTAGAACTCACCATAATTCATAAACATATAACTTACCTAGATTATGCTTCCGGTTGACTCGTAGTGACTAATTAGAAATTTTCTCTTTTCCCCGGTCAACCTCTGTAAGATTTAATGCTTGATCTCTACAATGATTAAATTCAATATATCAAATTCAAATAAATATTTCAACTCATTTTATGCATAGAACCCTTAAGTTTTATTAATTACATATTTTTCCTAAAATTTTACATTTCTCACGATTTAGTCCCTAAACCCAAAAATTCAAATTTAATAAAATTTCTCAAATAATGCTAGCCAAACTTATTTCTATTTTAATACAATCCAAAATTATTCACAATTCACAAAAATTCCATGTTAATTTTCATATTTTATCAAATTAATCCTTTAACTAAAAATTAACTAAAATCACTTTACAACATAGTTCTAAACAAAAATCAAGACTAAAAATTCATCATTTAACATAAAAAAATAACTAAAATTTATCACTTATAAAATCCAAAATATTTAACAGTTTCAAAAACGGTGATACGGGTTAAGTTGATCTAGTTGCAACGATCTCAAAAAGATAAAAATATATTACAAACAGGTAAAGAAATTGCTTACATGCATAAAACTTATCCATCGAACCTTCAAGCTCTTAAAAATGGAAGTTCAAGTTTCTTTGTTTTTGTTTTGGCGAGCAACAATCAAGAATATGGTAACCATTATTTTTTTATGTTTTTCTTTTATTATAATAATTTTAACTTTTAATTTAATGTATAAAATGTAATAAAATACCTATTAACCACCCCACTATTAAAAAATGGAGTATTTACCATGGAAATTCTTCCACTCAATTTAATTAAACCATTTAATCATTATAATTCAATAATGATTAAGTTTTATATCTTTACAATTTAGTCCTTTTTCCTTAATTAACTATCTAAATAATAAAATTTTCAAACTGAACCTTCACATACCAAAAACAATAAGTCCATTTTACAAAAATATTTGAGAGCTCATTTTACAAAAACGAAGTTCTGATACCTCATTTTTCGAAACCACTTGACTTTCTAGACAACCACTTATACTTTAAATTTTGCTCAATTATAAAATTTTAACCAAATCAAAATTCATTATACTTTTACTTTACCCACATAAATAAAATAAAATAATAAAAATTGTCGGACTCAAAAGTCAGATTTGTGGTTCTGAAACCATTATTTTTTACACCACTAAAAATGAGTTGTTACATGTCACATCCCAAAATTGGGTCTAGAAGTTTCAAGGGTAGTTGTGGAATTTTGTCTTGAATTTGAGTTTAGAAATTCAGAATGTGGTAACCCGATAAATATCTTTGTCTAGGGCTTTTGAAAATTAAACCAATTTATGAAAATAGTGTGAAAAAGCTTTTAAAATTTAAATAGTGGACTATTTTGTAAAACGGTTTAATTTAAGAGTAGCTTACATACAATTATACCAAGTTTTAAAAATTAGCCCATCTTTTCCCCTTTCACCCTAATATTGACCAGAAAAAAAAATAGAAACATTCCCTTCCCCTTCTTGTCGTCAATTGAATCCCTAAAACCTCATTCACCAATTTTAATTCTCAAAACTCTAATCTCTTTTATTTTTACCATCTTCCAAACACTAAATGTAACACACCTAACCTTTCTCCATCGTCAGAGTAGGTTTACGGGGTATTATCGTACAATCGAAAACATTTAAACATCATATCATTCAACATATTAATAATATCATAAACCATTCATTCATATGCATATTGTCCCTAAATCGAGCCTTCGAGGCCCTAGAAATAGTTTGGAAGCAATTCAAGACTAATTTGAAACAATTTGGAAAGTTTAGGAAAAAGACATAAAATTTGAAAAACAAGGATCACACGGTCGTGTTGTAATAGCTCGTTTTCAGTGAAATTAGAACAATGATTTTGGGACCACAAATATGACGAGTAAATTATTTTATTATTATTTTATTGTTTATGGATTGTTAGTAGGGACGTATTAAAATTTCGTTGAGAATTTTTTATGTTTGCATGTTTAATTGTGTAAAAAGGACTACATTGCAAAAAAATGCAAAAGTAGAGTTCTATTAGTTAAAGGTCTCTACTAGTTATGAAATTTAAAGTGATTTTTGATGAAAATGTCATTTAAGGAGTTATTCGTAAAAGTAGTAAAAATTCATGGTAAATTTGTGAAATGATGGTTTATATGGGTTGACATAGGTCCCTAATGAATTCGGGTAGCATGAAATAAGGATGAAAATGCTTAGATTTTAAATTATGAGCTTAAAGACTAAATTGCGAAAAGTTAAAATATTAGGGACAAAATAGTAATTTTACAAAAATATGATATATGGATTGAATTAAATAATAGAAGAATTAAATGTATACAATTTTTCTATTTAGATCAAGATAGACTTGGTACGAATCTAGATCGAGGAAAAGCTAAAGCCTCAGATTAGTTGATCTCGTTTTTACATCTTTTTCATCGAGGTAAGTTAGTATGAGTAAATATCATTTTAATGTTATTTTGATCTATATCTTAATGTGTTATTTTCCATGTAACTAAATGATGTATATCCAATGATGTCACGACGGTTATCGAGTCTCGTTTGAACCTTAGGAATTCATAGGATACAAATGACATGTCATTAGGGTTTTCATGTTTCGGGTGCTGCTCTTGAATGTCCTACCTATGGCTGAGGTCCTGCATTTGTTCCGGATACTTCATAGCTCATTTGAGTAGTATCATGTAGCTTACATTTAGACCCACATCTCGTGTGAGCAGGCCCATTTCACAGCCCGATTGAGCAACGATGTAAATGAAAGGTTACAATTATATGTTTAGCACACTTCGTGTGAGCTTTCCCGAGTATCTGATGATATTCTAAATGGTTCAATAGGGATGAAAAGGAAAGGAACGGTAAGTATTCAAATGAACTATATCATGAAATTATGAAAAGCATTGAAATGGAAAGCTTTAATGGAAGTATGTTTATGTTCATGAAAATGATGTTTTCTATAACAGCCCATTTTTTAGTGGTGTCAAAAATAGTGGTTTCGAGGCCACCAAATCTGACAACTAATTTTGTAAATATTATTATTTAATATTTACGAGTCAAATGTGATTTTAAAAAGGTTTTTGATTTCATAATTTATGTTATAGGTGATTTGTTAAGTTCAAATGGTAAGACCCTTAGGTCAAGTGGTTTTAGAAAATAAGGTATCTAGACCTCATTTCTATAAATCGAGCTGTAAATATTTTTATAAATATTTATGGAGTGCCATTAAGGTGGTATTAAAGTTTCGTTGAAAATTTTCAATGTTTCGATATTTAATTAATTAAAAAGGACTAAATCATAAAAGATGTAAATTTTGATCACTATTTGATTTGAGTGATTAAATGGTTAATTAAATAAAGGAAAAGGGACTTAAATGGTATTTTGACCATTCAAGGTGTTAGTGGACAACAATGGACATGAATTTGATATTTTATTTAATTATTAACCAAGGTTAAAATGGTGATTTGATAATTAAATTAAATAAATAAAACCAAATTATTTATTCATCTTTTACATTTTCTTCTTCACGGATTATTAAGGCAGAAAGAATTCATTGTTAACCTTGGATTTTTTACAATTTGAAAAGCCAAATTGATCAAGTTCGAGTGGAAAAATCAAAGAGAATGGAAAATTACCAAAATGCCCCTAAACTTTAGTATTTCTGCAAGTTAGCCAAGTAAGTTTGTATGAACTGTATTCTATAAAATTTTCATTAAATTGAATGTTAATATGTGATTATACTATGATTAAATCAATATATATGTGGTAGTATGTAATTTATCGTGTAATGAAACAACGTAAATCTAACGACGTACGACAACTACCGAGCCCCGTTTGAACCTTAGGAATTTGTAGGATACAAATGATATGTCATTAAGGTTTACATGATTCAGGTGCTGGTCTTGAACATCCTATCGATGGCTAAGGTCTGGCATGTGTTGTGGATACTCCACGACTAGTGTGAGCAGCATCATGTAGCTACGTTCTGACTCATAGCTCGTGTGAGCATACATATTCACAAATCGTGTGAGCATATATCTATAGGAATTGATGAATTACGGTTTTATGAGTTAGCAATTTGTGTGAGCTATCCTGAGTATCCAACGGTATTCTAAATGGCTCAACGAGAATGATTGGAAAGGAAATAGTAAGAGTTTGATATGAACTAAGACATATTCACATGTGAATTGCATTGAATTATTGGTACATGGATAAATGTAAGTTGAGATGGATGATATATCCATATGTTACATGCTTAAATGTTGTGATCATCTATGCGTAAATTGCCTAAGTCTAATGCTTATATTTCTAACATGTTTGGTGTGAATGCTTAGGCTTTGGCCAAGCTATTGGTTGGATTGTATTATGCTTACTTATAAGTTATGCATTTAAATGGTAAGTGTCCAAATAATAATATGCTTTTCTTCATGAAAGAGTGGTAAGGTTTAAATTATGTAATTTCTTATGAAATGGTTTATCATGTGATTAATTTCAAAAGAACTATGATTAAATGCACTAGCTTGTGGCTATGGTTGATGATATGCTTATGTCTTGTGTGTTATGCATATCAAATGGGTGTGGAAAAGTAATGAAATAGTAAGTTAATAGTTGAAGTGTAAAATGATGAAAAAGGGAATGATGATTTGAATTGATATTGTTATTTAAGCTAAAGAAAGTAAATACAATGGAAAGTAATGAAATGTAAATGAAAGTAAGAAAATTTGAAAGGGTTTAAAGTTTTATAAAATCCTACTATGCTAGGGATGATATGTATATGTGATGTTGTGGATTTATTCACTTTTTGAGTTCTTGAATATGGTTTCATGAATCTAGCGGTATCGATATAAGATTATTCTTGATATGTATAAATTTCATATTTAAAATGGATTGATATGACTAAAGTTTATACGAGCTGGCTAAGCATTCATTGCTTACATAGTTGTTTTTCCTTTACTTTTTAGATTATCGGAAGCTCGATCAGGTTAGAAGCTCGTCGGAGTTTTAGCACACTATCCAACGGTTATATCGGTACATTTTGATGTCTTGGTTAAGGTTATAATGGCATGTATAGGTGGACTATGTCTAATGTTTAATTGATGAGTTTGGTATATATGTGCCATTTTGGTTGATGATTATGGCAAGAAATGTTTCCTTGGATTTGAGGTAATTAAGGTACTATTGGTAGCTTGTTGGTTGTGGTTATCAATTATGTTATGTTTTGGCATGAAAACAAGTTAAGTGATAATTGGTTAAATATGCACATGTATATATGTTTTGGTTGATGTTATAGCCATTATGTTTTGGCTTGTAATTATGGTATATATATGTGACCTTATAATGGTTTATTTTATAGTCTTTATGATGCTTAAATGATGGAAGTTGAAATGGTATTTAAAATGTGTGTAATGGAATGTTTTTTGACATGGTTGAATATAGTTCTTTCAGTATTTGGAATGTAGTGGACATATATTGCTAATGGTGCTAAATTTCAATTGGCCAATTTGGTATTTTGGTGTGAATTTGATAGGTAAATAAAGTGCTAAGTTTTGGCATAAACTTAGTTATAAGTTGATTGAACTTTTGGCTAAACTATGCATATGGTTATAAATTTTTAATTGTTGTGATTGAGGTGTCTTTTGGGAAAATTGGTTGTATGCACATATACCTTATTGGTTTAGCTTGTAGATACATTATTTGGTTCATTCTGAAAGCTTGTTTACATATAGGAAATTGGTTGTAGGTGTGTGCATGATTGGGTGAGAAAACCTGGCTTGGAAATAGCCTATTTTTCGTCCACATAGCCAGGGACACTGGCGTATGTCTCAGCCGTGTGTGACACATGGCCATGCGACACGGTCGTGTGTCCCCTGTAGCTTACAAAGGTAGCAAGTCAAACAATTTCACGGCCTAGTACACGGCTTAGCACACGGGCATGTGAGGCTACTTCAAAGGGTACACAGCCTGGCACACGGGCGTGTGGCTTGGCCGTGTGACCCAAGTCAGAAAGTTACATGGGCACGATCAAGGGCTAGGACACAGCCGTGTGTCCCTACTTCAAATGCCCACACGGCCTAAGACACGGGCCTGTGTCTCAGCTATGTGAGTCACATGGCCTGGCCACACGATCGTGTGACCCCTACAATTTGTAAATTTTCATCTTTTTCCAAAAATTTCTATATGTTTCTGATTTAGTCCTGACTTGTTTCTAATGTGTGTTTAGGGCCTCGAGGGCTCGTATAAGGGACAATATGAATGATATTAATTTATTTTGCTATGATTGGTGTTGAGTTATTAAATGATTAAAATTTTTTATCGTTTTGAAACATAAACTCCGGTAATACTTCGTAACCCTATTCCAGCAAAGGATACAGGTTAAGGGTGTTATATTTTCAAATGAAATATGTTCATGTACACATAGCTTACCTTATGTTAATTCAAGTGAATTATGTTTGAACGAACTAAGATGTCTTGTTAATGGTGTTTGGGCTTATGCCAAGCTTATGATTGGATTATGTTATGTTTAATCTTAATGTTATGTATTGAAATGGTAAGTTATGTTTCATGTTTTACAAACTTACTAAGCATTATTTGCTTATGTAGTTTTCTTTCCTATGTTTTATAGATAATCAGAAGCTCGATTGGTTTGGAAGCTCGTCGAAGATCTATCATACTATCCAGGGTTTATATCGATAGTTTTTTATGTTTTGGCCAAGGTTATAATGGCATGTATAGGTGGACTTGTGTTTGATGTTTAGTTGAATGCTTAGATGTTGATTTTGGTATGTATGAGTTGGTTGTTTTGGTACCATTTTGATGATGGTTGAATTGTGTCAATTTGGTACATATGATGCATGAATGGTAAGGCTCAAATGGTAAGTTTATGTGAAAGTGATATAGGACAAGTTATGATATGTTTTGAGATAGAAATGTACTTGATGTTTATGAATGAAATATGGTCAAGTATATATATATATATGTTTAGGTATGTTTGTATGTTTGCATTTGAGGTGCATTGTATGGCATATTGGTTGAATGGATTTGGTCTTTTGATTTGGCCTTTTCATGCATGTTTTGGTAAGGTTTTGATTCTTTAGTCATGTACACAAAATGTTTTTAGGTGCATGCTTGTTTTGGTGATGGAAATGGCTTGATTTTGGTCAATTTCATGTCCACACGACCAGAGACAGGGGCATGTGACTCAGCCGTGTGTGACACAGAATCAGGCAATACGACCGTGTCTCCCTTGTAGGATTTAATGCAAACAAGCCAAGCTGTTACACTGCCCAGCACACGGCCTAGCACATGGGCGTGTTTGTCTAGTTTGAGAGTTACACGGCCTAGCACACAGGCGTGTGGCTTGGCCGTGTGACCCAACTCAGAGTGTTACATAGGTGAGGATGCGGGCTAGGACACGGTCATGTGTCCCTATTTCGATTATTAGATGGCTTGAGACATGGGCGTGTGTCTCTGCCCTGTGAGTCACATGGCTTGGCCACACTGCTATGTGACCCTCGCAGTTTGAATTTTCTAAATTTTTCATAAACTTTCCAAATATTTCCAATTTAGTCCAAATTATTTCTAAAGTATTTTTAGGGTCTCAAGGGCTCGATTAAGAGGCAATATGCATGTGAATAAGTGTTTTATATCATGATATGTCAATGTATGAAATGTATGATTTAATTTTCAAATTGTACGGTAAGGCTCTGTAACCCTATTTTGGAAACAGATACAAGTTAGGGGTATTACATTTAGTAGTATCAGAGCTACAGTTTAGTCAATTCTCAGACTGAACGTACCATGTACGAGTCTAAAAATACATGCCATTATATAACCTGTGATAGTGTGATAAATCCTAACTCTATTTGGACTATGTTTTCATATAGATAAAATGTCATCCAACCAAGCTGATTCCGATGAAGTAGAAAGTAACACGCAAGCCTCCATTCACAAAGCAACGTCTAGTGGAAGTAGGCACATATCTAAGGGTCGAGGAGAAGAGGCTAAGGAAGCCTTCTTCCAGATGATGAATGAATGGTTCATCAAGTTCGTGCGAACGAACCCAATGGCTCAACGACCTCCAGCCCCACCTATACCCCCAACCAGTCCTTGTAGCTCCTCAAGGTTTGGAGCCAGTACGAGTGAGAAAGCCTCTAGCTGATAAAATTCATAAATATGGGGCTAAAGAGTTTAGGGGTACATTCAAAGATGATCCAGAAAGAGTTGAGTTCTGGTTAGAAAACATTATGAGAGTTTTCAACGAATTATCAAGTACACGGCTGTGCGACCCCTACAGTTTAAATTTTCTAACTCTTTCCTAAATTTTTCAAATGTTAATAATTTAGTCCCGGATTATATCTAAAGTATTTTTAGGGCCTCGATGGCTCGATTAATGGATAATATGTATGTAAATGAGTGTTTCATATCATGATATGTTAATGTATGAAATGTATGATTTAATGTTCAAATTTTACGGTAATTCAATGTAACCCTATTCTGGAAACAGATATGAGCTAGGCTGTGTAACATGGCCCTAGACCGTTTAACATTTGGACACACGGCCATGTCCCAGCCTATGTCCTCATTCGTGTAACTCACTCAGTAGGTTCACACGGCCATGTATCACGCCCATGTGCCAAGCCGTGTAACTCTCTAAGTTGTTCAACACGCCCGTGTGCTAGGATGAGTGTTAGGCCGTGTAACTCACTGACTTGCACCCTTTGAAATTCTCAGATGACACACGGCCGTGTCACCAGGCTGTGTGCCTTACACAGCTGAGTCACACGCCCATGTCCCAAGCCGTGTGAGCCCAAAATTTACCTAAAATCAAACCATTTCAAAACCATTTCATGCATAAGCATTCAATCCAATTATGTACACTTGCAAGGGGTCAAAACATCATCCAAGAACACCAATAAATTCCATTTACAAGACCCTAATTCAACTAACCAATATGTCATTCAAAGGCATCATAATAAGCATACAGTACATCACTTACCTAAACATGTTCACATGCCTCATTTCATGTATACAAACCTAGTCTATTTAGGTACTAAAACATAACACATTTAACCATTTCAAAACCATTTAAAACACACCGTAAGAGCCATGTTTACATGCCTTAACAAGAAACTAAAATGAAAACATTTGGTAAATATAAAAATGTACCAACAAAACATAATCTTTAAGACCTAGACATATCAAAGCACCATTACACAACATCCTTTACATTTCAACTACATTTTCATCTATATATACATGGCACTACCCTAGGAGATACAAAAGCTACCAAATTATATGGATAGTGTGATCCGGTTGAATGATCCTTCCAAAATGTCAACAACGATTCTCTAAAAAATAATCCATAAAGAACTAATAAGCTTAGTAAGGACATAGTATAATGTTTAATCTAAATAAAATTAAATACAGTTTCTATAATATATGATTTAGAGTTACCAGAGTATAAATAGGGGCACATAAGTTCATTCAGGGTTACTGAAATACAAACAAGGGCACGTATGTGCATTCAGGGGTACCAAAGTACAAACAGGGGCACGTATGTGCATTCATTCAATACTTAATTATAAACATTTAATTAAATAACTATAATATAAGAATACAAGTAGAAATTCATTTACATATTGAAACACCATGAACTTACCAACTTTTTAATGTCGACCAAAACGTTGGGACTAATTTGTTATTTTTCCTTTTCTTCTTTTGTTGCCTTTTCTATCCAAGTTTTGATCTATATAATAATTAAACACAATATACTAATCTCATACACATCTCAAATTCTATTCAGTGGATATGACCCTTATCTTTTCATTAATTACACATTTCCCCTAAACTTTTCTAACTTTTGTAATTTAGTCTTTTAACCCAAAAATCATCAAATTGACCATTTTCTAGAAATCAAATTACAACCAAATATTATAGGCCTTTAAAATGTCCCTATTATTCATCAAATTTACTATCATACCTTGAAATTTTGACATTTTAACAATTTAATCCTTAAACCAAAATCTAACAACAATCACTTCACAAAATAACCAAATTGCATAATCAAAGCTTCATACATATATTTCTCATCACAAACAACCAAGATTCATCAATGTTAACTTCCAAAAATTTTAATAGATTCAAAAACGAAGGTACGGGCTAGCTGGACCTAGTTGTAACAATCTCAAATACATAAAAATTACAAGAAACGAACTAGAATGAGCTTACATGCAAGCAATAAGAATTGTCGAACCTAGCTTCATAAAAATGGTTTTCTTTCACTCTCAATTTTTGGTTCCTTCACTTGTGGAAGATGACAATGTTATTTTCTTATTATTTTACTTTAGTTTTATTATTAATTTACAATTATACCCATTTTTATTTAACATACAACTAACTAGTTCAACATTTAAAACCATCCATTTGACCATACTAAGGTCTAATTACCACATAAATACTCCCTCTATTAATTAATCCATCTATCTCCTTTAATTCAATTATAACTAGATCTTTTCATCTTTTGCAATTTAGTCATTTTTCTCAAATTAACTAAGTAAACGATAAAATTTCTTCATAAAAATTTAATATGGCCCTAATGACTCCATAATTATTCTATAAATAACATTTACGAGTCCACACAATAGAAATTTGTGGTCCCAAAACCACTATTCTGTCACCATTGAAAAATAGGTTGTTACACCAAATCTTGTCTTAAGTCAAAGATGAACATCAAGAACACCATTAAAGCCATTGTTATTCATATTGTGGGTTTTCTTAGATTTCAGTCAACCATTCGTAGTTTTCACTCAATCTGGGTAATGTTTTGTATTTTTAACAGTTTTTGGTGTAGTCTAGTCAGCTAAAACAAATTTTAATCTACTGATGCAAAGATTTTGTTTAGAAGTCGAAACTGGAGTTTTAATGGTAAAATTTAGGATTTTGAATGAAATTAATGTTTCAAGGTGCTTTTCAACTTGTTTTGATGTGATTACAAGGTTTTTAAACTCTCCTTAAAGTTTTGTTAAACAATTCGAAGCTTTTGTTGAGTTTTCGTTAAAAGGGGTCGTGTATGTCAAATTTATGGAACCATGAATCCAAGCAGTTTTGCATACTTTAAAGGTTGAGAATTATTCTTAGATGAGTAATTAGATTATTGGAATTGATTTTAGGCAATGGGAATGAATAAATATTAAGATATTTGGGTTTCTTGTTTGCTAGTCAAAAATTTTAGTTCCAAGAGAAACTAACCACATACCTGCATTTTTAATTATTTGTGGTGTGTTTATAGCTATAAATTAATTGTGTATATTGTGTGGTTATTATGTGTGAAGCTTCGGAATCATTAAGTCTTTCCTCGAGTAAGGCAAACGATAAGAAAAAGCTAATTTAAGCTTTCAACAAATAGAAGAAAGTGTGAACGTGAGTGTCTGAAGTCACTGCTGTTATGCGTGATTCATAGAATTAATTGGGAGCTTAGGAATAGACTAAACCCCTATCCTTAGTCCCGAGAGTAAGCCTTTCTTATACTTTTTTTTCTTGTTATGATAATATGCATAATGTATGTCGAATTATGGAATATGATGTTGATGTGACAGGTAAAGTAAGTGAATATTGGCATGTGGTATGTGATAATATGATTTTTAATGCATTCATGTGAATGGATATGTGATGGCTTAATGAGCGTATTTGTGGCACTTAAAGTGCAACTAAATGTGAATCTGATAAGTGTGCTATGTGTACAAATTGTGATGTGAATTGATGTTTATGAACAAAGATTAAGTGCATAAGAACAGTAATTAAATGTGTGTATTTTTGGATACTTTGGCCTTGTGATCTCGTGAAACCGTTGGATATATTTGGTATGCCATAGGGTTGTGAGTACTCACCCTTGTGTTTTGTGACTTGGGCATTGTAGCCCCGGTACAGATTGAAGGGATAAGGGATGTCGAGCCAAGCTCCATTCACCGGGATATGTTGGTGTGTTGGAGAGTGCTTAGCTTTATGCTACACTTATGGGATATGTTACACACTTTGAGTCATTGGTGTGGTGGATATTCGTGTATCCAATGTGTGGTGATAGAGCCCATTTTTATGTTTCATGTTTCTAAGTTTCCAAATTATCATTAATTGATTAATACATGAAAATGTTGTGTGTAAATGCATGTGAATATAAAAGTGGGTCATTAAATCATGAATATGTTGTTTTATCTTGATGAATTATTGTTAAATGAATTATATATATACGAGTTGAGTGTAATTGCAAGTGAGAATATATGCTAGTTTTATGATTTAATGAAGCTTGAATATGTTATTTTGACTTGGTTAGAATATGGTTGTGAATGTTTTGTAGTATACTCTTGTTTCACCTTTGATGTTGCATATATTTTGTGGTTATTCGGACATTCACTGAGCTTGTTTAAGCTCACACACTTCTCACTAAATCTTTGCAGATAAGTAGTTTTCTTTCTTTTTCTTTTTTTTGGTGTGAGTGGAGTGGGGAAGGAAATGATCTAAGCAAGGCAATATTTTTAAGTAGTTGGTTTTTATGATTCTTTTGAGCTCACTAAAAACAGGCAATATGGGTTAGAGTTTTAGTTTTTATTAACATTATTTTATCAATTTTGTGTTGGTATTGGATTGATGGAATATGGATGTTGTTTTGGACTTCGTTTGCGACTAAATTGACATTTGAGATTAAGGTTGATAATGCATGTTAGATATTTTTATTTAAATGTGTGGATGTGGCATGATAAATGATTTAAGGATGTTAATAAGTTTAGTTAAATTAGACTATAATTGTGTGTTGAGTAGAACATTGTTTTGAGCATGGATAACATTTTAACCTGTGAATTTTTGGTATTTTGGGTAAATGTATCGATACTCGGAATACGAATATCGATACCTCAAAGTAGGGATGTTTTTAAAATTTGAAAGAATCCAACTTTGGTATCGATACCCATATACGAGTATCTATATTTGTGATAAAAACATCAATACCTACTCATTCGGTATCGGTACCTATATGGTTTTTTTAATTTATTAAAAATGAACCTTAATTATGGTTAAAACTATTTCTATCGCCATTTAAATGTTTAAATTAGCCATGAACTTTTCTTTGAATGTTAAATTTAGTAGTCGTTGCTCTTATTTGAAACCGCATATGCATATGATTAAGTTTCCTTGGTTGATGTAGCATCATGTAACTTAGAGGTGGCTAAAAAAGATCTCTCTAGTAAAATGGGTTTCTCATAGTTTGCTTCAAAGTCTAGAATTATAGAATCAATCAAAATTGTAATTCTACACACCTTAACCAACACATCTTTGAACACCCCTTTTGGTTGAGCCAAATGTATGTCGGCTAGGTCTAGTATGAATTGGGTGTTTTTAAGTTCCCTTAACCTAAGCTTCTTCTATATTGATAAAGGTATTAGATTAATATTGGTTCCTAAGTCACATAATGCCTTACAAAGGTTTATGTTCCTGATTTCTATTAGAATCGTGAAACTCCCCAGGATTTTCAATTTTAGAGGTATATGATTAGGGATTACCATTCCACAGTATGTATCGATGTTAATTTGGTCTCCCTTTTAAAATTTCTTATGCCCTTCCATTATTTCTTTTAAAGGTTTTGTATGTTTTGGTTTTTTTTCTACTGGTTTAATGAGGGGTGACCTAATATTAAGTGACTGGAATAAGTTCAAGAACCTTACACATTCTGTTTCATCCCTATGTTGTTCGTTCTACATCCGTGAGGGAAATGGTGCCTTTGTGGGGACAAGTTTAGCCTTTGGCACATTTTTAGATTCAGTTGCCAACTCGATTACTGGTTCTGACTCTGATTTAGCATCCTCCTTTGGAACAATTTCTTCTTGAGAATCATTTGCATCTTCTTTATTCTCATCTAAATTTAGTTCAGCTAGATTACTCAAGACTTTACCTGTGCAGAACATTATTGTCATTGGTTGCTCCTTCTCATCTTCTCAAGGGTTGTTTTCGATATTATCTGGGATGTTGATCGCCTCCGAATGTAAAAACATCTAGAGTGTGAATATTGCAACCAAAATATAAGCTTTAGGCGGTTTTCGTAAGTATATAGGTCACGTTGTAATATAAATTATACAACAAAGTATTGGAGTACTCTGAGGATCATCCCCAAGAGAGGCGAAACTAAATTAATTCTACCTTCGATGTTAATAAATCTAATTAGTAATTTAACTAAACTATATTACTATAATTCCTATTGTGATGAAAACTCATACTTTATAAAAATAATTAAGATGCAAAAATAAAGATAGAAAATTAATTTGTAGATTTGATCAATTCTAAGAACGGAAGACTAACACGCTTCAGTGGTCATAACTATTCTTATTTTGGGTTCTATTCAATCAACTAATCATTAACCTAGCAAGATCTCTCGATCTTCCACTAAACTAATGAGTCAGTATGAACTACTTATCTCTTGACCTCACAATCTAGATCGGATTGGGGTAAGATGTTCAGAGATAGGCAATACCAATTTTGGGCTCATTCCCACCTAGATGACTTCCTATGGTTGGTAGGCCTAGGGATTTATGTTCTTCCTATCCCAACCAGTTGATCCATTAAGAAACCCCACATAGAAATTAATTACTCCCGCGTCTACTCACTAATCTCCCATAAAAGGATTAGTTCCTCATGGATCTCACAAACATCATAAACTTGATTGAAAAGATGAACATGAATAATAAATAAAACATGGGTTTAAGAAGAATCCTTATTTGTATTGATAATCATAAGAGCAGAAATCCACAAAGAGTTAATGAATCCACGAATTAAATTCTCCAAAGAATAAAATAAAAATGAAAGAAAATTACAACAGTAAAAGAACCTAAGTATAAAATAAACTAAAGAAACTGAAAACTAAAACTAAATTAAAGTCATAAGCTAAAACTTGAATAAAAAGTCATTTTGAAGTGTTCATGATGTCTATTTATTCATTTAGGGTTGGCTCTCATCCATAGACCTTATTCAGTTGAAATTTTTACGTTAAAGTTTGTTGTGTGGATCAAAACGCCCTTGGCTCATTAATTCTCCTCGTCAAGGTAGTGTTGCGACATCCTTTAGTCTATGTCACGAAACTGATGGTCGATTCGAGCTAAGGCTAGATTTCATGGCAGTGTCGCGACACCCTCTAGTTGTGTCACGAAACTAAAGGAAGTTTGCACTTTTGGGTTCTTGGCTTACTATGTTGCGAAATTGACACTCTGTGTTACAACATTGTGACCAGTTTCGTGTTCTCATGCCTCCGAATGGTGTCTTGCACAGTCACCTAATACGTTACCCTTACTTTACGCCTATTATGGCCCCTAAGGTCATAAAAGTAGCTCAAATCACACTTTTTATTATTTAATACCTAAATATGAAAACTAAGAAAGATATAACAAAATTGCTTTTATAGAAGCTTCTTAAGTATGAAAAATGGTTTAATATGCTACAACGAATTGTAGTAGATCAAACTCCCCTACATTTAAGTCATTTCTTGTCCTCAAGTAAGAAAACATAAAAATGAAATATAAAAGACGACTCTTGAGCAAGTATGATACAAAGATGAGTTTTGGAACAACGTAACTAGGAATAATCATACATACATGTAATTTCGGTATGATATGTAAACAATTTACCATTGTCAATTTCAAACACCTAAGTTTAGTATATTACAAAGTACAACCAAACTAATTTTGAATATATTGAGCAAGTATATATAAACGTAATTCCTGTTCACCCCCTTATTTCTCCTTCCCTCCCTTTCCTTATATCTCCATGATAGAAGTCACAACATGATAAAGTAATTAAGATCAAATTTGAAGTTTTTGTGGACTAATGATTGAGTTTTCTAATTTTGTGACTTTTTTTTTACTCAATTTTGACTTTTTCAACATATCTCTCTCACAATGCTTTTCATTATTCAAGTACTTCTACTCGCTTTGAATTTTTCAATTTTTTTTTGTTTTGCACATTATGGCTAGACCTCAAATCACTACATCACACTGCTTCTTCTTATTTCACTCTGACTTTACAAAACCAACATTGTGTCTCTCTACCTATCCCTCAATACATATGGTCCAACGTCTAATATTTTTGCAATTCAAAGACTAAAGAATAAGTGTTAAATAAAAATTTGCATTTTGGTTTCGTGTTTTGTATAAGGGTTCATCAAGAAGAGTTTTCTAGCTCAAATATGGGTACTAAGGATTGATGAATAAGGTTGGCTTTTTGGCTCTAGGTTGTACCAAACAATGCCTTAGGTCATCCCTAGGTATCTAAATATTCACAAATTTAATCAATTAAGCAATCACAATTTTAACTGTTTACCGTTCATACTAGCATGCTCATTTCTCTATATTCACTCTATCATTTGCTATACTTAAAGCCTATTTATAGTTTAATATATATAACTTAGAAGTTTAATAACTAAAATTTTAAACCCATTCACTGTCATGCCAAATTTACATTAAATACAATCAACCTATATACATGCTCTTAACCAATCACTTGTATTTCTACAAGCTCAAGCACACTTTCGAATAGAAATAAAATAAAATAAAGCATAAAAATACAAATAAAATCTCCTATGTTACCCCCCCACACACTTTAGATAGCAAATTGTCCTTAATGTGCAACCTATGAGTATATAGGGAGCGAAGTTGCCCAATTGATCGTGACATTGTGGGTGCTTCATTCCCTATTCATTTACAACTCGTAAATGTAGTGCTTTCTTCGTGTAGGATTCTTGCATAGAAAATTGACAAATATATATCAATAAATTATTGTTACTCTTACTCCTAATCTAGAACAAGAAAAATAAAATCATCCTAATTAATTATTTTATAAGTCCAAAAATTAAAAGTTGATTTTAGTCATCAAAATGGGGCGATTTCCCCCTTCCTCAGTGCTTTCCCTTGGCCCTAGACATGGCCTCGAGAAGAGCCTCTACCTAGCGAATATGCATGTCGGGTTGGGCTACAGATGATGGGCCCTCTCTGTGTAGATTGTTGCAGCTAAAATTCTGCCTCATAGTCCTCATCGTCTTCCTCTTGGGAAAATTTCCCCATAACGTCCTCCTCCTCCTCAACATCCTCGTCATCACTTCCTTCTTCTTCTCACTTTTTTTCTCCTTAGATAATTGATGGGAGTATATGGGGCCATCTTTGTTTGGTGGCAAATTTGATATTCACATACCATTTTTTTCGTGCAAGCTCTTATCCTACCAGGCCTATTTCCTGTATTCACCTTATCATCCATTAGGTGTCCAAGATATTGCTTCCCTTTAACTCTCTCCAAGATGTTGATTTTTATTTTCATTTAAATGAAGCAGAGACGTCCATCTTTTTCTTTCTCTATTTGTTCCAATCTCATATTTGTTTTCATTGAAGCTCTGTGTATTATTTGTAAAATGAATCTGTGGTGAGAATCCTAGAAGACTTCATAAATTGTTCTATGGTTGTCACTGGAATTTAGACCATTTTGCAAAGGGTCGACACTAAATAGGGGAAAAAGACCCCACTTTCTGGCAACTAATCCACCTTTTCATGTAGTGGTAGATCCACATCCTGATGCATACCTGTTTTTTCTACAAAATAGTGCATAATTATTAACATTAGAAACATTTAAAGTAGGTATAACACCCCATACCCGGTCCTCTCGAGCTATGAAATGCCACATTAACCACTTAAGTGACTCTTCATTAACACCAAACCTAACCTCTATCGCACTACAATATAAAGCATAAAATATGTCTTAAGTTATTAATGTACAGTGAAATATTATATAAGTACTTTCATCAAACTCCTAAACTAACTTCCATTTAGTACTGTTCACATACAATTAAGGGTTCGTAAACTTATAAGGGTTCATATTTAAGTTCATCTAGGGTTCACTTATCGGTTTACATAAGGTTCGTAAAATAATTCCATTAAGTGTTTGCATTACACAAAGGTTCTAAGTTAACTAAACAGGGTTGGTCGTACGAATAAGATTCACAAATATAACAATTCCTTTAAACAGTGTAAGGCGTATGGACTCAGACTATACATTCAGATTCTGTGAACTCGGTTCACAGGGTTTTCTCCTATTATGTATTATTAAAGGTTCACATGAAAGTAGTTCACTATGTTTTAGGGTTCACACCCTATCATTTCGCAGTAACTTTGGAAAACTCCTTATAAGTTAGTCAATTTAATTCATTACATGTTGTTGCTTATGGTGAACACTATGTTTAGAAATTAAACTACTTTAATATGAACTTGTGATTTAGGTAAACATTAAATTAGACTTGGATTTTATTCACGTACCTGAAATTTAGATGTTTATAAGGTAATATAGCTTCGTAAATAGAAGCATTAAGAGAAACATAAGGAGTCATAAATAGCAAAGTCATCACAAAGATATCTCCAAGCCCATGCATAATTCTCACCTTGCTTTAAATACAGAGTTCTCTTGTATCACCTTCTCAGCATTTAGGCTTCTTGGATCACCCACCTCATCATTACTCACCATGTGATCTAATTATCTGTAGCATTTAGAAAAGAGTATGTGAGCTCTTGCGAACTTAATGAATATAAAGGAAAGAATAACCACAATGCACATACAAAACATAAGTTAATCAAGACTTTAGCAAAGTCATAAAACTTGCTAACATGGTTCGCCTTGCTTACGCGAAGTCTTGTTCACAAATACTTACTATCAGATAAATTTTTTGCACTTTCACAAACATATAAAATTTACTAATAGAAAAAGAACATGAAAACTCCTACATAATTACAAACGACCATATGTTCGCACATGCCAACCTTTTGGTGAACCTAGTTACCTTTGTTTGCTAACCTTTCTTAATTACTTCTATACATGACAGAGAAATAGAATCTTACCTTAAATCCTAAGAGGTAAGTGTGGGTTCTTAAAATTTGGTAATAGAATAATCGATGATGAATTTTAGAGAATTTTGTTGCATATCAAAATATGATATTTCTAATGGAAAGGGCTTAATTTATAGGGACGAAGTGCTCTAATGTTCTTAGAATACCCTAGTTGCTATAGAAGTAGGAAAGAAGTTACGTGCATAAATAGTGTTGTAAAATAACTTGGCTTCCTAATTTTGGTATAATTACCATTCAACTACACCTACTATTGACTCTCGACCCAAAATAAGTATCACAATTCATAAGGCCCACTAGCAACCCCAGTTCGCTAGGCCTACTAGCAATCCTTGCCTTGCCAAGCCTACTGGCGAACACGTCGCCAGGCCAACTATCCAACACTAGCTTGCCAAACCTATTTAAGAACACCATCTCGCCAGTCTTGCTGGCGTACACAATCTTGCTAGACTTACTAACGTATACCAGCTCGCCAAGCCTTCTGGCAAACTCCAGCTTCCCAAGTCTTCTAGTGAACACCAACTCTTTAGGCCTATTGGCGATCATAGTTCACTAAACACGCTGGCAAACCCTGCTTCTCCAAAGCCTCTGGCGACCTCTGTTCACCAGGCTCAACTTCTAGGCCCTACTTCGCAATGTTACAGTAATAGCAATTCGGGTGCATAAAAATTGCATCAACATTTTCGTAATAGGAAATATAATTGCTTGATTAAAGGAAGTGGGAATATCAGTACCTAGGGGATACTTCCATTCACCCCTGCCTTCTGTCAGATATTTTATAATGTTATCCATATTAATATCCCCAAAGTATTCTAACTCAATGTTTTCCACAAAATTGGATTCATAATACGAAGCATTATACAATTCAAAAATTTCCCTAGGGATGACATGCATATCTATGCCCCGTACAGGAACCTTTTCCCAAATAGCATCATATGGTCTCCTAGACTCCCTATCCCCGAAAGATGCATGAAATTCTTGTACTATCAGGATTATAGCGGAGCCTTTGGGGGTTATGCAAAATCATTCCCAACTATGGTATTGGACCAACGGCCAAGTTTTTGTACAAAAGACCATCAATGGTTCAAAAACCCTCTCCTGTATGAACTTTTATCCTTGAAGTTCTAAGAAAAAAATTTTGACATTCAGGTTTGGAAAGTTTGAGCGATTTGCAATCACTGGTGCCTCTTGTTCATTAGTTCTTCTAGTCCTCCTAGGAGTCATTCTCAAACATAATTGACTAGATGCGCTAAAACAAATCAAGAAATATATTTCTCAAACCAAGGATGCAATGTAACATTAGAATGACCGCCTCCCAACGTACAAACATTGAGAGTATGAATACTACTACAAAATATATGGAATTTAGGGGATGTCCGAAAGTATTAGAGTCATGTTGTAATATAATTTTTACAACGAAGTAGGTGTGTACTCCGAGGGTCATACCCAAGGGACGTGAGTACTAAATTAATAAAAATATAAATGTTAATAGAACTAATTAGTAATTTAAATAAATTATAGTACGATAAAACATAAAAGGAAAAGAATTTGTTTTTATAAAAAAATAAATAAATTTGTATAAAGGAAAAAACCTAAAGAACTAATATGTTGACTCAATCAAATCTAAGCATGGGAGACTAACTTGCTTCAGTGGTCATAACTAATTCCTATTCCGGGTTCTATTCAATCAACTAGTCGTTAACCTAACAGGATCTCTCAATCTTCCACTAAACTAACGAGTCTACAAGAACTACTTATCTCTCGACCTCACAGTCTAGACCAGATTGGGGTAAGGGATTCGAGGATAGTCAATACAAATTTTAGGTTAATTCCCACCTAAATGATTTCATAGGTTTATCAGGCCTAGTGTAACAGCCCGTTACCTAGTGTAACAGCCCGTTTTCAGTGAAATCAGAATAGTGGTTTTGAGACCACAAATTTGAGGTCAAAATATATTTTTTATTATTATTTTAATGTTTACAGCATGTTAGTAATATATTATAAAAAATTTGATACAAAATTTTACTGTTCGCATGCTTAATTCGATAAAAAAGACTAAATTGCAAAAGGTGCAAAACTAGAGTTCTCTAAGCTAAAGGGGTTTATTACCTATGAAATTAAATGGTTAGAGGTTTTATGTTGTAACTAAACCATTGACATGTTGAGTGGAAAAATATGGACATTTATTAGGTGATTTTAAAGCTTATATATCAAGGTTAATTAAGTGAATTAGTAATTAAGTAATTAAAATAGGATAAAGAAAAGAAAGATATCATCTTCCTTCCATCTTCACCACCGAAAATCAAAGAAGAGAAACACCATGGAAGCATGCTAGGTTCGGTCATGGCATTCTAGGTTGCATGTAAGTCATTTTGTCCTGTTTTTAATGATTTCTATGTTTTTGGAGTCATTGTAGCTTAATCTAGCTTGCCCAGGGACTAAATTGCAACATTTTTAAATTTCTAAGGTTTTATAATGAATTAATTTTAGTTGTTTGTCATGTTTAATGGAAGAAAATGAATCCTTTTTGTTAGATAAATAACTTTTGTTCAGTGATTTTTGATAAATTTGTTAATTAGGGTTAAATTGAAAAATATGAAACATTCATGGTGCAATTTGTGAATTAATGAAATGTGTGGGCTGCTATAAGCTTGTATGATATTTGGCTAGGCTTGGGTAGGGATGAAATTACATGAATTTCATTTTACGAGCCTAAGGACTAATTTGTAAAGAGATTAAAAGTATAGGGGCAAAATTATAATTTTGCTAAAATGTGAAATTGAGTTAAATCGAGTAGAGTGATTATTGAATTGAGCTGAATATATTCATTTAGATCAAGATAAACCACATATGACTTTAGATCGAGGTAGAGAAAAAACTTCTGATTAGTCGACTTCATTTTTCTATGTTTATAGTCGAGGAAAGTTCATACATTTAAGTTTCATTTTTATTTTATGAATTGAATGCTATAATTGTAAAATATTAAATTAAGTGTTGACCGAAAAATTAACGACATAACATCGATCATCGACAAATGAAAAAGGATGGCTTCGGCTATCGAATACGAAAAAGGATAGCTTCGACTATCGATTATGAAAAGGGATAGTGATGACCATAAACAATGAAAAGGGATGGTGAAGACCATCGAACTATGAAAAAGGATGGCTTCAGCTATCGATATATGAAAAGGGATAGCTTCAGCTATCAAATTATGAAAAGGGATAGCTTCGACTATCGAACTATGAAAGGGATAACTTTGGTTATCAAATTATGAAAAAGGATGGGTCAACCATTGTATTATTACCTCGTGTGAACTTCGGTAAGAGCTTTCAATGTAAATTATATTATTTTGATGAAAGGTAAGTAATGCATACCTTGTGAAAGTTAAGAATATGAATGTACATATATAATTTTTTGAATTAATTATTCTAATGTTGGATTGGATTTACATGCTTTGTGGTTGTATATTGTATTAGCAAGGTTAGACTGTATGTGTTACGAACTTAGTAAGCATGACATGCTTACTTTGTGTTAAATTTTTTGTTTGTTTTGTAGTTGTCAGAAGCTTGTACAGGTTAGAAAGTCATCGGAGATCAATCACACTATCTATCGGCTCTTTCGGTACTTAAGAATGTTTAATTTTGGTTATAATGGCATTGTATAGGTATTTTGGCTAATGTTGGCCACGTGTTTTGGTTGTTGGAATAGCCATTTGTTTTGGCTTGTGATTTAGCATTTTGATGTTTATATCAGCTTATTTTATGGCATGTAAATATTAACCTTATTATGGTCGATGTTTGGCTTAATATGTTTGAATTGTAATAGATGAATATGCATATTATATAAGCCTTATAACTTGTTGTGGTTTGGTATCTTGTTATGAAAGGTATATATATGTCTATTGATGTTAGTGAATGAATGGCATATTTTGTACCATTTGATAGGTTTTGGTAAGTTAATTCAATGGTTTGAATTAATGTAAGTTTAGTTGAAAGTTAGTTAGTCATTTTGGCCAATTTGAATACATGGTTAGACATGTTTATATATTGTCATTTGGGGTGTCTAAAGGCATATTGGTTGTATGATGTTATACCATATTATATGACTTGTTTACGCTTGATTTTGGTGTCTTATTAAAGCATGTGCATATGTGCATTTTGGTTTTAGGTACATGCTAGTTTGGGTGAGAAAAATGACTTGTAAAATGGCCTATTTTTGTCCACACGGGCAGAGACACAAGTGTGAGTTTCAGCTGTGTATGACACACGGCCATGTGTCCCCCATAGCTTTTGAGGGGTTGCAGGTCAGGCTATTACACAGCCTAGCACACGGGCGTGTGGGGTTATTTCGAAGGGTACACAACCTGGCACACGGGCACGCGGCTTGGCCATGTGACCCAAATCAATGAGTTACACGGGCACGGACACGAGCTGGGACACGGCTGTGTGTCCTTACTTTGAATGCCCAAACGGCCTAAGACACGGGCGTGTCTCTTGGCTGTGTAACCCCTACAGTGTTGAAAATTTTCATTATTTTCTAAAAAATTCTCTAAGTTTCTGATTTAGTCCCGACTTGTTTCTAACATGTAATTAGGGCCTCGAGAGCTCATTTAATGTTTTGAATTGGTTTTAATGTGTTTATTGATATGATTTGAAAAGTATAAAATTTATATGAGAACTCTAGTAATGCTCCGTAACCCTGTTTTGGTGACGGATACGGGTTAGTGGTATTATAATTATTGGTATCAGAGCTACGATTTAGTTGATTCTCAGACAAAATGTAACATGTATGAGTCTAGCTATACATGTCATTATATAACTTGTGATTATGCGCTATCTCCTAATCGTTTTAAATATGTTTTCATGTAGCAATGACATCTAAGCAAGTCGACTCCGATGAAGTTTAAAGTAACGCGTAAGCCTCCGTTCGCAAAGCTACGTCAAGTGGTTCGAGGCCCATATCTGAGAGCCAGGGAGGGGAAGCTAAGGAAGCCTTTTTCCAAATGATGAGTGAGTGGTTTACCGAGTTTGTACGAACAAACCTGGCAGCTCAACGACCTTCACCCGCACCTATTCCCCAACCGGTTCCTATTGTTCCCTTAGGCGTGGAAACAGTACGAGCTAATAAATTGCAAGCCAATAAAATTCACAAATATGGGGCTGAAGAATTTTGAGCTATAGTTGATGAGAATCCTAAAAGAGCTGAGTTTTGGTTAGAGAATACTATCCGAGTTTTCAATGAGTTATCTTGTACATCAACTGAATGTGTAAATTGTGTAGTCTCTCTACTAAAAGATTTAGTATATCAGTGGTGGAATACCCTTATTTCAATTGTGCCGAGAGAGCATATCGACTTGGAATTCTTCCAAAAACGATTTCAGAAAAAATATATAAGTCAAAAATTCCTTGATCAGAAACGTAAAGAATTTCTCGAGCTTAAGCAGGGTTGTATGACAGTGTTAGAGTATGAACGGAAATTTGTTCAATTGAGTAAATATGCCAGGGAGTGCATTTCGATCGAGACTAAAATGTCTAAACAGTTTGAAGACGAATAAAACAAGGATATAAAGCTTTTAGTTGGGATCCTTGAGCTGAAAGAATTTGTTGTTTTAGTTGACAAAGCACATAAAGCTAAGGAGCTTAACAATGAGAAAAGAAAAGCTGATTTTGAAGCCAGAAATTCAAGAGAAAGGTCGAACAGAAAGTCATACCAGTCACAATCAAAGAGATCAAAAGAATACCATAATTGTTCAATTGTTTTAGAGGGTTACCCTGATAGAGACCAAGGAAAAAATTCTGCTGGTTCTAAGACGCAAGCTACGTCTGTGGCTAGGATAGGTAGTGTTAAAGATAATAAACCTTATTGTCAACGATGTGGATGTTGACATTTTGGCGAGTGTAGATCAAAAGATGGGGCGTGTTTCAAGTGTGGTTCGCTTAAGCCTTTTATTCGTGATTGCCCAGAAATATCTAAGAATGAAAAAGTTTAGAATGTTCGACCCAGCAACACTGCCACGAAGGGTAGACCACCTCGTAACCCTAGAAATATGAGTGGTAGTCGTGGTATAACAATGGACTCTATTGTGAGATTCGAGGCACAAGCACTAGCTTGGGCTTACGCTATTCGCGCACAAGAGGAAGCTTTTGCACTAGATGTTATTCTTGGTACTTAAAATGGCCTATTTTCGTCCATACGAGTGTGTGTCTCAGCCATGTGTGATACACGGCTAGGTGACATGGCCGTGTGTCCTATGTAGCTTTTGAAGGGTTATAGGTCAAGCTATTACACTGCCTAGCAGACGGCTTGGCACATGGGCGTATGGGGCTATTTCGAATGGTACACGGCTTGGCACATGGGCGTGTGGCTTGGCCGCGTGACGCAAATCAGTGAGTTACACGGGCACAAACACTGGCTGGGACACTACCGTTTGTCCCTACTTCAAATGCCCATACGGCCTGAGACACTGGCTTGTCTCTTGGCCGTGTGACCCTTGGAGTGTTGAAAATTATCATTATTTTTTTAAAAGTTCTCTGAGTTTTGTATTTAGTCCCGACTTGTTTCTAATGTGTAATTAAGGCCTCGAGGGCTTATTTAAGGGACAATATGTTTGTTTTGAATTGGTTTTAATGTATGATTTGAAAAGTTTGAAATTTATGTCCGATTGATTTGAAAACTCTGGTAATGCTCTGTAACCCTGTTCTGGCGACAGATATAGGTTACAAGTGTTACACCTAGGCTTTAAGTTCTTCATAACTCAAACATTTGATCCACTAAGAAACCCTTCATAGAAATTAATTGCTCTCACGTCCACTCCCTGATCCCCCACAAGAGGATTACTTCCTCATGGATTCCATAAATAATACAAACTTGATGAAGAAAATAAACATGAAAATAGATCAAGACTAAAAGTTTAGAGAAATCCTTATTTGTATTGAATAATTGAAGTGTCGAAATCCAAAAAGAGTTGGTTGAATCCATAGGTTAGATTCTTCGAAGAACACTAAAAATAAACTAAAAAGAAATCTTAAGTACAAAAGAAACTAAAAATTAAAAACTAAACTGAAAGGAAAATTCTATGTTATAGAAAAAATGTCTCTCAAGTGTTTAATGAGGCCTATTTTTAATATTAGGGTTGGTTGTCGTCCCTACCCTAGTTCAATTGGCATTTTTACGTTAAATTTCATTGTGTAGACCAAAAATCCCTCAGCTCATTAATTCTTAACGTACAGGGCCAATGTCGCGACATCCTCTTCTCTATGTTGCAAAACTTATGGCAGTTTGCTTGGCTTAGGCTTAGGTTCAGGGATGTGTCGTGACATCCTCTATCTGTGTCATGACACCGAAGGCAATCCTACTATTTTAGCATCTTAATCATTATGTTCCGACATCGAACCATGATTTCCATTCATTTAGTTACTTTTATTTCTTTTATTATTTTATTATAAGCCAAAAACTCTTATTTTATCTCTTCGTACTACAAATTAATTAGAGTATTAATTAGATTGATTTATGTTTAAGTTAAGATTAATTTAGTTCCTACCTCCTTTGGGTATATCCTCAAAGTACTCACCTACTCCGTTGTAACTATATTACAATCTGACCCGTATACTTGCCGATATCGTTTTTCTATATCTTTCTTGCAGGATTTTTACTCTGGACATTGGTACGTCCAGAGGCGATCAAGTTGTTGGCACCGTTGTCGGGGAGGCAACGTCACAATATTTATTTTAATTTTTTCATTCTAATAGAATAATTAGGAAATTTTTAGGTTATAGCTAATATTTAGTTGACATTACTAACACGTTTCTGTTCTTCAAGGAATTATAGTACTTATTCTTATCAAAAGTATCGCCATCAGTAACCATCAAGGGTGATTAGGCATAAATAATTGACAACTTTAGTTATATGTGGTTAGATGAGAACTCAGAATACAATGATGACATCTACGAAGAAGGAGTCTATGAAGAATGGGAAATTAAATAGAACAAGCGATTATTAATATTTGAGTTAAGCCAACTCCAAAGAGATAATCCAAAACCTCTCCAAGATAACACTAGTAACATCAATACAGATCTTGTAAGATATCAGTACGAGCAAGATCGAAGAATGAACAAGGAGAAGAATTTAATTATAAATGCTCGTGAGGAAGGGGAGCTCTTAAATAACCTGTTAACATTGAGTATAGCAAAACATTAAGACGGATTAGAGAAAGCAACATTCCAAGAAATCATAGAATTGATTGAGGAAATGGTGAGTTGGCATAAGAATCAGTCAAGAATTGAACTCATCTTTCCAACAATGTTAGATTCTCTCGATGGATAAAGATATACCCCGAAAATCGGAGATGATGGTATTCATTACTAATCTAGTGGAAGAATGCCCAAGGGATAATAACCTTGTGAGAGAGAACGAGGATAAACATGCACTTTCGGGAGAAATACTTAAATTGAATGTTTTTTGTCAGACAGTAATATTTAATTAGATGCCCCAAAAGTTTAACGACCTAGGGATCTTCCCGATGTTTGAAAAAGACTAAAAATATATATATCAACAGGACTTATGATCACATGTGATACAAGCCAAGGAGGTGACACTCAAGGGGTTGTTTTTCCTAGTGGTCTAATCACTCGAAGCAAGGCACGACAATTAAAATCAAAGATGAATGATTTTGTCCAAGACTTTGTTGCTACAAATTTAATTCATCATGTTCGTGACGTTGACAAATACGGGAATGCAATTCACTGGACCAATCTTGGAATAGTGAAAGCCCATAATTGGTGGATTAATCTTTTATGTATCTTATTATTATTATTTACTTAATTCTCATTGGTTGGGACACATCACTTATGAGTTAAGTAATTTTATTGGTTTGGTTATTATTTATTTATTTTCTTAGATAATTTTAAAGAGTTTTATTAGGGTTCAATTACTCTTGTATAAAGAGTTTTATTAGGGTTCAATTACTCTTGTATAAATAGGCTTGCTTTCTATACATTACGGGGGACATAAAAAAAGGAGTATTTGTTTTCTTCCAAATTTGTGTGAGGCAAATTTTCGAGAGTAGAGTGATTCTTATCTTGCTATTAGTTTGGAGTTTGTTACTTTCGAGGGTATTTCGGAGTTACAAATATTCAAATTTCTTTCTCGTTCATCGGTGTTTCTAGAGGTTCTTCTTCTAGGGGTTTCGTAGGGAGCCACTCAATCATTGGCGTTTTTGGGTACAAGTTAACCAAGTGTTCCATAGGGCAAATCTATCCTTTTTATTATTTAACTAATTTTATTTATTCTCGTTTTTATTTCTAATTTGTGTTTCTCTTGTGTCTAGATCCGGGGTTTCCGCATCAACATGATAGGCATCATCCCAAATGATCTCGCTGGTAAACACGAAGATAAGGCTAAAGAAAGCATGAAGTACTCAATTGCTGCAAGAAACACTTGATAGAAGAGTAAAACGGCCTGTAGAAAAACTTAAAGGCCTTTGGAACAAGAATCCAAGTTATGTGGTATGGAATGGCTCACTAATCGAAACATTTAAAGACACTCTTGTAATACCATTTATGTTAGAAGAATTTTTTAAGTGCTTTATTCATAATAAATACGAACAGCAATCCCCAAACCTTTTGCAGAATAAGGACGATAAAGGATAGTCAGGATGGTTGTGTTGTACCTTAATTCTGCAAGTGATTAATAGTTACGATCTACAGAAGGAATTGTCGGTGGTTAGGGTAGACTGAACGGGTAAACACCGAGAGCGGGATAAACAAAGAAGAATAGAATGGCACGATGGGTGCTGGACTAATACAGGTAGAAAAAAACTGTAAGAAGTGTCTAAGAGCATCCTAACCAAGTTGATGGATGAATCCGAAAACAAGACTTGACATTTTTTTATGTAAATTCAACTAACTGTATAAAATTGTATATTTCGCTAATCAATTAATTGAGATGTTATATGATGATCAAAAATAGGGCTAACAAGCGTCTCAAGCACTCTGAAGATCGAAAAATTTGGAAAAAAAGAGTCGATGTCACAACATGGTCACCTTATGTCACAACACTGTGCCCAATAGCAAGAAATTGTGAAAATCATATCGACTTCGCGACATCACTCATCCATGTCGCGACATAGAGGACAGTTTCCCAAAATTTCAAAACTGTAGGGCTTGTCACGACAACGAACCCCAGTGTCCCAACATTGGCAAACTAACAGGGATGTCGTGACATGGAAGCCCTATGTCGTGACACCACTGCAATTTTCTGCAAGGTCAACCGGACTCGTTCGTACAACCCAACGGCATAAACCTTAGTTCACCTGGGTTTGAACTTTATGAACCTCTAATTTTTAACCTAAAAACACTTCCAATCACCCTCTAAACTTCTTTTAACCAGTAAAAACTCTCTTCTCTCTTTTATCTACAAACCCCTATTTTCAAATCCAAACCCTAACTACATCAACCTCATTGGTGTTTCTAAGGTTGGGTGCAAAACTATCAAGCATGTGGAGAAGATGCAAGGAGTTCGAGGTTTAAGTATATAGAATATGCCTCTTAGGAAGAGTAAGAAAGCAACAGTCCAAGAAACTCTAGTAGTTTCAGACCTTGCAAAATTTGAGAACCCAAATACTGAAAAATATTTTCTTGAGTTACAGGGTAGACATTTCATTCAAGAGCGAGGATTCGAACCCTCGATGGTTTTGTGCAATGAAATCTAGATAGATACCATCATTAGGAGTGATTCTATATCACTCCCAAAGAAACTACAGTAACTTCAGTTGTGCAAGAGACCAAGAAATTAGAACAAGACAAAATTGGGATTCAGTCACAATGAGAGGCGAAAACGAGCCAATTACTCTGAGAGATATCTATGAGATTTATGATATACCCTATTATAGTAGTGTAACACCTATACCCAGCCCGATCACCGAGCCTGAATACAATGACTCTACACCACCGTCACGTATCATTGATTTAGCAAACAATTTCACAATTAACCAATCGTCATCTTTATTTAATCAAGCATATGAATTATAGCTGTATAACCACTTCTTATCATTAAAACATGTCGTACATATGCTAAGGGTATTAAAACTATCAATCAAACCTACAAATAGGCCAAATTTCAAATTTTCCAAATCTGTTACGTAGGTATCGATATTGTCTCGGAGGTATCGATATTTGCCTTAAGTGGTTTCGATACCATATGGAAAATCGAGACCAAACTTGCATTCTATTTCTCGTTAAATTTCAAAATATAAAAAATTATCAATACCTTTCGCAAGGTATTGATAAACTTACCCTGATTAACGATACTCGGGCTGAGGTATTGATTACAATTCTCTATTTTGTCTTCCTGCACTTTCAAAAAATACAAAAGTATTGTTTTTAAAGCCTTAATATCAATACCTCTACTCCAGGTTACAAAAATTGAACATATACAAGCAATAAAACCATTCAACTTAATCTCTAAACATCATGCTTCATTCAACTAGTCAAATAAGCATCAAAATGTGCAAAACAGTAGCCCAAATACCGTGTTCAAGTCCACATGCTTCCAAATATAAAAAACAAGCAAATAGCCCAAAAATGACTTAACAAAATAGATATAAAGTCTACCACATTACTTTAAAGTCCCATATAATAAATAAACCAATCACACCTACTATAGCAACTAAAAGAATGGCTTAGATCACTTGCTTGAAGGCCACACCGCTCACACCAAAAGCGCAACCACATTACCTTAAAGTCCCATATAATAAATAAACAAGCTCAATGAATGCTCAGAACAACCTTTACGCAAACAAGTCAATATGCAACAACAAACAGTCTTATAACAAACTCATAACATCTCTAATTCCATGTCATATTTCACATGTTAACCCTTTTTCATGCATGCTTTTACTTACTGTTCATAGGATTATTTATGTACATATATGTTATAACACATATTAGATACATTTAATGATAGTTTGGCTCTTGGGATCATGAAACATGAAGTGGAATCTATCACCTCTCATCAGATACACAGATCTCCAATACACAACATAGACTCGTAGAGTGAACATATCCCATAAGTGAAGCATATAGCTAACACTCCCCAACACACCAAACACACATATCCCATTGAATGGAGCTGCACTCACATTCTCTTATCTCTCCAAAAACTATCCCGGGACTCAATGCCCTAAATATCATAAAAAAGGTGAGTACTCACAATCCTATGGTATGCCAACTATATCCAATGGTTTCAGATTCACAAGGTCAAAATATCCACACTATCAACACATAATTACATATTGATTTGTGTACATGTTCACTACATATACATACCATCAGCACATTATAACCACTATTACGTATTATGAAAATGTACTCACTTTTTTACTGTCTCATGGCATGAATTCCATACTCGTATATTCACTTTCCTATCAGTCATCATCAACTTACAACACATATCATAGTATCTCATACATGCTCATATTTTCACAATTGCACAACACACATTTATCACATTATAACATAGGTGTGAAAACACTTACACTCTAAATTTAGAATAGGGGTTTAAGCTACCTCTAAATTCCTAATTACACAATGAATCCTTTACGAGTAGCTATTCCAAAACACTCACCAAAGATTAGCTCTCGTTGAAATCCGAAAGCTTAGGTAAGATTTTTTTTGCCTTTATCTCTACTCGTTGAAGGACCTATTAACTCTGACGCTTCAACAAGACAAACCACACAATTATACAATCCACAATCAGCTAATAATTCACCTTAAATAGTCACAAACATAAGCCTAAGCTTCATTCTCTTCTAACCAAAACCTTTAGCATGACAAACTTAAAATTCGAATAACTCGATCTACACATAATCTTTTCATACGGAATGAGTTTCATTCATTCTCAACCTTTTAAACTACATAAAACTACATGTTTCAATGTATCAAAATTTTTTGACAAGTTTTGGCCATAATAACGAAAATTCATTAAAACATGAGAAACTTCCAACGAAACTTCAAAGTAACTTTAGGAACTTTCTAATTATGTTAAAACACTTTAAAACCAATTTTTGATCCACAAACCCGAAATTCACCATTAACAACCAAATTTTTGACCTTTATTTGAAACATGCAATTTAAGGCTAATAATTCAATTTTAACGACTAGATATCATGGAAAACTAATAAGGAATCAAAATGTTACCTTTGATTTCCAAAAATCAAACTATTGATGCAAACTTGAGAAATCCAATAACTTGATAATGGTGAAATAAATGAAGTTTTTGGCTATTTTGAAGATATTTTATGGAGGTTTAAGGCTTTGATAATAATAAAAATCAAAGAATCACAGTTTAGGAGTCAAAACTAAGTGAAGAGAGCTAAGGAAATCAAAGGGACGGCAAGCACAATGATGGGAAAAAATCTGACGTGAAAACATGTTGGTGGTGGAAGAAATAGGTTCAATTTTAAGAATTGGCGAAATTACAACATAAATGCTCACAGTTTTTACCCTATTACAAATCAGTCCTTTTCCTACAATTAAATGTATTTAAAACTCATTTTCAAAAATTGACTTAATTTCCTAATATTCAGTGTCAAAAACATTATCAAATACCAACCTTACGAAATTTCGAGCACATATAGGCTAAAATTCCTAAAATACCCTCGAAACTCCTAGGCCTTATTTTTCTTTTATTTATTTTATGATTATTTTATTCTAATCCAAAAATTCCTCTTTTATCTCTTTATACTATAAACTAATTAGAGTATTAATTAGGTCTATTTATGTTTAAGTTAAGATTAATTTAGTACTTGTCTCCCTTAGGTACGATCCTTAGAGTACTCACCTACTCTGTTGTAACTATATAACAATCTGACTCGTATACTTGTGGATACTATTTTTCTGTATCTTTTGTGCAATATTTTTACTCTAGACATTGGTACATTCAAAGGTGGTCACAAGTACTGATACATTATCCTCCTCGAGAGACTTTTTTGGCTACAAACTTGCAAGTTTTGATACTTGACCTCCCAAGTAACGAAACTAAGCCACCAAAATACCTTTAAAACATTTTAAACACCTTAGAACACTTTAATATTGACTCAAAAACATTTAGATAGGTTAAAACACATTTGAATCTTGTTTTTGAATACTTTACAAGTATTTTGAAAATGTTTGATAAAATTTTCAATCATATTTGCACCAAATGACTGAGGAAATATAATATATTTAAAATTAATCTTAAACATTGTTATATTAAAAACTTTGAGACATCAAAGCTAACATGATCAATCCTATTCAATGCCAGACTTTATATTTCTAACACTTTAATATTAGGAGTCATTACCAATTGTTAAGGGTTGTCTTCTTCTTTCTTTCTTTTTTTTCCATATGTTTAAAAACTCTGGTATTTTACTTAGGAACAAGCGAAAGCTTAAGTGTGGGAAAGTTTGATAGATGGCTAATAGGTATATATTTCATAATCAAATTCCATTTGGTTTAAGCTTATTTTTATGTAAAATCAATCCATTTAATTTGGCTTTTAGAATTTTTTTATTTGAGTTAGATAGGTTACTATTTGGTTAATTTTCATGTTTTAGTGTTTATACAAGTTATCCTTATTTGAGCTACAATTGCATAGGTTGGAAGAAGAAAATGATGCAAATCATATCTAGGGTAAGTTGAATTGAAATTTTCTGTTAAGCGAAGTTGTGAAATTCCCTTCAAAATGAAGGAACTCAACCAGGGATGAAAGGCTTGGTTTTGGAAATTCAACAAAGGAAGTTGCAACGCAAGTTCTTGTTTCATCACGACGGTTTCACCTAATATAACCCAAGAACATTTATTCAAAAAAATTATTAAAGGAGATTATTTGGAAATCGTAAAGGAAGTTGCTGTTGGAACGCCGGCACCTCTATAGCGCAGCAGAAAATTAAAACATTCGGCGATCCTAGCCATAGATCCATGTGTGAGGAACGAATCGGGGTGAAATAAAGGTTTTGAAATTACCGAATATTTATTCTGAGTAGACAGCAACGCCTCAGCAACGAGTAATTTGATCTACTATCGAACCAAGCCGCAATCTATCGTGACTCCGGCCTCTACGTAATCCACCCAGTTGACAATGAACGAAAGGAATCCCCAAAATTATTTTGGAAAAAAAACTTTGCTTTGACGGCTGTTAGACCCCAAGCAAAGAAAAAACAAGATTTTTATGTCTATTTTTAGGGTTTCTAGAAATTAAATAAATATAACTATGTTTTAAACCGAAAATTATAATTACATTAATTATAATAATGATTTCGGTAAACTATATATTTATTTCAATTTATATACTAACAAAATTCAACCTTGTGCATAATGTGTTCGATATTTGATTATCCAATTAAATTAATTCTATAATTAATTTAATTCAAGCAACAACCAAACACAATACCAACTATGTTTTATTCCGTTCATTTCAACTATAGGGTGTGACCCTGTAGGTTCTTGTAACATTAGCAGTAATGCTAGAACGATCCCAATGTTACAAACAATGAGTGGCACCTAGCAATGCATTATTGCTACCTAAGTCACAAGAAATCATGATTCGACATAAACTTTTTATGAACAACCTTTCATGCAATAATCCTTAAGTCCTTTATCTCTAGATTGGACACAACTCATGGAATAGTCACACTTGCATAGTCCATTCCATATTCCTTGATATCTTAAGTAGACTATGATATACAAATAAGTATGACATCTCATATCAGCTTATTTGAGCATGGCCAGGCATTTCTAGTCTCACTCAATCAAGTTACCTAAGATATTACTCCCATTATGTAAGAGGGACTTATCTTATATCGATCAACCATATCCCTCTACATAGATCGTAGTATTTCCAACATCAGCCTTTATAGAACAACCAGTTACGATTTACGTTTGACTGTATCAAAATATACAACTCACAATGTTGGGATTATGATGATCTCAAGTCTGAGGATCATATACATATTAATCACTATGAGTAATGTTATGACAATTACATAATAATCCAAGAAACATACTCATAACGGGTAAGTCCAATATGTTGTTCTCTAACACACATATTCATGCATCGATTTTGACATTCCATATTAATGTCCACTCTTTATCATCAATCAACTACATGTTAGTCTCAATGCACTATTGTTATCCTATCCAACAATAATACTTGACTAAGGACCTTTTAAGAATAATCATATAACTCACAGGACATTATTATAAAATAGTTTATTTATACACACAAAAAAGAAATTGAAAAAATAATGGTAACGCCTTATATTAATAAATATGATAAATCAAGTATGTTATTACAATCATCTCATGATTGATCTTTGGGCATACTCTAAGAATCTCCCACTAGCACTAAGAGCAATACCAAGCGACTTAGTGTGACGATCATGCTTCTGCTGTGTCAGAGGCTTGGTTAGGGATCAGCAATGTTATCATCTGTAGGTACTCTACATATCTCTACATCCCCTCGATCGATAATCTCTCAAATAAGATGGTAGCGCCTAAGTATATGTTTGGATCGCTGGTGAGATCTAGGCTCTTTAGCTTGTGCAATGGCTTTATTGTTATCACATCGGAGTTCTATAGCATCTGATATGCTAGGTACAACCCCTAGTTCAGTAATGAACTTCTTGATCCAAACCGCTTCCTTTGTTGCCTCACTGGCTGTAATATACTCGGCCTCTGTTATAGAATCGGCTACTGTACTTTGCTTTGAACTCTTCCAGCTCACAGCACCACCATTAAGGCAAAACACAAAACCTGATTGTGAATGAGAATCGTCCTTATCGGTTTGGAAGCTGGCATCAGTGTAACCTTTTACACTTAACTCTTCCTCACCTCCATATATTGGGAGTGTATCCTTAGTTCTTCTTAAGTACTTAAGGATGTTCTTGACTGTGGTCTAGTGACCTTCACCGGGATCTACTTGGTACCTGCTCATCATACTTAAGGCATATGAGACATCTGGACGGGTACATAACATGGCATACATGATAGATCCAATAATGGAAGCATATGGAATTTTACTCATGAGTTCTCTCTCTTGTGGAGTTGAATGACACATTTCCTTCGAGAGTGAAATACCATGTCTCATAGGTAGGAATCCTCTCTTAGATTCTTCCATACTGAACCTTTTCAGTACTTTATCTATGTATGTACTTTGGCTTAAACCTGGTAGTCGTCTTGATCTATCTCTATAGATCTTCACTCCTAATATGTAAGTGGCTTCGCCCAAGTCCTTCATAGAAAAACAACTTCCTAACCACGTCTTAATAGACTGCAAGGTAGGTATGTCATTTCCTATAATAATTATGTCATCCACATACAGTACCAAGAATGTTATAGTGCTCCCACTAACTTTCTTGTAAACACATGGCTCATCTTCATTTTTGATTAAACCAAACTCTTTGATTGCATCATTAAAACGAAGATTCCAACTTCGAGAAGCTTGCTTTAATCCGTAAATGGATCTTTGTAGCTTACATACCTTTCTAGCATTCTTTGGATTGACAAAGCCTTCAGGTTGTGTCATGTACACATCCTCTTCAAGTTTCCCGTTAAGGAAAGTTATTTTGACATCCATCTGCCAGATTTCATAGTCATGAAATGCAGCTATAGCGAGCAAAATCCTGATGGATTTAAACACAGCTACAGGAGAAAAGGTTTCATCATAGTCAACACCATGAACTTGGTGAAAACCTTTAGCGACTAATCGCCCCTTGTATGTTTGTACATCACCATCCATGTCAGTTTTCTTTTTGAAAACCCACTTGCACCCTATGGGTTTAAACCCTTTGGGTGGGTCAACCAAAGTCCATACTTGGTTTTCATACATGGAATCCATCTCAGATCTCATGGCCTCAAGCCATTTCTCAGAGTCTGGGCTCGTCACCACTTCTTGATAAGTCCTGGCTCATCTTGATCTATAAGTAGAATGTCACCATGCGTTGTAATGAGAAATCCATATCTCTTAGATGCTTGGCATTCTCTTAAAGATCTACGCGGTGGTTGTGTTTCTACAACAGTTACTTGTTCCTCAATTCCTAGTGGAATTTGCTGTTGTTCTATCTCTGGTTCAGTGGTATTTTGTGATTCTCGAATTTCTTTAAGTTTAATCTTTTTCCCACTTCCTTTTTTAGAAACAAATTCTCTCTCTAGAAAGACACTAATCTGAGCAATAAGTATTTTGTTCTCAATGGGATTAAAGAAATAATATCCTTTGGTTTCTTTTGGATACCCCACAAAAACACACTTTTCAGATTTGGGTTCAAGCTCAGTAGACGTCTGACATTTAACATAAGCTTCGCGACCCCAAATTTTCATAAAAGACATATTGGGAAATTTCCCAGTCCACATCTCATATGGCATCTTTTGAACAGATTTAGATGGAACACGATTTAGTGTGAAAGCAGCTGTCTCAAGTGCATGTCCCCAAAAAGAAGTCGGCAGATCAGCATGACTCATCATGGATCAAACCATGTCTAACGAAGTTCGATTTCTTCTATCAGAAAGTCCATTTCATTGAGGAGTACTAGGACGAGTAAGTTGTGAGACAATCCCATATTGCTTCCAAAGATCATCAAACTCTAAGCTCAAATACTCCCCACCTCGATTAGAACAAAGTGTCTTGATAGTTTTTCCTAGTTGATTTTGTACTTTATTTTTGAATTCCTTGAACTTTTCAAGGGACTCAGACTTATAGTGCATGAGATAGACATACCCATATCTACTGAAATCATCAGTAAAAGTAATGAAGTAATGAAATCCTCCTCTAGCCTGTGTATTTATTGGCCCACATACATCAGAATGTATTAGGCCCAATAAATCACTAGCTCGTTCACTTTTACCAGTAAAAGAAGATTTAGTCATTTTTCCCAATAAGCAAGATTCACATACTTCAAATTGTTCAAAAACAAATGAATCTAAGAGACCATCTTTATGGAGCTTGAATATGCGTTCCTCACTTATGTGGCCCAAACGACAATGCCATAGATAAGTTTGATTTGAGTCATTTATTTTCGATCTTTTAGTATTTATGTTGTAAATGGGATTCATTTGATCTAAAATATAGAGGCAATTAATCAATTGTGCTGAACCATAGAAAACATTATCGAGATAAAAGGAACAGCAATTATTCTTAATAATTATCTCAAAACAATTTTGTCTAAACAAGAAATTGAAATAATGTTTTTAGTCAAACTGGGCACATAATAACAATCCTCTAAACATAAACCAAGTCCACTAGGAAAAGATAAATTATATGTTCCCACAGCTAATGTAGTAACTTTTGCTCCATTTCCAACCCGTAGGTCCACATCTCTTTTAGCCAAAATCCTACTCCTTTGTAGTCCCTGTATAGAAGTACAAATGTGAGAACCACAACCAGTATCTAATACCCATGAAGTAGTAGTTGATAAATTAATATCAATAACATAAATACCTGAAGCAGACGTTCCGCTTATTTTGGCCTTCTTGACTTCCACAAGATAGATAGGGCAGTTCCGCTTCCAATATCCAGTCACACCACAATGAAAACAATTTCCTTCCTTAGCCACCCCACCTTTAGGTTTCAATGCAACCTTTACTTTTCCAGGCTTAGGCCTACATTTTCCCTTGGGCTTTGTCTAAACTTTGGCATTTTCCTTGCCCTTGTTATTATGGACCATCAGTATAGGCTTGGGTCCAACCTTTTTCATGTTTCCTTCAGCAGTTCGTAACATACTAAGCAACTGTGGCAGAGTCTTATCAATTTCATTCATATTGAAATTGAGGACAAATTGGCTGTAGCTATCTGGCAACGATTGCAGAAAAACATCAGTGGCCAACTCTTGGCTCAATGGAAACCCAAGCTTAGACAAGCTTTCAATATAGCCAATCATCTTTAAGACATGAGGTCATGCTGGGCTTCCTTCAGCCAGCTTACAATGGAATAGGGCCTTAGAGATATCGAACCTCTCTTGTCGTGTTTTCCCCTGATAAAGTTCTTTCAGGTGCTCAATCAATTCATAAGCAACCATGTCCTCATGTTGCTTCTGAAGCTCAGGATTCATAGCGGCAAGCATAAGGCATCCAACATCTACCATGTCATCAAGATGCTTCTTGTAAGCATCTCTATCAACCATCGAGGCATTAGCGGGTGGTTCGTTTGGAACCGATTGTTCAATGACATATAATTTTCGTTCTTGTTTGAGGACAATCCTTAAGTTACGAAACTAGTCAAGAAAATTCAAACCATTCAATTTGTCCTTCTCAAGGACCGATCGCAATGAGAGTGTATTAGTGTTTGCAGCCATAATGTATCTACAACAATAAAATATGCGTGTGTAAATTTATCAAATTTATATCAATCATTAAAAGAACTTTATTAAAAGATGTTCCCACTATTTTATTACAAAATTAATAACCCTCATATATTAGTTTCGGAAAGACTTTCTCGAAAAGTATTTCTAGTGGGTTAAGGATCCATATTTCACCTCCTATTAAGTCAGCTTTGGCTTTACTCTCAAGATTATGGTTATCTAGGTAAGCAACACTTTCTAATTACATCATATGTAACTTCTAATTACAGCATATGTAATTCCTAAAGTTTGGTGAACAACTCTTGCTCTAATCATCTTATGATTTATCCAAATTACTTGCCTCTAGGTTTCTAATCCTATTAGAATAACCTAGTTAAGTCATTAACCAATTTTAACCAGCGAATATCACTTGTTTATTATTCGCGTTTAACCAAGATAAATACTAGTACTTTGCTTTAGCAGAACCTACACAGTATTGATCGAGGCCGTAATGAGGACAAAATTGGAAGGCTATATTGACTTAATATTTTACTAGAGGGATTTTGTTAAGGTTGTTCCATCTCACCAATTATGGTTTACCTTAGTCCTTTTGGCTATTTAATTGATCTCGTCAATTAATGCGGTTCATTTTTATCAAATTTTAACATATTTAAAATTTGGCATGCTTTAGACATCCATAGCATCTCACACATGAATAAATAAAGCAAAAAATAAATGCAATAGTTATAGCCCATAAACTAAGGTGGTGCAAACCAAGCCAATAGAAGAACCAAAAGGAAACCTAAAGGTGTAAGCCGTTTCACAAGCTATCGATCCACACTAGTTGGCCTATCTTCCTTCTCATCTAGCCCACAGCAACTTTTGCAAATTACAATATGCAAAAATTCGTTTCACATACGAGGGAGTAAGATGAGAAGAGAAACACAAGAGAATAGTAGTAAGGCATGACACGCAGGCCATATTTATAAAATTAGAACCTTTTATCAAATGGGTCATTGGGCTATAACTATGCATTTCAAACACCGTGCATGTCAATAATAGCATACATAATACAACGTCTTGTTAAGGTTAATTATAACATATCCTTTCAAGTTTTATGGCCACCAAGTTTAATTTATTATAAAACATACTTTAAAAAGATGGGGTTTAAGGCGGTCGGAGGAAGCGGGCCGAAGGCCCGCGACCGGAGCCATCCTTAGATCCCCATCCCCAAAACACGACAGGGAACTACCACGGTAGGAATAGGGGTGCGAGGCGGAGCCCCCGTGGTATGGACCAGGGGTGCGGGGCGGAGCCCCCGCGGTACAAACCGCATACCCCATTCAAATGAAACCTCACGATTTGATAACTATTATCAACTGAATCATGTTTCTGAAATTTTAGTCATTGAGGTTTCATGCCAGAACAACCCTTGTTCCACAAACCAGTTAACTCTTACTGGAAACTATAAGCATTACCGTCATACCATTACAGATCTGTTAACACTTAATAGTAATAACATTAAACCGAATAGGTCATAACACAATGATTAACATTTAATCCATTGTCAAAAGGAATGGTTACCAGGTTACTCTTAAACAATTTCAACAGTCGAAAACGTAATAAAAATTCAAGCATGCATCTCATACAATTGCATCACCCAAGTATTTAAACCCGAGTATGTATCACACAAGTGGCTCTCATACCACTGTTGGAACGCCAGCACCCCTACAACGCAGCAAAAAATTAAAATATCCGGCGGTCCTAACCATGGATCCATGTGTGAGGAACGAATCGGGGTGAAATAAAGGTTTCGAAATTACCGAATCTTTATTCTGAGTAGAAAACAACGCCTCAGCAACGAGTAATCTAATCTACTATCGAACCAAGCCACAATCTATCGTGACTCCGGCCACTACGTAATCCACCCAGTTGACAATGAACGGAAGGAATCCCCAAAATTATGTTGGAAAAAATCTTTTACTTTGACGGCTGCTAGACCCCAAGTAAAGAAAAAATGAGATTTTTATATCTATTTTTAGGGTTTCTAGAAATTAAATAAATATAACTATGTTTTAAACCGAAAATTATAATTACATTAATTATAATAATAATTTCGGTAAACTATATATTTATTTCAATTTATGTACTAACCAAATTCATGTTCTCATTATGCGTACAACAACCTTGTGCATAATGTGTTCGATATTTGATTATCCAATTAAATTAATTCTATAATTAGTTTAATTCAAGCGACAACCAAACACAATACCAACTATATTTTATTCCGTTCATTTCAACTATAGGGTGTGACCCTGTAGGTTCTTGTAACGTTAGCAGTAATACTAAAACGATTCCAATGTTACAAACAATGAGTGGCACCTAGCAATGCATCATTGCTACCTAAGTCACAAGAAATCATGATTCGACATAACTTTTTTATGAATAACCTTTCATGCAATAATCCTTAAGTCCTTTATCTCTAGATTGGACACAACTCATGGAATAGTCACACTTGCATTGTCCATTCCATGTTCCTTGATATCTTAAGTAGACTATGATATACAAATAAGTATGACATCTCATATCAGCTTATTTGAGCATGGCCATGCATTTCTAGTCTCACTCAATCAAGTGACCTAAGATATTACTCCCATTATGTATGAGGGACTTATCCTATATCGATCAACCATATCCCTCTACATAGATCGTGGTATATCCAACATCAGCCTTTATAGAACAACCAGTTACTGTTTATGTTTGACTGTATCAAAATATACAGCTCACAATGTTGGGATTATGATGATCTCATGTCTGAGGATCATATACATATTAATCACTATGAGTAATGTTGTGACAATTACATAATAATCCAAGAAACATACTCATAACGGGTCAGTCCAATATGTTGTTCTCTAACACACATATTCATGCATCGATTTTGACATTCCATATCAATGTCAACTCTTTATCATCAATCAACTACATGTTAGTCTTAATGCATTATCGTTGTCCTATCCAACCATAATACTTGACTAAGGACCTTTTAAGAATAATCATATTACTCTCAGGACATTATTATAAAACAGTTTATTTATACACACAAAAAAGAAACTGAAATAATAATTGTGACGTCTTATATTAATAAACATTATAAATCAAGTATGTTATTACAACCATCTCATGATTGATCTTTGGGCATACTCTAACAGTTGCGGCATTCCCCATGGCAGGCAACAACATTCATGCTTGACGAAAAATTTAGTGAAAATCTTTATATGAAATTTCTTTATTTGAATTTGATAATATAAACTGTTTCTTTCAGCTGAAAATTGAGAGAGAGGGAGCAAAGGAGAAAGCTAGACTATTAGTTTTATCATTTTCTTTTATTTCCTTTGCAAAAATTTAATCCTTTGTAGTTTCTACTTTGTAATTCCATTAGATTTTCCTTGTAACCTTTAGTATTTAAGATTTTTTTCTTAGTTTTTTTTTTAATTCTAATCTCAAGCTTTGCTAGATAAGCCAAGTGTAAAGGGATCCAAACTTCGACCCTTAATAATTAGGAGATCTACACTTAATTGGACATTTCTAACTTAATCATGTTATATTTTTGCAATTATAATGTTGATTACCATTGTTGAATACTTTGTGTATGTTAGATCTAAGTGTGGCTAAATGATTTATGTGACTAGTGATCAATATCAGTGATGAGATTATTAAATGCTTAATTTGTTGTGAGGATTTAAATTGTTGCTTGCTTAACTTGGAGAACTTAATGCATGTTTATGATTTGGCAACCATGGGCATGATTAGAATTAGGAAAAAACGAGAGATCTTAATTAACCATACTAATCTAGCTCGCTAAGTACAAGGAGTCGAGTGACTTAGTGTAGGCTAGGCTTACTAGCAATAGCTACGGTCTAATAGTGAACCCTAGTTCTCAAGGTAAGTCAAGATACTTAGAGGGTTAAGATTAATGACAATACATTTAAGATCAACAAGTTTAAATTTAATCATAAATTAACAAATTAAACCTACTAATTATTAGTTCTATACTTGGTATGAAGGTTAAATTCAAGATAGCTAAATTACTAGCTAGGTTCTTAGTTAGTTAAGTACATACTTCTCTTAATTGGTTACATTAATAACTATGATATTTGTTAGATCGTTAATCGTAGAATTAGGTGAATTCTAGTATTTGCATTAGCTTGATACTAACATTCTCTTTGAAGGATACAATCCTCAAAATATTCCACTCTTAAGTGTTTCATCATAATAAATTACTATGATGACAACTTGCATTTCAATAATGATTATGACTTAAATTGAATATACTCAAAAGCACAATAGCTTGTCACCAATGGTCAAAAAATTAATGTCATTAACATTAGTGTTTAAATTTGTTATTTTAATAATTGAATGATTAAATTCAAATCCCTTCATAGTTGAATGACTATATATAATTTATTCATAATATATGATTATTTTAATAATTAAACGATAAATATTATAAAATAACAATTTAAGATAAACAACATTATAATGAACAATTGATGAATAGATGTAAATAATTAATAACATAATAGTAATTAACATCATAGTACGGAATATACTTAAAATTAAATATGGAATATAACTACATTACTTAATAAAGCATAATATAATTTTAAGTGAAATAAAATAAAATAAAACAATTGAATTTATTCTTTATTAACTGATAAATAAGTCATTGTTTACTTATTATTTTTTTATATTTTTCGTAGAAAAAAAATTCTATCTAATAGTTTTTATTGTGAGTTATCTAACATGTTTAAAAAATTAAGTTGTTCAAATATTGATTTTCTATTGATTGAATTTTTTTTCAACATTTTACATGAAATGAAATATTATTTCATTTTACAATTATTATTATCTCTGAAAAATTTAATCTAAAATTATTAATTCAAATTAAACTACTCATGTAAAATAAATATCTATAACCAATCAAGACTTCAAAAGCTATACTCAAATTTTAATTTTAATTATTGGATTTAAATAATCATTAAAAATAGTTTAAATATCTAATAATATATATATGTGTTCGAATTAAAATATTCATATAAAATAAATATCTGATGACGAATCTTGACTTCAAAAAGTTATATTCAGATCTTAATTTTAATTATTGGATTTGAATAATCATTAAAAATAGTTTGAGTATCTAATAATATATATATATGTCCAAAATATGCTTTCAAATTTTGTTGATAATTGCGAATTTTAATAAATAATAATTATTCTCAATGTCAAAAGCAAACTCATTTAATTAATTATTATAATACAAACATATCATTTTCAGATATATTTTTCTTTGATTCTCATAATAATATATATTGTTCTTTGTTCTTTTTCTCTTCTTTTATAATAATTAACCTTCAATATTTAATCAATTAATTTTATAATTATTATTTTGTTAATTTAGCACTTAATTTAATTTATATTATATAGAGATAAAAATTTTATAGAAAGAAATTGTCTAAACATAATATTATTTATAATTGTGCTATTTTGTCAAACAAATTGACTACATGATATACAAACTACATATTTATAAATCTATTAAGTATTAAAATTTTCTTTAAATTGTAGATAAAAATGAAAACATATTTATATTTTCATATTTATAAAGAAAAAATTCATCAAAATTATGATAATGATCTCTTCTATATTATGTTCAATAGTGAAAATATTAAAAATAACATATCCTAATAACACTTTTAAAATATAAATAATATGCTCAATTGCATCCAAAATTTTGGTTCGCATATATTTAAAAAATGTATTATAATTTCTTATGTTAAGATTATAATCAATTTTTTTATTCATTCAATAATTTATGTTTTTCAAACGTATGAACAAAACGTAAATATTTTTAAGAGTATCCACCATTTTTGTAAGTGCAACATAAACTTCTTAAAAAATAGATAGACTTGCATGTTTGTCATTGAGTACACTCTCACCTTTCTACTTGCCGGTATAATACATAACATTGTAGTCGAAAAAAAAAACACATCAAAGGGTATTTCAGTATAACTATATTGAAAATTAATATACACAGTACAAAAAATGCTAAAGACACCAAAAACTAGTATTTTCTTTTTTTTTTTAAACATATCAATGATATCCGAAGACTCCATGTACAAAAAGTATTTGTCAAAATATTCTATAATTTTGTTCCAAATGCATTTTGTTGATGTTGTATCAACAAAGGTTAAGATGGAGAAGGAAATGGTGTCGTGGTCAAGGAGTAAAGAAGAAGATCATAAAAGAAATGGGGTGTTTTCAGTACCATCCCCCGATCATGAAGATGAGCTCCTTTTTAGTACTTAGATCATGGGTATATCGGGTCAGATCCCAAGTTAGATCTTAGGTCAAATAATTTTTATTATAATCATATATAATAATTTGTCCCCCACCTTGTCAAAGAAAAATTATAAAGTGACTCGTTTGAAACAAGCTCACACGTTTGAAGCTTGTAATTTCAGACGTACTATATAAGCTTTAACTTAAAACTTTACGGAGCAAATTTTGTTGTCCGATAGTATGGTTCAAGAGTCAAAACTATATTGCAGAATAACGCAAACTACATTTTTCATAAGTAAAGATCTGTCCCCTTGTTGAAGAAATTAGCGAGCTTTAAAAACGACAGTCGTGATCATGAATCAGCGAGCTGTTAGAAAATCGAGGGTCGTGATCTTAAATCAACAGACCATAAAAATATCAGTTGTGAACATAGGTCAACGAGCTATCAGAAAACCAGGGTTGTGGCCTTATCTTAGCTTTCGTTGGCCCATCTCAGCGTCACAAACTTTTTTTTCTTTTCACACCAAAGGCTATTAACAATATTTATAACAATATTTATGTTATAAAATAAAATAGTACGAAAAAAAAGACTATTTTTTTCTTTCTTTTTTTTGAAAATAAAAAAAACTTTGGGATTGTTGAATTATAGACGAAATAAATATATAAAGCAACAGAGCTATCATAGTATTTTTGAACTTTTTCGAAAAAAAAAAGAAAAAAAAAGGTGGTAATTGGATTATTTAGTGATCTGAGTCTAATAGACACTCTCTATATTTTCTCTTTTTCTTTTTTCGATGAAAGAAAAAAGAGAATTTCATTGTAAAGTCGTATGCAATGCACAAAAAATGCCTGTACGGTTGTTCAATTCTATCTTTTTTTTCTTATTATTCTTTAGCTATTTTTAGCTACTCTTCTCGCCTCATTATGTGAGTTAGAAGAATCTTTTATTATGTTATATCATCAAGGTAATGATCCATCAACCTGCTAGTTCTTTTTATAATGCACAAACAGGAGAATTTATCTTGGAAGTGGAAGAACTACTAAAACTTTGCGAAAGCCTCACAAGGGTTTATGTACAAAAAACGGGCAAGCCCCTATAGATTGTATTCGAAGACATGGAAAGAGATATTTTTATGCCAGCAACAAAAGCCCAAGCTCATGGAATTGTGGATCTTGTAGTGGTTAAATAAGTTAAATAACAAATAGCGATTTAACACCAATCCACAATTTAATTAAAATTGATTTAATCCCTTTCTTCCTTTCCTTCTTAACTTAAGCCTAAGGGGTTAATATTTTATTAATCAATTAAATAGAAAATGAAGTAATTTAGAATCATCTAGTTAGAATCGATCTAAACCAATCTATTATGGATATGATTCAGTATGCCAACTATTAAACAACTTATTAGAAATGCAAGACAGCCAATTAGAAATGTCACGAAATCCCCTACTCTTGGGGGATGTCCTCAGTGCTGAGGAACATGTACTAGGGTGTATCTGCGACTTGTTCAGATCATGGGCTGAGAAAAAAGAAACAACTTTTTCAGTATCAACGATCCGTACTAATGAATAGAATGGGGTTCATCCGTTCACTATCTAAAAAAGATAGATCTACCATATCATTCTATTGTGTATGAAATTTATGGTTCCCATTGGCGCAAATCCAATCTTGAAATTTAAGATGAGAAAAAATTCCCCATTGGTAGCAAATGCTTATCCATTAAGTGGGAAAAATCCTATTTAAAAAGCAAAAAGATTATACTTCGGCTCTTGCAAAGAACGGACTAACAGGGTCAGCTGCCCAATTAATCCTCATCCTTACATGCCGTTACTGTATAAGATAGATCTCGTTGTGAAAGATCTATTACTGGAAAATTTATGAGTAGAGCCGAAGAGTGTGAACTGTACAAGTTACCAATTAAATGAAAGAATAAGCTCCGGTGTATAGAGAGGACCTCACCGTTTAAGAAGTAACCATAGAAATGATGGAACCCACTATTTATTTATCCATTTCTATTTACGCCTTTATTTTAGTTAATATGCTTTTTTGATACCTAGTATCAATACAATTTCTTATTTCAAGGTGAAATGAAATGCTTAGAAAAAAGAAAAAATCGTGGTCGGGACGGTTAGAGTAGCAAAAGCCATTTGGAATTTTTATTTTATACATTGGAAGAATCAGTTTTGTTATTAAAAGATTAAAAAAGAATAACTGAAAGAAAGAATTAGTTATTCATCAAATTTTCTTTTATTCAATGACCAGAATTAAACGAGGATATATAGCTCGTAGACATCGAAAAAAATTAGTTTATTTGCATTACGCTTTCGAGGGGCTCATTCAAGACTTACTCGAACTATTACTCAACAAAGAATACGAGCTTTGGTTTCGGCTCATCAGGATGGAGATAGGAAAAAAAGGGATTTTCGTCGTTTGTAGATCAGCAAACCATAAGAAAAAACAGTTGTGAACGAAGGTTAACGAGCTATTAGAAAATTAAGGGTCGCGATCTTAATTCAGCGGACTATAAAAAATATCAACTGTGAACGTAGGTCAACGAGTTATTAGAAAACCGAGGGTCGTGATATTAAATCAGTGGACCATAAAAAATAACAACTGTGAACGTAGGTCAGCAAGCTATTAGAAAACCAAGGATCGCGATCTTAAATCAACGAACCGTAAAAAAATCAATTGTGAACGTAGGTCAACAAGTTTTTAGAAAACCGAGGGTCACAATCTTAAATAAGCATACCATAAAAAAATCGTAGGTCAGCAAGCTACTAGAAAATCGAGGGTCGCGATCATAAATCAGCGGACCGTAAAAAAATCAGCTGTGAACGTAAGTTAGCGAGCTATTAGAAAACTGAGGGTCACGATCTTAAATCAACAAACCATAAAAAAAAATCAACTGTGAACATAGATCAACGAGTTGTTAAAAAATAGAGGGTCGCAATCCAGGGATTTAAATTGCGGTCGCGGTCGCATTTTCAATCGCGGCCGCGTTTATCGCAGTTGCGGACATAACAGATGCTATTGCGGTCATTGTAGGTATCGCGATCGTGAATTTTTTTAAAATTCGCACAACTTATTGTAAAACATTCCAAGCCCTTTCCACAACTTCACTACTCTTCTTACTCTCTTCAGTAACCAAGGGCTTAACTTGACCACTTAGTTCTCCAATTTTACCGACTGTTGCATGGCTTCCACGTTGTTCTCTACACTTATGCACGTGTAAATCAAACAAACTCCTCTTTATTCTTCACTTAATTTTTTCAATCAACAAATTCAACGTTTCATTTCTTGAAAACACAAAGGAAATACACCCCCAAACTACTTTCTTTCAAAAATATTTCAATAGAAAGAAAGTGAGTGCAAGTGTGCAACAGTTGTTCTGGTTTCAACAACAACATGGATATTGCTTCAAGTATATCAGTTCAACTTCATCATTGTCGCTTCATGGCTCATCATCTTCATCCTTGCTTCACTTTTCCTAATTGTCTCAGGCTTCTCGGCTCTTCAAAGTGGTCTCATTTGTTTTTCAGGTGGTCATACAATCGGCATATCCCATTGCCCAGCTGTTTCGCGCCGATTGTACAATTCCATCAACCCTGGTAGAATCGACCCAACCATGGACAACGAGTACGCTGAAAACCTTAAGATCTTAGCTACTACTCACTCTTGCTCAAAAGAAGGGGTCTTTTCCAATCTGATGCTGCTTTAACCACTGTAACGGAAAATAACGAGAATAGCGGCCCATTATTCCCGCAATTGGCCGTTACCCGTTAAATTGCGGCCGCGAGCCACCGCTATCAGTGTGACTCCACTTCACACCCTATTTTTAGCAATAGCGATTTCGGACGACGCCACTACCGCTATATAGCGGCCGCTATTCCGAAACCGGACCGCTATTTAAATCCCTGTCGCAATCTTAAATCTGCAAGCCTTAGTGATCAATGCAGAAACTAATCAACAATCAGTCAAGAAGCATGCATCATTAAAAACAAAAACATCCTTGTTTCCCATTGCAAGGCAATAAAGAAGAAAATAGAAGTAGGAAACTAAAGTCATCTTTCCCATGATCAACGATACAACGTAAAAGCCAAAAGGGGCTCAAGATGGGGATGATGAGAATAAGATAGCAAGTTAACTTGTATCATGTTTAATTGATTTTACTTAAAAGTGCAAGTATATAAAGCACAGAAATAATAGGTTAAAGAAAAACAGCTTTGGAGGGTATCATCAATCAGGATTTGCCATAGTTTTTTCCACAAATTCCCTTTGAAGAATAATAGGCTGACAACAACTTCGTTTCTCTTATGTAATATTGGGAAACCAACTCTAAATTTAAAAGGTAGTCCTTTGGTTAACTAAAAACCCAGCACTAATTACCTTGAATTAGCAATTAAAACCCCACAACAGAAAACCATTATCATCTAAACTAAATCAAAGCACTGTGAAAACATCTAAGAATGTAGCAAAGTCGACCCAAGTGATTTACAACATAAAAACACCCCCCATAAATCAACCAAAATGCAACCACTATTAAGAGGAAAACAAAGGCATTATATATCTGAAGTCATCAAAGTGTGCGTGCAACGGAATACAAGCCGACAAACATGCAGTTGGTACCGACAAATACAATATCAAAGAAACAAAATTTGACATACATCACCAATACTAAGTAAAAGTATGAGGTCGTGACATAAGGTAAGCAGTAGTACATGACATGAACTTAAGCAAAGGGGAGAAGAGTAGGGAGAATAGCATCTACCATAGATGATTTAATTTGATTCTACCTGAAAAATGTTACCGTATACAAAAACTCATTCCGTATACTTATATTCAAATGAAGGATGGGAACTATCAGCATGCAGATAAATAAAGCAAAATCTATATCAGGCTCATGTCCATATGTAAATTAGTTTCTCCATCAAATCATTTTAAATTATTCTAAAAATTTTTTGGCAAAGGTTATGCATGTTGCTTGGATAGCTTTGAAAGTAGTAAACACAAACTGACAGCATACAGTTAAAAGAGCAGAGTTGTTACTTTCCAAAGAAACAAGCATATATCTCAAACAACCACCAAACATAGGATCATCAACTATCCAGAAATCAAACCATGAAGGAAACAATTTCCCAAGAAGAAGGTGCATAAAACAATGGGGATAACCAATCAAATCTCGTATCAACAATATACACGAGTTCATTTCTAGCAAATATTTGACAAGAGTCCTTGGTTCCAAATGTTGCTCATTAGAAAATTTTATAACACATTTTTAACAATTAGAAAGCAATTAGTACATCAGACGCATAGTAATTCACTCCAATTGACCAAATTAGGATGAAATGCAGACAACATAACAAAATAAATCAAAGAAAAAGGCAGACAAGAATCAAACAGGACGAAGCTTAATAAGATTCATTATCTATCATGTTTACATAATCAATTTGCAGAGATAAATTTCTATAATTCAGTTATCAACTTGGATTGGTTAATTTTTCTGAACTAAACGAGAGTATTATTGAATATATATGGAACTCATTATTTATACTAATAATAAATTATACATGGTAAGCTAATTGTTACATGGTGACAACTGTTAGGTTATAATTAATTAGACCCCCTACCAACACAGTTTAGCACAAGCCTTGTGCACAATACTGGAAATGAAATCATAAGCAGGATAATATATACGATTTTCAAAGAAATTAGCAGTAAGAAAGGATGAAGGCAGATATATATATACACACATACACCTTCACATTCAATCCTAAACAAATTCAAGGAATGAATTAAGATTAATTACAGAAAAATGGATAATTTCAAGGATACATATATAGACATGAGCATGAACATACAGATAAGCAAAATTTCATTCTAACTCAAATAAATGCATGAGATCCATGATTCTGTACCCTACATTTACCTAAATAAGAAGAAAAGGGAAAAAGCTTGGCACTCAGAAAACGAATCAGTGATTATTGAGGGGTTGAGGGAATACCGTATCAACAGAATCAGCTCCAAGATTAGAAAATTTTTATGCCCCAGTGACAGGGTTGTCACTTGACAAAGCTAGTTGTTTCCTTACCATTTCGCACACCTAATCCACAGTCTCTGGTTTGGCTGCATAGGATATCCACAAGCGAGCAGGCACAGGACGCAACCTACAAGATTGGTTGTTTCTTCCCTGGTTCACAAATGAAGCCGATTTCAGCCCAGAAGCCCTGGTTGTAGCGTTTCCACAAACGCCTTCAAAAATATCATCAATCTTCCTGAAATTAGAATACCCATCAGACATACTTGATTCGTCGGTGAAACTCAATTCCAATATCTCCGATCATCAATTCCAGCTTTTGCCCCCCTTTGGTAGATATTGCCATGCATGTATCCTCCCAGTCACCCTATGCAGCCATAATTCCTGGACGTGCCCTTATCTTTCTAAAGTTCATAGTCGATGATCTGGTAAACAACATTCCTAGAGTTATTCCACGCTCGCCGCAACAATTGTTGATACACAATATCAACGGAGTTCAAGATAAGGAGGGAAATGGTGTCCTAGTCAAGGAAGAAGATAACAAAAAACTTGGATGTTTTCAGTACAGTCTCCTATCATGAAGGTGGGCTCCTTTTTAATACTTGGATCATCCAAGTCGAATTATTTTTATTATAATACTAAGTAGTAATTATTTTATATTTTTTATAAAAAAGGGAAATAAATTCAAATAATTTTCAATAAAAAATCAGTTGTACTAACTTCCAAAACCAATTAAAGCCACAGTAAATAAAATAAAAATTAAAGAAGCCCATAACCTCAAAAAAAATTATCATACAAAATATAGTCTAACCAATTTAATATTATTAATTTTAAAAAAATTACAAAAAACCATATTCGTTATGAATAGATAATTTATAAGTTTTAATCCATGTGTTTTTTCTTGAGATCAAATTACATTTACAATTACAAATTGTAACAAAAAAAAATCAAAGGCAGATTTGTAACATAGAAAAGAAATTACCAAAAAATAAACTTAACTTTGAAATTCTCAAATAACCATTGAGAAACTAAATCCATTGCATAATAGAAAATTTCAAATTTAAATCAATAAAATTTCGCTCTAATAAAACTAGCTCGCAGAAAATCCTAACATGATATTTTTTTTGTATCCATAATAGTAAAACAATTTTATCAGGGAAATTATAAGTTTTTTAAAATAGAATGAAAAAGGAGAAACTAAAGATAAAATTAGGTACAAATTTAGAGTTTATGTGATGGAAAATTAAAAAAAATTATCCTGAACTTTAAAAAACTCTAATTTCTCTATATAAAGACTTCGAAAGGAGTTGAAATATTATATATATTGAATATGAAAATATATTATATATAAATATATAAGTGTATATAATAAAAATTACTTGTACATTAAATAATAATTAAACTGTAATAATAAAATTTAAAAAAATACTATTTGTCAACCGAGATTCAAGGGTTGACTTCGAGGTTTCCAGTGGTCATGCATGGGTGAAAAACACCATTGCAGGGCTAGAAGAAAAACTTGTGATGATATTTGATGATGTTTGATGAAAAAGGCTTGAAAGTATAGGATATTTTGTAAAACGATGTTTGATGAGATTTTGGTCAAGCATATGGTAAGTTTATATAGAGATTAAACTTCATAAACGATTACATACAAAAAATAATGAAAAAATATGAAAACTTGATGTGATCAATTGTGTTATTATAAAAGTTAAAGATATTAAAAATGAAAAGTTAATGTGATTAATTGTATTATTATAAAAGTTAGAATATTAAAAATGACCGTTATTTTTGGGGAAAAAAGTTGTTAATTAAGGTTTAAAGCCAACTTAAAACTTGTAATTAAAAAATAACATAAATTTAAAATGTAATTTATTGAACTAGAAAGAATTTGCGAATGTACCTATTTATTTAAAATATATTTAAAAGGTTTAGATTGATCTAATTTATTTTAATTAGGAGTTGTCCGCAAGTGGAAAAATCGATGGAAGGTTTTTTAAAATAAATGTCGATGTTGCTGTGAAAAAAAGGGGGACCGGGCTGGGCATTATTATTAGAGACTCAAATGGCTTTGTTTCAAGGGGCAGAGGTATGTTTAAAGATAGAGTTGTTAATTCGGAATGGGCTGAGTTGGATGCAATGATTGAAGGTATTAGCTTTGCTCGAAGCCTCAATCTCAACAAGGTTAATTTTGAGATGGACTGCACAAGTGTTGTCAATAGAGTCCGAAAGGCTCGGGCCGATATCACGTTTTTTGGGCACCGGATTAAGGAGGTTCAAAACATAAGTGTTCCTTTTTGTGCTTTTGATATTAGATGAATCAATAGATGCTGTAAAAAAGTGGTTGATTTCCTTTGTAATTGGTCGCTTAAAAATTGTTGTAATTTGGATTTTGATATGGATTATTCCGGTGATATTCATAACTTTATAATTTTGGATGCAAGTTAATTTGATGTTTTGGCTTGTGTGGCTTTGCCTTTATCAAATGAAAAAAAGTTAGAGATAAAGATATATAAATATATATAATATTTAGATTATACTTTAGTCTCAAACCATATTATTATATTCTTTAAAAAAAAGGTTAAAAATACTTAAATAAATTATTAAATTAAAGCTGAAATATGAAGTAAAATGTTGACACTGAAATTATTAAAATTAGATATTCAATTGTAATTATATTAATTTAATTTTATAATGAACATTAAGAAAGAAAATAAAAGTTATTTTATTTAAGTTTAAACTAAGAAAAAAACGAATTGAAATTATTATTATAATATTTTTTTCTAAAAATTTAAATGGAGTTAAAGGAAATAAACTAGAGAGACAATAAAAGAGTACAGGAATTAGAAATAAAATTGAATATAAGCCCTCTTAAAAATTCGAATTTACTAAAAATGGTCTAATATATAGAGAGAGAAAGATCATGACATGGAAATTGCTAAGAAAGTACAAGAAATTGAAATAAAATTGAATAAATGTATGCTATCTTAAAATTCTAAATTACTAGAAATGATATAGTAGTGTTATATAGAGAGACAGAGAGAGGGAGCGAGGCAAGGAAAGAGAAGAATTCTTTAACTTTTTTAAATATTTTGAGCAAAATATATAATATATATAATTTGAGTGCTTCGATGCTTGCTAGTCGATGGTGACATTGGAAGGACATTGAAAATTATAGTTTTCGGCGATGCTTGCTAGTCGATGGTGACATTGGAAGGACATTGAAAATTATAGTTTTCGGGGAACATTACATGGAGGAGAGAAATTCTCTACATTTTTAGATATTTTGACCAAAATATATAATATATGATTTGGGTGCTTCGGTGCTCGCTTCTATGCTTGTGAGTCATGACCACATTGAAAGGACATTGATAGTTATGGTTTCGTGGACCACTAGTTCCAACCATGACTAGTTTACCCAAAAGACATATAAGTACACAAACGTACCATTAAAATTAACTATCATTCTCTTTAAGTTTGACATTTCGACATAATGATACTAATGTTCTTTGCTATGGCAGATATAGTATAAGATCATAATCAATTAATATGCTCTTCATGTTGAAAAGAAAAAAGAACAAAAAGAGACGATTTGGGAGATAGGTATTTGAAACTTGGACTCTACAGCCACCAAATGATACCGGTCCCTTCCTCTTAATAGTTCTCAATGATATGCTGGTACATTGATGTTGAGAGTTCGGTGTTGATTATTACCCATGCAAGACATACCCTAACAATTTGAAGGTTCATTCCCCCCTCCCCCTCCCCCCCAAGTGACCCTAACTATCAAGATCAACATAGCTGATACAACAATGGGTGCAACATAAGTATAAAGAATCTGAAAAAAAAAAACCCCCAAAATTTCACATACTCTTGTTCTAGCTCATCAGTAGGGATGATAATATCTGCCCCATTGTTTTCTCAGATGTGTCATCTTCATTGCCTACATCCAATCCAGACTCTAGCACCGCTGCATCAAGAGTCAACTTCCTTTTTGCAATCTCATAAACATTCTCATCAACTGTACCTTTCGTAACTAGCCTGGAAAAGATTTGAGCATACATTCACTAAAGTATGAACTAGAACTTCACAAAGAGAGATGAGAAGAAACAGGGAGGGACTAGGGAAGGCAATGTAAAGTGAAACAAAGGGTGTTTCCAATTACCTGTATATGGTAACTGGCCTTGTTTGGCCAATTCGATGGCAGCGATCTTCAGCCTGTCGATCTATCTGTGGATTAAAATCCATGTCATGAATAACTACAGTATCAGCTCCTGTTAAGTTCAAACCTTGCCCTCCAGCTCTCGTGGACAACAAGCACGCAAATATAGAAGTGTCATTATTGAAATCGTCAACTATAGTCTGCCTATCGGTCACCTGAGTGCTGCAAAGTAAGATACAATTTAAAGCTCAGCTGATATAATGGAAGCTTTGTAAAAAGAAAACAAGAACAACTGTGTATACAAGTAAAATGCCAACTAAAAAGTCCTGCATCAGTTAAGCCTTACATTAAAAAAGTGGAATCAAACTTGGAAAAAGAAGACCAAAGCTTTTAGCCACAAATGAAAATGAAACGTTTAAACAAAGCAAACGTAAAGCATCACCTTCCATCAAGCCGTCTATATGTAACCCCAATCACATCTAAAGTCCACTCTAAGATATCAAGCATTGATGTCCACTGGCTAAAAATCAGAACACGGTGCCCACTTCTCTTGAGTGAAGGGAGAAGCTCTGCTAATGCCTGGCACCAAAAGAGAGTTGAATGTAAATGAAGAATAACATTTTGGAAGAAAAAGAGAGAAGAAATAAAAAGATACCTGGCATTTAGCAGAAAGCATAACATGTTCATCAGAAAGAGTTCCTTTACCACCAGTAATTCCATAACGAAGTAAAAGCTGTAATAAGGATGTTCAAAGAAAATATATGAATGCCAAAACTAGAACAGAAAGAATTTATGATTTAGGTCAGAATTAGTTTCAAATATGCAAAAAGCCTTTTCATCATAAGCTTGCAATAAAACCCTAGTCTTTATGCAGAGAAAAAGAATCAATGGTAATGTATACATAAAGTTTGAGCCACCACACCAATGGCAATAATTACAGAACATACAATGCTAGTGATACTGAATGTACATGCAGCAGTCTATTTATCCACTTGTTATAGTTGAAATAGACAAATTCTATTTGGAAAGATAAGTTTAACTATGAGCAGTGATGGTTTTACCAACCTTGATATCTCGATTAAAAGATGGGCATTTTCAAATGAAAGCATAGAATAATTGGAATGTCGGCATTCAATACTTAAAAGCATTCAATGATAAAGAGAGGCAATAGAATGAAAGAACGATGTCTCTGTATTTAATACAGAGGTTCATCAGAATCTTCAAAATCCTGTGCAATAATATGCTATCAACATAAGGCTTAAAATGAGTAAAATTTGGGATGAATTGCATAAAAGATGGGAATCATTACGGGCGATAATTTGTAGTTCACTAGATTCATTAGGGTCTGATTAGGATTCAAACAAACACTCAATGAATTCAAACCAGGAATTTGTTAAACTTGTAACCAAACAAGCCGTCCAAAATAAAGCTTCAAATAAGGTATGTGTTTTATTCCCACCTCTGCTTATTTATTATTCATGCAGTAATTCAAGCTAAACTTCTCATCACCTTTGACAAGTAGATATCAGCATGCTCAACAAGATATGCATGGCAAAACCATATCTATGGGTGACTAAGCTCGGTTGTGATGAATATCAAAGGCTACAATTCACCAACCTACAATTTCGGCAATCAGTTCCTGATTCCACAACATCATATCAACTAATGTGCTTCAACCTTAAATCGCATAAAAAGGTTTTGGCTCAAAGAAAAAAGAGGATCCAATATGGAATACCAGATATATCTATAATGAACGTAGAGCAGAGGCACCTCAAGAACTAGCATAACAAAAGCAACATTGACATACACCATTGTTGAAATTTTCAGCAATTTAAAACCACATCCTCAAGCACAAACTTACAAAAAATAAGCTAGCTTTTAGAATATGGTTCAAATCCAGGGTTTCCTCATTTTGATTCGGGCATAGAGCCAATACTGGGCTCAGACGTGGTGAACACTTTCAAAAGCAACAAACTAGTAAAAACTACAAAGAGAATATGTTGCAGTTGAAACCTATTTCAGGCACTCACCACAGAACTTTAGCTTTTAGGTTGGATCAACCTGACAGCATCATCTTACTACCACCAACTTAAAATCCATTTACAGCTAAAGGGGACAATATGGTTAATTGTAGAAAAGAAAACTAAAACATAGAGTATTCAAACAAAGGAGCGGGAAGAAAACTGAACAAAACTACAGGAACGCGGCAATACAATGAAGAGTGACAGTCCAATTCAAAAATATTTCAAATACCTTCTTTTCAGTTAATGCCTTCATAAGAACTTTTTATTAGATGTAAACATTATATGACTAGTTTGTTGAGAAAGAACTAAACAATGAACACAATCGAAGATTAATCATACATACTTACAAATGGTAAATGAAGCAAGTATGCTAGTCTTTAAAGAAAAACAGAACATCAAAGAAAGAATTACCTGATGAATGGAGAAGTCACTGTAATTCTTTAATTCCTCAACTACTCTGTCCAAGGTACATTCAAAAACACCAATAGAATGTAACCTTTTAGCGAAGCGACCAACATCATCATCATCATATATTCGCCTCACTAATAATGGATGATTTGCAATCTAAATTAGTTCAAAACAAGAAATTAGGATTAAGAACTGGGAACCCATTTCAAATTAACTGCATGTAGAGGAGAAAAAACAAGAAGCACCTTGCGAAACTGAACAAAATAGTTAGAGATCTGACGCCGAGGAATAATCCCAATGATATTATTCAAGTCCGGTTCTGATAACTTTGCAATGCGTGCTCGTGAAATTGTACGATACTCTTCTATAGCTTCCCTATAAGCATTTTCTTGATGCTTTTCCATAATCACATACTCAACCTGCAGAAGTGATGCTTAAACTCCTCTAACAGTGAAAGGACTTTTCAAATCAAAATTCCTCAGGAAAGAAAAACTCATTATCGGATTAAAACAAAAGAGCAAGAAGCATCTACCTGCTGTATCTTTGGGACAAGCTGCTGCATCACATCTGATTTCAAACGCCTCAAGATGAATGGTCCCAAGATGGACTTCATACGACCAATTAGCTCCCTATCTTCTGCATTTAGTAGCTTCTTCAGATCTACATACTCAGTGGCAAAAAGGTCGGGCATCATGAACTCTAGCAAAGACCACAGCTCCTGCAACAAAAAATCCAGCCACTCAGCAACAGCAATGTAACATGTGGACTCAGAAGAATGTTAAATAAAAATACCTTCCAATGCTTCTCATACCACCGGCGTTTATAGTGATAAAATTTTCTTACAAGAAGCTTTTATAATCAAAGGACATGCATTTCTTACAAAAATTGGAGATTCCATTGACAGTAAGAAAATATATGAAATATTAAGAGATGAACAACTTTATAATGAAAAACAAAATTTTAGTGCATGATTCATTGAGTAGAAACATAGTTGTCATAACGCACACTACCCATTAATAAGCATTTGTATTCTTTTTCCATCACTTAATTTATCTCTGACAAAATCAAGTTCATTAAGGTTGTAGTTTTTAATTGATGAAATTTAATGCTTCAGCACTAAATTCAACTTTACTAACTGTTAAGTGTTAACCATATCACTCACATGCTGCACAATATGGCCACAATGCTCTGCAACCATTATTTACTTAAATACTTTCAGATTTTAGAATTATTTTTAGGAGAGGGAGGTAAAGGTAATACTAATAGTACATGTAAATCATTTTGCAGTGGTGTGCCTGTTAGCATAAGACGCTGCTTTGCATTTCGAGCAACTGACATTAGATTTTTCCACCTGTAGCTGTTCTTGTCCTTCAAAGCATGGGCCTCATCCATTAGCACGCAGCTCCATTTCCATCGTTTCAGAATTTTACGGTCATCCTTCTGCTGCACACTGTGAAAACCAATAATAAAAAAGTCAAACACACACAGACAGGCAGATAGTATAGAACACAAACATAAAAACCCAGTTAACAATAGAGTATACCTGTGTCTTTCAAAAAGTGAATAACACGCAAGAAGAACATTAAATGGAGGTGGCAATCCAGCTTTGGACAAATAACCCAACTCTTTTGAATAAGATGCTCGGCCAGCACCATGATACTGAAGTACAGAAAATGAGGGGCACCACTTCTTAAGTTCTCTTTCCCAGTTTTCCAAAAGTGAGGCAGGACAAACTATTAAATGAGGACCAGGATCATTTTTCAGATGTTTCAGCAAAGTCAGATATGTAATAGCCTGTAGAGAAAAGCAATTTAGTCTGATAAAAACCAAATACAGAGGATTATCAAGGGCAAGAACTTAGAGTTGAAGTACCTGAATGGTTTTCCCAAGACCCATCTCATCTGCCAATATAGCTGCACATATACAAAAAGTTGTAATTGTCCTTCCAAATTATATGAAATAGAGGCTGCAAAAGCAATCAGTATTTATGTACTGCACTCATAAGGAAACAAGAAAAATGGAATGCCAAATTACTTACCTATTAACATAGTACATGGCATCATAAAGAAAAATGAACAACCATCCCCTGTTTGGCCGATTCAACATCAAATTCAGCAATAAGACTCAACCTTGACAAATTCTTTTCACAATCTTCTTATCAAATTGGAAACTAACTGAAACAAGTACGAATCTCAACAGATCTTCACATACTTTCTTAAACTTAACAAGTTCAATATCATTCCCTCAAAAGCTAAGAGTATAGAGCCTGCATATTATCTAACTCCGCTAAGCTACTATCACTCAAGGTTCTTATCTTTTCCTTCTCCTTCCTTTGCCACAAAAGCGATTGATGCATTTCAAGAAAGTGATTGACAAAGGTCAATGCATTTATTATGCAACAGAAGAATGGATAATACAACCCACAGTTAAGAATTTTATGTCTCTTTTCTTCATCTTAACTTTAATCACCCAATTACAGTTAACAATCTTCAAAGGTACTTGAAGAATGTAGGCCAATGACAACACTTAAGGGTGAGCGAAGCTTTTTTCTTCTCAGGTGATAAGAAATATGTTCAGTAACTTATCAAATCCCCACAAACAATTACGATTTCTTGTTTTAGGTACTAAATCAATAAAAAAGACCTAGAAATATACAGCCCAACAATGATGTCAAAAGATTAGAACAAGTACCTCCACCAATGCCCTTACTATGCAACAGAAGAAGAAAATTTACACCAACCAGTTGATATGGCTTGAGAACTGGCTGAAATTCCGGATCCACCACTGCACATGCTGCATCAATATCATTCTGCAAGAGTAAGAAATATTCCAATTTATAGACAAGTCTATTAGGAAACAACGAAGCTGATGTGGAAAAGACAACGCATATAATACATTCCCCAAATTTTGTCATGCAGTATATAAAAAATAACCGGCTCCCCTAAAATGAACATAAAAATGAAATTTAAAGCTATTGGTGATTTTCATTAAACTAAAGATTAGACAAAAATCATAATCACAAAATTCGCTAAATTTAGCTCCCTCAAACTTACTACAACCTTTTACAACTTCATAAAGCATTCTGATTATATATATATATAAGAATGCAAGTGATCACGGCCTTCCTTCCTCAATTTTCTCAGTAACCAAACAGAAAAATAGAATGCCTTAAGCTTTTTTAATACCTGTGTAACGATTCTCACTGAAGAAGCTTCTACTTCGGCGTATCGTTCGCAAGAAGCACCGGAACTCCCATACAGCTCCTTCCGTAGCTCCGCAGATATTTTCGCACACTTCTGCAACGCCTTCCCCACCACGTCATCCTCTTGCAATTGCTCTTCTTCACTCGACTCAATGTCATACAGCTCCTCAAAAGCATTCTCATTGCCGTCTTTTCCATCACCATCTTCTTCGTCGTCATCGTCTTCATCAACGATGAATCGACGCGCAAGGTTGACCGGCCCGGCATCCTCGGGCTCAACGTCGTCTTCCAAGTTGGAATCATCAGCCAAATGTTCGATTTCGACACAATCATCGCTGCTTTGGTCGGAAAAACTAGCCTGAGTTTGGGAATTGAAAGCGAAAGACTCAATTGGAGGAGGATTAGGGTTTTTCTTCAAAACACGAGAAGGCTTGAAAGAGTGGTTCTCCCATTCTTCGTCAGAGATTTCCTCGAAAACGCGCTTCATTTTAACTTTAATTTTAATCTGTTTTCCTTTTAATTTATTTTTATTTTGATTTGGGCGAGGAGAAGAGAAAATATAAGAGAGGAGAGCGCAGAGCTGGAAAAGGGCGGGGCGACAGTGAATAGAAACTGAGAAAGCGCGGGTCTTAAAATTGTTGGTTTTGGTTTTGGGAGTTCGCTTTGTTAATGGAAAAGTACTTTCGTAACTATAAGTAATGTTAAATAGATAAAAGTTGTCTGATTTTGGACTGCTGTGGCTTTATAGTGCGGAAATACGTTCAATTGTTAAAAATTAACCTGACATCATTTGACTATACTTGATGGAATTTTTTTCGTAATAAAATGTTCACTGAAATCAATAGATTTTTTTTAGTTAATTTTCTAAGGTTTAATATTTGTTTTTTAATTTTGTATCTATTTTTTTTATTTAATTGGTATATGAATTTATATTCTACTATTGAAGTTGATATGTTCGTACTAATATATTTAGTTTATATTGATGTGCTATTGATAACCAATTCAGTAGTGGCACCCGATAACCTCTTAATATGCCAAGTCAAAATCATAAATTAAAAATATATAAATTAATAAATAGAAGTATAATTTTTCACATCTAGAATGAATTAGGACACAAATTTGTCAAACTTCATTCTACATGTAATTTTTAATAAGTTTATATTTTTTATTTTTTTTATAAAATATCAGTTTTTAGGTTATTATTTAAAAATATAATTTTATAAAATATAAAAATTAAAAATATATAAAAAAATCCTATAATAATTTGAAAATGTATAAAAATTTATAATATAGAAATTAATAAAAATTAAAATTTTATAAAAATATATAAATAAATAAAAGAACTAAAAAGGAACATCTACAAGTTGTTTAGATGCATTTGAATCTAGACATTCTTAGTGTAATTTTTTATTTTTGATTAATTTATATATTCTAATTTTTTTTAAAATTATATATTTTTTAATTTCAAAATTATAACAATAACAATTGATACATCGCGAAGCTAATTAAAAATCTGACTAAAGCAAGTGCACCTATCAATTAATAGTATAGCTCTGGTGAGCAAAGATATTGTTCTCATGAAGACTAAAAGTACTAGTTTTTACCATCTTTCTATTATTTAACCGATAAATTTGAGTGGTTGATTAAAACTAAAATTAACTATATTAATTAACTACAAACGCGACAAAGAAAAAATCAGGAAAATAATCGATTAACAACCAAGAAGCAAAACAATACCCAAGAAAGAACCCACCTAGATTTCATCTGTCATTATCAATCTAAATTACGCAATTTCTTTACTTAGTATATTGATCCGTAAAAATCCCTAAATTATGTTAATATCTCTTTCGAGAGTAAGAGCAACTAACTCTATATTGATTAATTGAAATTTCTTTTTAATTAAAACCCCTATTATCGTATTAACTCAATTTATGGACTCCCCTATTAGATTTGACTCTAATCCGGTAGATTTATATCGTCCTATTTCTAGGATTGCATGCAACTGGACTCAATTATGCAAGATCTACTCTTAAACAGGGTTTATTCCTCCTCTGATTTAAGCACATCAAACATGGATCAATAATGTAGAAATTGAGAACAAAATCTAAGTATTCATTACGCAAAATAAAAATCAAGCGACAGAATTCATCATAGGGCTCATCTCCCTAAGTATTTAGAAAATTAGTTCATGCTTGCAAATAAAAACATCCTAGAGATAGTATAACCAAAAAAAAAATAAAGAAACTCATGATAATCTCCTAAGAAATCAACTAGAAGTCTTTAATCTTGACAGAAATCCGCTTCAATGGTGTTTTACAAGTTGTTTTCTTGAATATTCTACGGCAACGCTCTCATATCATCATATTTTTGTCATATATATGCCTTAAAATGCCCGAAAAACCTAAAAAAATGCGATTTCTCGTTTATGGTGCAACTTCGCGAAATCAACATGGCCTACTACATGACCGTATGGTCAGGCCATGTGGAAGGGGTCAGCCCATGTGGCTCTTGTAACTTGCTCCGATTTTCCGATTTTCACTTGTTTTTGGCTCCTTTTGCTCCCAAATGCTATCCTAAGTATAAAAACATGAATTTAAATGATTAGAAGCATAAAATTCACCATTAATATCGAATAATCTCCTAAAATAGAATTAAGAATGAGATTAAAACATGTTACTTTTAGCTATTATCAACAATAATATAAATAACCTAATATTTTATAATAAAAAATTAAAACCATATAAACTTACTAAAAATATATATGTAGATTGAATCTGGACAAATGTTAGTCTGGACTTAGATGTATCTAGGCATCAGTTTGTCCAGTTTCATTTTTGATGTGGAAAAAGTTATAATTTTATTTATTAAATTGTATATTTTTAAATATTTTAAAAATATATATTTTTCACGTAACATACTGAGAGGTTGTCACATGACATACTGAGAGATTGTCACATGTTACCACTAGATTGGCTATCAATGTCATGTCAGCACAAATTCATGATGTTAGTGCAGAGGTACCAATATAGGTGACAGAATACAAGTTCAGGTGCTAAATAGGCTTAGAAAAAAAAATAGCTACCAACGAAGTATTTTGGACAAATTCGAGGGGCAAATTACTTATTAACCCTTTTTTTAACTATCCTTAACTTTGTAGAGAACAAAAATGTAGAAGTTCTAAAATTGACATAATAAAAAATTTAGTTCTCAACATTTACACATTATATTAATTTTGTCATATGATTCTAAAAAAAATAATTTTAACAATTAGACATTGTCTCAATTTTATCTCGGAAATTATAATAATTTTAGTTATTTATTTTCTCCTATCTTCTTCCTTCTACTCGTATATTCTTCTTTTTTCTTACTCAATGATTTAAACTTCAAATTTCTTGAAAAGGCATCAAAGTTACAAGAATGAAAAGTACTATCTATGATACAAGCTTTGGAACAGAATTCAAGATTTTGGAAACCAAACAAATTAATCTATCAACATTGTTCTATGCCAAAACTGCCAAAATGTAGCATCAACTTTAATAAAGCATTTCAATTGAAGTAAAATCCTAAAGCCAACCACCGGCACCCAAGGAGAAAAATAAAATAGGGAACTTTGCTCTTCTACTCTCGAGGTTCTAACTTTTTCTTTCCAACAACCTTTTCCACCATTGTTAATTAAAATTCACATTATAATTAATCAAAGTACAAAAATTCCAACTTTACAAAATAAACATAGCAATTGTAAATCATATGAGCTCATAAAGATTTGTAAATAAACTTTGTATATCTTTTTTATCTTTAAAATCTCTCCGATCATCGCGCTTTTCTTGTTATTAGCACTACACCAAAACAGGCTTTTAGCGGCGTTTTTAGTGGCGTTTGGATAAAAAACGCCGCTAAAAATCAAGCATTAGCGGCGCTTTAAAAAAACACCATTAAAGATCCAATATTAGCAGCGTTTTCCACTAAAAATGAGCATTAGCGGCGTTTTCCAAAAAGCGACGCAAAAAACCTAAGCACAACGATGCCTTTTTGAGTTTTCGGGGCTTTACCGGCATTTTTGAAGAAGCGCCGCTAATGCTTTATTTTTAGCGGCGTTTTTGGAAAAGCGCCGCTAATGCTCGGGTCTTTAGCGGCGTTTTTGGAAAAGCGCCGCTAATGCTCGGGGCTTTAACGGCGTTTTTGAAAAAGCGCCGCAAAAACATTTTATCTGTCTATTTACTATTTAATTTGTTTATTTATATTAATTAAAATTCAATTTATTTTTAATTGAATATTTGTTAAAAATGGATAAATTTGAAATAATGACACGTAGAAATAATTTGAAATAAAAAAAATAGAAAAATATTTGTTAAAAATGGAGAAATTAAAATACTATTATTTAAAATAATTTTAAAATTTTTTGTGTACATAATTGATTGATTTTTAATTTATATATTAAATAATTTCAAATATAATTGTAAAAGATACAATAGTATTAATTTTAAAATATTTAATTTAATTATCATTATAGTTTAGGGTTTAATATATATGGTTTAGGGTATATATATGGTTAGTTTAGGATTTAGGGTCGGTTTGAGAGTTACAATTTTAAGGTTTATAGATTATGGAATTAAGGATTATGGATTAGGGATTCTGATTTAAGGGTTGTAATTTAAGGTTTATGGGTTAGGGGTTAGGAGTTAGAGGTTAAGAGTTAGGGATTTAGGGTTTATGGATTCGGTGTTAGGTTAAGGTTTAGGGTTTAGATTAATTAGTGTATTTTAATTTATATATTAAATAATGTTTAAGGGTTAGGGATTCGTGGTCGAGATAGGGTTAGGGTTTAGGATTTATATTAATTAGTGTTTTTTAATTTATATATTAAATAAGCTTATTGGGTTTAGTGGTTAGGGATTTGGGGTTTGGGGTTAGGGGTTAGTGATTTAGGGTTTAGAGATTCAGGGCCAGGTTAGGATTTAAGGTTTAGATTAATTGGTATTTTTTAATTTATATATTAAATAAGTTCTTATATAATTGTAAAAGAGATAATAATAAATTGTAAAGATTATTAATTTAAAATTGATATGCAATATACAATAATTGAATATAAAAATTATAAAATATGCGAGCTTTGGCGGCGTTTATAGCAAAAACGCCGCTAATATGTATTAGAATTTTTCAAAACGGTGTCGTTTCATTACAAGAATTTAATTTATTAGTGGCGTTTCTTCTGTAAACGCCGGAAAAGGTAACATTAGCGGTGTTTATGACTAAAAAATATTTAATCTAAACCATTTGATATATTTAAATATTAGATTTAAAAAATTAATAAAAATGTAACAAATTGATACGGATAGGTAACTATCTATTTTGGATATATAGGACCAAATTATAACAAATAAAAATAAAATACAAAAACTAAAATCATTCCACATCTAACATCTAGCAAAATAATTATATTTTAGTTAGGAAGAAATATCTCTAATAAAATGGAGAGTAGATTGGAAATGATAAATATAAAATCATGATTAACGTCTCAATCTTTAATAAAAATTTGATATGTGAGAGATTAATTGCGTACATTGGATAATTCTAACTTAATAATTAATTACAACCATTTAATTATTTTTTCTTATTAAAATATACGATATTTATTTTGAGAGTACTTGATTTTTTTATAAAAATTCAATTTATAAAAAATAATAATAATTTTTTTATAAAATCACTTAACTAATAATTTTTAACAGACAAAATAAAAGATTTTTAGCATAGCAAAACAGTGTCGTTTTATTCCAAATGAAATAAAAACGCCGCAAAGCAATAGCGGCGTTTTTATAAAAAACGCCACAAAAAAGTAATTTTACTTTAAAAAAATAGCGCCATTTTATATAGCAAAACAGTGTCGTTTTATTCCAAATGAAATAATTTTTGCGGCGTTTTTATGACAAACGCCGCAAAAGGTAAGCAATAGCGGCGTTTTTATAAAAAACAGGCTTAAAAAATAATTTTACTTTAAAAAATAGCGCCCTTTTAGCATAACAAAATAGTGTCATTTTATTCCAAATGAAATAAATTTTCAAAGGTAAGCAATAGCGGCATTTTTATAAAAAAAACACCACAAAAATAATTATATAGCAAAACAGTGTCGTTTTATTCCAAATGAAATAATTTTTTATAAAATGTCGTTTTATGTGTCGCTACATTTTTCAGGTAAATGAAGTCTTTCTATGATCTCTACTGCCTGGGACTCATGCCAGTTTATTATTTTATGTTTGGCCAGATTCTTAACTCCTTATTGGCCTATCAATTTGGCATGGAAGATGTGGATTTGGCTATTAAGTATCTAGAAAATTTAACCAAGGTTCCAAGATTTGACATGCTTATTCTGTTTCTTTCACCTACAGAATAAAATAATGAAATTATAAATTAATACATAATAAATTTATATTTTGATTTATGAAAAAATTATACATAATTAGTGAAGCTCAGTTCCTTTGTTTGAATTCTTATGCTTTAGGTAGATAAGGGTTTCTTTGTACTGCCTGAAAACATTTTGTACTTCAAATAATAATATGCCATATGAAAATAAAATATTTTACAAATAAAATAAAATAAAATAACATAAAAAACAAGAATCGAATATCAAAAAATTCGAACATAGAAGAAGTTTAATCAATTTGCTTGCAAAAACTCTTCAAGGTCTATCTCTTTTCATCTTCTTAATTAATTGTTAATCTTCCCAATGACCGCCTACCAAAGAAAACGAAGTTTTGCCAATCAAACTAGGTATGTGTTTTCTTGGTTTTTTATATATATTCTTTTCTTTTGACAAAGAACTTGAGGTTTAATTAAATTTGACTAAAGACTTGGGGTTGAACTAATTTGATTCTTGTTTTTTATTTTATTTTATTTTATTGGTAAGAAAGATAAAATATTTTATGTATCAAATAATCTAAAAGATTTTGAATTCTTATGCTTTAGGTAGATAAGAGTTGTTTTTTAGTTGTTTTCTTAAATTATTTATGATTATATTAGTTGCAACAATGAAAAAATAATTTCATTTATGTACTAGTAGGTTAAATGGTAAATTCTTTTATATAGCTGCTTTGGCTCGTAAGCTTACCTGGTTATGTGGTAACTTGCACAGATTCTAGTTTTTCTTTTTCTGGGAATAGGTAGATTGTTTTACATTAGTCAATTATGTATGCCCCTGGGTAGTTTTACCTTAATGATTTGTTTTATTTGTAGTCCATTACTTGAAATCAGTTTTTGAGCTGGTTTTCTTATTTTCAGGTCAGCAACACGGATCTTGAAGCAAAAAAAGCTGAAGATCAATGTTCATAGGCCTGTGGGGACAAGGGTTGTCTTTGATGAGGAAGGCAACACACAGGCTCCACTTGCTATGTTGGCTGACAAGACGAGCAGTGATATACCGCTTGACCAAGGTATACGTTATCCCTTCTGTTGGCCAATGTTGCTACGATTTTTTTTATTTTTCTTGAAATACCTGAGTCTGGCACCAATGTTGGAATCATGTTTGGACATGATGGGTATAGAGTTATGACCCTTCAGATTCATGGAAAAACTTGGAAAAATTGAATATACCTGTATTGGAAAAATTGAATATATCAATGATCAATTTAATTATTATGGTGTTCTTTTTTTTTGTGCCTTAGTTCTCTTTTATGCTATATAAGACATTTCTATATAACGTTAAACAACAGTGTTGCAGCATGTTTCTGTTCTGCTTTTTGCAAATTAATACTATTGTTCCTTGTTAAAAAATTGAATAGTTTAGACAATCATTAGAAAGAATGCCTATTTGTGACACATGGAAGAGCTATGATTGAGATTGTTTGTTAGTATGGTTCAACCTGCTACTAAAGCTGCACATAATTGTTTGTTATATTTATTTTTTGAGCCTTAATGGCTACATATATATTTTATTTTTAACATCTCTGTTGTTTACCAAGTTTGTTGGTTTATCTGATCATTTGGTTTTGCACCCTTTAGATATTGAAGGTGTAGTGGAGGATTCAATCTCTTCAAGCTGGAAAAGCCAAGGCTTAACACTTCTTAAAGTAGAGTGTTATTTAATGTTGCATTCCATGGTCGTTTATCTTAGTCGGAACTTGAATTAGGTGTTATTGAAACAGGGTTTTGTAGCTACCTTGTATACTAGCTTCTTTAACCATGATTGTTAATTATTATGTGTTTTATAGCTCCTTTTATATTTGGCCGAGTTAATATAGATCATATGAGTTTGAACATAATATTTTAATTCTAAATTTAAATTCATTAATTTTTATATTTACCTTTAAAGTTAAAATTTTAATAGAAAATTTAATTTAATTAATTTTTTTATCCTTAAAAGTATATAGTTTAAAGTTTAAATTTCAAAAATAAAACATAATATAATATTTATCATAGAAATAAATATTATTTAATTAAATTTTTTTAAAAGTTATGTTTTTAGCGACGTTTGTAAAAAGCGTCACTAAAAGTCATTTTTATAGTGGCGTTTGTGGTAGAAGCGCCGCTAAAGGTACTGGTCTTTAGCGGCGTTTGTGGGAAAAGCGCCGCTAAAGGTCATGATCTTTAGCAGCGTTTATGGAAAATGCGTTGCTAAAGGTCATGGTCTTTAGCTACGTTTGTGGGAAAAGCGCCGCTAAAGGTCATGGTATATAGCCGGCGTTTGTGGGAAAAGCACCGTTAAAGTTAGGAACGCTATCATTAGCGGCGTTTTTTGCGGCGCTTCTTAAAGCGCCGCAAATACTTTTAGCGGCGCTTTTTGCCTAAAAAGGCGCCTCTAAAAGCCTATTTTGGTATAGTGTTAGGCGACATCACTTGTTCAACTCATTCCTTAGCGACATGGCTTAGAGACTTTGGTGGTCTGAAACTTCCAAAAACCAGCAAAATAACAATACACTTACAAAACTAAAAGAAAAAAAAAACTCTAAATCAATCATCATCAATTTCATCTCACTTCAATAACAGAGAAAAGCAGAAAAAACTTTTTCTAATCCACATTGTCTTAGTTTGTGAATGTTAAAAGTTAGGCCGGGTTCGTAAGGGGTGGGAAAAGAAGGGACCCAAAGGACACTCAAAGGTTAAATTTTGGTGAGTACGAAGAAAGGAGAATAGAAGAGAAAAGGAAGAAGTTAGGGATAAAGGAAAGAAAGAATTAAAAAAAAGAGAACAGGTAAAGAAAATGAATTTTATATTTTTTAGAATCACGACTTCTCAGATAAGACTTATTGTACCGTAAGTTGCAATGAAACAATTAACAAGTTACACTATAAAAAAATATGATTTATATGCTCAAATTAATTTTTATAAACAAATTTATATTAATTGTTTAAACATAATTAAAATTGATATATCATAATATTAATAAATTTAAAAATAATTTAAATTAATTTTTTTATTTTACAACACCATATTTAAAATGAATATTTTAACTTTTCACAACAATTTTTTTTAAAATATTGTCAAACACTTAAAATATTAAATCATATTTTTCACAAGCAACATTTTTCGTGTAACTATTTTTCAGGTAACTTTTCAAAACTAATGTTAAAGTAACCTTTAGGCCTTTAAATAGGCAACTTTTCAAGCGAATTTAACTTATCAAACTGCCTTTTTAAGCAAAATTAAGAGGTTAAAATTTCTAACTTTTGGCTTTTCAAAATCTAGTTTGGGTGCCAAATTATAAATTCACTCCTCATTTATATAAATTATAAATATGATTTATATATTTAAATTAAACTTTACAAACAATTTATATTAAATATTTAAAAAGTATATACTATTTGTATTTCATGTTTGATAATATTAAGAAAAAATTTCTTTTCTATTTTTATTTTTGTTATAAGCTAAGGTGAATATTCATTCGTATTAAAGTAATACTAACATATTATCATGGTAAGAATATCTTTTTAAGCAATTATCCCATCACTTATGAATTTTTTATTAATTTACCAGAGTTATATTTATTTTCTATTTTAATATAAAAATATGATTTATATATTGAGTGTTACACCCCTTAGTGAACCGAATAAAGATGTCATGTTAGAGGCTAAGACATTTTGATCAATCAATTATTCAATCAAATCACATTTATTTTAGAGTTACAACATCCAATTAAATCATTTCAAGCATCCATAAATCATACCAAACAAAAAGCTAACTCAAACAAGCCATGAAACATCAATTCAAAAGTCCAATACGCAAATAGTGAGTCAAGTATTGATACTTGGGTCAATTTTTCAATAATTTTAGCTTTGTTGCTATGTATTGGAAAAAATTCAATTAAAAACGATTTTTTTGCACAACGAAAAATTAAAAATTTGAAAACCGACTCGATTTGTATTATTTATAACAATAAACCTTGAACTGAAATTATACCTGTGTTTTTGGATAAGCAGATCCTTGACGTTTTTCGGCTTTCAACCAAACGATCTTCTCCACTATTTTCGTACCATGAACTGCTTCGAGTGTGGGCTTGAACCAATAGGATCAAAACACAAAACTATGATGCGTCGCGAAACTAACTAAAAATTTGTCTAAGACAAATACACCTATAAATTAATATTATAGCTACAGTGAGTAAATGTATCGTTCCCACGAAGACAAAAAGTACTAGTAATTACTATCTTTCTATTATTTAACCGATAAATTCGAGTGATTAAAACTAAAATTAACTAAATTAATTAACTAACGGACACGATAAAGAACAAAACACGAAAATAATTGATTAATAGCCAAGAAGCGAAACAATACCCAGATTTCTTCTATCACTATCAATCTAAATTACGCAATTTCTTTTACATAGCATATTAATCCGTAGAAATCCATATATCATATTAATATCTCTTTCGAGCATAAGAGCAACTAATTCTAGGTTGATTAATTGAAATTTCTTTCTAATTAAAACCCCTATTATCACATTAACTCGTGCTATGGATTCCCCTATTAAATTTGACTCTAATCCAGTAGATTTATGTCGTCCTATTTCTAGGATTGCATGGAACTCCACTCAGTTACGCAAAATCTACTCTTGAACAGGGTCTATTCAACCTCTGATTTAAGCACATCGAACATGAATAAATAGTCTAGAAATATTAAACCAATAATTAAGCACACATAATTGAGAACAATAAACTAGATATTTATTGCATAAAATAAAAATCAAACGACATAATCCATCATAGGGTTCATCTCCCCTAGGTATTTAGAAAATTAGTTCATGCTTGAAAATAAAAACATCCAAGAGACAATATAACCGAAAGAAACAAAGAAACTCATGATAACTTCCTAAGAAACCAAATGGGAATATTCAATCTTGACGAAAATCTACTTCAAAGTCGGCTTCACTGGTGTTTTTTTGAGTTATTTCCTTGAGTATTCTCTAACGGTTCCCTCCCATCTTCCTATTTTTGTCATATATACATCTTATATTGCTCGAAAAACCTAAAAATAAGATTTTTCATTGTTCGGTGCACAATTCCATGAAATCGATACGGTTTACCACATACTCGTGTGGGTCACACAACCATGTGGTTTGGCCGTATGGAATAATTCAGCCTGTGTGGCTCACGTAGCTTGCTCCGACGCTCTGCTTTTCACTCTTTTTTGCTCCCAAGTGTTCTATTAAGCATTAAAACACAAATTTAAAAGATTAAGAGTATACAATTCACAATTAGCATCGAATAATAATCCAAAAGCGCATTAAGAACGAGATTAAAACATGTTACTTTTAGCACTGATCAAACATCCCCTCGCTTAAGAGTTTGTTTGTCCTAAAGTAAAATTCTCAATCCACATTCAAATTAACTTCCCTCAATTTATTGTTTTCACCGACAATGTCTTAGGATAATTTACAGATAATCGTGCATTGGAAATTCAAACTAAAATGAAACTAAAGAATATCAACAATATAAGCAGAAATCTTTTAGGCTTAAAAACATTAGGCATCTCCCCTATCTCAATAATTACTTGAAATACAAACTCAACAAGAATTAACACCCTCATGAAAGTTCACTCAAGCACTCAAGATGTTAAATGTTTAAATGTTCAAGTAATATGCACTCAAAGGTTGAATAAGAAATGTTATAACCATAGGCTTGCTTGAAAATCAAATCTCCACCACTATAAAAATGAGATGACACACCAATCAAGAGGTCTTTACAAGGTTGTAATAGGGCTTAGGTTAAAGGTACAAAAAGGTCATAAAAGTTGGTTGTAATCAAGAATTAAGTTAATAAGTTACCAAACAAAAGAAAATCAGTTGTTGAATTAAAAGAATTTACATAAGCAAGAAATAAAGAGCAAATATGAGCTTTTATACAAAATATGAGATTAATGATTTAAGCTCAATTGAATTTTTTTCATGCATTTTATTCAACTTTTTTTCCTTTCTTTTTCTTTTTATTTTTGGTTTTTTTCAGAACAAAGTAAAATTCAGTAATACAAAATATAATGTATAGTCAAACAACTAACCAAATCGAGTCTCGACAAAAAGGGATTCAATAAAAATGATGATTTACAACATTAATGTGGTTTTCAAGTTAACATAAACGAGTGATAAGAAAAAAATGTGTTAGGATCAATGGAGTTTACTAGGGGTTAATTCAACGGGTAAGCTGTGTTAAAGGTTTAGCGGGTTAAATCCTAAGTGACTATATCATCTTAGTATATCAAATCAATAATATGGTCTCGACATGTATAACCGAAGTGAGTTATAGAATAACAAATCATGTTGACATACTCAAAACCAAAAATAACATGAGCATGAAAAAAATTCTATGCTCTATAGGCTTAAAAGCTCAAAAAATTATGGTTTTGATGTCAAGCTTAGAAATTTTAAAATTTCAAGATAATACTTTAGTTTAGGGAGACAACCTAAATTAATAGTTTATGAAAACAGCTTATCATGCTTGACTCTCTCATGTCTTGAAGTATAAATAAAACAATGCACAAAAATCCACAAATTATTCCCAACTATAATTAATAAAAACTCCAAATTAAAAAAATAAATTAAATTTAATGTTAGGTTTGAAAAAATCACGTAAACAAAAAAAAAATATTTAGGGACTATATCACATAAACATATAAAATCTTCCTCACACTTAAGATATACATTGTCCTTAATGTAGAAACAAATATAGTCAAAATAAGCAAAATATCGTAAGAAAATGGAGGAAGAGAACTGGAATTGCCCTGAATTTGGATGATTGTGCTGGAATAGTGAAATCCGGAAACGTAGGATAATCTTTAAGGATTAAAAATATTAGGCATCTCCCCTATCTCAATAATTACCTGAAATTTAAGCTTAATAAGAATTAACACTATTACGGAGACTCACTCGAGCACTGAAGGTGTTTAAGGTTAAAGTAATGTGCACTCAACGGTTGTATAAGAAATGTTATTACCATAGGCTTGCTTGAAAATCAAATATCCACCACTATAAGAATAAGATGACACATCAATCAAGAGGTCTTAACAAGGTTGTAACGAGGCTTAGGTTAATGGTATGTAAAATGTCATAAAAGTTTGTTACATTCGAGAATTGAGTTAATAAGTTACCAAAAAAAATAGTTGTTGAGTTAAAAAATTTTACATCAACAAGAAAAAAAGAGCCAATATGAGCTGTTATACAAAAGATAAGTTTAATGATCCAAGCTCAATCGAAATTTTTATCATTCATTTTTTTCAACTATTTATTATTATTTTTTTGTTTCTTTATGAGCAAAGTAAAATTCTGTAATACAAAAGATAATGTATAGTTAGGAAACTAACTAAAACCGAATCTCAACAAAAAGAGAGTCAATAAAGAGGGTGATTTAAAACATTAATGTGATTTTCGGGTTAACAAGAACGGGTGATAAGAGAAAAATGTGTTAGGATCAACTTGGTTTACTAAGATTAATTCAACGGGTAAGCCGTGTTAAAGGTTAAGCGGGTTAAATCCTAAGTGACTCTATCATCTCAATATATCAAATAAATAATGTGGTCTCGACATGTATAACCGAAGCAAGTTCTAGAATAACAAATCAAGTTGACATACCCACAAACAAAAATAAAATGAGAATGAAAAAAATCTATACTTTATAGGCTCAAAAACTCATAAAAAATTATGGTTTTGATGTCAAACTTGTTGATAGCAAGATAAATTTGTATTTTAAATATATTTATTTTTGGCTAATTATCAAATAAAATGCTATTAAATTTGGATTTTTCTTATCAGGAATGAAGTTGGTGGGTTGAATTCAAACTCTTACAAAAAAGGCTAAATTGGAACAAAAAGCAAAGAGGAAGGATTGTTGAAAGATTGAAGATTCAAAGATGATTGGATAAATATTGAAGGGTTGAAGATTTTTTTTAAGTGGTTGGATAAAGATTGAAGGATTTTTGATATTGTTACAACTCTGTAATTAGTTTAAATTTGATTTTTAAATTTTGAATTATTTTGTGATAATATTTAGAATTCTTTAGTGATAATATTTAGGAAAAATCTACCTAAATTTTAGCACTAAAAGTGTGTATAAATACCTAATGGCTACAACCAATTGAACACACTTTGCCTTTGGCATTTAATAAATTATTTACTCTTTTTTTCTCCCTTCCTGTATCACTCGTATTCTGTTCTCTCATTTTTTTTCTTTAACTTTCAGCTTTTTGGTTTAATTTTCTTCCAAGGCCCTTTCCCTTTCCACCTATCACAATTCCACAAAACCACTTTCAAAGCATGAGTTTTTTCATGATTATTAACTAAATCCTTTTTAGCCTTAGCCCGGTAATCACTTTGACAAAGTAATCGTGAGATATAAACCCACACTAAATACTTTGCAATTCGATATTCGCTATCTCTCCGGTATATGGGATAGTACAAATTCATCCCTCAAAGTTGATTCGATTTCAATTCAAAAAGCGCGCGTTGGGTTGGAATCATTTGGCGTACAGTTGGGAAGTTGAGTTAGCGGTGTTGTATTCAAAATCCCACGAATAAATTGGCATGTTTAATTGGAAAAAGCTAGTTGAATTCTGTCAAGGGAGATAGTGACTGGATTTAAACGATCCACATGGTTGAGACCATTAATTCGAGTTGGGCTTTTTAGATCACAAGGCTGTTGAAGTCTTAAATTACGGGTACATGCCACGTGGTTGGAAATTTGACAAGGGTCGATTTGTAGGTGATATTGGGATCGACTACGAGAGGAAGAGTTGGCGATTTGAGGGATCCTCGATTGCTATAACCAGCTTATCGATTGGAAGAAAAAATCTATTTCAAGGATCGATTCAAGATTGGAGTACACCGACACTAATGCTAAGCTTGAAAAATATTTTATTTATCCATTTATTTTATTTTCTTAAATTTATTTTTTTAATTTTGAATATATTTTTTTCGTGTTTCCTTATTTTATTATCTTAATCAATTTAAAACCCTCATTTTTTATTTTTTACAGCACTACTACGCATAAGTCGTGGGAATAAGTCACAAGAAAAGGCGAAATTAGATAAACAGTCCCTGTGGATTCGACCCTACTACTCTATATTTCAATTTATTATTATATATATATTTAGGAATTTATATTTGGTGGTTTCGATGCCCATCAAATTTTGGCGCCATTGCTGGGGATTGGTAAAAATTTCTAAATTTTGGTTATGACCAAGTGAGAATCGAGGACTCTAGCATTTGAACTAGAGATAGAAAAGTTGGCTCGAACACTTCAAAGAGAAGCTATTTGGCACAGTAAACAACCACAACCTGATTTTTAAGAAGGATCTTACACCGAAGATATCTACTAATCCGAAGATTCAGACGAAATGGCAGATCAAACTATACGCCAACTTGCAGTTGCACCAGATGAACAGCAACAACTATGCATAACTTCTTCGATGGACGAAACACCATTCGAGTTAAAGTCAGGATTAATATATTTATTGCCTACTTTCTGCGATTTGAAAAACGAGAACCCCTATACTCATCTAAAAGAGTTCTACATGGTTTGTCTAAGCATTAAACCATAAGTAGTAACTGAGGATCAAATAAAACTATCAGCATTTCCTTTTTCATTAGCTGACCCTGCTAGAGAATGGTTGTTTTATTTACCTCCGGGATTTGTTAATATTTGGACTGATATGTCTCGATTTTTTCTTGACAAGTTTTTCCTAGCAGCTCGAGCAGCCGAATTAAGGAGAAGAATAGTCGGAATATAACAAAGGAGGCAGAGTCACTCTATGAATATTGGGAGTGATACAAGAAGTTGTGCGCAAGTTGCCCACAACATGGCCTATCTGAACAGTCACTCTTACAGTATTTCTACGAAGGGTTACTCCTAATGGAAATAAAGATGACTGATGCTGCTAATGGAGGGGCTCTTGTGAACATGACTCCCCAAAGAGCTAGAGAATTAATTTCGACTATGGCTGCAAATTCTCAACAGTATCGACCACCTATAGAACCTACGAGAAGGGTTCATGAGATAAGTACTCCTTCCATAGTAAAGAAGATTGATGAACTTACTAATGTGGTTAAAACTATGCTTGTAGGATAGACGAACCTAGCTTGGTTGTGCAGGATTTGTGCTAAGCCTGATCATCATACCGACTCGTACCTAATTTTACTTAAAGACACAACTGCACAAGTAGATGCCGTTGGGAACTTCCTAGTGTGACACCCCTAAAGTGACCCTAGTCAGAAAGTGGTTTCGGGACCACGAAACCGAGTCTTATAAATAATTAAAGGTTATATTCTGTGTTTATGATGCGAGTAAATGCTTGTGTGATAGTTTCATACTTCAATTTGGTCAGTGTATGTGAAAATTATTAGTAGGGACTTATGTGAGACAATTTAGAAATATGCTAGGCAAGTGCTAAAGTGGCCTATTAGTATATGTGGGAAAGTGCTTGTCCTTGCATGTCAAATTAGCCAAACTATAGGTAGTGGCCGGCCATGCTACAAATTGTATAATCAAGTGTGAATTTTATATTAACTTTAATTAACTAGGTGCCATATTAGTATGGAGGATGGAATAAAATAAAAGGTTAGAAATAAAGTAAAGAAAAGAAGGAAAGGGGTGAAAGAAACAAGTCTTTATTCTTGTTTCTTCTTGGCCGATTCTAAGAGGGAGAGAGGGAGCAACCATTCGGTGATTCTAAGTCATGAATAAGGTGAGAAATTCATGTTAGCTTATGGATTTTTTTAGCATATTTTGAGTTAGATATTAAGTTCATTACATAGCCCATGACAAAATTTTTAGTTTTATGGTGTCTTGAGCATTCGGCCATGGGGGAAAATGGTAGGGGATAGATTGATGTTTTAAGGTTTAATAGAGTTTAAGCTAGCAAATACTTAATTTTTTGGTTTTTATATGTGAAAGAGATGAACTTGAAATTTTTGAATTTACATGAATAAATCTTTTGGTTTGTCTTAGTATTAAATTGAAGGGAATGCCGTAGGTGCTTGAATGTACTAACTAGATATTGTTTTATATACATCTCTCAATAGGTTCGGCTTTGTGCATGAATTTAGGGGATTAAACCTTGAATGATGTTATGTATAGGTTTCGGCTATGAATCTTTGTGTTTAATTTCTTTATGTGTTGATGTTCAAATTGAAAAAGGGATGTTAGTTATGTTATAACATTTGCTTAATAATGAAAGGACATGAGCTTAAAGCTTGAGTAGCATTCGGTATTAGAGTAAGTTAAAATTTGTTAGAAAATAACTCCCAAGTTAGTGAATCACGAGTTAAGAAAGGGATTTAGGCTGTATATATATATGTATGCGTGTTTATATTGAATTAAGAGGTTGTGTTAGTCAATTAAGGGTTTCAGCTATAATGTTAAAATAAACTAGTGTGAATATTTGAGTGTGATATACAAAATTTAGTTGAGTTGAGAAATGATTTCTCGAATGTCTAAAATAATATTCAGCCTAGGCTTGTAAACATGTCTAGTCGGTGTTAAATGTTTTAATTAGGAAAGATTATAAATCGAGTTTAGTGTTCAAGGAATATTTGGTTGGACACCTAGTGCCAAACGTGTTCAAACCCAACTTACCAAGTACATAAATATGATAATGCTATAATGGTAGACTTAATTGGATTTCGGCATTTTGAGTGATGCGTTTGACTCTTGTGTCGATTTGGGACACTATGTGTATTATGTGAAACTAAATGATGTCTATGAAATCCTAATATGCAAGGTATTAAGCTAGTATTATGTTCGATGGGGCATGAGTAGAGCATGTGTATAATGCTTGAATAACTAGTTAATAAAATCATTCGCACTTAATTGTATAATATACATGTATTTAATCGAATAGCTAATTTGATAAGTTATTAAATAAGATCTATTTGTTTGAATCAAGCTCAAGGGCTAAGAGGGTCAAAATCAGATAAAGGAAAAGAAAAAGCAATCGAGTAGTCTATCCGCAACTATTCAAAGTATCCGAGGTAAGTTTTAAGTGATTAAACGTTGAGTAAATTCAATCATAATAGGACATAATGAGTTGATTTAATAAGATATGATGTGGTCATGATATGTCTTAAAATCAAATGGTAAGTTCATAAGTGTTTGGACTTGGAAATTTAAGAGCAAATTGTAATAATTTGCTTTGGACAGCAGCAGTAACGTGATTTTAGAAAATCACTATAAATTGTTGGTGTGGAATTATAGGCTGAATAAAATATGTAATCAAAGCTTAGTTAGTCTAGTTTCTTATAAAAGAGATCGTGTAAGCAAAGAAATTGCCTATAAAGAGATATTTAAAGTTGTGCGGGACTGTGTCAGAATGACTCCGAAATCCCCTGTTCTGTTTTTAGAAAATCATTATAAATTGTACAAAAATGGTTATAAGATAAAATTTATATGCTTAGACTCCTTAATGAGTCTAGTTTCAGATGAAATCAAATACAACACATTTCAAATTCTGTAAAATGAGAAATTTGATTCGTAGTGAAGAGTGGTCAGATTAGTCAAACAGTGAAACAGGGGAAACTTTAAGAAAAATCTGGTATTGATTGGCCAAACCTAAAATTCTGGAAATTTTATGGATGGAAGATATACGAGTCTATATTCAGGAAAAATTAACGGCAAGTGATTTGGAGTTTTGTAGCTCCAGTTATAAATAATTTAGTGACCATTGCTCAGGAAAACAGCTCGTAGTGAATATGTGATTTTGTTGTAAACATGGATAAAACTTGTTTTAGTTGCTCATAAGCTAGTGATTAAACCCATACTTGAATTCTAAATCGTGATATTGTAAGCTTATGAGTATTCTAATATGAAATGATAGTATGGCGTAAAATTGAATTATTCATTGGAAAGTGATGGATGTAGATTCGGCCAAGACCAAGTCTGTACATGATAGTATATGTGGTATGTGAAGTATATTTGAATGAATGTGAAAGTGTATATATGTGATAAGGCCTAATGGCCGATATGATGAATGTGAAAGTGTATATATGTGATAAGGCCGAATGGCCAATGTGATGAATGTGAAAGTGTATATATATGTGATAAGGCCGAATGGCCAATGTGATGAATGTGAAAGTGTATATATATGTGATAAGGCCGAATGGCCAATGTGATGAATGTGAAAGTGTATATATATGTGATAAGGCCTAATGGCCGATGTGATGAATGTGAAAGTGTATATATGTGATAAGGCCTAATAGCCGATATGATGAATGTGAAAGTGTATATATGTGATAAGGCCGAATGGCCAATGTGATGAATGTGAAAGTGTATATATATGTGATAAGGCCTAATAGCCGATGTGATGAATGTGAAAGTGTATATATGTGATAAGGCCTAATGGCCGATGTGATGAATGTGAAAGTGTATATATGTGATAAGGCCTAATGGCCGATGTGATGAATGTGAAAGTGTATATATGTGACAGGGCCGAGTGGCCAACGTGATGGATGTGAAAGTGTATAAATGTGATAAGTCCCGAAGGGCATTTGTGTCAGTACTATATCCAGGTTAAAACCCCGCAGGCTTTATGCGAGAATATTATCACTGATTAATGTCCGTAAGCTTCGTGCTCGTACTATATCCGAGCTCTAAAGACCCGATGACTACGTGTGGAGATTTTGTCTGAGCTAAAGGTCTCACCGATAATCCGAGTAGAGGTTAAAGCTATAAGACTTCGTAATAAGAATTGCTTATAAATATATTCAATGCGAAAGGTTAAACAGGTATGTACTCCAAGTATATATGTGAGCTCGATTTGCACTAAATCATAAGGTAGTTATGTGATGCATACGAGAGCAATCTATGAGACTATTCCTATGATTATGTGACATCGGATCAGTGTGAGAGGTTATGTGAAATCATACGATATATCTATGTCACATGAGCTCACTTTTATGTGAAAGTTTATCTGTCTATTGTATATGATGAGATGTGCATATTCGGTAAAGGGATGGTATGCCCGAAGGAAGAGTGAAATAAAAATACGAACAACTATGTTATAATTTGATTGTTATCTGTTGACACTGCTTAAAACTTACTAAGCATTGTAATGCTTACTCCGTTTACTCTATTTCCTCTGTTTTATAGATCTCATTGCGAAGCTACAGGCTCGGGGATCGTCAGCAACTAGTCACACTATCACTATCCACTGCTTGTTACTGTTATGTTTAGAACTATTTTATGGCATGTATAGAATAGACTAGTGGCGGAAGAATATTTTTGGTTAATGTATATAAGCCATGCGAAAATGGCATCTTTTGAATGTTTACTTAGTGAAGTTTAAATTTTATCTCGGGCTGTGCTTAGTACTTATTTAAATGAATGATCTTTATTTCAAGAAAAAGTTTAAAATTTTACTGTTCTGACATGAGTTACAAGTCCGATAATGCCCCTTACCTATTCCGGCGACGGTTACGGGATAGGGGTGTTACACCTAGGGCCTCCTCAAAGGCCTAATGATCCATATTCGAACAAGTACAATATAGGGTGGAGGAGCCACCCAAATCTAAGCTATGGATCGAACCATCGATACTATCAACCATATCAACCAAGACGACCTCCACATCAATAGTATCAACCTCCATAGTCATCTCTCAAAACCATAGTAGAAAGGTTAGCCGTTAGCACCGAAAAGTTCCAACAAAAGACTGAAGTGTATCTCTAAGAAATGGATCAGCAAATAAGTAAGTTAGGTCTTACGGTTAGTCGTTTGGAGAACCAAGGAAAATTACCATATCAAACCGAGCCGAATCCACATCCAAATGCAAGTGTTGTGACCATAAAGGATGTGAAAAATTCAGAACTAGTGCTTGGCACGAGTCGTGACCAAGATGTTGAACGGGAAGACTAACCAATAGCTCCCACTGAGCCGGCGCCTCATAGACCATTTGTTATACTTCCTCCATACCCTAGAAAGCTGGCCTAAGTTAAAAAGGAACAAGAGGAAAAAAAATCCTTGAGACATTCCGAAAGATAGAAATTAATATTCCTTTACTTGATGCAATTAAACAGGTTCCAAATGATGCAAAATTTTTGAAAGAACTGTGTACCGACAAAAAGAAGCTCCAAGAAAATGAATGGGTGAATGTGGGAGAAAATGTTTCTATAATGCTAAAAAGGAAAATCCTGCCTAATTTTAAGGACCAAGTTATGTTTTCTATATCCTGTAAAATAGGTTATATTGGCATAAAGAAAACTAAGTGTGATTTAGGAGCATCTATTAATGTAATGCCTTTATCTATTTTTAAATTGCTAAACATGGGTCCTTTGAAAGAAACAGGGGTGATTATTCAATTGGCAGACAGGTCATGCGTATATCCAAAAGGGGTGCTGGAAGATGTTCTCGTAAAGGTGAATGAATTGATTTTTCTTGCAGACTTTTACATCATTGATATGGAAGACGACCACTCAAAAAATACTTCTGATAATCTACTCGGGAGGCCATTCCTAAGTACCGCATGTACAAAGATTAATGTTTGTAGTGGAATCCTCACTATGGAAGTCGACGGTGAGGTGGTAAAATTTAATGTTTATGAGGCGATGGGCTAGCCCAACACAATGTCGAATATTTCTAGCGTTGATATTATTGAACCAGTAACAAAATTTCATTTGAGTATCATGAAGGGGATGTATTACAATCTGTACTTTCCAAGAGTTTAGAGCTCAATATGATGGATAAACTGGAGGAGATAATGACATTCAGAGAAGCGATTCGGGAAACCATTGTTCTATTGGAGACTCCTCAATTCCCTAGAAGCCAAGGTAAGTACTTTGAACTTTCTTCTTTTAAAACTAAAGTTTTGCCTTCTATTTTGCAGGCCCTTGAGATAGAGCTTAAACCATTGCCAAAACAATTGAAGTATGCCTATTTAGGTAATGGAAACACTTTACCAGTATAGTTTCTAGTAAACTTTCAGGATTAGAAGAGGAGAATTTAATTCGAGTCTTAAGAGACTACAAAGGGGCTATAGGATGGACGATTACCGACATAAAAGGGTTAAGTCCATCAACTTGTATACATAGAATACCGATAGAAGAAAACACGTGCCCAAAAAGAGAAGCTCAAAGACGCCTTAATCCACCAATGATGGAGGTTGTCAAAAATGAACTTCAAAAGCTATTGGATGCCGGGATGATCTATCCAATTATCGATAGTAATTGGGTCAACCCAATTCATGTGGTCCCTAAGAAAATCGGTATGATTGTAATAAAAAATGTAACAGGAGAATTAGTTCCCACCTGGGTCCAAAATGGGTGGAGAGTCTGTATAGATTATAGGAAGTTGAACTCTTTAACTCGAAAAGACCACTATCCACTTCCTTTTATTGATCAAATGTTAGAACGTTTAGCAGAAAAAAACTCACTGCTGTTGTCTTGATGGTATTCAGGTTTTTTTTTTTCCAAATTTTAATAGCACCAGAGGACTAAGAGAAAACAACATTTACATGTCCCTTTGGCACGTTCGCCTACAGACGGATGTTGTTTGGACTTTGCAATGTGCCAGCCACATTCCAGAGGTGTATGGTAAGTATATTTTCCGACTATGTTCAGAAAATAATTGAGATATTTATGGACGATTTTACAGTTTATGGTAATTCTTTCAATGAATGTTTGTCAAACCTCGTTAAAATTTTAGAGAGATGCCTAGAGTTTAATCTAATTCTTAATTATGAAAAATGTCATTTTATAGTAGATAAGAGATTGATTTTAGGGCATATTGTTTGCGCTTAAGGGATTATGGTCGATAAAGCCAAAACTGATGTTATCAACTGGCTTCCATACCTCACAACTGTGAGGGAATTCGTTCTTTTCTTGGTCATGCAGGTTTTTACAGGCGCTTATTAGGGACTTTTCTAAGATTTTGCGACCGCTCTGCAATCTCTTGCAAAAAGATAAAGAGTTCGAATTTAATCAAGCATGTAAAAACGCATTCGACACTCTCAAACAAATGCTTGTTTCAGCTTCTAAAGTAAAATTGTCAAATTGGGATTACCCTTTCAAGCTTATGTACGATGCAAACGACCAAAGTGTAGGAGCTGTCCTCGGGAAAAAAATTGCGAAGGAACCTTACATCATATCCTACACCTATAAAACACTAGATGTTGCCCAGAGCAATTACTCAACTACTGAAAAAGAATTACTAGCTATTGTTTTTGCTTTGGAAAAATTTAGATTGTATTTATTAGGAACTAAAGTTATTTTTTTGACCATGCAGCGTTGAAGTATTTGATCGGGAAAAAAGAGGCAAAACCTAGATTGATTCGATGGATTCTTCTCTTACAAGAATTCAATCTCAAGATCAAGGACAAAAAAGGAAGTGAGAACCTAGTATCTGATCATTTGAGTCAAATTCCCTTCTCAAAAGATGACACACCTCTTAAAGATGACTTCCCGGATGAAAGTCTTCTATCAGCTCAGATAATTTTCCTAGAGTTTGCAGATGTACTAAATTACCTCACTACAGGTATTATTTTTTTTTCCAACTTATCACGTTCTGAAAAGGATAAGCTCAAAAGAGACTCACGATATTATATTTGGGATGATCCATACCTATGGAAACACTGCTCTAATAAGGTAATTCGATGTTGTGTCGTAGAAACTGAGGTACACTTTATCCTTTCTTTTGTCATTCATATGCTTGTGGAGAGCATTTCGGTCGTAAACGCACCGCACATAAGGTACTTGAATGTGGATTATTTTGGCCGCACATATATCGTGACTCTTATTTATTTAGCAAAAATTGCAAGAAATGTCAAAAAGTTGGAATTTATGCCGGAAAAATGAGATGCCCCTAACACCTATACATGTATGCGAAATTTTTTATGTGTGGGGCATCGATTTTATGGAACTGTTTGTTTCATCATTTAATAATGTTTACATTATTCTGGCTGTAGATTATGTATCTAAATGGGTAGAAGCTAATGCTACCCGATATGCTAATGCTAAAACTGTAGTGGATTTTCTAACGAACTCTATTTTTTCCAGGTTTGGCACACCGAGGGCATTAATTAGCGATCGAGGAACTCATTTCTGCAACAAGGTAATTGACACTCTACTAAAAAAGTATGGGGTCACACTTGTGGCCACGACTTATCACCCACAAACAAACGGTCTAGCAGAAGTTTTGAACAGCAAAATAAAGTTGATTTTGAGAAAGACCGTGAAACCAAATAGGAAAGACTAGAGCTTACATTTAAACGATGCATTGAGGGCGTACTGTACTACTTCCAAGGGACCCATAGGAATGTCCCTTTACCGACTCATATTCGGTAAGCCGCGCCACCTTCTAGTTGAGTTAAAACATAAGTCATATTGGGCAGTAAAAAGATGTAACATGGAGTTGGACGCCGCAGGTAATTATCAAAAATTAGATATTCAAGAGCTTGAAGAGATTCAACGTGACGCATATGAAAACGCCCAAATTTATAAAGATAAAACCAAGGCGTTTCATGACCAAAGAATATCTCGCAAACAATTTCTAAGTGGTCAAAAAGTGTTACTTTACAACCCAGCACTGAGGATTTTTGCAAGTAAGCTTCGAACCAAATGGCTTGGTACTTTTGTTGTTACTAAACTATTTCCTCATGGTGTAGTTGAAATTAAAAACGAAGACTCCTATAAATATTTGAAAGTCAATGGACAAAGGTTAAAACCCTTTTACGAGAATTTTCAAGTACACGTGGTAGATGAATTAGTTTTCGAGGAGCTGAACGATTAAATTTTCCTGGTCGTCGAGCTAACGACGTTAAACAAAAGCACTTAATGTGAGGCAACCCACATTTATTTTTATTTATTAAATTTAATTTTTAATTTTAGTTTAGTTTGAGAATTAAATAAAATATTATTTTAATCCGTTTGATTGTGCTGTTTTCCAGGAGCAACCACCTTCAGTTGTAGACGAATGACTTCATTGTATTGAAGCTCGCCTCGAAATAATGGAAGCCAACATCTTAAACATCCTCTCCGTTCTGCAAAGTGATCATTTCCATTGCCTTTCGACCCATTAAATATAAACGGGGAGTACACTTTCTCCATTCATATTATTCTTTTTACACATTGGGGGCAATATAGGCTAAGTAAGGGGAATTTTGGATCACGCCATACTTTCTTTTTGCATGTGTTTTGCTAAGAATAATTTTTTAATTTGTTTCGAAAAGAAACCTCTAATTCTTATGTTTAGTTTATTTAAATAAGTGGGTGAATCATGAATAACTATTGCTTGTTTGATCAATGAATATTTTGTAGAATTGAAAATGTTATGCCTTAGTCGATATTTCATGAAAATTGTTGGTTTTGTTGAACTTGCCTAATGAAAATACTCATTTAAATAAATAAATAAATAAATAAATAGCTTGGTTAAGAGTGAAGATTTGGAAATGTGACCAAGTTGAGTAACCGGGATGAGGTGCCTGGGTTGTCATCTCATTTCGCGTCAAAAGGTTTGGTGACGAGTCGAAACCTCTAACACTCCGCTAATTGAGCTGCTTTGAGAAATAAATCAATTAGGGACATGTGAAACTGAGTAACCGGGATGAGGTGCTTGGGTTGTCATCTCATTTCACGTCAAAAGGTTTGATTATGTCTTGAATTCGTTAAAAATAAAAAATTCAATAAAGATAATGTGTCGAGGTGCTTGGGTTGTCATCTCACTTCACGTCAAAAGACTTGGCTATGTTTGAAAATAAAATGTATATAGATATAAATAAAAACATATATTTTGACATACTATTTGAGATTTTATAAAATGCTTATTGATTGAGTTTAGCAATTGTTTACTTTTGATTCACCTAACTGTTTGATGTATGCTTGACTAGGAAAGAGGATTTTGATTTTGAAAGGGATTGACAAATTATTTTCAGAGGATATCATGCTTGAGGACAAGCATCGGTTAAGTAGGGGGAATTTGATAGTAAGATAAATTTGTATTTTTAATATATTTACTTTTGACTTATTATCAAATAAAATGCTATTAAATTTGGATTTTTCTTATCAGGAATGAAGTTGGTGTGTTGAATTCAAACTACTACAAAAAGGGCTAAATTGGAACAAAAAGTAAAGAGGAGGGCTTGATTGAAAGATTGAAGATTCAAAGATGATTGGATAAAGATTGAAGGGTTGAAGATTTTTTTAAGTGGTTAGATAAAGATTGAAGGATTTTTGATATTGTTACAACTCTGTAATTAGTTTAAATTCTAGTTTAAATTTGATTTTTAAATTTTGAATTATTTAGTGATAGGAAAAATCTACCTAAATTTTAGCACTAAAAGTGTGTATAAATACCTAGTGGCTACAAGCAATTGAACACACTTTGGCATTTAATAAATTCTTTATTTTTTTATTCCTTCCTACGTCACCCGTTCTTTTAATTTTTTTTCTTTAACTTTCAGCTTTTTGGTTTAATTTCCTTCCAAGGGCCTATCGCTTTCCACCTTTCACAATTCCACAAAACCACTTTCAAAGAATGATTTTTTTCATGATTAACTAAATCTTTTTTAGACTTAGCCCGGTTATCACTTTGACAAAGTAATCGTGAGATATAAACCCACACTAAAGACATTTCAATTTGGTATTCACTATCTCTCTGGTATATGGGATTGTACAAATTCGTCCCTCAAAGTTGATTAGATTTCAATTTAAAAAGCGCGCGTTGGGTTAGAATCGTTTGACGTAGAGTTGGGAAGTTGAGTCGGCGATGCTGTATTCAAAATCCCGCAAACAAATTGGCGTGTTCAATTGGAAAAAAGCTAGTTGGATTTTGTCAAGGGAGATAGTGATCAGATTTAAACGATCCACATGGTTGAGACTGTTAATTTGAGTTGGGATTTTCAGGTCGCAAGGCTGTCGAAGTCTTAAATTACGAGTACGTGCCACGTGGTTGGGAATTTGACAAGGGATCGGCTACGAGAGGAAGAGTTGGCAGTTTGAGGGATCTTCGATTGCTATAACCAGTTTATCGATTGGAAGGGAAAATCTATTTCAAGGATAGATTCAAAACCCCATTTTTTTTATTTTTTTAGCACTACTACGCACAAGTCGTGGGAAAGGCTATGGCCATGACAACGAATCTGGTCACAAGAAAAGGCTAAATTAGATAGCCAGTCCTTGTGGATTTTACCCTACTACTTTATATTTCAATTTATTTTTATAGTTGTTTTAGGAATTTATATTTGGTGGTTTCGATGCCCATCACTTTTATATTTTAAAATTTCAAGATAATGCTTCAAATTAGGGAGACAATCTAATATAATAACTTCTGAAAAGTAACTTATCATGTTTGACTTTCACGTGTCTTAAAGTATAAATAAAAAAATTCACAACAATTGACAAATTATTCCCAACCCGAGTCAATAGAAACTCCAAATTAAAAAAAAATTAACTTTAAGATTTGGTTTTAGAAAATTACTTAAGCACAAAAAACAATTCAGGGACTATATCACATAAACAAATAAAATTCTCCCTACATTTAAGATTTACATTGCCCTCAATGTTCAAAAAAAATATAGTCACAACAAGCAAAATATCGTAAGAAAAGGGAGGAAGAGAACTGAAATTGCCTTGAATTTGATTGATTGTGTCAAAATAGTGGAATCCAAAAACATAGGATAATTTTTAAGGCTTAAAAATATCAGGCATCTCCCCTATCTCAATAATTACCTAAAATTCATACTCAATAAGAATTAACACCCTCATGAAAGTTCACTCAAGCTCTCATGGTGTTTAATGTTCAAGTAATGTGCACTCAATGGTCGAACAAGAAATGTTATTACCATTGGCTTGTATGAAGATCAAATCTTTACCACTATAAAAATGAGATGACACACCAATCAAATGGTCTTTACAAGGTTGTAATGGGATTTAGGTTAAAGGTATGGAAAATGTCTTAAAAGTTTGTTAGAATCGAGAATCGAGTTAATAAGTTACAAAACAAAAAAAATTAGTTACTTAATTAAAAGAATTTACATCAACAAGAAATAAATAGCGGATATGTGCTTTTATAAAAAAGATGAGATTAACGATCAAAGATCAATCAATTTTTTAATTTATTTTTTTCAACTTTTTTTTCTTTTTTTAAGAACAAAGTAAAATTCAGTAATACAAAAGATAAAATATAGTCAGGCAACTTACTAAATCGAATCTCGACAAAAAAAGGAGTCAATAAAAAGGGTGATTTACAACATTAATGTGGTTATCGAGTTAACATGAATGGGTGATATGAAAAAAATGTGTTAGGATTAACGGGGTTTATTAGGGGTTAATTCAACGGGTAATTTTTGTTAAAGGTTAAGCGGGTTAAATCCTAAGTTACTCTATCTTCTCAATATTTCAATCAATAATGTAGTCTCGACATTTATAACTAAAGAAAGTTCTAAAATAACAAATCAAGTATAAATAAAATAACCTGTAAATTTCTAAATTTCTAGATAATGCTTTAGTTTAGGGAGACAACCTAAATTAATAGTTTCTGAAAAACATCTTAACATGCTTGACTCCAACTAGAATAAATAAAAACACCAAATTAAAAAAAATTAACTTTAATGTTAGGTTTGAGAAAATTACTTCAACACAAAAAAAAAATCTGGGACTATATCACATGCATATATAAAATCTTCCCCATACTTAAGATGTACATTGTCCTTAATGTACAAACAAATATAGTCACAATAAGCAAAATATTGTAAAAAAAGGGAGGAAAAGAACTAAAACTACCTTGAATTTGGATGATCGTGCCGGAATAGTGAAATCTGAGAATGTAAGATAACCTTGAAGGCTTAAAAATATTAGGCATCTCCTCTATCTCAATAATTGCCTGAAATTCAAGCTCAATAAGAATTAACACCCTTACGGAGGTTCACTCAAGCGCTCAATGTGTTTAAGGTTCAAGTAATGTGCACTCAACGGTCGAACAAGAAATGCTTTTGCCATAGGCTTGCTTGAAAATCAAACCTCCACCACTATAAAAATGAGATGACACACCAATCAAGAGGTCTTTACAACGTTGTAATGGAGCTTAGGTTAGGGGTACGAAAAATGTCATAAAAGTTGGTTACAATCGAGAATCGAGTTAATAAGTTACAAAAAATAAACCAGTTGCTGAATTAAAAGAATTTCCATAAAAAAGAACTAAAGAGTGGATACGAGCTTTTATAAAAAAGATGAGATTAAAGATCTAAGCTCAATCGAATTTTTTTCATTCATTTTTTCTTTTTTTAAGAACAAAGTAAAATTCTATAATATAAAAGATAAACTATAGTCAGACAACTAACCAAACCAAATCTCAAAAAAAAAGGAGTCGATAATAAAGATGATTTACAACATTAGTGTGATTTTTGAGTTAACATGAACGAGTGATAAGAAAAAAATTTGTTAGGATTAAGGAGGTTTACTAGGGATTAATTCAACAAGTAAGCTGTGTTAAAGGTTAAACAGGTTAAAGCCTAAGTGACTCTATAATGTCAATTTATCAAATCAATAATGTGGTCTTTACATGTATAACCCAAGTAGGTTCCAAAATAACAAATCAAGTTGACATACTCAAAACCAAAAATAAAATGAGCACGAAAAAAAATAGACTCTATAGGCTCAAAAAGCTCACAAATAATTATGATTTTGATGTCAAACTTGTCAATTTGAAAATTTTAAGATAATGCTTTAGTTTAGGGAGATAACCTAAAATTATAATTTCTAAAAAAATAACTTATCATTCTTGACTCTCTCGTGTCTTAAAGTATAAATAAAAGAATACACAAAAATCCACAAATTATTCCCAACTAAAATCAATAAAAAATCCATATTTTAAAAAAATAATTTTAATGTTAGATTCGAGAAAATTACTTAAATGCAAAAAATAATCCAGGCACTCAACGATTGAATAAGAAATGTTATTACCATAGTCTTGCTTGAAAATCAAATCTCCACCACTATAAAAATGAGATGACACACCAATCAAGAGGTCTTTACAATGTTGTAATGGTGCTTAGTTGAAGGGTACAGAAAAAGTCATAAAAGTTGGTTACAATCTAGAATCGAGTTAATAAGTTACCAAAAATCATTGTTGAATTAAAACGATGTACACCAACAAGAAATAAAGAGTGGATATGAGATTTTATACAAAAGATGTGATTAACGATCGAAGCTCAATCAAATTTTTTTCATGCAAAATTTTCAACTAGTTTTTTTTCCTTTTTTTTGTTTTTTTAAGAAAAAAAAGTAAAATTCTATAATACAAAAGATAAACTATAGTAAGGCAACTAACGAAATCGAATCTTGAAAAAAAGGGAGTCAATAATAAGAGTGATTTTCAACATTAATATGGTTTTCGAGTTAACATGAAAGGGTGATAAGAAAAAAATGTGTTAGGATTAATGGGGTTTACTGTGGGTTAATTCAACGGGTAAGCTGTGTTAAAGGTTAAGTGGGTTAAATCCTAAGTGACTCTATCATCTTAGTATATGCAATCAATAATGTGGTCCTGACATGATAATCGAACTAGGTTCTAGAATAACAAATCAAGTTGACATACTCATGACCAAAAATAAAATGAGTACAAAAAAAATCTATGCTCTATGGGCTTAAAAGCTCACAAAAAATTATGGTTTTGTTGTCAAACTTGTATATTTTAAAATTTCAAGATAATAATTCAAATTAGGGAGAAAACCTAAAATATTAACTTCTAAAAAACAGCTTATCATGCTTGTCTCTCTCGTGTCTTGAAGTTAAATATGTCAATGCACAAAAATCCACAAATTATTCGACACCAAAATTAATAAAAACTCCAATTTAAAAAATATTAACTTTAATGTTTGGTTTTAGAAATTACTTAAACACAAAAAACAATTCAAGGACTATATCACATAAACATATAAATTCCTCTTCAAATTTAAGATGTACATTGCTTTCAATGTACAAACAAATATAATCACAACAAGTAAAATATTGTCAGAAAAGGGAGCTAGAGAATGGAAATTGCCTTGATTTTGGATGATTGTGTTGGAATAGTGAAATCCAAAAACATAAGATAATTTCTAACGCTTAAAAACATCATGCATCTCCCTTATCTTAATAATTATCTAAAATTAAAACTCAATCAGAATTAACACCCTCATAAAAGTTCACTCAAGCTCTCAAGGTGTTTAAGGTTCAAGTAATGTGCACTCAATGGTTGAAAAAGAAATGTTATTACCGTAGGCTTGTATGAAAATCAAATCACCACTGCTATAAAAATGAGATGACACACCAATCAAGAGGTCTTTACAAGGTTGTAACAGGGCTAAGGTTAATGGTACGAAAAAGGTCATAAAAGTTGGTTGCAATTGAAAATTGAGTTAATAAGTTACCAAACAAAAATAAATTAGTTGTTGAATTAAAAGAATTTATATCAACAAGAAATAAAGAGCAAATATGAGTTTTTATACAAAAAATGAGATTAACGATCCAAGGTTAATGAAAATTTTTTTCATTCATTCTTTTCAACTATTTTTTTATGAACAAAGTAGAATTTAGTAATACAAAAGATAAAATATAGTCAGGCAACTTACTAAATCGAATCTCGACAAAGAAGGGAGTAAATAAAAAGGGTGATTTACAACATTAATGTGGTTATCGAGTTAACATGAACGGGTGAAAAGAAAAAAAATGTGTTAGGATTAACGAGGTTTATTAGGGGTTAATTCAACAGGTAAGTTGTGTTAAAGGTTAAGCAAGTGAAATCCTTAGTGACGCTATCATCTTAGTATATCAAATCAATAATGTGGTCTCAACATGTATAATCGAAGCAGGTAACTAGAATAATAAATCAAGTTGACATACTCACAACCAAAAATAAAATGAGCATGAAAAAAATATATGCTCTATAGGCTTAAAAACTCAAAAAAAAAAAGGTTTTGATATCAAACTTGTAAATTTTAAAATTTCAAGATAATACTTCAGTTTAAGGAGACAACCTAAAATAATAATTTCTAAAAAAAAACTTATCATGCTGGACTCTCTCGTGTCTTAGAGTATAAATAATACAAAGCAAAAAAATTCACAAATAACTTTGAACCATAATGAATAAAAACTCCAAATTATAAAAAAATAACTTTAATATTAGGTTTGTGAAAATTACTTAAACACAAAAAGCATTTCAAGGACTATATCACATAAACATATAAAATTCTCCCCACACTTACATTGCCTTCAATGTACAAAGAAATATAGTCATAATAAGCAAAATATCGTAAGAAAAGGGAGGCAAAAAAAAAAACTAAAATTGCCCTAAATTTTGGATGATTGTGCCGGAATAGTGATATTTGGAAACGTAGGATAATCTTTAAGACTTAAAAACATTAGGCATCTCCCTATGCCAATAATTACTTAAAATTGAACTCAACAAGAGTTAACACTCTTACAAAGGTTCAATCAAACATTCAAGGTGTTTAAGGTTCAAGTAATGTGCATTCAACGATCAAACAAAAAATGTTATTACCATAGGCTTGCTTGAAAATCAAATCTCCACCACTATAAAAATGAGATGACACAACAATCAAGAGGTCTTTATAAGGTTGTAATGGGGCTTTGGTTAAGTGTATGGAAAATGTCATAAAAGTTGGTTGCAATTGAGAATCGAGTTAATAAGTTAACAAAAAAAATGAATTGTTGAAATGAAAAAAATTACATCAATAAGAAATAAATAGCAGATATGAGCTTTTATACAAAAGATGAGATTAATGATTCAAACTCAATCGAATTTTTTTATTCACTTTTTTCAACATTTTTTCAATTTTTTAAGAATAAAGTAAAATTCAGTAATATAAAAGATAAAGTTGTGTTAAAGGTTCAATGTGTTAAATCGTAAGTGACTTTATCATCTAAGTATATCAAATCAATAATGTGGTCTCGACATGCATAACCAGAACAAGTTCTACAATAACAAATCAAGTAGACATACAAATTTCTAGATAATGCTTCAGTGTAGGGAGACAATCTAAAATAATAATTTCTAAAAAACAACTTATCATGCTTGATTCTCTTGTGTCTTAAAGTATAAATAAAATAATGCACAAAAGTCCACAAATTATTCTCAAACAGAATAAATAAAAACTCCAAATTTTAAAAAAAGATTAACTTTAATGTTGGGTTTGAGAAAATTACTTAAAAACAAAAAACAATTTAAGGAGAATATCATATAAACATATAAAATCTTCCCCACACTTAAGATGTAAATTTCCCTCAATGTACAAACAAATAGTCACAATAAGCAAAATATCTTAAGAAAAGGGAGGAAGATAATTGAAACTACCATGCATTTGAATGATTGTGTCGAGATAGTGAAATCTAGAAACGTAGGATATCCTAAATTAATTATATGGTTCCGTGCATTCTAATAAGAAAATAAACAAAGATAAATGAAGATAAAGAGTTGAAAAAAATAGAAAATAGGAAAAAAATATAATGTCACACCCCAAAATTGGGCCTAGTAGTTTTGAGGGTGATTTAAGGATTTTGGCTCGGAATGGGTTCGAAAATTTAGAATTATGGAAACTCAAAATTATTTTCAACTATAGCTTTTTGAAATTCAAATCAAATTTTGAAAATAATGTAGAAAATACTTCCAATTTAAAAAGAGGATTATTTTGTAAAAGTGTTAATTTAAGAGTAGTTTTAAAGCAAATATACCAAGTTCTAAAATCAGCCTATTTCCCCCATTTTAGCCTACTTTTGACGTTTAAAAAAGTGAAGAGAAATATTCTTCATCTTTTTCTTGTGCTGCCCATTAGGAAAGAAAATCCCTAAACTTTTTCCTTCAATTTCTGGTCTTCATTACTCCAATCTCTTGTTTTTTGTCATATTCCAAACATTAAACTTCTCTAGAATTACAAAAAGAGCATAAAGAACACTATTGATTTTGCTATTGATTAACGTGTGGGTTTTCTTATATTTACACCAATCATTCATTTTTTCCTCAATCAAGGTAATGTTTTGATTTCCTAATAGTTTTTGATGTAATCTAGCCATTTTAATCAAGTTTTTATTCATTGAATCAAAAGTTTTGAATAGATGTCGAAATTTGGGTCGTTAATGGTTTAATTTGTGATTTTGAATGAAATCAATGTTTCAAAGTGTTTTTCAACTTGTTTTAAAGTGATTAGCAGGTTTCTAAACTCTCCTTAAAGGTTCATTAAAAGATTCTAAGTTTCTATTGAGTTTTCATGAATATGGCCATTGTATGTCAAAATTTTGGAACCATGATTCTGAGTAGTTTAAAGTGGTTTGAAGGTTAGGAATCATTGTTAGATAAATAATTAGTTGATTGCAATTTATTTTAGGCAAAAGGGAATGAGTAAAGATTAAGATATTTGAGTTAAAAATTTACAAGTCAAAAATTTCAATTCTAAGAGGAAGGAACCTTAAACCTACATTTTTGATTGTTTGGGTGTGTCTATAGCTATAAATTAATTATGTTTGTTGTGTGGATAATTTTGGTGAAGATTCAGAACCGTTGGAGTCTTCGACGAGTAAGGCAAAAGGAAAGGGGAACTAGTTTAGGCTTTACGCGACTAGGCAAAAGTGCAAACAGTGAGTGTTTGGAGTTGCTTCTTGTAGACACGATTCATAGTGTTAATCGAGAGCTTAGGGATAAACTAAATCCATATCCTATGTTCCGAGTGTAAGATTTCTTATATCCCTCGTTTAATTTGCAAAGTATGTAATTGTGTGAAATGGATTGAATATTAAGTTGTGATAATGTGACATGAGATATATATTGTGATAGCTCTTGGGAATGTGTTAGTTGTGACAGTGTTGATGTTTAGTTACCGATATAAGTTTATAGTGAAAGTGTGTAGAAAATAGTAAGTACATATGTGTTAAATTATGGAATGTGATGCTTATGTGACAGGTAAAGTAAGTGAATATTGGTATGTTGTATGTGATAATCTGCATTATAATGCATTCTTATGTGAATGAACATATGGTGACTCAGTGAACATAGTTGTGGCACTTAAAGTGCAATTAAATGTGAATCCGATAAGTGTGCTATGTGTACAAATTGTAATGTGAATTGATGTTTATAAACAGAGATTAAATGCATAAGAACAATAATTAAATGTGTGTATTTACGGATACTTTGGCCTTGTGATCTTGTGAAACCGTTGGATATAGTTGGCATGCTATAGGATTGTGAGTACTCACCGTTGTGTTTTGTGATTCGGGCATTGAAGCCCCGGAATAGATTGGAGGGATAAGGGAATGTCAAGCCAAGATCCATTCACCGGGATATGTTGGTGTGTTGGAGTGTGTTTAGCTTTATGCTATACTTATGGGATATGCTAGACTCTTTGAGTCATTGGTGTGATGGAGATCATCCAATGTGTGGTGATAGAGCCCACTTTTATGTTTCATGTTTCCAAGTTGCCAAATTATCAATAATTAATATATGAAAATGTTATATGTAAATGTATGCGAATATATAACCTGGACTTGTAGGTCATTAAAGTATGAATGCGTTGTTTTGTCTTGATAAATTATCGTTAAATGAATTATATATATACAAGTTAAGTGTAATTGCATGTGAGAGTAGATGTTAGTTTCATGATTTAATTTAGCGTGAATATGTTATTTTGACTTAGTTAGAATATGGTTGTGAATGTGTGGTAGTATGCTCTTGTTTAACCTTTGATGTTGTGTATACTTTGTGGTTATTCCGACATTCACTAAGCTTGTTTAAGCTCACCCACTCTTTCTAAACATAGCAAATATTGAGAATTGACGGTGTGAGCAGTGCAAAAATTCCAAGGAAGTGATCCAAGTTAGGCTTAGTAAACTGAGTAGGCGACGTTATTATTCTTTTATACTGTGGAAATAAGGGCAATGTGGCTAGAATGTTGGCTGGATATGCATATTATGTCTTTGATGTTTTGATATGTTCATAGACTTTTAGGTTTTGATGGATGTTTATCATTATTCTATTGGTTTTTATTTGGTTAGAATATTTATGGTTGAGAGGTTGATTTAGAACTATAATTATAGACATTTTGATGCTGGATGATGTGTTAGTTGATACATGTTGAATGGTAAACGTTTGATTGTGTATTATGCCCTGTTATGTTGTAATTTTTGCTATTTTATATAGAGGTATCAATAATCAGGGCTTTAGTATCGATACCTCCATGTTGAAACGAATTTGCAGGAAGTCAGTAGCTTAATTTGGTACCGATAACCAATCACGAGTATCGATACTCGATGTGAAAATACTGGTACCTTTGCCCATGTATCAATAAAATGCTTTCATTTAAAATTTGACAGAATGTTATTTTGGTTTGAATTTTCTTACTAGTATTGATACTTATCTTCTAAAATATCGATACCTGTGATGGCGTATCGATACCTACGTGGGTTCTTTATAATTTTATCAAATGGTCCTTAAGCATATTTTTAAATTATGTCTAATGTTGACTAAGGTATGTTAAGCCTTTTTAAATGTTGTCTAAGGTGTTTAAGACTCATTACTCCTCTAAATATTTGAAAATGACGATGCTTGCATATATTTGGGACAGTGTGAATATGTATGAGTTTGATGTTTGATGTAGCGTCCTGTTACTAGGGCCCGACGACCGAGCTGGGTATAGGGTGTTACATATAACAATAAAGTGCGTAAAAAAATAAAATAAAACATATAAATCTGAAAAATAAAATAAAAAAAATAACAATAAAAATAAAGATAGTTCAGGGGACTTTTGGGTTCATGACAGCGGCAAAGATAAAGCACTAGTTAGGGTTTGGGTTTGTTGAAATGAGTAGGAAAGAAACAAAAGAAAAAAAAACAAAAAAACCTAGCTTTAGAATAGGGTACATGACTATGTGCCAGACCATGAAGGGCACACGACCGTGTATCTCTCTAAGGTCATGTGGCCTATTAAAAACTTTTTAAAATTTGTTTTAGTGTTCACAAGACCTAGGGGCTGGGACATGTCTGTGTGTTTAGGTCGTATGCACCACACAGTCATGTCGTCAGACCTTATGAATCCATTCAGACCGTGTGTGTCAAAAGAAAATTGAAAAATTGGCTATAGTATTCACACAATCCATGACATGCCCTTGTGTCTAGGCCATGTGTACCACAATCCATGACATGCCCTTGTGTCTAGGCGTGTGTGTCACATGGCCATGTCGTCTACTTCAGACCGTGTGGACCATTTTTAAAAAAAATTATTATTATTAAATGTACTAAGCATGCTACATAATTAAATGTAAATAAAAACTAAAACAAAACAAAAAAAACTTGAGTTACCTTTCGGGAAGTGCTTGCTTAAAGTTGAAGCTCGACTTCCCTTTTCAAGCTCATGGTTAATTCTTATTTTGGAGCCGGAGCTTCTCTCTCTCATTATCCATATCACCACCAAAATAAAGTTTGAGTTGATGACCATTTACCTTGAATGTGCCATAACTAGAGTGTGTTACCTCAATGGTTCCATTTGGGAATACGTTCCGTACCACAAATGGGTTCGACCATCTTGACCTAAGCTCTTTAGGGAACATTCGTGAATCTAAATTGTCTAGCAGAACTTTGTCTCTCACTTTGAATTGGTTTATCCTCTTTACATGAACACGGTGGTGTTTCTTTTTTTTCTTCTTTGAACGTTCTCGGGTTCTCATCAACCTTTGTTCGCCATTCATCTAATTCATTGATTTGTACCATTCTCTCTTCACTTGTCCTTTGATTTCTATCACCTTGAACATGATGCAATTCTAAAATGATTTCATGAGTGCTTTCCTGTAAAGAACATTGAGTAGCATGATTACTAGCATCAACAGAATAAATAGTATTATCTCGCTCATTAGAAACTCTCATAGCATCACGTGCTTAAAGAGTAACCTCTTCATCATTTACCATCAACACAAGTTCACCATTACCCACATCAATAATAGTTCTAGCCATGGCTAAAAATGGTCGACCTAAGATCATGGGTACCTCAATATCCTCATCCATGTCCGATAGAGTGAAATCAACAGAGAATATGAATTATCGACTTTAACAGGTACATCCTTAATAATAACCCTAGGATACTTAATTGATCTGTCAACTAATTGAATACTCATCCTAGTGGGTTTTGGTTCCCCGAGACCAAGTTGTTTGAACATTTTATAAGGCATTAGATTTATACTAGCACCCAAATCAGCCTAAGTTTTTCTACATTTAAGCTACCAATAAAACAAGGAATAGTAAAACTCCCTGGATCTTTAAGCTTGGTGTGTAGTTTGTTATGGAGAATGGTCGAACACTCCTCATTGAGCTCCACAGTGGACAGTTCATCTAACTGCCTTTTATTTGTTAATAGCTTCTTTAAAAATTTTGTATACTTTGGGATTTGTGGAAGGGCTTCAACAAATGGTTAGTTAATATGCAATTTTTTAAAAGTTCAAGAAATTTACCATATTGGTCGTCCATGCAGTATTTCTTCAAATTTGCGGGATATGAAATTGGTGGTTTTTATTCTCTAAGCACCGACTTATGCTCTTTCTTGCATTTCTCAACCACATCAATTTTCTCAACAGCTTCTAGATTTAGCTTCTTTTCAGACTTGGCTAACGCCTTTGCACTTCGTACAATGATTGCGTGGACTTGCTTCTTTGGGTTGGTTTTAGCGTTACCAGGTAAATTGCCTTGTTGTCTTTGAAACTAATTTAGCAAGTTGACTAATATGATTCTCAAGGCCCTGAGTAGATGCCTACTGATTCCTCAAAGTTGTTTCAGTGCTTCGGAATCTAGTTTCTGACACTAAAATAAATTTAGTCAAAATCTCTTCCAGATTCGACTTCTTTTCTTGATGATTCCTCTATCCTGGATTATAATTGTTGTTGTAGGGGTTGTTCTGAGGTCTAGAATTATTACCCATAAAGTCGACTTGCTCATGCTCCATGTTAGACTTGATGGGCAAACATTTTGGATTGACCATCCCCACTCCAGTTGCATCGCATTGCATTACTGGATTCACCTATTTATTGAAAATCAAACCAACAATCTTTTTATTCAACGCTTCCACCTGACTTGCCAACATAACAACTACATCTATATTAAAAACACTAGCTACCTTAGTGGGTTTTGTTCTCATAACTTGTGACTGATAGTTATTCGGTGTCATCCCCTCAATAAATTCTTGTGCTAGCTTAGGTGTCTTATTATTCAGTGTTCCACCAACTGTTACATCAATTATCTTCCTAGTCGAGGGATTCAAACCGTTGCAAAATATTTGAACTTGTAACCACAAAGGTAATCCATGATGCGAAAACCTTCTCAAAAGATCTTTAAATCTCTCCCATGCATCGTACAGTGTTTTAAGCTCAAATTGAGAAAAAGAAGATATATCATTCCTCAACTTAGCTGTTTGGCCGGTGGAAAATACTTCAATAGAAACTTCTCAATCATCTAAGCCCAAGTAATGATGGAACCATGTAGAAGTGAGTTGAACCACTTTTTTGCCTTGTTTATCAAAGAGAATGGGAACAACTGTAAGTGTATGTCATCATTAGTAGTACCATTTATCTTAAATGTGTCGCAGACATCCAGAAAGTTAGCTAAATGAGCTTTCAGATCTTTATCTTGCAAACCATCAAACTGAACATATTGCTATTTGAATTGTGTTTGACTTAATCTCAAAATTGTTTGCAGCAATAGTTGATATGACAGTACTTGATTCAACCCCAGTTAGAGTGGGTTTAGCATAGTCATACATAGTTCGAGAAGCAAGGTGTGCAGGAAGTTGCGGATTAATAGGATTATTATCCATATCCACAGTAATGTCCTTTTGCTCTTGTTTGTTTATTAAAATATGTTGACTTTGCGTTGCTTCTCTAACCTCTCTCTAATTCCCACGAGTAATTTTTTCGATCTCACTATAAAAAACTAATGGTTCCAATGGGTTGCCTCTAATCATAAACCAAGGGAACCTGTAAGAATGAAACGAAAGAAAAATTAGAATTTAAAAATTAAATTAAAAAATATTAATATTAAAATAAAAAATGGCTAAATTAATAGAAATAAAGTTTTCCTAATATTTTAGTCCCCTAAAAAGTTGCCAAAAACTTGATGCGTCGTGAAGTTAATTAAAAATTTGACTAAGGTAAATGCACCTATCAATTAATAGTATAGCTACGGTGAGAAATATATTGTTGCATGAAGACTAAATGTACTAGTAATTACTATCTTTCTATTATTTAACCGAATAATTCGAGTGATTGATTAAAACTAAAATGAACTAAATTAATTAACTAATGAACATGGAAAAGAATAAAACACGAAAATAATTGATTAACAACCAAGAACTGAAACAGTACCCAGGAAAGAACTCATTTAGATTTCATCTGCCACTATCAATTTAAATTATGCAATTTCTTTTACTTAACACCTTGATTTGTAGAAATGCCTAAATTATGCTAATATCTCTTTCGAGCATAAGAACAACTTATTCTAGGTTGATTAATTAAAATATCTTTCTAATTAAAACCCTTATTATCACATTAACTTGTGCTATAGATTCCCTATTAGATCTAACTATAATATGATAGATTTATGTTGTCCTATTTCTAGGATTGCATGCAACTCCACTCAATTACACAAAATCTACTCTTAAACAAGGTCTAGTCAACCTCCGATTTAAGCACATCTGTCACATCCCAAAATTCTATTAAGTGTTATTAATTCATGAACAATCTTGAGATGTGGCGTAGTGGTTAAGTTGTTTAAGTAACTCCTAAATGACCCAAGTTCTAGTCTTCATAGCATCAATAATTTTGTATAATTTCATGCAAAAATTTGGTCAACTTTCCCATGCAAAACTGTCCAACCATAAGCATGTAACTTCTATTTTTTATTTTGTTTTGTAACCCCATATTTTAAAATTTCAAAAGGTGAAACTTCTAGAGAAATTGTGCTTAATTCTCCTTAACACTCTTGTCTCCCCTCATGAATACTTTGTTGGGAGTTTACTTTTGGTGACGGTTCACTCCTTCCCCTCCCACTCTTTCATTTGTTTTCTGTTCACAACAATTTTCTCTCTTTTCTCCTCCTTCTCCTCCTCATTGTGCAACCCAAATTGGTTGCTCCTCATTACTTTTTTCTTTCATTTTTGCTTAATTTTCCAACTTCAAATTGAAACGCCATCCAACAACTACCATATCACCACACAACAACAACCATATAACAACCATACAACCACCTAATCACTACCATTGAACCACCTTATACCACCTATAACGCCCTGAATTTTGGGCCTAGGAGAATGGGCTTTGAGAGTCGGAGCAATTGGATTTTTATTGCGTGAGAGGTTATCACCAATTACATGTTTGCTATATTGACTAAGTGATTTTGGAGTGTTAAGGGGGTTTCTAGAAATTTCTGGGATCAAGTTATGGTATAGGAAAAATTTTGGGTTTTTAGCCTTAGGGGAGCTTTGACTTCAGGTAGAAAGTCTTTTAAAAAAATGGGGATGAGATATGATACAAGGAAGCTTGTGGTCTAGTGGTAAGGTGGCGTCATGGGGGTGGCAAGGAGGTCCAGGGTTTGAGTGTTGGCATGGTGTTTTGTTGGGTATTTATTTTGCATCTTTGGACAACCAGTGGTTGAGTTGGAATTGAACTCTAGAGGGGAGAGTTGGAACTGGTCAAATAAGAAAATTCAGGAGGGGATCTTGGAGCAAATCGTGGAGAAAATCAAGGGGATGTGGTTGGTTGGGGAGTTGGAGCCGAAATGGGACTTTAGGTAAGCTTGGAATTGGTTTTGAAAAGGGTAGGGAGTAGTGCCGAATTATTTTTGGCTATTTCAGCTCTTGGTGTTTTCTTTTGGAAGCCGAATCTTTATTTTCTCTCAAGTGATAGTTCTCTAGTCTTCTCTTTCTCCTTAAAGATTGAGAACAACCCTCTTACTTTCCTCAAACATCTCTTTTTTTTTCTTCTAAGTAGTGGCCGAATGTTTCTCTCTTCTAAAATCGATTATAATCCTTTGTTCTCCTCAATTATCTCTTTGTTCTTATTCTAAAGTTTGGCCGATTAACAATCCTCTGCTATTCAGTTTTCATTGTGGATTTACATCTCTATGTTTTTTTTCTCCTTTGCATCTCTTGAAGCCGTTCTTGAGTTAGCAAGCAATCTCAGTGAAGCGATAAGTGAAGGTGACTTATTCTTGTTGTTCTAATCTTTTTCAAGGCACCCTACTGGGGTGCTATTTAAAAGCCGAAGGTTTTTATTCCTCTATCTCATTATCGACTTTCCTCTTTGTTGATTGTTAGGTACGGTGTTAGCAAAGGTTGGGTGTGGTTAAGATCTCTCGATCATCATTTGTTGGAAGAAAGGGATTCAACAAGGAATCATGGGTAAGGCCGTATGTAGATCTTTGACGGGGCGTATGTTTTCTTTGAGGCTAACATTTGAATAACTCTAGTTATTGGATATTAGTAATAGATAGACTGTGTTTGTGATTCAGATCTTTTCGCAAGGAAGTGAGCATGTTTCGTAACCAACCGATCTACAAAGGGATAAACCTATTTGAACAAGGCTCGAGGCTCATGGTCTGAGTGTGGCTACTCAAAAAGGTGTGTACACACCACACACACTAGGAATCGGTAAAGGCCGAAATCTTGAAATGGCGAAAGTTTGGCAATGGTAGCCACACGAGCGTACGAACACTCGCGTGGAAAGATGATACGATGACAGAGGCCCCATGAGCGATCTCATGGACTTGGACCACTTTTTAGCCAAGTGGGTCGAAATGGGCCATATGGCCCCGTGGGCCCGACACGGGTGAAATGCATGGATGGATAGAAATTAACGAGCCGGTCATGTTGTCCACATGGCCAAGGGCAGATTTGGGCTAAGTGGGCCACACGAGAGTGTGGGCTCTACTTGGGCCACATATTGGGCTTTTGGGCTCTAGTGTATTATTGGTTGCTAGGGTGACATAAGACGCACTGAATGATTGTAGGCTTGGTAATAGCCGATTTGTGTACTGGGGCTCATATTGGTAAACGACCGTTATGCCCTAAAATGCAAAATGTCTAAAATACCCCAATATGGTTTATGATCAATTTTGTATGCTATTTCGTATGCCATTAATGATATGTTGCATCTTACATATGATACAATGCTGCATGGGTTGGGATCATTGATTGGAGGAAGTATTGATCCACCAATGGCTTTTAGCCAATTATGTGATTGGCAGCTCTGTTGCGTTTTTGGTTAGTGTCGCAATCGGTGCTACATTGGAGTGTAGGGATGGGTGGGTCGATTAAATCCCCACAGGAGTGTAGGGTTGGATAGGATACGAAGTGCAGGGTTGGATTGGGCATTGTGCATTGCATACCTTGATATAATGGTTGATATGGGCTCCGGCCCAACCTAGGCTGTTTTGGGCTAAGGCCTAATTACTACTGTTATTGAAAGGGCTTAGACCCAGATTGATGTGATAATTGTTTGTTGACTTCTAGGGGTTGTATACACTGAGTTTCCATAAACTCACCCCATTTCTAACTGTCTCAGGTAATCTTCAGTGAGGGGCGGTTCGACGTATCGGGAGACTCAGAGGGGGCCACACTGCAAGCAACTACATTTTAGTATTCTAAACTACTTTAATTTACTCACCTTTTCTTTCATTTGGGTTTAATTGTAATAAGGTCTTTCTCTGGTTATTATTTTAATTTTGGATTTTTAGCTATTACAATTTATATCTACTGGAAGTAGAACACGGTTTTTGCCAAAACAATAACTGTTTTCTAACACTACATTTTTCGCAACTCAATCTTTTAAATATCATGTTTTTGTAAATCATTTGTTTAAAATTATGCTTCCGCAACAATAAGGTGTTGAAGGTAACAACTTTTCTTAAATAAACCTAGATTGAAAATAAACAAACGCAAACTGAGGTTTTGTACAAGTTTTAAATGGAAAAAAGGTTTGAAATTTCAAGAAGGGTTTTCAATGAAAACATGGTTTTCGAAAAACACTTTAATGTGACATGCCAAATTCGAGCCTAACTTCTAGGTCGGTTTGGGGTGTTACACCACCACACGACCACCACATCAAAATTGTATAATCACTCTAGTACCATCATCTAAAAATCGATTTCTTTATTTTTTTTTCTCTTTTTTTTCTATTTCTTTTGATAGTCACTTAGAAGATTTTAATACTTCTCCATTGCCAAAAATTTAAAGTTCCTCTTAGATACTTCTTCAACTTTTGACAAATTTGTCAATATTTTGATCCTCACACAAACTCAAGCATTCAACTTTAGAAGTGTTTATCTTGGATCATCTTGGAATAAAGGAGTGCAAATCAAAGTTCATATTCTCTTGGATTGGAAGTGATCAAGAATTAGTAGGATTTGCAATTCAAATTGCAAAATGTATGCATTGTATACAAGTTGAATATGTAAGGAATTGACTATAAATTATCAATCTATTATACAAATGAAAGCATAATGCTTTTGTTATTTCAAGTGAGTGACTTTGTGGTTTTAAGGTAAGTTATTCTTACTTGAGTTTGTATGATAAGATGTGATAAATATTGTTATGTATTGAAAAATACTTTCTAATCTCATGTTGTGCAAAAATCATGGTTATTTGATTATCTTGATAACATGGATTACCATGAATACTGAAACTTATATGTACATGAAAGCATGATTATCATGTCTACTGATTTGCTATGTGGTTTGTTGGCTATGATGCATTACATGGGGTTTGAACATGTGTAAGGAGGAAGATGTGGCAGTAATAATATGCAAATTTGGTGGTTTATCCACAACCTACATGTTTTGACAGCTTGTTTGTGAATTTGGTGGCCTTGTCCACATATATGTTGTTGTGTTATGGATCGATGAGTTCTGGGGAACTTCTTTTGGTGTGTAGCAGTGATGAGTAGGATGTTTTAAAAGAAATTGCATAATGGTTTTATCAAAATTGCATTGCCATAATCATGTGCATAAAAGATCTAATTTTGTATATTATTTATGTGTTTATTGATATTTAATTTGTTATATAATTCACACCGAGCTTTTTAGCTCACTCTTTATTTTCTTAAACTTTTTAGATGATTCACGAGTGTAGGACTTGGATTCAACATATGGAAGGGTCTCTCGGATGAAATATTTTATAAAATGGTTAATAAAATTTTTTAGGTTCTTATTTTCGAGATTGGACTATTTATGGGTTGTTTTTACTTATATTTTTTAAATTGCCAAGCATGCATGATTGATGAACTTATAAGTGTTTTAAATTGTTGTTATCAAATATTTTAATGATTTTATCTAATTTTTAATAAACTTATAAACTTACATTTTATCTCTAAGTATTTTCGAAGTCCAGTGCGAAATAATTTACCAAAATCATTTTTAAGAAAGATTTAAAATTGATGTTGCAAATTATTTATTTTAATAATATAAGACGATAAATTGATAAAATAATGAAATTTTCAAATATTTATGTTTTAATAAATATTATTCAAAAACTAAATTATTTAGTATTTAAATTTGAAGTTTTCACAAAAACGACTTTAACATAGTTGTTTTGAACAAGTAAAAGTTTTTCAATGGATTTAATGTGGCTTTCGAAATTTGGCCATAACATTTAGATCGGGTTTGGGGGGGTTACATTTAGTGGTATCAGAGTCGAGTTTAAAACTCAAACTGTGGATTCTAAATCGGGTTTGCATGCATGTTTTAAATAGTATTTTAAAACATATATATTATTGTTAAATTTAAAAATAAAATTTTTGAAAATCCGAGACTCCGATGCTGATTCCTCTTTAGAGATGTACATATTTAGAGTTAGACTGAAAACTTATGCTATAAAATTCTTGATCATAAGATTTTAAGTACATTTGGGTACTAAAGAATATATTTGAAACTAAATATTCTCATAAAGCATTAGGTAGAATGAATAACCGCGGAGTACAAACTTGTGGAGCATGTCGTCGTGCGGCTCAAGTTGAGTCATCTACTACTCAAGTACCTACACCGGACCTTGGTGTCAATCTTAATGAGAATGATCTTGCTATGGATAATGCGAGTCAGGAGCCTAAAGAATTTGCTATGAGAAAGTTAATCTTGACCCTGTTGGTGGTGCTATATCTAAAGCTTTATTGAGAATGTTGCAGCGAGTTGTTGCCGCCCAAACTGGTATTGGGGGTCATAAATCTGTAATGGAGAGGCTTCGATCTAATGGAGCCAAGTTGTTTAGGGGATTTGCTGAGACGACCCCTACAGTAGATGAGTATTGGATGACAGCTACAAAAAGAATTCTAGATTATTTGGATTGTATCCCAGAATAGAAACTGAAAGGTATGGTGTCACTTCTTAGAGATGAGGCCTATTGCTGGTGGCAATCCATTGTTTAGGGTACCCAAGCTGAAAGGATAACTTGGGAGTATTTTTAAAATGTATAGTACATAGGCAAGAGATATGTTGAAGCTCGTAGGCTCGAGTTGGTCAAGCTGAAATAAAGGGATAAGATAGTGTCGAAATACGAGGCAAAATTTTTGAGATTAAGTTGTTATGCATGGGGGATGATAGCTTTCAAGCATGAGACATGTGTAAGGTTTGAGAATGGGTTGTGATACAATTTGAAAGTCTATGTTGCTATATTGCAGGAGAGGTTTTTTGAGACCTTGGTAGACAAGGTTAAGATTCTAGAAGAGGTAAAAGGTGTTGAACGTGAAAGAAGAGATAATATTAAGACTCTGGTTAAAAGATTTGGCTTAGGTAGTCCTAACCCGCGTCCTCTGAAGAGAGCCAAGGATAATAGACCGCAACAGAACTCAATTGCTATTGGTACTTAAGACAAGACTCAAGATTGTGCTCATTGTAGAAAACATCATCAAGGGGAATGTTGGAGAAAATTAGGAGCATGTTTGAGATGTGGACCTTTGGAGCATTAGATTAAAGATTGTCCGCGTATGGTATAACAGAGGCAAGCATTGCAGGCAAAATAAAATTAGAATCAAAGGGGATGAGGTAATAACAAGACTAATAATACGGGGCAAAAAGCATCTAGTCAGGGTATAAATCGGACAAAACGAAGACAGCCTGGCTTGGTTTATGCAGTAAGGCGCAAAACGGGCCGTGATGTAGCTGATGTCATCGTAGGTACTTTTACAGTTAATTTTGTACAATACTTTGCCTTGATAGATATAGGTTCTACTCATTCATACAATGCCTACTTTATGTTTGATAAATTGGGAATTAAGGTAAAGATACTGTTAGTATTGTTTCTAAGGCTAGTCCTCTAGGGCAATTTATCATGGTGAATAAAATTTATAGACGATGTCCAATAGAAGTTTAAGGTGAAACATTTCCAACCAATTTGATAGCATTACAATTTAATGAATTTGACTTAATCTTGGGAATGGACTGGTTGGTTGAACACCAATTAGTTTAGATTGTGCTTTAAAAAGAGTTTCGCTGAAGACGACAGTGGAAAGGAAATTGTGTTTGTAGGGGAGCATAGAGATTACTTGTCAAATGTAATATCTGCTATTATTGTTGAGAGAATGGTTAGAAAAAAATGTGAGGCATATCTAGCTTATGTTCTAGATACTAGTTTTAGTAGGTCTATTTTGAACAACATTTACACTGTAAAGGAGTTTCTGGATGTTTTTCTAGAGGAATTACCTGGGTTACTACTAATCGTGAAGTTGAATTTGGAATCGAACTATTAACAAGTACAGCTCTGATGCCCATTTCTCCCTATCACATGGCACCAAAAGAGCTTAAATAACTCAAGATTCAGCTTTAAGAGCTTCTAGATCGTGGGTTCATTCGACCAAGTGTTTCACCATGGGGTGCACTGGTATTGTTTGTCAAGAAGGAGGATGGTTCTATGAAGATGTATATTGATTATAGACAATTAAATAAGTTGGCCATCAAGAATAAGTACCTCTTACCTAGAATCGATGATTTGTTCGATCAATTTCGAGAAGCGAAGGTGTTCTCCAAGATTGGTGCCGAGGTACTATGAGCTCAAAGTAAAATAATTGGTTGTGCCCAAGATTGCATTTAGGACTCGGTATGGTGATTATGAGTTCTTAGTAATACCTTTCGTTCTTATGAATGCTCCACCTACATTTATGGATATGATAAATCGAGTGTTCCAATAATATCTCAATTATTTTATTGTTGTCTTTATCGATGATATCTTAATCTACTCCAAGATTGAATCTAAATTTAGCAAGTGTGAGTTCTAGCTTAAGAAGGTTATCTTTCTAGGTCATGTGGTGACTGTCGAAGGTATTCGTATGGATCCTAAGAAGATTGAAGCTATTTTGGAGTGAAAATAGCCTAGGAATGTGTCTGAGATTCAAAGTTTTCTTGGTTTGACAGGCTATTATCAGAGATTCATTGAGGGGTTTTCTTTGGTTACTGCTCATTTAACAAAATTTTTGAAGAAGAATGCTCCATTTAAATGGTCTGATGATCAGCAAGCTAGTTTTGAAAAACTTAAGACTATGTTGACTCAAGCACCTGTACTGATTCAACTTGAGTTTGAAAAGGATTACGTTGTTTATAGTGATGCGTCACATACTGGTCTTGGATGTGTATTGATGCAAGAGGGAAATGTGGTAGCTTGTGCTTCGAGACAACTCAAGTCACACGAGCGTAATTATCGAACTCATGGCTTGGAGCTAGCAGCTGTGGTATTAGTGCTCAAGATTTGGAGGCATTATCTCTACAGTGAGAAGTGTATTATTTACATGGATCACAAAAGTCTTAAGTGTCTACTCACTTAAAAAGATATGAACTTAAGACAACATAGGTGGATTTAACTGCCCAAGGATTATGATTGTACCATTAAGTACCTTCTTGGTAAGGCTAATGTGGTAGTTGATAAATTGAGTCGAAAGGTGATGATTGAACTTAGAGTTATGTTTGCAAGACTGAGTTTGTTCAAATATGGTGGTATTTTGGCAGAATTGCAAGTGAAGCCCATGTTAATTGTTGAAATTAAAGAAAATCAACCTCTCGATATTTCTTTCTACCTTACTTCAAGCAGGTTTAGGATGGTTCAACGACTGATTTTAGGTTTAACTCTGATGGAGTTCTTTGCTTTAGAGGAAGATCTTGTGTACTGAATGATAATGAGTTGAGGCAATTTATTCTCCGAGAAGCTCATAGTAGTCATTATGCTATCCATCCTGAAGGAAATACGATGTATCATGATTTGAGATAGTTTTATTGGCGTGAGGTGACTGAATTTTTTGCTAAGTGTTTGACTTGCCAAGAACTAAAGGCTGAACATCAACTTCCTTCTAGTTTGTTACAACCCATTAAGATTCCTTAGTGGAAGTGGGAACGTATCACTATGGATTTTTTTAGTAGGTTTCCATTGACTCCACTAAGAAAGAATTTGTGTGTGTGGTTGTGGATAGGTTCACTAATTCGGCCTATTTTCCACCAGTACATATTGATTATTTTCTTCAAAAGCTTGCAAAGTTGTATATTTTTTAGATCATACGATTACATAACATACTTGTGTCAATTATTTCAGATCGGGATCATCAATTTACATCTTGATTCTAAAAGAATTTACATGAAGCTCTTGGCACTCATTTGGATTTCAACACTGCTTATTATCCGTAGTCTGATGGGTAATCCGAACGGGTTATTCAAATTCTCAAGGATATGTTGAGAAGTTGTGTCATCGATTTTCAAGGAAGTTTGGAGGATCATCTATCATTGGCTGAGTTCACATACAAAAACAATTTCCAATCAAGCATTCAGATGGCTCCTTATAAAGTTTTGTATGGTCGTAAGTGTCAAACTCCATTGTGTTGGACTGAGTTAGATGAAAGAAAAATTTTGGGACCTAACCTGGTTCAAGAGACTAAAAGTATAGTTAAGTTGATACAAGAAAGATTGTGAGCAACTTTCGACAGTCAGAAATCATATACTGATCTTAAAAGGGAGGATAGTTAGTATTGTGTAGGGGGTCAAGTCTTTTTAAAGCTATCTCCATGGAGAAAGTTTTTGAGGTTTGGAAAAAAAAGAAAATTGAGCCCAAGGTTTATTAGGCCATCTCAGATTCTGAAAAGAGTTGGACTAGTGGCTTATTAGTTGGAGTTACCACCAGAGTTGTATCGTATCCACAATGTTTTTCATCTCTCTATGTTGAGAAAGTACTATTCAGATCCTTCTCACATGTTTAATGTAGAAGAAATTGAAGTTAGATCAGATTCGTCTTTTGAGTAGGAACTAGTGAAAATTTTAGATTGTGATATTAAAGTTTTGATTTGAAAAAGAAAATACCTTTGGTCAAGGTTCTGTGGTGGAATCATGGTTCTAATGAAGCCACATGGGAGCCACAAGATTCTTTTCGACAATAATATCCTCATTTTTTTGAATTGGGTAAATGTCGAGGATGAAATTTATTTTAAGGGGGTAGAGTTGTCATATCCCAAAATTCTATTGAGTGTTGTTAATTCATGAACAAGCTTGAGAAGCGGTGTAGTGGTTAAGTTGTTTAAGTAACCCCTAAATGACCCAAGTTCTAGTCTCTATAACATCAATTATTTTTTATAAATTCACGTAAAAACTTGGTCAACTTTCCCCTGCAAAATCGTCCAGCCATAAGCGTGTAACTCATATTTTTATTTTTTTTGTAATCCCTTATTTTAAAAGTTAAAAAGATATAACTCCTAGAGTAATTGTGCTTAATTCTCCCTAACACCTTTGTCCCTGCTCATGAATGTTTTGTTGGGAGTTTACTCTTGGTGGCGACCCACTCCTCCCCCTCTCACTTTTTCATTTGTTTTATTTTCACAACAATTTTCTCTCATTTCTCCTCCTTCTCCTCCTTGTCCTGCACAAATTGTCTCACCCTAAAATTGGGACTAGGAGTTGTAGGGGTATTTTAGGGATTTTAGCTTTAGTGTGCTCGAAATTTCGTTAGCATGGTAATCAGAGATGTTCTATTTTATGGTATTTAGAAAATCCACTCAATTTTTGAAAATAATGTTCAAAAGGTTTTCAATTTTTAAATAAGGATTGATTTGTAAAAGAGTCTAAATTATGAGTTTTTAAAATGGAATTAAACCAAAATTCCCTATTTTTCCCCCAGCTAAAACTTTCACGATAGTTTTCTCCCTTGTTTTTTATTTGCCGTCCCTTGCTCTCCCAAGCTCTTCCCATTCAAATTTTGATATCCAAACTTCATTCTTTTGATTTCCTTCAATCTTCCAAGCACTAAATCCCTCTAGAATTTCATAAAAACGTTAAAAATACCATTGATTTCATCATCTCTCAAACTTATAGGTTTTCTTGGAGTTACACGGAAAGCTCATTTTTCTTCCATTAAAGGTAACGATTTGATTTCGTATTATCTTTTAATGTTTCATAGCTTGGGTCTTTAAAACTAAGTTTTCAACAATTAAATCGCATGTTTTAAATAAAAGTTGAAAATTGGGTCGTTAATGGTTGATTTTAGGATTTTGAGTAAAAATATGGTTTCAAAGTGTTTTTCAATTAGTTTTGACATGATTAGAAGGTCTCTAATTTTATTTTGAAGTTTTGTTATAGATTTATTAATTTTTAATGAATTTTCCTGAAAATTGCCATAAACATGTCAAAAATTTTGATACCATAAATTGAGTAGTTTGGCGTAGTTTAAAGGTTGAGAATTTATCGTAGGTGAATAATTAGATGGATGAAATTCATTTTAGGAAAAAGATTGAGTATAGATTGAGATAATCAAAATTCTAAGTTGCTATGTCGTAGGCTTCAGTTTCATGAGAACCTAGCTTAGGCTTGGTTTTTTAATCGTTTGAGGTGAGTCTTTAGCTGATTGTTGATTGTATTGTTGTGTGATTTATTGTGTTTAAGCTTCGGATTCGTTAGTACATTCTACGAGCTAAAGAAAGGATAGCTGAGCTTTCGACGTCTAAGAGAAAGTAGTTGGTGAGTGTTTAGAATCACTACTTGTGGACACGATTCATTGCGTTAATTGATAATTTAGATGTGCTAGTGTAAGCTTTGTAACACCCCGAACCCGAGGCCGTCGCCGGAGTCGAACACGAGGTGTTAACAGACTTCAAACCACTTAAAAAAATTTCCCAGACAAGCTGCCAGTCTGCGTACTAGTCGCTTAAAAAAATCATATCTTGAGTTCTGAAACTCGAAATCCAGTTCCGTAAATTTTCCCTGAAAATAGACTCATATGCCCATCTACACATTTTTTTCTAGAATTTTTGGTCGGGCCAATTAGTACTGTTTATTAGTCAAAGTCTCCCATGTTACAGGGATCGACTACACTGACCTTTGTGCATTACGACTTGGATATCTCCCTGCACAGAGCTTCAATACTGATGCCGTTTATTTCTATAGAAACTAGACTCAGAGAGGAATCTATACATATATGGTATGACTCCTAATTATCTCTGGTTAATTTATAATGAATTTCCAAAGTCGGAACAGGGAATCCAGAAACAGTTCTGGCCCTGTCTCACGAGAACCTGAATATCTCTTAACATACTGTTCATATGATCTTTTCGTTGCTTCTATATGAAAATAGACTCACTGAGCTTAGAATACATAATTTATTCATCAATTAATTCCACTCCTACTATTTTTAGTGATTTTTCAATCTCACGTCACTGCTGCTGCCAGCATCTGTTACGAAAGCAACTATGCCCATTTCGTGATTTCTCCTTGATCTAACTAGTAATTCGTCATACATATCACAAATTATGATCATGACTAGCCATGCCAAAGGCTAATCATTGTCAAACATCCCCCTACTACACTATTTCCATATCATGAATTTTAACACCAAAATAATCAACCATGACATATGGCATAAAAAGGTCGAATTATCAAGATTTACGACCTAACGTTATGAAACCAAACCCAACCGAACATTTATGCCATTTTCGCATGGCTAAAAGTTTACATACCAAAGTTCAAACACAACATAATAGCCTATACATGCCGAAATGTTCTCCTAAGCCGACTAAGAAGAAAGCACCAAAACTTGCTAGCCGGTGTGATGACTTCGACGACGGCACGATCACGTAAAAAGAGACGAGTCCAAGAAACCTAGAATAGGTGACAAGCAAACACCGAATGAGTATATAACTCAGTAAGCCATAAGCATTCCACAACCATCCATTAATAAAATTATTACAACAGGAAACAATGAAATGAGGTTAAGTACTCCATCCATACCAAACTATACCATAGTTCCTTAAACCCTATGGTTCAATCTCATACCAAGTCCTACATTGGCCTTTCATACATCATTTTATTTTCGTTATAATCATACAATTAAACGAACTTTCACCTATTCCACAATGAACCTTATGTACGTGACTTCAACTATAATCGTCACATAGGTTCAAAACTTACCAAGCTCAACTCCAAATATAAACATAGCGCCTATTAGCCATGAACTCAAGGTACTTACCTTTTCCGCTGTCCAAAATTGACTCGGTAAAGTCGCACCCTTCATGTAAATAATTTATAGAAAATATATATTGGGTTCGTACACATAGTGCTTAATAATCAACCGCGCACACTTAGTGCCATGTACTTTAAACTCACACACTTAGTGCCATGCATTTCAAGTTCGCACACTTACCTTTTCCGCTGTCCAAAATCGACTCGGTAAAGTCGCACCCTTAATGTAAATAATTTATAGAAAATATATATTGGGTTCGCACACATAGTGCTTAATAATCAACCGCGCACACTTAGTGCCATGTACTTTAAACTCACACACTTAGTGCTGTACAATTTAAACCCGCACACTTAGTGCCAATCTCATGACCGTGAACACTTATTGCCCGCACACTTAGTGCCGAAAACCAGCCACTCAATAGGCTTCACTTCCTTTTTACATTCGACAAATTTCATCTCTACTTACATATACATTTGTATACATTTCATCTCATTAAACACAATGGTATAGGTATTACGATCCTTTAAATCAATACCAAAGATATGCTTAATGACTTACTTGTGTTGGGTAAGATGGTTCCAACTCGGCTACTCGATGATCTTTTCTTTGCCTTTGCTCGATTCTCCTCCTTTAACTCCTTGAGCTTAATCAATAAATCAACTAGTTTAACCGCCTTGCTAAATATTTACAATCCAATTACACATGCATATGTATGTTAGTATATTCGGCAATCACCCTTACTAATCACCCACTTGATCAATTATAGAGAATCAAAGTTAATATCACAATGTGTACCCTATATGGCCCATTATACATAATCAAATTTAACATCATCTATATATTTACTCATATGGCCGAATATACCTAATCATACATACACCTAACCAAAAATAATTTCTAAAATCTTTATATCATTTATACTCTAGTAAAGCATCCTCTCCCTTTCCATCAATTTAGCACATGCATTACTCATTAACCTACAAAAATTATATTCGGCCTTAGCACACAACTTGCTAGCCGATTCTTCCCCATCTAGCAACCAATGCACATATGTGCTCACTCAAAAATGCTAAAAAAAAAAGAGATTCAAGAATCATCAATCCACCATCACATGCATCATTAACAAGCTTCATATTTAGCATGCAATGGCATTAACACAAACTCCACCTAGGCCGAATCTTAACTCATCTTCATGCCTCATCACCACAACATCAAACATCAAAATACCAACCAAGAATGTAACATGCATGGCCGAATATCATCTCCATCATTTAACAAGGTTTGAACCATGGCTAGGTAGATTTCAAACTTACAACTTAAAATATACATGAATCTCAAAGAATAATATCAAACATACCTCAATCTAGTTACATGCATGGCCAAACTTCCTCCTAATTCTCTTCCAAACCAAACATGAAGCAAGAACTCCTTCCTCCTCCCTTAGAATTTTCGGTCAAAAGAGGATGAAAAAGGATGAACAAGTTTTTCTTTTCCTTTCTTTAGCTCACGGCAATGGGGGGGAAACAACCACTCATTTTTTTGTTTTTTCCTTTCTTTATTACCCATACTCCTTATTTTATTTTTTTCCTACATACCTCACTAGGCCAACATGTTCCCAACATGTTTCCACCCATAGCATGGCCAACCACTAGCTCAAATTTTGGGTAATTTGACATGCAAACCCATCATTTTCACAACATGCATTAATAGACCATTTTAAATTAGCCTATCATATTTTCACCATGTCTCATATCGATCCCTATTTAATAATTTCTCATGCAATTGGCAAAATTGGAGAATGAAACTTCCACATACTCATGTACACACATAATAAGCATAGAATATGGAAATTAATTATTTTTATGACTCGGTTTTGTGGTCCCGAAACCACTTCCCGACTAGGGTCAATTTTGGGCTGTTACAACTCTCCCCCACTTAAGAAATTTTCGTCCCCGAAAATCTTACCGGTAAATAGGTTTGGGTATCGTTCTTTCATCGAGCTCTCGGTTTCCCAAGTAGCTTCCTCGATCCCATGTTTGAGCCATAACACCTTCACTAACGGAACCCTTTTGTTTCGCAACTCCTTCACTTCACGAGCTAGGATACGTATCGGTTCTTCTTCATAACTCATATCGGCTTGAATTTCAACCTCTGATGGGCTAATTATATGCGATGGATCAGATCGATAGCGTCGAAGCATCGAAACATGAAAGACATCGTGAATCTTTTCAAGCTTAGGGGCAAAATCAATCTATACGCAACCGGACCAACTCGTTCGGAGATTTCGTACGGCCTAATGAATCTCGGGCTCAACTTGCCCTTACGGCCAAACCTGAGTACCTTTTTCCAAGGCGAAACTTTAAGGAACACTTTATCTCCCACCTGATATTCAATGTCCTTTCGTTTCAAGTCCGCATACGATTTCTGACGATCTGTGGCTGCCTTCAGACTTTCATGGATTACCTTTACTTTCTGTTCGGCATCTTTAATCAAATCAACTCCGAAAATTTTACTTTCACCGAGCTCGGTCCAGAACAATGGTGTACGGCATTTACGACCGTACAAAGCCTCGTAAGGTGCCATCTTAATACTTGATTGAAAACTATTGTTGTAAGCGAATTCAATCAAAGGTACATACCGTTCCCATGAACCACTAAACTCAAGGATGATACATCTCAGCATATCCTCGAGTATCTGAATTATCCGCTCGGATTGACCATCGGTTTGGGGATGAAAAGCGGTGCTAAAATGCAGCTTGGTACCCAAAGCTTCTTGCAATTTCTTCCAAAATCGTGAGGTGAATCTCAGATCTCTATCCGACACGATAGAAATAGGTACTCCATGTAATCTCATAATCTGAGAAACATACAATTCGGCTAGTTTATCCAATGAAAAATCCATACGCACGGGGATAAAGTGAGCCGACTTAGTCAGTCTATCAACAACAACCCAAATCGCATCCTTCTTACTTGTTGACAATGGTAGTCTGGACACAAAGTCCATTGTGACTCGATCCCATTTCCACTCGGGTATCATGATCGGCTGAAGTAATCCTGAAGGCACTTGATGTTCCGCTTTCACTTGTTGACATATTAAACATCTCGAAACAAAGTCAGAGATGTCCCGTTTCATACCATGCCACCAAAACCGTCGTTTCAAATCGTTGTACATTTTCGTACTCCCCGGGTGAATTGACATTCGGCTACAATGAGCTTCGTTCAGAATCATCGAAATGAGTTCTGAATTTCTTGGAACACACAACCGACTTCTGAACCTCAAACAATCGTCATCATCAATTGAAATTCGGATTCCATATTCGGAATACATTTAGCTCGTTTTGCAACCAATTCATCGTCGACTTTCTGAGCTTCACGAATTTGATGAATCAATGATGGTTTGGCCTTTAATTCAGCTACTAACACATTGTCGGGTAGAACAGACAAGTGCACATTCATCGCTCGTAAAGCAAACAGCGATTTCCGGCTTAAGGCGTCCGCAACCACATTAGCCTTTCCCGAGTGGTAATCAATAACAAGCTCGTAATCTTTCAACAACTCAAGCCAACGTCTTTGTCGCAGATTTAAGTTTCTTTGAGTCATCAAATATTTGAGACTTTTGTGATCCGAAAATACATGGCACTTTTCGCCAAACAAGTAATGTCGCCATATTTTCAAAGCGAATACGATGGCGGGTAGTTCGAGATCATGGGTTGGATAATTTCTCTCGTGTGGCTTCAATTGTCTCGACGCATAGGCCACAACTCGACCTTCTTGCATCAATACGCAACCCAACCCGAGTAGGGATGCGTCACTATAAATGACAAACTCTTTGCCTGATTCGGGTTGCACTAAAATTGGAGCTTCAGTCAAATGAGTTTTCAGTTGATCGAAGCCTTTCTGACATTTCTCCGTCCATTCAAACTTAGCATCCTTTTGAAGTAGCTTCGTCATTGGTGTGGCTATCATCGAGAAACCTTTGACAAATCGTCGGTAATAACCGGCGAGTCCCAAAAAGCTCCGAACCTCAGTAATATTTCTCGGAGGTTTCCAGTTAAGTATGGCTGAGATTTTGTTTGGGTCAACTCGAATACCCGATGCGGATACCACATGACCCAAGAAGCTAACCTCTCTTAACCAGAACTCACACTTACTGAACTTAGCATATAACTTCTTATCCCGCAAAACTTGCAACACTAATCTCAAGTGTTCAGCATGTTCGATCTCATCTCTTGAATAGACCAAGATGTCATCAATGAACACAACTACGAACTGATCCAAATATGGTCTGAAGATCCGATTCATCAAATCCATAAATACCGCAGGGGCATTAGTGAGCCCAAACGGCATCACTAAGAACTCGTAGTGACCGTACCTCGTTCTGAAAGCAGTTTTGGGTATGTCCGAATCTCGAATTCGCAACTGATAATAGCCCGATCTCAAATCTATTTTTGAGAACACTGAGGCTCCCTTCAGTTGGTCGAACAAATCATCGATGCACGGCAACAGATTTTTGTTCTTTATCGTCACTTTATTCAGTTGACGATAGTCAATGCACAACCTCATGGTTCCGTCCTTCTTTTTCACGAACAATACTGGTGCACCCCAAGGTGAGAAACTTGGTCGAGCAAAACCTCTATCCGTCAATTCTTGCAACTGAGATTTTAACTCTTTTAACTCGGTTGGTGCCATACGATACGGAGCTATCGAAATCGGCGTAGTCCCAGGTACAAGCTCAATACCAAACTCTACCTCCCGAACAGGTGGTAAACCCGGTAATTCTTCAGGAAAAACATCCGGGTATTCACAAACCACCCGCACAGATTCGGGTTTCTTTTCTAATTCTTTATCATCAAGTACATACGCAAGGTATGCTTCGCACCCTTTTCCTACATATTTCTGGGCCAACATTGCTGATATTACAGCTGGCAACCCCTCCAAATCCGTAAACTCAACTCGGATTACCTCGTTATTTGCGCACCTCAAACCAATAGTCTTGCTTTTGCAATTCACAACCCCATCATGCGCGGTCAGCCAATCCAAACCAAGAATAACATCAAATTCATCAAACGGCAAAAGCATCAAGTCCGCCGGAAAACAAGAACCTCGAATTACTAGGGGACATCTCTTACACACTTTGTCGACAAGCACGTAACGACCCAAGGGATTTGACACCCGAATTACGAACTCAGTAGACTCAACAGGTAGAGTCTTACTGGATGCTAAGGTTTCACATACATATGAATGAGTAGAGCCAGGGTCAATCAATGCAATCACATTAGTATCAAAGAGAGTGAAGGTACCAGTGATGACGTCAGGGGAGGATGCCTCCTCTCGTGCGCGAATGGCATATGCTCTAACAGGAGTACGGTTCTCGGCTCGAACAGCCGTATCAGAGGTCCCTCTCTAACTACCACCCCTACCTCCTAAAATTCTCGGTGGTCTACCTCTAGTTGTCACTCCACTAGGTCTTGTACCTTGAATCTTATTCTTCTCATCAAGCTCCGTGCAATCTCTAATGAAGTGGTCCTTCGAACCGCATCCGTAACAGGCCCTGTTAATAGACTTACCCCAATATTCACCTATGTGTCGTCTTCCACATTGGGGACATTCAGGTTTCTCTAGACGATTATTGCCCACACTAGCTACCGAAGTAGCTCGGGAGTCCATCGATGGTCTTGCTCTGATGGAAATTCCCGCAGTCGTCCTCGACTTATTAGTGTCCTCCCTGAACTTCTTTACGGCTGAGAACGGAGCTTTACCCGTCGATCTTTTACGATAGTCTCTAGCTTCAAATTCAGCCTTCTTCTTCTCCTTTCCAAGTTCTTCCGCCTTGCAGGCTCGTTCGACTAGTGTTACGAATTCTTTTATTTCCAAAATACCCATTAGTAGCTTTAAATCTTCGTTCAATCCTTCTTCGAATCTTTTGCACATGGCAATCTCATCATCTACACACTCCCGGGCATACCTACTGAGTCTTACGAATTCATGTTCGTATTCAGATACTGTCATACGGCCTTGCTTGAGTTCCAAGAATTCCTTACGCTTTTGATCAATGAACCGTTGACTAATATATTTCTTTCGAAATTCCGTCTGAAAGAAGTCCCAAGTTACTCGTTCGTTTGGGACTATGGAAATCAGGGTCCTCCACCAATAGTAGGCTGAGTCCCGTAACAAGGATATAGCACACTTTAGACATTCATCGGGTGTGCATGACAGTTCATCAAACACCCGAATGGTGTTATCAAGCCAGAACTCGGCCCTTTCAGCATCATCAGTAACTATGGCCCTGAACTCCTCAGCCCCGCGCTTCCTAATCAAGTCTACAGGTGGCTTACTCAGCCTCACAGGATCAGTAACTGATGGCATTACTGGCTCCGGGTGTGGATTATTCAAATTCGGGAATTGTTGGACAGCCGGATTGGTTCGGGCATACTGCGCGACCCACTCATTCATCATGGTAAAGAAGGCTTGTTTAGCCCCCTCACCTTGATTATTCGCAGATGACTGAGGTTCAACAGGCGGTGTCCCTTGTGCAGGAGCAGCCGCTACACTTTCAATGTCATCCGCCAAGGTTCTCTCTACACCGGGATCCATTTACTAATCAAAACATAAATTTTAACCGTCAGAAGTCATCACAGTTAAACATTAATATTCGGCATGTATAGCTAGACTCATACGTGCTATGGTAGTCCTAGAACTGACTAAACCATAGCTCTGATACCAATCAAATGTAACACCTCGAACCCGAGGCCGTCGCCGGAGTCGAACACGAGGTGTTAACAGACTTCAAACCACTTAAAAAAATTTCCCAGACAAGCTGCCAGTCTGCGTACTAGTCGCTTAAAAAAAATCATATCTTGAGTTCTGAAACTCGAAATCCAGTTCCGTAAAATTTCCCTGAAAATAGACTCATATGACCATCTACACATTGTTTTCTAGAATTTTTGGTCGGGCCAATTAGTACAGTTTATTAGTCAAAGTCTCCCATGTTACAGGGATCGACTACACTGACCTTTGTGCATTACGACTTGGATATCTCCCTGCACAGAGCTTCAATACTGATGCCGTTTGTTTCTATAGAAACTAGACTCAGAGAGGAATCTATACATATATGGTATGACTCCTAATTATCTCTGGTTAATTTATAATGAATTTCCAAAGTCGGAACAGGGAATCCAGAAACCGTTCTGGCCCTGTCTCACGAGAACCTGAATATCTCTTAACATACTGTCCATATGATCTTTTCGTTGCTTCTATATGAAAATAGACTCATCGAGCTTCGAATACATAATTTATTCATCAATTAATTCCACTCCTACTATTTTTAGTGATTTTTCAATCTCACGTCACTGCTGCTGCCAGCATCTGTTACGAAAGCAACTATGCCCATTTCGTGATTTCTCCTTGATCTAACTAGTAATTCGTCATACATATCACAAATTATGATCATGACTAGCCATGCCAAAGGCTAATCATTGTCAAACATCCCCCTACTACACTATTGCCATATCATGAATTTTAACACCAAAATAATCAACCATGACATATGGCATAAAAAGGTCGAATTATCAAGATTTACGACCTAACGTTATGAAACCCAACCCAACCGAACATTTATGCCATTTTCGCATGGCTAAAAGTTTACATACCAAAGTTCAAACACAACATAATAGCCTATACATGCCGAAATGTTCTCCTAAGCCGACTAAGAAGAAAGTACCAAAACTTGCTAGTCGGTGTGATGACTTCGACGACGGCATGATCACGCAAAAAGAGACGAGTCCAAGAAACCTAGAATAGGTGACAAGCAAACACCGAATGAGTATATAACTCAGTAAGCCATAAGCATTCCACAACCATCCATTAATAAAATTATCACAACAGGAAACAATGAAATGAGGTTAAGTACTCCATCCATACCAAACTATACCATAGTTCCTTAAACCCTATGGTTCAATCTCATACCAAGTCCTACATTGGCCTTTCATACATCATTTTATTTTCGTTATAATCATACAATTAAACGAACTTTCACCTATTCCACAATGAACCTTATGTACGTGACTTCAACTATAATCGTCACATAGGTTCAAAACTTACCAAGCTCAACTCCAAATATAAACATAGCGCCTATTAGCCATGAACTCAAGGTACTTACCTTTTCCGCTGTCCAAAATTGACTCGGTAAAGTCGCACCCTTCATGTAAATAATTTATAGAAAATATATATTGGGTTCGCACACATAGTGCTTAATAATCAACCGCGCACACTTAGTGCCATGTACTTTAAACTCACACACTTAGTGCCATGCATTTCAAGTTCGCACACTTACCTTTTCCGCTGTCCAAAATCGACTCGGTAAAGTCGCACCCTTAATGTAAATAATTTATAGAAAATATATATTGGGTTCGCACACATAGTGCTTAATAATCAACCGCGCACACTTAGTGCCATGTACTTTAAACTCACACACTTAGTGCTGTACAATTTAAACCCGCACACTTAGTGCCAATCTCATGACCGTGAACACTTATTGCCTGCACATTTAGTGCCGAAAACCAGCCACTCAATAGGCTTCACTTCCTTTTTACATTCGACAAATTTCATCTCTACTTACATATACATTTGTATACATTTCATCTCATTAAACACAATGGTATAGGTATTACGATCCTTTAAATCAATACCAAAGATATGCTTAATGACTTACTTGTGTTGGGTAAGATGGTTCCAACTCGGCTACTCGATGATCTTTTCTTTGCCTTTGCTCGATTCTCCTCCTTTAACTCCTTGAGCTTAATCAATAAATCAACTAGTTTAACCGCCTTGCTAAATATTTACAATCCAATTACACATGCATATGTATGTTAGTATATTCGGCAATCACCCTTACTAATCACCCACTTGATCAATTATAGAGAATCAAAGTTAATATCACAATGTGTACCCTATATGGCCCATTATACATAATCAAATTTAACATCATCTATATATTTACTCATATGGCCGAATATACCTAATCATACATACACCTAACCAAAAATAATTTCTAAAATCTTTATATCATTTATACACTAGTAAAGCATCCTCTCCCTTTCCATCAATTTAGCACATGCATTACTCATTAACCTACAAAAATTATATTCGGCCTTAGCACACAACTTGCTAGCCGATTCTTCCCCATCTAGCAACCAATGCACATATGTGCTCACTCAAAAATGCTAAAAAAAAAAGAGATTCAAGAATCATCAATCCACCATCACATGCATCATTAACAAGCTTCATATTTAGCATGCAATGGCATTAACACAAACTCCACCTAGGCCGAATCTTAACTCATCTTCATGCCTCATCACCACAACATCAAACATCAAAATACCAACCAAGAATGTAACATGCATGGCCGAATATCATCTCCATCATTTAACAAGGTTTGAACCATGGCTAGGTAGATTTCAAACTTACAACTTAAAATATACATGAATCTCAAAGAATAATATCAAACATACCTCAATCTAGTTACATGCATGGCCAAACTTCCTCCTAATTCTCTTCCAAACCAAACATGAAGCAAGAACTCCTTCCTCCTCCCTTAGAATTTTCGGTCAAAAGAGGATGAAAAAGGATGAACAAGTTTTTCTTTTCCTTTCTTTAGCTCACGGCAATGGGGGGGGGGAAACAACCACTCATTTTTTTGTTTTTTCCTTTCTTTATTACCCATGCTCCTTATTTTATTTTTTTCCTACATACCTCACTAGGCCAACATGTTCCCAACATGTTTCCACCCATAGCATGGCCAACCACTAGCTCAAATTTTGGGTAATTTGACATGCAAACCCATCATTTTCACAACATGCATTAATAGACCATTTTAAATTAGCCTATCATATTTTCACCATGTCTCATATCGATCCCTATTTAATAATTTCTCATGCAATTGGCAAAATTGGAGAATGAAACTTCCACATACTCATGTACATGCATGATAAGCATAGAATATGGAAATTAATTATTTTTATGACTCGGTTTTGTGGTCCCCAAACCACTTCCCGACTAGGGTCAATTTTGGGCTGTTACAAGCTTTCTCGTACTCCTGATTTAATTTGTGAAATATGTGCTAGTGTGATTGTGAAAATGTGAACTGGGACAAGATGTTATAGCATGTGTTATGTGTTCATGATTTCCATTTTTAAAGTGTAAATGTAGGTATGTTATACATGCTACATGACAAAGATAATGTTGTGTTTATAATGTGATATTTGTAGTGAATAAGTGCAGTGAACGGTAAGTAAAATTTTATGTGATTACTAAGTAAATAAACCATTAAACAATGCATAAGTAAGTACAACATGACATTAAAGTTGGTACTATTGTAATTATGCTATATAGATGTTTCGTTAATGCATGATGACTTGTTTGCATGGTAGTTTTTCTGAGCATTCACTAAGATTGTGAAGCTCACCCACTTCTTTTTACACCAATACAGATTAGTTGAGTTCCAGTGTGAGCAGTGTGGTTCCGAGGGGTGATCTAAGCAAGTCTTTTACATTAATTCATAGGTGTTTAATTAGTTGTTTTTGTTTTGGGGAAAAAAGGCAATGTGGTAGACTTATTACTAGTTTTTCCATGGTATTTAGGTTGTTTAAATGTCTTTATTGCTTTAGATATTTTGACACATTGAACTTGGTATTTTTGTTGCTCGGACATTCTTTTGACATTTGAACTGTCATTTCGGATGTCTTAGTGTCTATATGATGATTTAATAGGTGCATGTTGAATAATACTATGCTGAAATGGACTATATGCTGTTATCTGCTGAACTTTTATGGTTTGGAGCAGAGATATCAATATTTGGGATTTAAAAATGACACTTTTGTGATTTTTTTAGAGTGTAGAAAGTCAGTTGTGCAATTTGGTATCGATACCATATCACGAGTATCGATACTCGGGGTAAAATAATCGATACTTTAATAAGGGTATCGATAATTTTTGAGACATTGATTTTTAAACGAAAACCAAAATGATGATTTGGTATCGATTTTCCAATCGGTACCGATACCCTTTAAGAGAAATATCGATACCTTTGTTACAATATCAATACCTACGTACTTATCCAGAAATATCGATACCTTTGTTACTATTAGTTCCTTTGAAGTATGCTGAGCATGTTTTAACATTGATTGATGTATGTTGGACTTAAAATTCACGCAAATGCTTCATAAAAAGAATGATTTATTGCTAACGTGACAAATTATTATGAGTTTGATGTGTGACGGTGGTGTAACGTCCTGTTACTCGGGCTCGGTGGCCTTAGTTGTTGATGTACTGATTAGGGTTTCGCAACTCATGGATCTAGAAACCCAAGAGTTTAAGTTACTTTGATTGCTTAAATTGTTTGAAATGTCTATGATTGAATTGCATGTGGGGTAGGAATGGGAACACATTGCCTTTAATCTTATAGTTTGTTTGCATGAACATGACATGGATCATTTCCCTCACCACTCACACATTTTCTTATTCTTGTATGTTAGATCAATAGACTCGAAATGCCTCCTAGATGTGTTAATGTGAGAGCTAATGCTTAAGAGGATGGTACATCCTCTAAACCTTATGTGTCGCCTTGGTGGTCCTCTGATGGAAGCTATGATTGGAACGTTTTAGCGGATTGCTGGTGCTAATCCTACTCCTGTACCTGCCAATCTTGCACCTGTTAATCGAGGGTTGCTGCTTGAACATCTTTGGATATTAGGTGGTAAAGAGTTTTCTTGAGTAAAAGGAGTCGATCCGACCGTAGCTGAGTACTAGTGGTTCGACGGGTGGTTCTGGATGGCCGCTTTTTGCATATTGTGAACATAGGCATTTTGGTGAGTGTCGTAAGTTGACAATTGGTTGTTTTAAGTGTGGTTCAAAGGAACATTTTTTGAAGGATTGCCCAAACAGAGTTGAGGCTTCACAGATTCAGAGTTCGACACCTGCCAGAAGTCGTGGCTGCGGTAGAGGTAATGGGAGACCGGTTGGGCAGCGAATTGTTGCTAATACTATTACTTCAAAGGTTGAGTCTAGAGGACCAGCTCAGATTTATGCTTTTAGGGAACTAGAGGATCATGACCTGAATGATGTCATCGCAGGTACTTCCACTCTGCAGTCTACTTCGTTATTTTCTTTGGTTGATTCTGGTTCTACGCATTCGTATATCTTTAGTGTATTGGCTGTAGGTTAGGGATTTTTGTAGAGACTATTGATTTGGGTATGACTGTTATTAGTTCTGTTGGAGATAGTGTGATAGTGTATGAAGTTTATCGTAGATGTCCTCTTATGATAAAAGGGCACATTTTCCATGTTAATATTATGGAATTACTTTTTAAGGGTTTGATGTTATTCTTAGTATGGATTGGTTGACTGAGCATAAGGCTAAGGTAGATTTTGAGACAAAATAAATTACTTTGAGGAATAGTGATGGGTTTGAAATTGTTGTTGTTGGTGAAAGACCAGGATTTCTGTCCAATATGGTCTCGGCTATGAAGGCTGGAAAGATGATGGGAAAATGTTGTGAAGCTTTTTGACCTATGTGATGAATTTGGTTAGTAAGGAGTTGAGAGTTTAGGATACTCGCACTGTTAAGGATTTTCCTGATGTGTTTCCTGAGGAGTTGTCTGGTTTGCCACCAAATCGTGATGTTGAGTTGGGTATTGAGCTTTCTCCTATTACTGCACTGGTGTCAATTACACCCTATCGCATGGAACCAAAAGAGCTCAAGGAGTTAAAGATTAAGTTGCAAGAGTTACTTAATAGAGGGTTCATTCAACCAAGTGTATTTCTATAGGGTACACCCATTTTGTTTGTGAAGAAGAAGGATGGTATGATGCAAATGTATATTAACTATAGGCAGTTGAATAACTTGACTATTAAGAACAAGTATCCCTTGCCTCGAGTTGATGACTTGTTTGATCAGTTTCAATGTGCAACAATGTTTTCAAAGATTGATCTTAGATTTGGGTATTATTAGTTAAAGGTGAAGGAGTCTGATGTATTGAAAACTGCTTTTAGGACTCGATATTGGTATTATGAGTTATTGGTCATGCCGTTTGGTTTAACTAATTCCCCTGCTGCATTCATGGATTTGATGAACCGAGTATTCCATTCATACTTAGATCAATTTGTGGTCGTCTTCATTGATGATATTTTTGTGTATTCTTGTTCTGAAGAGGACCATGACACACATATAAGGGTTGTTTTGCTGATTCTGTGGGATAAACAGTTGTATGTGAAGTTGAGTAAGTGTGAATTTTGGCTTAAAGAAGTGGCATTCTTAGGTCATGTTGTGTCAGAAAAAGGGATTCGAGTGGATCCAAAGAAGATTGAAGCGATCTTAGAGTGGAAACTGCCTACGAGTGTTGCAGAAGTTTGAAGTTTATTGGGTTTGGCTAGCTATTATCGTAGGTTCATTCAAGGGGTTTCCCTTATTGCTACACCCTTAAAGAAACTACCTGAAAAAGATGTGGTGTTTTAATGGGCCGACGAAGGTAGTTTTGATCAGCTTAAGGCAGTTTTGACGAAGGCACTTGTTTTGATTCAACCAGAGCCTGGAAAGTTTTTTTTGTTTATAGTGACGCTTCATATTCGTGTCTCGGTTGTGTGTTAATGCAAGAGGTAAAAGTTGTGGCTTATGCTTCGAGACAATTGAAGAAGCATGAGTGTAAGTATCCTACTTATGATTTGGAGTTAGCTACTATGGTGTTTGCGCTGAAGATTTGGCAGCATTACTTGTATGGAGAGAAATGTGTTATTTATACGGATCATAAGAGCCTTAAGTACCTCCTCACCCAAAAGAAGTCAAATTTAAGGCAGAGGCATTGGATTGAGGTTTTAAAGGATTATGATTGTGTGATAGAATATCATCCTAGCAAGGCAAATGTTGTTGTTGATGCTTTGAGTAGAAAGTCGATGACAGAGTTGAGAGCTATGTTTGCACATTTGAGTTTAGCTAAGTATGGTGGTTTGTTAGCTGAACTTCAAGTGAGGCCAACTTTGTCACAACAGATTAAGGAAAAATAGTTGTTAGATGAAGAGTTGTTAAAAAGATTTCGACAGGTTGAGGAAGGTGTTAAGGGAGATTTTGATGTTGACAGTGATGGTATATTGAACTTCCAAGGTAGGTTGTGTGTGCTGGATTATGTAGATTTGTGGTAGGGGTAAAATGTATCATGATGTTCGAGAGATTTATTTGTGGCTTGGGTTGAAGCGTAATGTTACGGATTTTGTGACTCGATATTTGGTTTATCAGAGGGTAAAGGTAGAGCATCAGTTTCCTTTGGGTTTGTTGCAATCGATTGCGATTCCTGAATGGAAGTGGGAAAATATCACTATGGACTTTGTTTTGAGTTTTCCTTTGGCTCTGACAAAGAATGATTCAATGTGGGTAATAGTTGATCGGTGTTCTAAGAGTGTGCATTTCTTGGCAGTGCATACCAAATATTCTTTGAAGAAGTTGGTTGAGCTTTACATTGCTGAAATTGTACGTGTTCATGGGGCTCCAGTTTCGATTATTTTAGATAGGGATTCACATTTTACATCAAGTTTTTGGAAAAGTTTTCAAGAGGCTTTGCGGTTCAAAGCTTAGTTTTAGTACAGCTTATCACCCCCAAATTGATGGTCAGTCCGAAAGGGTAATACAAGTCTTAGAAGATATGTTACGAAGCTATGTGATTGAGTTTAGTTGTAGTTGGGAGCAATATTTGCCGTTATCAGAGTTTGCTTACAACAATAGTTTTCAAGCTAGTATTCATATGACATTGTTTGAAGCGTTGTATGGTAGGAAGTGTAGAAATCATTTGTGTTGGATAAAATTGGATGAGGAGCGAGTTGTTGGACCGGATTCAGTTAGTGAGATTAAGGAGAAGGTGAGGTTGATTTGTGATTAATTGAAAGTAGTGTATGGTAGGCAAAAATCTTATACTGATTTGAAACGTCGAGATATCGAGTTTCAAGTTGGTGATAATGTATTCTTGAAAGTTTCACCTTGGAAGAAGGTTGTAAGGTTTGGAAGGAAGGGTAAATTGAGTCCAACGTATGTTGGACCTTATAAAGTTGTTGAGAGGATTGGTTCGGTAGCTTATCGTCTCAAGTTGTCACCAAAACTTGAGCAAATTCACAATGTTTTCCATGTGTCTATTTTGTGGAAATATTGTTTAGATCTGTCGCATAATGTACTAGTGGAGGAGATTGAAGTTTGAACTGATCTTACTTATGAGGAGGAACCGATTGAAATTCTAGCTCGAGAAGAGAAGGTTTTACGAAATAAAAGGGTTCCATTGGTTAAGGTTTTGTGGTGCAACCACAAGAGAAAAGAGGCTACTTGGGAAGTCGAAGATACGATGAGACAATAATTTCGTTATTTATTTAGCTCAGGTAAATTTCGAGGACGAAATTCTTTTTAGAGGGGAAGAGTTGTCACATCGTAAAATTAAGTCTAGGAGTTGTAGGGGTATTTTAAAGATTTTAGCCTTAGTGTGCTCAGGATTTCGTTAGCATAGTAATCGGAGATGTTCTCATTTATGGTATTTAGAAAATCCAATCATTTTTGAAAATAATGTTCAAAAGGTTTTCAATTTTGAAATACAAACTGATTTGTAAAAGGGTCTAAATTATGAGTTTTTAAAAGACAATTAAACCAAATTTTAATTTTCACCTTATTTTCTTCCTTTACCTAGAGCTTTCATTATAGTTTTCTCCCTTCTTTATTGTTTGTCGTCCCTTGCTCTCCCAAGCTCTTCCCATTCAAATTTTGATTTCCAAACATTATTCTTTTGATTTCCTTCAATCTTCCAAGCATTAAATCCCTCTAGAATTTCATAAAACACGAAAAATATCATTGATTTCATCATCTCTCAAACTTGTCGGTTTTCTTGAAGTTGCACCAAAAGCTCATTTTTCTTCCATTGAAGGTAATGATTTGATTTTTTTATTAGTTTTTAATGTTATTGGGTCTTTAAAACTGATTTTTCAGCCATTGAATCGCATGTTTTAAATAAAAGTCAAAAATTGGGTCATTAATGGTAGATTTCAGGGTTTTGAGTAAAAATGTACTTTCAAAGTGTTTTAAAATTAGTTTTGACATGATTAGAAGATTTCTAAACTGACTTTAAAGTTTTGTTAAATATTTCTTAAGTTTTAATGAATTTTCGTGAAAATTGCCATAAACATGTCGAAAATTTCAATACAATGAATTGAGTAGTTTGGTGTGGTTTAAAGGTTGAGAATCTATCGTAGGAGAATAATTAGCTAAATGAAATTCATTTTAGGAGAAAAGGTTGAGTATAGACCGAGATAATCAAAATTTTAAGTTGCTATGTCGAAGGTTTCGGTTTCATGAGAACTTAGCTTAGGCTTGTGTTTTTAATTGCTGTAGGTGAGTCATTAGCTAATTTTTTATTGTATTGCTATGTGATTTATTGTATTGAATCTTCGGATTTTTTAGAATGGAAAGTGTGAGCTTAAAGAAGTTCAGTGAATGGTAAAAAAACTACTAATAAACATGATATCATACATTTAATGAAAGCAACCAAAACACATTTACATACATATTTAGCCATGGTGACATACTAAAATATTCATGCATCAATTATTAACTCATTTAACTTTATAATCACCTAATTAAACATACATCACATTTCATAATATTTCATTTAATGATAAATTGACACTTGAGCTATTAAACATAAAAGTGGGCTCTATCACCACACACTGGATACATGATTCTCCAACACATCAATGACTCAATGAGTCGAACATATCCCAAAAGTGTAGCATTTGGCTAACACTCTCCAACACACCAACATATCCCAGTTAATGGAGCTGAGCTCACATTCCCTTATCTCTCCAAAACTGTCCATAGCCTTAATGCCTCAAATCAAAACATAAGGGTGAGTACTCACATAATCCTATGACATGCCAACTATATCCAATGGCCTTAAAACGTCCCAAGGCCAAAGTACCCATAATTAAAAGACATTTTTTTACTATTTTCTGCACACTTTCACTGCACATTTACATTATTAACACAACATTATCACTGTCATTTGGCGTGCTTAACATGCCTACAATTAACATATTCCATAATAGCCATCTAAAACATATATCTCATATCACATTAACATATCATAATATACAATCCACATCCCATAATCACGTATCACACAAAAGTAACGAGAGGAATAAGAAAGCTTACACTCGAAACTTAGGATAGGGGCTTAGGCTACTCTTAAGCTCTAATTTAACACTATGAATTGTGCCTACAAGCGGCGATTCCAAACAGTAACTATTCGCGCTTTCACCTTGTCACCGAAAGCTTAAACTAGCTTTTCCTTTTGTTTCGCCTTGCTCATTGATCAGTAATAATTTGGTGTAGATAATTAAACTAAATTCCATACTTTAGGAGCTTGAAAGCAATCATTTCCATTAATTTTTATTTATATTTTGTAAGTTTTCTTAAAATTAATAAAATGTACAAATTTATTCTTTTATTGACCTCAGGAGATGAATGAGGCCTAAGGGTAAGCTACTAAACTCTGTAAGTGTGAATGAGACCATTATAAGGTGTACTAAATTGATACTGGTCACTATGTCACAACATGGAAGGATTAATGTCGCAAAATAATAAGCAGAAAGGAGAAATCATGAGATTGCCTTCGATTTTGTGACACAAACTAAGAGTGCCGTGACATACCCTTGAAGATATCCCAAGAGAAATATATTGACTCCATTGTCGTGACACAGGTACTGGTGTGTTCTTTGTACATTTTATTAATTTTAAGAAAACTTACAAAACATAAATAAAATAGGAGCCAGTGGGCGTTTTGGTCTGCACAATCAAACTTAAAGCTTGGGAGCATCAACAAACCTAGGGTTAAGGACAACAACCACCTGAAATCTATAAATAGGCTCCTTTGTAACATTTTATGGACACCAATCACATATTTTAGAATCCTCCTTTTAATTTCAGTTAAGTTTTTCTTTCTTTTTAGGTTTTAGATTTATTTTCAAGTTGTTCTTTGTTTATCTCGCAAGATCTGATTCGTGGAATACAATCAAACTTGTGGATTCACTTCAATCTTAAATATAAATCAGGCATTTTCTTAAACTCTATGCTTCTGATTCGTCTATTATGCTTAGTCTTTATATCGATTCTATAATGTTCATGAAAACCATGAGGAACTAATCCCTCTAGGGGGTTTAGCGAGTGGAGGTATGGTCTAATAACTATTTTGTAGGGTTACTTCACGAATTAGCTGTTTGGAAAAAGAAGAACCTAAACCCTAGACCTGACAACCCTAGGAAGTTATAACAACCTGATTTTAGTGAAATTGAAATAGTGATTTTGGGACCACAAATCTGACATAAAAATATTTATTTTATTATCATTTTAGTGTCTATGACATATTAGCAAGGTCGTATAAAAATTTTGTTAAAAAAATTTATCGTTTGCATGTTTAATTTGGTGAGAAGGATTAAATCGTAAAATATGCAAAATTAGAGTTCTATAAGTTAAAGGTACCAAATGGCTATAGAACTTAATTGTAAGAGTTCTTATATGGTAATTAGACCATTCATGTTGATAATGGAATGTGATGGATAGGTTTTAATGAAATATTAATAGATTTTAAAGGTTATTTTGGTAAATGGACAATTAAGTTAAATGTTAAGTAAATTAAAAGTAAAATGATATCATCTTCTTCATTCTTAACCTTAAAATCACCAAAATTTCATTGTTAAAGGGGGGAGCATTCAGCTAGGGTAAACTCTTCATGCAAGGCAGGTTTTCAAGCCTGTTTTTAATGATTTTTATGTTTTTGAAGTCGTTGTAGCTTAATCTTGCTAGACGATGGACTAATTTGCAAAACTGTTTAAAGGTTATGGTTTTCCCATAGATGTATTCATGTGGTTTTTGATATTTGATGGAAGAAAATGAATCTTTGTTGATAGATAAAAAACTTTTGTAAAGTGAATTTTTTTGAAAATGTCAAATTGGGATTTATTTGTAAAATGTGTAAAATACGTGGTGAAAATTGTGAAATAATGAATTTTATGAGTTGATATGGATTTATATGGAATTCGGCTAGCTTGGGTTAGTGATGAAATTGCATGAATTTCAACTTACGGGATTAAGGACTAAATTGTAAAGAAGTTAAAATGTAAGTGGCAAAGCATAATTTTGCAAAAATATGATTTTTGGACTAAATTGAATAGAATGAATATTTTAATGAATTGAAATTGTTTATTAGATCAAGTTTAGCCTCGTATGGACTTAGATCGAAGGAAAGAAAAAAGTGTTGGACTAATCTATCCTATTTCATCATTTTTGTGATCGAGGTAAGTTCATCAATTTAAATAGCATTTTAATGTATTTGATTTAAATACTATTATGTTATTTATCATATTATGCTTCGACGAAAAATCCAACGATGTTATGACGAGTATCAAGCCCCGTTTGAACTTTATGAATATATAGGATACAAATGACATGTCATTAGGGTTACCATGTTCAGGTGTTGGTCCTGAACGTCCTACCGATGGCTGAGTTTTGACATTTTTTGCGGAAACTTGTTAGCTTGTATGAGCGGCATCGGGTAGCTACGTTCCGACCATCAGCTTGTGTGAGTAGGCCCATTTATGGCTCGTATGAGAGTTTACATAAAGGAAAAGGAAAGGAATGATTTCGAGCATATGTTAGCACACTTTGTGTGAGCTTCCTGTGTATCCGATATAATTGTAAGTGGTTCAACGGGCATGAAAAGGGATGAATCGATAAGGGTTTCGATTGATACACTCTGAAATTATGGAAAGGGATGAAGTATTGATGATCTAAGTATGTATAGTCATGTAATGAAAGGTATGAATTCATATGTATTATGATTATGAAATTTACCTTACCATGTGATGAAGTTTGCTAAGTTATGTGATTAAGCACTAACTTGTGTTGTTGGTGATGCTAAGGCTTGTGCCAAGCTAGTGTTGGATTTATCATGTCTATTTTATGATTAAGCTATGAAATGGTAAGCTTAGTTCATGAATTACGAACTTACTAAGCATTATATGCTTACATCGTTTTTCTTTTGTGTGTATTATAGATTACTGGAAGCTCGTCGGAGACCTATCACACTATCTGGCAACTTTTTCAGTAGATTTTGATGGTTTGAACGAAGGTTATAATTCATGTATAGGTGAATTGTGTCTGATGAGATGGTCATTATGTTTGGCTTGTAAATATGATATTTTGGTTGATGAAATTTTGGGAATTTTAATGCTTTGATGGTTAATGTTGAAATGGTCAAGTGAATGTATGTTTTGAATGACCAATTTGGTATATTTATATGTGGTTTGGCATATGGTCAATTTGTGCTATGTCTTGGTATAGAAAATAGGTAGTTACGTATGGATGATTCGTGGATAAGTATGTTATGTTTAGGTTGATTTGATGATTTGTGGTTGAGATGCCTTTTGGCATATTGGATGTATGTGTAAATACCAAATTGAATTAGCCCTATTATGCATGTTATAAGTATGTTTTGAAGCTTGTTTGTATGTGTAAATAGCTTGTAGGTGTGAGCTTGGTTTGGGTGAAAGAAACGGCTTGAAAATGGCCTATTTCTTGTCCACATGGCCATGCGACACGGTCGTGTGTCCCCTATAGATTTCAAAGGGTTGCAAGTTAGACAATTACACGGCCTAGCACACGGGCGTGTGAAGCCATTTCGAGAGTTACATAGCCTGGCACACGGGCATGTAACTTGGCCGTGTGACCAAAGTTAGAGAGTTACATGGGCACAGACACGGGCTGGGACACGATCGTGTGTCCCTACTTCGAATGTCCACACGGCCTGAGACACAGGTTTGTGTCTTAGCCGTGTAAGTAACAAGGCCTAGCCACATGGCCACGTGACCCCTACAGTGTAAAATTTTCTATCTTTTTCTATAAATTTCTAAATATTTCCGATTTAGTCACTGATCGACTGTTTAACGTCACAACAATAATGTGCAAGCGTAAACTGTTGATGCAAGTATAATAGACAGATGAGAGTCTGCTGGATATCAATCCCACAGGGATGGTTGTCTTTTGTCTTTTAATGTTGGTGCAATAACTAGATAGAAATGAGATAAATTGTGAGGATAGTTGTAGGAGCAACAACTTTAAAACAATAAAATAAAATATGATAATGATAAATTGGGATCCCCAACATGAATCTTCAATAGAATACTAAGTGCTCATAAGGTATAAAAGGATAGGTAATTTTCGAGACAATAAATTTCAATGTATATCTTACCAAGCGTCATTCCTCTATTTAATCTGAGACTTAAACATGCATATTAACCCCACCTTCCGATGATGGCATTATGACACTATTAAGAACAAATGGACTAAATTCCTCTAATCCTCACTCAACTTCCGTTGTAATGCTTGTTGGCTCAAACTATCACTGCATTTTCCAGTATCAGTGACTGCAAAAAACACTTCCATGTTAAGAAACATTCAAACCCTAAGATTAAACAATAAAATCAATATTGAAAAAAATAAAATTTAACCAAGAATTCATGTGTACTTCCATACAAACAGAAAACAAAGAGTAATCACTAGCATTTAGAAAGAAATAAGAAAGAATCTTGTGGAGAATACTCTTCCTAGACAACTCGACTGAATCTCTCTATTCCCTCTTGTCTCGCACTTAGGTCTCCTCGTTAGAAGCTAATCTACATCAATTTTCATGTTGGCTCACCCGTGACAGGCTTAAGATGATTGTAAAAAAACCTTTCCCCCCTTTTTTTTCTCTTCTCACGTCAACCTTTTATGTCCTCCTCCAACAGTACAAGTGTCATTTCCTTAGAGTTATTTTGTCCTTGTACGTACAGGTTGGTTATACCAGACTTGATATCTCATGCATTTTTAGTTCTTATCCGGACAACTGTTAGGTGTGGCGACAATTCTAGATGCAATCTGGAATTAACTAATGCAGTGACATTAATGCGAAAAGATAGCAAAATTAAGGATAAAATAGGATAGGATTCACTGAGTTATAAAATGCAATTTACTAAACTGAAAATGCTAAAATATATGCTAAGGATAACTAAATAGGAGCAATTTAACCAATAAGTAAGGAGGAAAACCTATGTTGAAAACCTATGTTCTTTCTAGTGCTATCACACCCCAAACTTGAGTTTTTACTTGTCCCCAAGTAAAACAGAAACTGGCTAGGCTACAAAAAAAATTACTAAGGTAAATGATCATTCTAGCAACTTGAAAAGTCTAAATTCCCAATGAATGAATCACATTCAGATGAAAGAAAATTTCATCGACAATGCATAAGCATGAATGAATAAGGTTGCAACTTCATCAATGCTAGCATCATGCTTTAGGCCCTGAGTTCTATCTACCAATACAACATTTATTGTACAATACTAAGTATTTATATATTATATATAATTTTTTTTCTTTTTTTTTCAGAATAAGGGATATCATTGCATTACTGTACCCTTATTCTTGAGAAGTAACGATAAAGTGCAAAAAATCCCTAGGGAGTACGTAATTGCGCCGACACATACTCATGCAGCGACAACCTTTGGCTAGATTGATTTTTCTAACGCTTGATTTGGAGTGTTCCCTCTTTAAAATTCCATACTACACTCACTTTGGAGTGTCTCTAATTTATAACTATGTATATATAAGCACCTGAAAAAAAAACAGATTCATTCAAGATTTAAAGAATGATAGCAGTCATCCATTACTAATGACACCTAATCCATTCATCAAAGAATTGAAGATACTACCTTCTATCAAAATTTTCCAACTCATTCATTGATAATTCCCATGATTCAAGAATTAAGCATCGAATAAAAAATTTTGGAACAATTTTCATTAACTATAATTAAACCTTTTATGCTTCATTCCCTCAAAAAATTTGAAATGTGGGTGCATTTCCAAGCCCCATATGCATTCTTCCAAACTTAAAGGTTGCATTGTCCCCAATGCACTAACATGAAAATGTAATGACAATAAAAACACAATGACAATATGTACTTATCAAAATAAAAGTTACAGCTATATGCAATGCATGAATACTACAGCGACATATGCATTCTTCTTTTTTATGGGCTTTGCACGATCCTCGGATAGCTCCTTAGTTTTTGGCTTTGCCCCGACATCATCGGCTGCTTCTTATGTAGGAGAGGCCACCTGGAGTGGTCTAGTGTAGACCATTATTGTCAATTAATTGCAGTACTCTTCACTGGTTACCACAGCAGCTTCCGCCAGTCTTATTCCATCTTGCTCGAAAATGTCAATATTTGCACCTATAGACTCGGGTGCGGTGACAATGTTCACAACATAATCTTCCTTTTCCTTTTCTTTTTCATTTTTAGCAACGTCTTCTTCTTCAGAAACAACTTTCTCTCCTGTAGTAGCAACTTCCTTCTTAACAACAATGTCCTATTGATTAGCAAAAATACCATCCTCGAACAAGCTATCAACCTTTCGCAGGCATTCTTCAATATACCTGGATTCCTCTTCTTTGTCATTGTCAGAGACCTGCACAATGGGAGGGGATGCCACAAATTTGTCTCTGTCTTTTAAGTCATCATCCACGGATGAAAGGTTATAATTTTTAATGATTGGTGGAAACATTGGGAATTTCGGTAGTGGGGATGCGCTCAATTGGCTTAATGTGGCTAGAATAGAATTGTTCCAGGCTTTGGTATAAGCATAAAACAAATTATGCGATTCTCCATATAATCAATTGTAGCAACAAGCCTGATCTGTCTATTGTTGATGGAATTGACCATTTTTTTGACATCTTTCATTTTGCGCCATAATGATGTCTCTACATTCAGGTTTGTTCCTTTGTTGTCGGCTTTGGTTTTGCCCTTCCTTGTCTTACTTGTTTCTACCTCATTCAGTATCGATGTGTCTTTGCCACGAGTCATTCTTTCTATAGAAGCTTCTTTGATCGAGCCCTTATTTTTTAGGACTTCCTCACCATCAAAGGTGCATGATACCTCTTTGCTGGCACAATAACATCACCAATGATGGGAAAACCAAGATTTCAGTATGCCTTGCGGTGCAATCAGCTATTTCCTAGTGAAGTATAGCACCAATATCAATCTTTCTACCCTTGACGATGGAATGTATCAAGACACATTCTATCGAGGGTGATTGTGGTGCTATAAGTAGAGGGCTTTAGCCTACAGTTGACAAAATGAAACCAGATTTTGCTTTGTAGCATCAGGAAGCGATGGTGCATCGTATAATTATTTTGATGGGAACCCGTCCATAATGCTGCTTCGACACACAAGTCTGTCACCAATAGGTCTCATTTTTCATCAATGATATCCTCAATGAACTCGGAGTGTTCGTCTACATCCACCTTGGTGTTGTACAAACTCGTTGATTTTTTAGCGTCCCATGATATTAAGCCTTCTCGAACAAAAATGAACTCTAACTCATGATCATAAAGGTTAGCATAAAACACGCGCGCCAGTAAAGGAGAATAGCTTCCAGGATGTGTAACACCTCTAACCCGTATCCGTCGCCGAAACAGGGTTATGGAGCATTACTAGACAAACAAAATATTAAACCAATCAAATCATACATTAATATAAACATAATCAAATTTCATTCAAATAAATCTATACCCGTGTAACTCACTGACTTAAGTCACACGGCCAAGTCACACGCTTGTGTACCAGGCCGTGTACCCTTCGAAATGATGTTACATGCCCGTGTGCCAGGCCGTGTAATAGCCTGACTTACATGCCATAGACCTAAAAGGACACATGACCATGTTGCATGGTCGTGTGTCACACACGGCTGAGACACACGCCCGTGTCTCAGGCTGTGTGGCCTCAAAATGAACTTTTAAACACAAGTTTACCATTTCAAATTGGTTGGACCTTAAGAAACTCAAATGCTAACCAAAATACAAAATTAAAATGACATTAATTGGGTCAAAAACACATCAAAACCAACCTAATATTTTCCTAACCGATGTACCCTTATTGGTACTACAATTATATGCAACTTAATCTCAATATACACATTAATTCAATTCATCAACTCATTCAAGTAATACCAAAACAAAATACCTAACAAAGTTACCACAACCACAACAAATCAAATATATGTAAGCCACAAATACTAACATAACAACTATGTCTTATTCTCATACCCTTTGCAAATTGGTTACTTGAAACATGAGAATAAGATAACAACTATGTCTTATTCTCATCCACCCAATCACGCGAAACAACAAGTAAAACATGAAAGTTCACAACAGATGCTGAACCCCGGTTTACTTGGGTAAAAATGATGATATCTCCCTCTAATACCATCTCTACTCTAAACCCCCATTTTACACCAAATCACGAATGTACTCAAATCCTACGTTCAATTCAAAAAGAATATCCAATTCAATATTATAATTTAAACAATAATTCATTTCCAACAATAGAATATATGCATAATACCAATCATCAATTTATACAAATGTTAAAATTTAACCGTACGAACTTACCTGGACTGAATTGTAGTAATCGCTGAAGTTTAAGGACTATTTTGTTATTTTTCCTTTTCCATGAGTATTTACGAGATCTTGATCTAAAATATAAAATTACTCATTTATTAGCATATATTTCATTTCCAATCCATTTTACAATTAATACCCTTTTATTTTTTCAAATTCATGCAATTACCTTAAACTTTTACAAATTTTTCAATTTAATCCCTTAATTAGTTAATCTATCAAATTAACTATTTTTCTCAAATAAATAATCTGTCCAAATATTCTAGGCCCTTATACAGCCTCTAATAAACTTAAAATTCACTATCAAACCCTAATATTTTGACATTTTAGTATTTTATTCCTAAAATCAATATTTAACAAAAATCACTTTACAAAATCATCACACAACACAATCAAAGCTCCAAATCCATGTTATTCATAAAAAAATCTAATATTTATCAATGTCAACTTCTAAAATTTTAAATAGAATTAAAAATGAAGGTACGGGCTAGCTGGACCTAGTTGCAACGATCTCAAAAACATAAAAATTACAAGAAACGAGTAAATATTGAACTCACATAGGAGCTTTTATGCCCAACCAATTCTCCAAGCTATTTCTATCGTGTTTCAGTAATGACAAAAGAACAAAATGAAGAACAAAACATATTTCTTCTTACTTAATTTTGTTTTAATTTCAACTAAATTACAAGTTTGCCGTTATAATTTCATTGTTTCGTCTTTATCCATCAATTTGTCGCCCCATTATACTATTTAGGCCTTAATTATCACTTAAGTCATTCCTCAATTAATAATTACACCATTGCATCATCTAATTGCTATAATTAGCAAGTTTTACACCTTTTTAAATTTAATTCTTTTTCTTTAATTAACTAACTAAACATTAATATTTCTTAACCAAATTTTAATACGACTATAATGACCCTATAAATATTCTAAAAATAATATTTATGAGTCGATATGATAGAAATTTGTAGTCCCAAAACCACTATTCTGTCACCACTAAAAATTATACTGTTATAGGATGGGTGCAAAAAGTTTCCCACTTCAACTTCGAGATGGTTTTGTAGACTTGCTTACCCAAGTCTTGTTGTTGTGAAAGGAAAATGCCCTGTTCGAGGTGGAATTTTCGCTTCAACATGTTGTCTTGAAATCTTTCATTTGCCGCTTTATTCAAAGAGATTACTAGCTTCTTCTTCTATATTGGCCACAAACTGCGGTAGCAGAGGACGCATGTTCTTTAGCAAATTTGGTGGCTTTCTTGATCGAGCCTCTCATTTTTTCCATATTTTGTTGAGGGAAAATAGTTTAAAGTTTAAAATATATGATCTTGAAAAAAAAAGGAAATAAAAATGGTTGCTTCAATGTGCTACAGTTGGTACAGTGGAGGAGGATTTATTGTGAGTGAAAAAGGAAGATGGAGAGGCGTGTTGTTTTGTGGAGAGATATAAAGCTGGCGAGAATAGTTGTGTCCAATAGAAATTGTGTCCGCTCAAAAAGATCAAACGGCTGAGTGATCTTTGATCCAACGATGGAATCTGAATTTCCCTGAATTCTGATGAGTTATAAATGGAAATACAGAATTACGGAATGCGTTGACATCAAAATTTCAATGCGTCGACAAAGGTGCAAAAAGGAAGGAAAACAAACTTTAACAAAACATAAATAAAATAAACTAAAATCACGGAGTAATAATTAAAAATTAAAACTTTGCGACCAATTTAATAGTAATTGCCTACTTTTGATCACTGTTGCCACAATAGTGTTTCAGCCTCTGTCCATTTACTTTGAACTGGTGTCCATTACGTAAATCTCGAATTGAGATTGCACCATGAGGAAATACATCAACAACTTCAAAAGGTCTAGACCAACATGAGCGCAATTTACCTAGGTGCAATTTAAGTCAAGAATTGAATAATAAAACCTATTTATTCGCGATAAATTGTCATTGTAAAATAATCATGTCATGCCATCGTTGGTTTTTTTCCTTATAAATCTCAACGTTTTACTAAGCATTTCTCCTAATCTCCTCTAGTTCAGTGATATCCAACAACCTTTTCTTTCATGTCGCTTCATAGTCCATGTTCAGTTGCTTAATTGCCTACATTGCTTTGTGTTCCAGTTCAACTGGCAAGCGACATCTTTTCCCAAAAACCAATTGATACGACTACATCCCTAATGGAGTTTTGTATGCTGTCCGCAATGCCAATAATGCGTCATCCAATCGAAAAGACCAATATTTCCTCTAGAGGTTTACAACCTTCTCAAGAATGTTCTTAATTTTTCGATTCGATATTTTGACTTGTCCATTGGTTTGCAGATGGTAAGTAGTAGCAATTCTATGATTAACTCCATATCTCTTTAGTGCGGTTGCCATTTGGTTGCAATGAAAGTGTGTACCCTGATCACTAATCAATGCCTTTGGTGTGCCGAGGCAGGTGAGGATATGCTTGTGAAAAAATTTAGCACTGTCTTTGCATCATCTGTTGGGATTGCAACAGCTTTAACCCACTTCGAGACGTAGTCAACAACTACTAATATATAAAGATTTCCAAATGAACTTAGAAATGGTCTCATAAAATTCATACCCCAAACATCAAATAATTCAACCTCTATAATTGGCTGTTGCAAAATTTCATTGCATCGGGATATAGAACCAGTGCGGTGACACCTATCGCATTGATTCACAAAATTATGGGCGGCTTTGAATAATGACGAGCAGTAGAATCCTGATTTGAGAACTTTAGCAACAATTCTCATACCACCGAAATGACCTCCACAAGGAGCATCATGACAACGCTCCAAGATTGAAAGCATCTCCTCTTCTAGAACACAACGTCGAATGATTGTTCATTGCATAAATTGAATAAATACGGCTTATTCCAATGATACTTCATACTTCATGAAGAAATCTTTCTTTTTTATAGCCTGTGACACCCAACAGGAGTTTTCTACATGCTAGATAATTAACCAAATCCGCATACCAAGGGGTTGCATCCACAACAAATAACTTCTTATTTGGAAATGCATCGACAATTTGAAGTATGTTTCCATCTTCACTGCCAACTTCCAATCGAGACAGATGGTCTGTAACTTAATTCTCTAAACCCTTACGGTCTTTTATGTCGATGTCAAATTCTTGCAACAGTAATATCCAGCGTATCAATCTTGGTTTGGCATCCTTTTTTGCAAAGAGATATCTCAACGCCGTGTGATCAGTGAATATAGTAACCTTTGCACCGACAATATAGGAACAAAAATTATTGAAAGCAAAGACTACAACCAGCAATTCTTTCTCTGTGGTGGTATAATTGAATTGAGCCTCTGTAAGATTTTTGCTAGCATAGTAGATGGCATGAAATATTTTTCCCTTTCGTTGTCCTAGAACTGTACCAACCGTAAAGTCGCTTGCATCGCACATAACTTTAAAAGGTTAAGACCAATCTGGTCCAATAACAATGGGTGCATTCACTAGCTACTTTTTTAACTGAATAAAGGCATCTAGAGATGCACTGTCAAAGAGGAATTTTTAATTTTGTTCCAGTAATGAGCATAAGGGCTTCACAATTTTCAAAAAATCTCTAATAAACCTTCGGTAAAACCCTGCATGTCCAAGAAAACTACAAATACCTTTCACGTTTGTTACTGGAGGTAATTTCTCAATGATTTCCACCTTAGCTTTGTCTACTTGAATGCCTTGAATAGAGATGCGATGTCCTAACACAATGCCTTCAGTTGCCATGGAATGATATTTTTCCCAATTCAGGACAAGATGTGTGTCCTCACATCACTTCAATACTTTATCCAAATTGTAAGCGCAATGATCAAAATCATTCCCATAGACTGAGAAATCATCCATAAAAACCTCTAAAAAGTTTTCAATCATATCTAAAGATATTGCCATCATGCACCTTTAAAATGTGGCTGGTGCGTTGCAAAGACCGAAAGGTATATGGTGAAAAGCGAATGTACCAAAGGAGCAAGTGAAGGTTATTTTCTTCTGATCCGATGCAATAGCAATTTGATTGTACCCAGAATAGCTGTTTAAAAAGTAGTAATAGGCCTTTCCAGCAAGCTGAACCAACATCTGGTCAATGAAAAGAAGTGGCAAGTGATCCTTCTTTGTAGCCGCATCCAATTTGTGATAATTCATACAAACTCGGCATCCCGTAGGAATGCGTGTAGGAATTAATTTATCCTTATCATTACGAACCACAGTGATGCTACTCTTTTTAGGTACGCATTGCACTGGACTTACCCAATTGCTATCAGAGATCGGGCAAATAATTCTAGCATCACGGCATTTTATGATTTCCATCTTGACAACTTCCTTCATCTTCTCGTATAATCTTTTTTTTGTTCAATCGATTGCTTGCCTTCATCTTCCAAATTGATTTTGTGCATGCAAAGAAAAGGATCAATGCCTTGAATATGGACAATACTCCAAGGAATAGCTCATTTATGTTGCTTGAGAATATGGACCAATTTCTCTTCTTGAGTTACATCCAGTGTTGTGCAGACAATAAATGGAAGAGTATTGTGATCACCCAAAAAGACATATTTAAGATGAGGAGGTAGTGGTTTCAATTCTAGAGTAGGAGCTTCTTCAATAGATAGTTTGGAAATTGGGGTTGTTCTATTGGTTAGGTCTAAGGATTCAATCTGCCATTCATGCTTGAGTTTAACATTATTGTCTTGAACCATTCTGTCACAACCGTTTAAGGATTCGACATCAGATGTCACTGTAAACTCTTCAAAACGTACCATTCTTTGGTCATTGAATTCTTCCTCAATTAGATTATCTAGCACATTGACAGTATGACATTCTTCTTTGTCCTTGCATTGAATAGATTCAAAAACACTTAAGGTGACTTGCTCATCATTAAGTTGCATGGTCAGTTCACTTCTGTAAACATCAATAAGAGTTCGAACGGTGGCTGAAAATGGTCGTCCCAAGATTATGTGAACCTTCTTGTCTACCTCGCAGTCAAGTACAATAAAATTAGCCAGAAAAATGAATTTATCCATACGAACTAAGACATATTTGATATGCCCTTCAAGTTGAGCCAATGATCGATTGGCTAGTTGTAATGTCACTGTAGTAGATTTCATGTGACCAATTCCCAACTTTCTGAAAGTATATAGTGGCATTAGGTTAATGCTATTTCCCAAGTCGTATAAAGCCTTGCCCATATAATGGTTGCCAATTGAACAAGAGTGCAATAGTTTCAATATTAGTGTAATAGTTTTAATATTAGTGAGCTTCATCTTCTTAGACAAGAGGTCTTTCATAAATTTCCCATAACTCGAAATTTGTACCAGGGCATCTACCAAGGGAATGTTGATCTGCAGTTGCTTCAGTGTGTCCAAGAACTGCTGATACTACTTTTCATGCTCACTCTTCCTGAATCTTTATGGGAAAGGTAAAGGTAGAGATGTATCTGCTTGCGCTGACACCTTTGATTGAATCGACAGTCTTGAAGGTAAAACATTAGGCAATTAGTGACAATTTGTGGAACTTCTTTGTCTGATGCATCGACAAACTCTTCAGATTCAACCTTCTCACCAGCGATCACTCCATCCATATCTTGAGGTGCTACAGTAGAGTCTATAAATGGTTCACTAGTTTGTTTACTACTCTTAAGAGTGATAGCCTTACAATGTTCTTTCTCCCTTAGACTGGGATTTTCCGTGTCACTTGGTAATAAAACTGGTGGTCGAGTATTCAGATTTGAAGCAAGTTGTCCTATTTGCGCCTCCAATGCTTGAATGGAAGATGAATTCCCTTGTACGATAGCTTTCCCATGCGTAATATGCTCCCGCATTAATGCCTCAAGAGTTGCTAATAGGTCAAAAGTATAAGCTTGAGTGTATGGTTGCTATCAATGTCCTTGAACATGCTTATTCGGTATTGAAGAGTGTTGTGGCTGCATCAAATTTTGGTGTGGATGTGTCTGACCTTGTTGTGGATGCATTTGAGTGTGCTGATTGTAGTTCTACTGTTGTTGGTTGTAATTCCCTTGTCTTAAATTATAATTTCCCTAAGTAGATGTATTCCCATAACTAAATGTCGTAACATTTTATCCGGCATTCTGAGTTCCCCAAAATGGTTGGTTGGTTGCAGAGTTGTTGTAAAAGTTACCATAAGAATTGTTGTGGATGTTACTAATATAATAGGCATTCTCTGCATGTTATGGACAATCTTCATAACTATGGTTGTCACTACAAATCCCACAACAAAAATTAGGAACATCAGCTTGCTGAGCGACTTGTATAGGTGCTATGCCACTAGTCCCTGCATATTTTTTATCATGTTTGTGATAGAAGAAACTTGAGCACTTAGTGTGGTTATTGCATCCAATTCAATAACTCCTGAAGTAGTTTTGCTTGTGTAGCTCTAGAGATAAGGTATTGATAATCATTTTGAGCAATTTTCTCAAGAATTCTCACAACATCATTATAAGTACAATCCAACAGAGGTCCATTGGCTGATGCGTCGACAAGATTCCTTGTATGTGAATTCAGCCTATTATAAAAAATCTCAATTTGTGTTTTTGGCTGAATGTCGTGCATGGGACAATGTCAAAGCAAAGATTTATAGTGTTCTCATGTGGTGTGAAGATTTTCATCATCTAGCTGATGATAAGAAGTAATATCATTTCAAAGACGAGTATTCATTGTTGGCGGGTTAAATCGTAAAACAAACTGTGTTGCTAGTGCATCCCAAGAAGTAATTGATTCGGCAGGTAGCCCAAAAAACCAAGTACGGGCTCTTCCTTGTAAGGAATAAGGAAATAATTGCATCTTTAAGGCATCATCAGGAAAGCCTTGTTGAATAAATGAAGAACATATCAATAAAAAAGATTTAAGATGTAACACCCCTAACTCGTATCTATCGCCAGAATAGGGTTATAGAGCATTACCAGAGTTTACTAATTAATTTTTAGACTTTTCTTTTCATCAAACATTCATATTTATAACCAATCAAAATCAAAACATTAATGAGCTAACGTTAACCAATTTCACTTGTACATGCCATTATAACTAGAATCAAATCATCCAAAATTATCGATAGAACCAATGGATAATGTAATATATCTTCAACAAGCTTCCAACTTAATCAAGCTTCCGATAATCATTTCAATGCATCAAATAATTATACATATTACCAATAATAATTCAATTCCAATAATAAAAAACACACACATATATATAATATTCATTACCAAATAGCATTCACTTCAATTAAAAATATACAGAATATAGTTCCTACAAGCTTACCAGGCTAAATTGCAGAAATACCAAAATTCAGGGACATTTTGGAAATTTTCTATTTTTCTCAAATTTCCACCCAATATTGATCTAAATTAATATTTCATTCAATTTACTAATTTAAATAATAAAAAAATTCATTTCATGCAATTTGGTCACTTTTTGACATTTTTACAAATTTACCCTTAAAGTTTTACTTTTATTCAATTTAGTCCCTGAGCCTAAAACGTGCAAATTATCCATGCTATCTGAATATTCATATATATATTTTACTCCTCCTCTCCATTCCACATCCTTAATTTATATAATATGCTTATAAGTAACATTATCTATGATTTTACTATTTACTTGTAAATTTATTCAAAACTGTCCATTTGTGTCATATCCACTACATTATTTTTATCTTGAGCTACAGAACTCAAAATTAGAATCCACTAATTTTCCTTGAAACTAGACTCACATATCTTCTTACCATAAAATTTTCAGAATTTTTTAGTTTAGCCATTAAGTACAGTTTATTCTTTAAAGTCACCTCTGTTTTGCTACCTGATAGTTCCGACCCTTCTCCACTAAAACTTAATTATCTCATTGTACAGAATCCAGATGATATCTTTGTTTCTTTATATTGAAAATATACTATTTAATTATTTTAAACATATAAATTATAAGCCATAATTATTTTTTTACAATTTTTTATGATTTTCCAAAGTCATAATAGGGGAACCCAAAATCATTCTGATCTTGTCTCACAAAATCTATTATATCTCATGATTTACAATTCCATTACTTACACCGTTTCTTCTACGAGAAACTAGACTCAGTAATATTTAATTCCATATTTTTTCATCCTCTAATTTCATTTCCACAATTTATGGTGATTTTTTAAATTTAACCTACTACTGTTGTCCAAAACTGTTTTAGTGCAAAATGTTAATTACTAAGTTTATAACTTCCTTATTCCCTTTCTCTATAATATTTCCCATCACTTTCACTTATTTCTCTTCACTAATATATCAAGTACATAAGAATTTATATAATAAAATTCTACTATAACATCTTTTCCATGCTATTTCAATAATAACAAACTTAAAAATATATTGAAATCTCAATGTTCTTACCTTGTCCTATTGATTTCAACCTTTAACTTGATTTTCTCTCTCCTCCAGCTTCAATTTATTGAATCCAACTTGATATTCTAACTCCTCATAGTCTCCTTGTTATCTTTCTCTCTTGATGGCTATGGAAATTCTTTTGATTTCTAATTGAAAATGGTGAATTTTTTTGGTGGAAGGACCAAATTGTAAAGAAAGCAAAACATTCTTTCTACTCTTCTTTTCTAACGTGAATTGCTTGCAAAAGAAGGTGGGTTGGTTCCTTTTCATCTTTCTTTCCACTTATATATACTAAATAATAAAATATCATTTAAAAATTAAATTAAAATATTAATAAACTAATATTTATTTATTTCATTAATCTAAAATATCTCCAACATCGTCATTATCTTCTAGATTTCTCTCTCTTCTAAATGACCATTTTGCCCTTTATGATCTTTTAAAATTTCATCCTTGAGTCATTACTTAATTTGGTAATATTACAATTTAGTCCCTCATAATTCTTCACCTATTCAATTTGGTCTTAATTCATTCATTTTCCTTAGTTTTTAGATTATTCCAACCTTAAAATATTTGCACTATTGGTCCTTCAAATTTTTCTTATTTGCACTTTAACCCCTCAAATTTTGAGTATTTACCATTGGGCAACAAAACTTTTCTCACTTTTGCGATTTAATCCTTTCTTGAATTAATATGTCATAATTTACTTCTTAATGCTGACATAACTCAAAATTACCCTTTTTATCACTTTATTTCCTTATTTTACTATATCAGGAATATTATCTTACTGTAGTAATTTTTGGGGTATTACATAAGATGTTTTCTCGCATCTTCATGTGGCAGTCCAACATATTGTCCATTAGAATTCAGCATTTGAAACGTTACTAGCTTGACTTCAAAATTCCCAGCTTGGATTGCTGGCTTAACAACTCCCGGTTGTAAATCATCCAAGACAGGCACTACAAAATCTCGTATAGTCCTATTTTGTATGTGAGCTTCTTGCGACAACAAGGGGTTATTAACATTTTGCTGTTGTATTGAGGGTATGGCTGCATTGTTCCCTAGTAGAGCCTATTTCTTTATTCTCGAAGTCTACTCTGCATAGTCTTTTTAATTTCTAGATCAAAATCGACAAGAAAATCTGACCTGCTTCGGGTCATAAAACACCTAAAATGAAGTTGAAGAAACAGCAACAAAGAAAAACTAGTTAGTGAATACTAAATATTATATAATGAAAATAAAGCGCAAAAACACACAAAAACAAGAATACACATCAAACAAACGCCATCCCCGACAACGGCGCCAAAAACTTGATCGATCCTACAGGGATGATTGTCTTTTGTCTATTAATGTCGGTGCAATAACTAGATAGAAACAAGATAAATTGTGAGGATAGTTGTCGGAGCAACAACTTGAAAACAATAAAATAAAATAAAATATGATAATGATAAAATGGGATCCCCAAGATGAGTTTTTAGCAGAAGACTAAGTGCTCACAAGGTATAAAAGGATAGTTGATTGTTGAGGCAATAATTTTAATGTATATCTTACCAAACGTCACTCATTTATTTAATCTGAGACTTAAACATGCACACTAACCCCACCTTCCGATGATGGCTATATGACACTATTAAGAAAAAGTGGACTAAATATCTCTAATCCTCACTCAACTTCTATTGTAATGCTTGTTGGCTCGAACTATCACTGCACTTTCTAGTGTTAGTGACAGTAATAACACTTTCGTGTTAAGAAACATTCAAACCCTAAGAATAAACAATAAAAGAAAGATTGAATAAGATAACATTTAAGCAAGAATTCATGTGTACTTCCAGAAAAACAGAAACTAGAGAGTAACCACAAGCATTTAGAAAGAAATATGAAAGAATCGAGTGGAGAATACTATTTCTAGACAACTCGACTGAATCTCTCTATTCCGAGTCTCGTATTTAGGTCTCCTCGTCAAAAGCTAATCTACATCAATTTTCATGTTGGCTCACCTGTGAGAGGCTTAAGCTGCCATAGCCGCAAGATTCAAGGTAGGATGAAGAAGATGATCGTAAAAAAAAGCTCTCCCCTTATTATTTTTCTTCTCACGTCAACCTTTTATGTCCTCCTCCAACAGTACAAGTGTCCTTTCCACAGAATTATCCTGTCCTTGTACGTATAGGGTGGTTATACCAAACTAGATAGCTCACACATTTTTAATTCTTATCCAGACAGCTATCAGGTGCGGCAAAAATTCTGGACGCAATTTGGAATTGACTCATGCAGCGACATTAATGCAAAAAGATAGCAAAGTTAAGGATAAAATAGGTTAGGATTCACTGATTTATAAAATACAATTTACTAAATTGAAAATACTAAAATATATGCTAAGGATAACTAAATGGGAACAATTTAACCAATAAGTACAGAGGAAAACCTATGTTCTTTCTAATGCTATCAGCCCCGAATCGTTTCTAAAGTGTTTCTAAGGCCTTGAGGGCTAGAATAAGGGACGATATACATGTTTTTGAATGAGTTTAGGTATGATTCATGAAATGTATGTAATTTAATGTTTTAATTTATGTTTTTAAGGTAATGCCCGTAACCCTATTCCAGTGACAAGTACGGGTTAGGGGTGTTACAAAAGTAATCAAGGAAGGAATTAACCCAAAATTGGTATGGCCTATCTGTGAAGACCTTCACCCTAAGCCGGTCTGGACTGTGAGGTCAGAAGATAAGTACTCCTTGCCAACTTGTTATTTGAGTGGAAGATTAGAAGATCCTACTGGGATAATGACTAGTTGATTGACGAGAAACCCGAAGCGACAGTTGATGGGAATTACAGAAGCGAGCTAATCATCCATAATTAGATTTGATTTATTCTATTTTTTTATCTCTTGAGTTTTATTTCTTTTTTATTATATTTTTCTCAAAATCTCCTTTTATTTTGATTTCGTACTATAACTAATTTAGAGTACTAGTTAGATCTTTCAGTGTTCAGGTTAAAATCATCTAGCACTAGCCTCCCTCGGGTACGATCCTCAGAGTACTCACCTACTCCATTGTAACTATATTACAACTGAACCCATATACTTGTTAATACCGCCTCATCGATATATCTTTTACTGTAGTATTCACACTTTGGAAGTTAGTACGTCTAGAGGCGATCTACGTACCAACGTCCAGAATAGCAATCCTGCACAAAAGATATAAAAAAAGGATATCCACAAGTATACGGGTCAAGTTGTAATATAGTTACAACGGAGTAGGTAAGTACTCCGAGGATCATACCCAAGGGAGGCAAACACTAAATCAATTCTAATTTAAACATAAATGGATCTAATTAATAGTTTAATTGAATTATATTACAAAAGATTAAAAGAAGGGTTTTAATAAACTATACTAATAATAAGCAAGGACATAGAAGAAAATTAAATAAATGAAAAGCAAGAATTCAAATAAGAAAATGTGCATCAAATCTAGGAATGGGTGATTAGCTTGCTTCAGTAATCTTAATCAACTTTCATCAAGGGTTTTCTCGTCCAATCAACTAGTCAATAACCCAGTAGGATTTTCTGATATGTCCACTAAAATACTGAGTCGGTAAGAACTACTTATCTTCCAACCTTATAGTCTAGACAGGTTCAGGGTTAAGGTGTTCACAGATAGGCCATAACAAATTTGGGTTAATTCCCACCTTGATAATTTCCTAGGGTTGTCAGGCCTAAGGTCTAGGTTCTTTATTTCCTGAATAGTTGATCTGTTCAGAAATCCCTACAAAATAGTTAGTTATTCATACCTCAACTCATTAATCCCTCACAGGAGGATTAGTTCCTCATCAGTCTAGTAAACAATAAAAACTTGAATAAAAGAGTGAACATCAAGAAAAATTTCAAGAATAAAATTTAGAAAAAGTCTGATTGTATTGAATTTAAGCCCATAAGCCTCACAGAGTTTGAGAATAATTCCATTATCTGATTTATTCCCAAAAGTAAATACAAAGAATGAGAAAAAAATCTAAAACCTAAGAAGAAGGAGAAAACTAAATACTAGAATTAAAGAGAAAATTATACAAAGTGAAAAAGTGTCCATAACATGTGTTAACTTAGCATATTTATAGAATTAAAATGGTTGTCATCCTTAACCATAGGTTAGCTGACGTTCTCGAGCTTAAAGTTAGATTGTGCAGACCAAAATGCCCTTGGCTCGTAATTATTTCTTGTACAGAGGTGACGTCAGGACACACCAGGTCTTGTGTCATGACATCGAGGGTAGTATGCTCAGCTTCAGGGTGTCTTCAGAGGTATGTCGCGACATCCTCATGCTATGTCACGACATTGAAGGCACTCTTGAATTTTTCTTATTCTACTCCCTATATTGCGACATCGCATGCACCGTGTTGCAACCTTGCGGCCAATATTAAGTTAATTCATCTTTTAATGGTCTCCTACACTCACAAAGTATATTAGCTCACCCGTAGGCCCCATTCAGCCTCTAAGGTCAACAAAAGACTCAAATTACACATTTATTAAACTTAACTAAACTTACTGAAATGTAAGTAAAACACAAATAAAATGTTTACGTTCAAGCTCTTAAGGTGCAAAAATTAGTTTAATCTGCTACACTGAATTACGGCAGGTCAGAGCCACATGAGCAAGGTGCCACTAATGTTATCACATGTACCTTCACTTTGTGAACTATTCCCTTATTTTTGTTGATTGATTTCAGTTTAACACACTCCTATGTTTTGAACGAGCTAGATAGTAAGTTGGGAATAACGGTTGAAACCATAGATAAAGGTGTGATTGTCACTAGTTCATTTGGGGACAGTGTGTTAGCCAATAAAGTATACCGTAGGAGTCCACTAGAGTACAAGGTCAAGTCTTCTATGCAAACTTGATGGAGCTGCCATTCTATGGTTTGACATGATTCTTAGGATGGATTGGCTAATAGATCTCAAAGCTAATATCAACTTTGAGTTGAAGTAAGTTACTTTGCGAAGCGGTGAAGGCAAAGAAGTAGTTGTGGTAGGTGAGCGAGCTTAGTGTAACATGGTTTCAACACTGAAGGAAGAAAAGATGTTGGGAAAGGGCTGTGAGGCCTATCTCGTATTTGTGATGGGCTCTCAAGTTTTGGCGAAAGGGGTTCGCGAGGAGTGAACTATTAAATATTTCCTAGATGTGTTTCTCGACGAGCTACCATGTTTACCACCAGACTACGAAGTGGAGTTCATCATTGAGTTGTACCCTGGCAGTTTTCTAGTGTTTATTACACTGTATTGCATGACACCCAATGAGCTTAAGGAACTGAAAGTGCAACCCAAGGAGCTACTGGAAAAAGTTTTCATATGACCAAGCATATCACCTTGGAGTTTGCCAGTGTTGCTCGTGAAGAAGAAGGATAGGATCATGTGAATGTGCATCAACTACATGTAACTAAATAAGTTGACGGTCAAAAACAAATATCGTTTACGAAGCATCGATGACTTGTTTGACCAGTTTCTATAGACAACTTTCAAAACACGTTATGGGCACTACGAATTTTTGGTGATTCCCTTTGGTTTGACCAACGCACCTACTGCCTTTATGGATTTGATGAATTGAGTGTTCCATGATTAATTGGATCGATGCATGGTGGTGTTCATCGATGACATTTTGGTGTACTCACAAATTGAATAAGAACACGACATGCATCTGTGAACTATATTTAGGGTTTACAAGAGAAGAAGTTGTTCCCAAAATTCAGTAAGTGCGAGTTTTGGCTTAAAGAAGTGACATTTATGGGGCATGTAATTTCGACGGAAGAGGTTCGCATGGACCCAAGGAAGATTGAAGCAAATTTGGAATGGAGAGCACCAAATAGCGTGACCGAAGTGTGAAGGTTTTTAGGGCTCGTAGGGTACTATCACCACTTTGTTGAAGGGTTTGCTAGTATCATAGCACCTTTAGAAGCTAGTTCAAAATAAATAACATTTCATGTGGACTAAAGAGAGGCAGAAAAGTTTCGACAAGCTTAAGGGGATACTCACCAAAGCATCAGTGTTGACTCAACCCGAACCTAGAAAAGAATTCGTGGTCTACAGTGATGCCTCTTACAAAGGACTTGGACGCATGCTAATGAAAGAAGGTAAGGTGATAGCTTATGCTTCGAGGTAAGTGACGATTCATGAAAAAAATTACCCAACTCATGATTTGGAACTAGTCGTGGTGGTGTTCACGTTAAAGATTTGGCAACACTATCTTTATGGCGAGAACTATGTCATCTACACTGACTATAAAAGTCTCAAATATTTGTTGAACCAAAAAGAATTGAATCTTTTACAAAGGAGGTGGATCAAGATGTTGAAAGATTACGACTACATGATAAAGTATCACCCAGGAAATGCCAACGTGGTTGTTGATGCATTGAGTAGGAAGTTCATGAGTGAGCTGCGAGCTATGTCTGCACAGCTAAGTGTGACCAACGATAGAGGACTTCTCAACAATTGCAAGTGAGACCAATGTTGTCATAGCAAATCAAGGCGAAGCAAGCTTGTGATGGAGAGTTGGCAAAAAGGATTAGCCAAATGGGAGAAGGTGTGTGAGGTGACTTCACACTCAACAAAGAATGTATGCTTTGTTTCTGGGGAAGGTTGTGCGTGCCTAAGGACTAAGGGTTATGACATATGATTATTAACGAAGCTCATAATAGTTCATTTATGATGCACCCAGGCAGCAGCAAGATGTATTGTGATCTCCACGAGTTGTATTGGCAGCCTAGATTGAAGCAAGCTGTCATTGAGTATGTTACGAGGTGTCTGGTTTGTTAGAAACTCAAAGTTGAGCATCAATTGTAACACCCCTAACCTATATCCGTCGTCGGAGTAGGGTTACAGAGTATTACTGGAGTTTACAATTCAAATGGAAAGAAATTTCAAACATTTCATATCATATCAATGAACATATTAAAACCAAGTCAAATCATACATATTGTCCCTTATACGAACCCTCGAAGCCCTAAATATGCATTAGAAACAAGTTGGGACTAAATCAGAAGCTCATAGCATTTTTCAGAAAACATTTAAAATTTTCAACACTGCAGGGGTCACACGGCCGTGTAGCCAAGCCGTACGAATCACACGGCTAAGCGACATGCCCGTGTCTCAGACCATGTGGGCATTTGAAGTAGGGACACATGGCCGTGTCCCAGCTCGTGTCCATACCCGTCTAACTAACTGAATTGGGTCACATTGCCAAGTCACACACCCATGTGTCAGGCCGTGTACCCTTTGTAGTAACCCCACACGCTTGTGTGCTAGGCCATGTGCTAGGTCGTGTAACAGCTTGACTTGCAACCCTTTGAAAGTTACAGAGGAAACATGGCCGTGTCACCTGGCTGTGTATCACATATGGCTGAGACACACCCCCGTGTCTTTGCCGTGTGGATGGAAATAGGTAATTTTACAAGCCATTTTTCTTACCTAATTTGGCATGTACCTACACACAACATTGCACATACTTACAAGCCATAAAAAGGCATCCAATTCAAGCATGAAAAAGGTCTTATACATATGGTATAATATCATACAACCAATATGCCCTTAGGCACCTCAAATGAAAACATTAAAACATATTCAAACAGGTACTCTATTTGAAAAAAATAATAACTAACTACTAAGCATATTTGCATCAATACATACCATATAATTTACTTGCCAAAGGACAACTATTTGGTACCAAATTTCCATTCTATAATTAGCATCAATAGTCATATAAGCTATTCAATCAAAGTACCAATTCTCAACAAGTCATCAGCCGTATATATTATGCATATTCATCTATCATCTCATCATTCAACCACGTTAAGTCTACTTATATACAAACCAAAATATACCAAAACAGAAGCCAAATCAAATGGCCATATTCACAACAAAGCATATAGGCCAACATTAGCCAAAATACCTATACATGCCATTATAAAAAAAATTAAACATCCAAATGTACCGAAAGAGCTGATGGATAGTGTGATATAGCTCCGGCAAGCTTCCAACCTGAACGAGCTTTTTATTCACTATAAAACACAGAAAATAACACCGAGTAAGCAATTAAGCTTAGTAAGTTCGTATAACATAGGATTTAACTTACCATTTAGTCATATAATAGGTAAGTAAACAAGCATATCCCAATACAATTTGGCCAAATACCTAAGCACATATTCACCAACCATGTTAGCCATGTAAACACTTATATAAGCCAATAAACATGGATGAATACAACAATTGATCAAGTTCCAAATACATGTATCAACCAATTCAAATTTCTATATACCATGTAATAACATTTCCGTGTAATTCATGCATATACGTGTAATAGTTCGTATCGAACTCTTATTGATTCATATCAAAACACTGCCCATTGAACCGTTTAGAATACCGTTGGATACCTGGGATAGCTCACACATAGTGTGCTAGCTCATATAACTGTAATCCGTCAATTCATGTACATGTATGCTTATACGAGCTGTGAATTGGTATACTTATTCAAGCTGTAGATCGGTATGCTCTCACGAGTTGTAGGTCAGAATGTACCTACACGATGCTTCTCACACGGGCTGTGGAGTATCTGCAGCACATGCAAGACCTCAGCCATCAGTAAGACATTTAGAACCAGTACCCAAATCATGTAAACCCTAATGACATGTCATTTGTATCCTACAGATTCCTAAGGTTCAAATGGGGCTCGGTAATTATCGTACGTCATTGGATATGTAATCGATAATTATGTAGGACAATTCATAACATATATATATTTCAATTAAAAACATATAAACACAATTTAATTACACAAACTTACCTCGAAAAGTATACGTAGATACGGAGGCGATTAATCCGAGATTTTCTCTTTGTCCCGATCTAAAGCCGTACGAGGTCTGTCTTGATAATATGGATAAATTTAACTCAATTCAAAATATATTTCATTCAATTTAACCCAAAATCATATTTTTGGCAAAATTACCATTTTTCCCCTATACTTTTAATTTCTTTATAATTTAGTCCCTATCTCATAAAAATGGAAATTCATAATATTCCACCTCAACCCACTATAACCGAATATCAATTAGGTCCCTAGCATGCCCTATATTTCATTTATTTCATAATTTCACCATGTAAAACTTCCTATTTTTCAATTTAACCCGTAATTGACAATTTCATCAAAAATCTCTTTACAAAAGCTGTTTATCTAACAACATGTAACACCCCGAACCCGAGGCCGTCGCCGGAGTCGAACACGAGGTGTTAACAGACTTCAACCCACTTAAAAAAAATTTTCCAGGCAAGCTGCCAGTCTGCGTACTAGTCGCTAAAAAAATCATATCTCGAGTTCTGAAACTCGAAATCCAGTTCCGTAAATTTTCCATGAAAATAGACTCATATGCCCATCTACACATTTTTTTCTAGAATTTTTGGTCAGACCAATTAGTACAGTTTATTAGTCAAAGTCTCCCATGTTACAGGGATCGACTACACTGACCTTTGTGCATTACGACTTGGATATCTCCCTGCACAGAGTTTCAATACTGATTCCGTTTGTTTCTATAGAAACTAGACTCAGAGAGGAATCTATACATATATGGTACGACTCCTAATTATCTCTGGTTGATTTATAATGAATTTCCAAAATCGGAACAGGGAATCCAGAAACCGTTCTGGCCCTGTCTCACGAGAACCTGAATATCTCTTAACATACTGTCCATATGATTTTTTCGTTGCTTCTATATGAAAATAGACTCATCGAGCTTCGAATACATAATTTATTCATCAATAAATTCCACTCCTACTATTTTTTTTTGTGATTTTTCAATCTCATGTCACTGCTGCTGCCAGCATCTGTTACGAAAGTAACTAGGTCCATTTCATGCCTACTCCTTGATCCAACTCAATCGAACATTCATGCCATTTTCGCATGGCTTAAAGTTTACATACCAAAGTTCAAACACAACATAATAGCCTATACATGCCGAAATGTTCTCCTAAGCCGACTAAGAAGAAAGTACCGAAACTTGCTATCCGGTGTGATGACTTCGATGACGGCCCGACCACGCAAAAAGAGATGTGTCCAAGAAACCTAGAATAGGTGACAAGGAAACACCGAGTGAGTTTATAACTCAGTAAGTCATAAGCTATGCACTACCATCCATCAATAACATTATCACAAGAGAAAACAAAATGGAACGAGGCTAATTACTCCATCCATTCCGAACCATACCATAGTTCCTCCGACCTATCGGTTTAATTTCATACCAATTTATGCATTCACAATCCACATACTCATCAATAGGATATTCGAGGCATTTTCATAAATCATTTTATTTTCGTTACAAACATACAACTAAACGGCCTTTCACCCATTCTACGATAAATTTCATGTACGTGACTTCAAGTATATTTGTCACATAGGTTCAAACTTACCAAGCTCAACACCAAGTATAGACATAGCACCTATTAGCCATGAACTCAAGACACTTACCCGATCCGCTGTCCGTGATCGACTCAATAGCGTCGCACACTTAGTGTCCATAATGATTCAAGAATATATATTAAGTCCGCACACTCAGTGCTATATAATCAACTCGCACACTTAGTGCTACATAATCAAACTCGCACACTTAGTGGTACATAGTCAACTCGCACACTTAGTGCTACATAGTCAAACTCGCACACTTAGTGCTACATAGTCAATTCGCACACTTAGTGCTACATAGTCAAACCCGCACACTTAGTGCTACATAGTCAATTCGCACACTTAGTGCTGCACAATTTAAACCTGCACACGTAGCGCCAATCTCATGGTCATAAATGTTTATACTCGCACATTTAGTGCCGAGATCAACAACTCAATACATCTCACCTCTTTTCTTTTCATTCAACACTTTCATCATCACATACGTACATGCATATATATATTTATTCATTCCATTCAGCATCATTACATAAACGTTATGACCATTTGAATTAATACCAACTATATGCTTAATGACTTACCTCGTGTTGGGTAAGACGGTTCCAACTCGGCTACTCGATGACCTTTTCTTTGCCTTTGCTCGATTCTCCTCCTTTAACTCCTTGAGCTTAATCAATAATTTAACTAGTTTAACCACCTTGCTAAATATTTACAATCCAATTTCACATGTATATGTATGTTAGTATATTCGGCTAATAACCTCATGCAACTACCATATCATCAAAAATCTAATCACACATGCACATGCATTAGGTAAGTTACCTTTGCTAATTTTAAACCCAACATCACACAAGCTCTCAAGTGATGGCCGAATGCTTCTTTTGTTACCCAACTAATCATTCGACAATTTCATCCCCTTTACCACCCTTTTATGCCTAATTATCTAAATCAAGATAAGATCATCAACATGCCTAACCATAGCCGAATGTGCAACATTAATCTATCACCTCTATCTCTTAAATACTATCAAGTTCATTTACTTCTAATTTCTTAAGTTCAACATCTTAATGCCCATTATAGCCACTCCCATAATCTAAATTTAAAAATCGGCAACACCCACATTTCAACTATCTTAGCCGAATACTCCTCAACACTTAGACTAAAGTATGCACATTAAACTTAATACAACTTTCATTATTCCTTTCACCCTCAAACATAATTTATAAATCTTGCCCTTCCTTCCATGTTTCGGTCAATTATTCAAATTACCTCATAACATGAACATTCTTTTCAACTAATCTAGCATGACTCATTCGGCCTTAACAAAGAACCACTTTTCATACAAGGACAAAAATAAATCAAATGAACCTCCCATTTAAACCCCATTCTATCTTCTACTTACTCAATAATACATGTTTCTTAGTTCATATTCATCTATAACCATTTCAAATCACATACTACAAAACATCATCAATTTGGCATATAAGAACATAACCAAAGGTTTCTTGCAACACAACTCAAAAATCAACGCATGGGTCATGTTATGAGCATCAAAACAACTCAACTTCACAAAAAAAATGCCAAAAGAACCACATGATATCATACCTTAATCTATAAACTCACTTGGCCGAATGTCCTAGCTTCCATTTTTCTTTTCTTTTCCTTATGGTTTCGGCAAGATGATAGAAAAGATGATGGAACTTTGTTTTTATCACCACTTACTAATATAAATTTATTATACATAATTCCCACCAAATATAAAAAAATGAAGACAAGGGAACACCATAATGCATGCGTATGTTGGCCGGCCATTCACAATAAAAAATGGTCTATTTGACATGCAAGTCCACTCTTTTGGTACATGCACTAATAGACCATTTTAAATTGGACTATCATATTTTCACCATGTCTCAAATCGATCCCTATTAACAATTTCTCATGCAATTGGTAAAATTAGGGAATGAAACTTCCACATACTCATGTTCACACATAATAAGCATAGAATATAGCAATTAATTATTTTACGACTCGGTCTTGTGGTCCCGAAACCACTTTCCGACTAGGGTCACATTAGGGCTGTCACACAACAACTATCCATTTTCTATCATCAAACATAAAAAATCATGTATATTACACAATGGTAAAACCTTAATAGTTTAACAGTTTCACAAATTAGTCCCCGGGCTAGCTAGATTAAGCTACAACAATCCCGAAAATGTAGGAATCATTAAAAATAGATTAAAAATACATACCAAATAGGCAAGAATGAGATTGCTAAAATTTAAGCATAAAAATGGTTCCAAACCATAATGTTTTGGTTGAAAGAGATGAAACAAAGATGATACTTAATTTGGTTTTATTTAATATTAACTTTAATTACCTAATTACTTAATTAACCTTTAAAACTTTTAAAAATTACACAAAATGGCAAGCCATCATATTCCCCTATCCTATTTATGGTCTAATTTCTATATAAAGACTTTCGCTTTAGATTTCTATAGCTATTTAATACCTTTAGCTATTAAAACTCAAGTTTTGCACTTTACCTGATTTAGTCCTTTTTATCAAATTGAGCATGTAAAAGGTAAAATTTCTTCACAAAATTTTTTTACGGTATTACTATCATGCTGTAGGAAATAAAATAATGATAAAATAAATTTTTTGAATTCAACTTTGTGGTCCCGAAACCACTATTTCAATTTTACTGAAAACGGGTTGTTATATCAATTTCTTTCAAGATTGCTTCAACCACTCAAAGTCCCAAAATGAAGTGGGAAAGAATTACAATGGATTTAGTGGTTGATTTGGCAGTGACGAGAACATAGAAAGATGCAGTTTATGTTGATTGTGGATCACCTAACGAAGTGTGCACACTTTTTAGCTATTCGCACTAATTATTCATTGCAAAGGCTCACCGAAATCTATGTTGCTAAGATAATGAGATTGCATGGCGTGCCTATTTCCATAACATCTAACTAAGACCTGAGAATTACATCATGATTTTGGAGAAGTTTGCAATGAGCTTTAGGTTCAAAATTGTACTTTAGCACTACTTATCACCCTCAAACAGACAATCAGCCCGAGCGAGTGTTACAAGTGTTGGAAGATATGTTGCAAAGCTATGTTTTGGATTTCGTCGTGAGCTGGGAACGTTATCTTTCTTTGGAAGAGTTCATCTACAACAATAGCTATCATGCGGGTATTCGAATGCCACCCTTTGAAGCTTTTTAAGGAAGGACATGTTGCACGCCTCTATGTTGGACAGAGATCGTTGAAAAGAAAATTGTTGGAGCTGATTTAGTTCATAAGACTGAAGATAAGGTAAATATGATATGTGATAGGCTTAAGCCTGTTTCAGATAGACAAAAGTCTTACGCTATTTTGAAAAGACGAGACATCAAGTACCAAGTGGGTGAGCACTTATTTCTTAAGGTGTCACCATGGAAGAAGGTACTAAGGTTTGGGCAAAAAGGGAAGCTAAGTCCAAGATTTATTGGATTGTATGAGATCATAGAATGAGTGGGCCATGTAGCCTATTAAATCAAGTTACCTTGTGAACTTGAGAAGATTCATGATGTGTTTCATGTGTCAATGTTGAGGAAGTATTGATTTGACCCATCCCATGTTGTAGCAACAGATGACATTGAGGTCCAACCTGATTTTTCTTATGAAGAGGAACTAGTAAAGATTGTGGCTCATAAAGTGAAGGTCTTAATAAGCAAATGGATTTTTTTGGTCAAAGTGTTTTGGCGTAACCACAAGACCAGTGAAGCTACTTGGGAAACTGAGAAAGCCATGAGGTAACAGTATCCGTAGTTATTCGAAGATGAACATTTCAGGGACGAAATGTCTTAAGTGGGGGAGAATTGTCGCAACTAGAAATTGGGGTTGATAGTTTTGGCCATGCGAAGTAAGGTTCTCCAGTGTTCCAACGAACTAGGATTGCCAAAGTTGGGGCGAATTGGGGGTTCACCAAGATTCAGGCGAGTTGGGTGTTCACCAAGATTTAGGCTAGTTGGGTGTTCGCAAAAGAAGTTTCAACAAGGGTGTTCACTAGCAACAATGTATACCAAATAAAGTGGTAAGGGGGTTCACCAGTTTCACTGTGAGGCAGCTTTGCTAATGTGTTGGCAAGTTAGGGGTTCACAAGTTTCACTGTGAGGCAGCTTCGCTAATATGTCTGGCAAGCTGGGGGTTCGCCATTCTGTTTGGAAAGCTCAGGTTCACCAGTCTATGTGGCAAAGAAGGTTCGCCAGGTAAGTTGTGAACTATGTTGGCAAAGATATAGTCAGACTCAAATTAGGAAAAAGTGATTCATTGTATCTAGGAATACTTCACGTACAAGTAATGCCTTTCCTAAATCAGATAAAGTATCCAAAGATATCTAGGACTCTTAGGTCTATAAATAAGACTCTTCATTCGATGAAAATATTCACTAAATATTCTGCCGTCAAGTCTCTACTCTTAAAATTCTATTCGTAGCAATTTAGGTAAGTCCTTATCTTGTTTGGTTTGATCGTCCTTAGAACTAGGTTCACATGTATGTGTGAATTCTGAATGTTCTGTTAGTAATATGTTTGTTTGTTGTGAACTAGTCGGACTGTCTTCTAGCAAGGATAAAGGTAAATCCAAAATTGTTTAAGTTCTCCATTTCTAGTGAGTGGTCCAAAGTTATTCAATTGTGTGAACTACTATGGGTTTTTAATGGTATTCCGATTATGTTTGCTAATGCTTATGGTTTTCTAAAATAAACCTTGTTTTCAAAACCCAAAAAATTTCTAAAATGTTTTATTTTAAGCTACGAAACTCTATTTTCAAAACACGATTTTGAAAAGATGATTTTAAAGTACAATTTTATGTGAGATCTTGTGCTAATCATTAAATATAATAACATTTTGGAGGAATGGTTTTAAACTAATTTTTAAAAGCACTTAACGTGAAAGTTTTTAATAAGCAAATGTTTTAGCTCTACTTTATACGAGCTCTCTGTTTGGCTCTGCTTTAGAGTGAACTTTCTGTTCTGTGAGCTCCTTAGTGAACCTTCTAATTGGTATACCAATAGTGTGAGTACTCACCAATCTTAATTCTCACTCTGTGGGCTCCTTTCAGAGCATGAGCAATTGTGAGCCTCACTGTACGTGCTCCTTAAGAGCATGGGCTTTTGTGATTTTTGTGATAAGTCTCACTCTGTGTGCTCCTTTCAGAGCATGAGCAATTGTGAGCCTCACTGTACGTGCTCCTTAAGAGCATGGGCTTTTGTGATTTTTGTGATAAGTCTCACTCTGTGTGCTCCTTTAAGAGCATGAGCTTTTATGAGCCTCACTCTGTGTGCTCCTTTAGAGCATGGGCTTTTGTGAGTTTTTTTATAAGTCCCACTCTACGTTCTCCTTTGAGAGCATGAGCTTTTGTAAGCATCTCACTCTGTGTGCTCCTTGAGAGCATAGCTTTTGTGAGATTTGTGATATCTCAAACTATATAACCCTCCAAACTCGACCTAGACTGTAATATCCCATTTTCAGTGGTGTTAGAAATGGTGGGTTTGGGACCACAATTCTAAAATGTGAAGTTTTGTTTTATGGTTTAGTTAATGTTTATAGAGTTACACTAGGGTCGTATTAAATTTTGGTGATGAAATTTTAATGTTTAGTTAGTTATTTAATTAAAAAGGATCAAATTGTAAAAGATGTAAAACTAGCCACAATTGAATTATAGTGATTAGACGACTTAATTATTATTTAAGGGAGGATTTATATGTAAATTATGTCATAAAAAAGTTAATGGACGGTAATGGGTATTGTTTAAGCTTAAAAGAATGTTTTATTAAAGGGTAGTATGGTAATTTAAAAATTAAACATAAAAATAAAAGATAACAAATTATGTTATCATTTTTATTGTTTCTTCACCACTGATTGTAAGGGAGGAACACCATTTTTGGTTCTTGAAGGTTCTTTCACCACAACTCTTTGCATGTAAGTAATTTCCAACCTGTTCCTTATAATTTTTATATTTTTAATATCGTTGTAACTTTGTCCTGCTAACTAAAACCTTCATTTTTGAAATTATTAAAGATTATATATGTTGTTATTGATGAGTTCTTGTTATTTTAGATGTTAAATGATTAAATGGAAATTTTAGTTGTTGATTATGATTAATTTATAAAGTGGTTTTCATTACTTTTTGATTAAAGGGTTGAATTCATTAAATGTTAGATTTGATAAGGAAATTTTGTGAAATGAGAATAAAAGTGGGCTGAATATGGAAAGGTAAAAATTCGGTTAGCTTGATAAATTATAAAATTTTGTCAAATATAGAATTTTGAGTTTAGGGACTAAATTGATAGAAATGTAAAAGTTTACAAAAAATGTGTCAATAATGAAAATTTAAGGGTCATATTGAAGGTGAAATGTATGTGAATTTAATAGAATTTATTTAATTACTTTGTAGATCAAGATTTGAATAAAAAAAGACAATAACCGAGGAAAAGGAAAGATTGTGAAGTAGTCCATTTAAACTGGAAGTGCTATAGAGGTAAGTTCCTAGTTATTTTCTATTTAATGTGTTTCACTTGTAATTTATATGTTTATTACCTTGTTAGTTGATTTCTTTGAATGTACATGTGAGTATAATTGTTAAGAATACAAGTATTACATATATATACATGAAATTGAAAAGTAATTATTAGTAGTGTTTCTTGGTTATGAAATGAAGTGTATGAGATTGTAATGAGTTCTAATATGAATACAGAAATGTGAAGTGATTTCATTGCACCTCGGTGCCCCTGAAAACACTTTGATGTCCCTGTTTTCACAACTGTGCCCCTGTAAACAATTCGGTGTCCCTGTTTGCACAACTGTGCCCCTATGAACACTTCGGTGTCCCAGTTTGCACAACTGTGCCCCTATGAACACTTCGGTGTCCCTATTTGCACATCCGTGCTCCTGAATGCACTCTGGTGCCTCTGATAGCACATTTGTTCCCCTGACTGCACTCTGGTGCCCGTGATTGCACACTCGTGTTCCTGATTGAGCTTTGGTGCCCCTATTTTTGCATCTATGATGCCCCTAAAAATAAATGAAGTTTGAGTATTTAAATCAGATAATGTTGAACTTGAATGAATGGTATGAAGAATTACATGGAGCGGACATATTCAAGTTATGATGAGTTCTTGGAAATTTATAAACAAAGCAATTAAGAATTTTAGTTATCATGTTATAATATTTAAGTGATTCCTTTATTAAAAGCAAGTCAAGTAGAATTTGCACTATGATCATACTAAGCCATTTAAGCTTAACGATTTTTCTCATGTTATTTTGTAGTTAACGGTTGTAGACAAATCTAAGGATTGACATTAAAGGTCACACTATCCATTACTCTTGGTAGCTTTTATATCCCTTTTTGGGTTGTGGCATGTATATAGGTTTTGTTGTAAGAAAGTTAACATCAGAGGTTTGGCAGATATGAAAAGTTAATTAGTATTTGTGATTATGTTATGTGATGTTGAATGGTAAACTTTATTAGTATGAATAGAAGATAATAGTATGATTGGTTATGAATGTTGATTGAGGTGTGTTAGTGGATAAAGTTTTGGTGTATTGTTGTAACAGCCATTTCTCTGTCGTGTCGGAATAGTGGTTTCGAGGCCACAAATTTGACGTACGAGTCCGTAAATATTACTATTTAATATTTACGTTATTTAAATGAACTATTAGGTTCAAGTGGTATGACCCTAAAGTCAAGTGGTTTTAGAAAATAAGGTATTGGGACCTTATTTCTATAAATCGAGCTGTAAATATTTTATTAAATATTTACGGAGTGATATTAAGGTCGTATTAAAATTTGGTTAAGAAATTTTAATGTTTAGATAGTTAATTAAATCGTATAGAATGCAAAATTTAATCATTATTAGTTATATGTGTTTAATAGCTAAAAGGTAATGATTAAAGGGCTTTGAATAGCAATTTTATCCTATACTATTGAGTGGACATAAATGTACATGAAATTTATATATGAAATAAGTTGAAAGTAAGGTTAAAATTGAAATTTAATAATAATTAAAATAGAAAAAAATAAAAAAGCTTGTTATCGTCTTCTTTCTTAGGAGATAAACAAACCGAAACAAATAAATAAAGGAAACCATTTTTGAGTTAAGGTTCGACCAAGCTCCAATTTATGCATATAAGTTCATTTTGCACCCATTTGTAATTATTTTTATACTTTTGTTATCGTATTAGCTTAATCTAGCTAACCCGAGGATCAATTTGTTAAATTGTTAAATGTTTAGAATTTTACCATGGATGAATTTGTGATGTTCTTGGAATTTTATGATAGATTATTATGCTTGATTGTTAAATATAAGTATTTTGTTAAGTAATTTTTGATGATTTTCAAGTTTAAGGACAGATTTATGAAAATGGTAGAATTTAAGGAAAATAATGTAAATTGGAGATAAATATGTGCTGCTATAAGATTGGGTGAAAATCGGCTAGCATGATTTATGGTTAGAAATGGTTAAATTGCAAGTTTCAGGTTTAGGGACTAAATTGCATAGATATTAAATTATTAGGGGTAATTTTGTAAATTCACCTTAGAATGGATTATAGGCTTGAATTAATTATGTTAAGTTATTTTAGTGGTTTAATTGAATAAAAATTATTATTTAGATTAAGAAACGAGCCAAATAGATCAAAATCGAGGAAAAGTTAAGTGTTGGATTGGTCGTCAGCTTCGTTTTACAATTGTATTTATCGAGGTAAGTTCGTATGAGTTGTAATCATTTTTAATGTTATCTAAATTGAATGTTTATTATGTTATTTATAATGTAAATGAATCGATATATAAACGTGTCAATGCTATGATGAATTATGGATATCGAGACCCAGTTGAACCTTAGGAATTCTTAGGAAACAAATGACATGTCATTAGGGATTTCATGTTTCGGGTGCTGGTTTGAATGTCCTACCGGTGGCTAAGGTACTGCATTTGTTGCAGATTCTCTATAGCTCGTGTGTACAGCATCATGTAGCTTACATTCCGACCCACTATTTGTGTGAGTAGGCCTATTTCACAGCTCATGTGAGCATTGATGTAAAGGAAAGGTTACGGTTATATGTAAAGGTACACTTCGTGTGAGCTTTCCCGAGTATCCAATGTAATTCTAGATGGTTCAACGAGTAAGAAAAGGAAATGAAATGGTAAGTACGCAAATGGAATGAATCATGATCTCATGAAGATATTGATGAATTTAATGTTATGTTTACATATGGAAAACTACTTATCTTATGGTTGAATTCATTTGTATTATGGAAAGTATACTAACTTGTGTGTTGGTGATGTTGTATAGGCTTATACTAAGCTTATGGCATTGGTAACAACTTATGTTTATTCTATGAATTGTATAAATGAAATGGTAAGTTATGCTTAAAGTTTATATGAGCTTATTAAGCACTTGTTGCTTACATAGTTATTTTTCTTTGTTTTATAGATTTTCGGAAGCTTGACCGGTTGGAAGCTCGTCGGAGACCTATCATATTATCAAGTAGATAATTTAAAAGTTTTGGAGTAATTTGGTTAAGGTTTATAATGACATGTATAGGGTGATATGTAGTGGTATTATGATGTATGTGTTAATGGTGTTTTGGCATGTATAAGCTTTGGAAAGCTATGTTGGTTTGGTACACTTTGATGCCTTACCAAGTTATGTAATTTTGGTTACTTTAAAGTGCTTGTTTATAAGATTATCTTGGCATATTGATGATGGCTTGAAAATGGTCACTTGTGACATGTTTTAGTTCATATTTGAACTAGGTTATTATGTTTGGAAATGGTAATATTAACATGTATAGGATGTTTGAAATGGTATTTAGTGAATGTTTAAATGGTAATTTGGTATGTTTGTGCCTTGATGATTATGTAGGGTTGATGGATTTGTAATGCTGGTTATGTTAATTCCCTTTGATCACTTTTAGATAATTGATATGCATGGTCATATGGTTTGTTGATATTGGCTTGGAAATGGTCAATTGTGATGTGTTTTAAATACATAACGAAATTAGGTCTTCATGCCTGAAATTAGGCAATATTGACATGTTTAGGTAAATGATGTTTGGATGCAAATGTGGTGCCTTTGAATGGCATATTGGTTAGGTGAATTAGGTTGTTTGAAATGGCATATTTATGTATGTTTGGTTGGTATTTGTACCCCTTGATAGTGTGCCTAAGAGGTAAAAATGGTTAGGTAGGAAATGGTTTTGAAAAGGATTTATTTTAGGTGAATTTTGGACTCACACGACCTGAGACACGGGAGGTCACATGGCTGTGTGAGGCACACGGTCTCGCGACACAGCCATGTGTCATCTGATAATATTCTTAGGGTTCAAGTCAGTGAGTTACACGACCTAGCACAAGGCTTGGCACACGGGCATGTGTGGCAACTCAGAAAGTTACATGGCCTGGCATATAGAGATGTGACACGACCGTGTGACCCTACTCAGTGAGTTACACAGGTGAGGACATGGGCTGGGACACGACCATGTGTCCCTTGTTCGAAAGTTACACAGCCTGAGGTGATTTCACACGGCCTGGCCACACAGCCGTATGACCCTTATTTCTAATTTTTATAACTTTTTCCTAAACTTTTTCCTAAGCTATTTTTAGGGCCTCGAAGGCTCGATTTAGGGATGCAGTGTATAAGAATGAATGGTTTATAATATATTTAAATTATTGAATGTTATGATATTTAAATGTTTTTGATTGTTCGATAATGCTCTGTAACCCTAATTAGGTGAAGGAGACAGGTTAGGGGTGTTACAATTGTTGGGTTATAATTGAGGTACCTATGAATGGTATATTGGTTAGAAGTCTAGGTTACTAATTTTCATATGTTTTAAGTGTAGGATGTTGTTTGTTTTGGTCATGGAATGGTTTGTGTTTTATGTGTACCTTGTTGGGAAATTATTGGCTTGATTTTAGCTTGTTTAATGAGTGAATTTCAAGGCACATGGCTTCAGACACGAGCTACCACACGGTCGTGTGCCACACACGATCATCTGACACAGTCGTGTGTGATATGTTAGTTTTAATGCAGGTTTCACACAGTCTGAGACACGACCGTGTGTCTTATGTCAGTGAGTTACACGGGATAGCACACAGCCTGTGACACGGCTGTGTGAGCCAAGTCAGAGAGTTACACGGGTTAGCACACAGCCGTGTGAGCCAAGTAAGTGAGTTATACAGTCTATGACACGGCCGTGTGCTCTCACTTCGAATGGTCACACGGTCTAATCTATGTTACATGGCCATGTGACCCCTGTTTTCCAAATTTTCAAGTTTTTTCCAAAAACTTATGTTTTGATACAATTTGATCCTTGAATACTTTCAATCTAATTTTAGGGCCCCGTAAACTTGAAATAAGGCCCATGTGAATAATTATTCTATGAGTTATTATATTTTTGTATTTTAATTGAATATTAGTTCTAATTCAAGATAAATTGTTTGTTTGATTTTGTAACACTCCGATCCTTAATCCGGCAACAAAGACGGGATATGGGTGTTACATAGACATTATGGCCAAATTTAGGAAGCCACAATAATTCCATAGAAAAGCTTTTTCTATTTAAAACAATTAAGTTTAAATCGTTCTTACGAAAATTTTGATTATTCCAAAATAATTTATTAACATTGAAAAACATTTAGTAATACATGATTAATTTGAGCAAATTCTTTAAATAAATCAATTTATTGGTTTAAAATGTTTTAAGAAGGAAACTTGCCATACCAATTTAAAAACGTTACTTACAAATAGTCTAAATGTAAACAATTTGGTGTGGACTTAATAATACTTTAGAAAATTTTATATTTGATATTATTAAAAAATGGGTAAACATTTTAAGTTCTAAAATCAGTGACTAATATGTTTAAAAATCCATTATTTATGCATGCATAACATTTATTGTATCAAAATTATAAATAACCAAAAACAGTCCAATGTCCAAAAACAAACCCAAGAAGTTATAAAATACTTTATTAAAATTTAATACGAGAGTTTCCTCCAAATGTTGTATCCAAGTCATACACATGGGTATTATCTGTAAAGTTTATGAAAACTAAAGGGGTGAGCTAATAAGCTCAATGTGAGTCTTATATCAAGCTAGATATCAAATATCACATTAAACATTTCAAAAATATTTCCAAACACATAATAATCAAAATTGCATACTTTTATGCACATGATTATTTCAATGCAAAACATCAGGTTTACAATTTGAGACCATGATTTTGAAAGGTAATTTGAACATATAAAACAATTATGCATATTTTTTCTCAAAACATCCTACCCATCATCGCTACACACCAAAAGGAGTTCCCCATAACTCATCCATTAAAAATACACCAGCACATATGTGGATAAAGCCACCAAATTTGTAGACTAGCTATCAATACACATAATTGTGGTCAAGCCACCAAAATCGCAGACAAGTTGTCGAAACACATATGTGGACAAACCACTAAAGATTGCAAATTATTAAACTACCACATCTTCCTTCTTCCACAATGCCTCAACCCCATGTAATGCGTCATGGCATGCAAATTCATTATCAAAACAATAGGCATGTTAAACATGCATTCATATACAAATCCAATATCAATAGTCATGGTAGCTTATGCTTTACAAGACGAACATATAATCCATGATATCACATAACATGAGTTTAGAATAAAATAACAAAATGACACCACATAATATAACATGCCAATAAGATTTAAGTAAAAATAACTTACCTTAAATCCTCATAATCACTCACTTGATATTTTGTTATGTTTTATGTTTACAAAAATATTTAGTTAATCATAACCAAAATCATCACATATTAAACTTGAATAAAACACACAACTTTAGTGATCCAAATCGTAAATCCTAATTGAATTCGTACACTTTCTATCCAAAAGAATATAAACTTGATTTGCACCTAACGAAATCATATTTGTGATAAGTATTCACTTAACTCAGATAAAAGAATTAACTAAAACCCAACTTATTCCTCAAACTTATAGCACTTACACTATATTTCCAAAAGCTTAAAAGAACCACTTCTAATTTTGATGATTAGAATTGATGTGAGGATCTAAGATTGAAGAAAAATAATGAATAAATTAAATAGAATTACCATGAGAAGAAAATAGGATAAGCATAGTTGAAAATAAGAGATAGAAGAAAAAATAATTATAAAATTTCAACAATATGAAGAAAATAAAGAGTATAGGTGATAATCAAAAGAAGAAAAAAAAAAGAGAAGAAGAGTTAAAAAAGAAAACAGTTTTGAATGTGCTACAAGGGCAGTGATACGGTGGTGCTATGGTGGTGGTGTGCTAGTATTATAGTGGTGGTATGGTGGTAAATATGTATATAGCCCTCAGACTTGAGATCATCATTGTGCTAACATAGTGAGGTGTATATTTTGACATAGTCAAATGTCTACCATAACAGGTTATACTATACAGACTGATGTTGGGTATGTCGCAATCTATGTAAAAGGATATGGTTGATCAAGATAGTATCAAGATAGTACATTATGGGAGCAATATCTTAGGCCTCTTGATGGAGTGAGACTAGAAATGCATGGATATGCTTGAATAAGTTGATATGATATATCACACTTATTTGTTTATAGTAGTCTACTCAGAATATCAAGAAATATGATATTAGACTATAGAAGTGTGACTATTCCATGACTTGTGTCCAATCTAGATATTAAGGATAAAAGGATATAATACATGAAAAGATATTAAGGATAAAAGGATGTCCAATCACGACTTCTTGTAACTTGGGTAGCCAAGATGCATTGCTAGGTGTCACTCATTGCTTGTAATATTAGAAATGTTCTAGTATTACTACTAACATTACAAGAGCCTACAAAGTCACACCCTATAGTTTAAGTGAATAGAATCTAAATACGTTTGGTATTGTATTTAGCTGTCACATGAATTAAATTAATTGTTGAATTAATTTAATTTGATAGTTAAATATTAAACACATTATATGTACAAACTTATTGTACACAAATAGAGAATATAGATAAAATTAATATATATGAATTTGATTCATACAAAATATTAATTATATATATTTTACTGAAATTATTAATATAAATAGTTATAATAATAATTTCGGTCAAAATATAAAAGGACATGGAAAGTGATATTCTTTTGGAAAGAATATAATATTTTTCCTGACTTTCTATTTGTTTCTCTAATAATAAGGGAACAATCTCGTTTTTATTTTCTCATATATGGTAGCAAATTAAATAAAAGGAAATGAATCCCTTAGTGTGTTAGGGTTACCAAGAAAACAAAAATCAAAAGGTCTAGAAGCTATTCTTGAAAATTCTCTCTGAAAAGTTCAAGAGAATTTTGTTGTTCTTTCTTTGACTAGGTAGATTAAGTAGAGACCGAGACATTATTATTGCGGTTTGGAATCGACATCTCTGAAAGGGATCCTATCAACAATTTCATTAATCTTTTTTTAGTTTCAAAAGGTATATTTTCAACCTTTGTTTCAACTCGATTCATTCCTCGTACATGGATCCTTGGTTGACGATCACAAAAATAACTTTTCTGATATGCCACGGGGCGTATCAGTGACCCAACATTAACAACAATTAACTTTGGAAGCTACTTTTTGGAATTTTGAAAATAAGGAGTTACTAAAAACTTGAAATGGGAGTTACATGCACATATATGGACGATTTTGCATGGGAAGAATGCCCAATTTTTTTCAAAAAATTAATAAAAGATGATAGCATGGGGAATTGAAATTGGTTCACTTCGGAGTTAATTAAGGTATTTAACCATTAGACCACTTCAAATGCTTGTTAATGAAATAACAACAATAACTACAAATTTTGGGATGTGACAAGTTGCATGCTCCTTTGTGAGTTCGGCTGGATATAACTTATTCAATGAGACATATCTTCTATTTGATGAACTAGTTGTGCGACCTAAGGCCGACTCTATTCATGATTTCTATTATGTGCGAGGAGGTCTAGTTGCTCTGTTATAAACTTAGATTCAGTTTGTTTTTAAAAGAAACATGGCCTCGTAATTTTAATGCGAGACCCTTTTTAAAGAAAGTTTTTAAAATTAAGGATTTATAAAAAAATTTAAATTGCTTTCACAAAAATATGTTTTTCAAATGTAAACTGGGTCTCGCATCCTTACGTGTGAACCCAACACGCAAACCATTTTTCAACTAATTTTTCTATTATTTTTAAATATTGTTTTTAAAAATAACCTAATGGTTTCTGATTATTCATTGAGTTCTCCTCAAACTCACCCACTTCTCTATTACTTCTCAGGTAAGTAGATCGCGGATGGCATAGGCGAGGTCGATGATTTGGCGTGGCACTTAACTGATACAGTTAAACCATAGAGATGGGTGATGGGTTTATGCTATGTTATTTTGAACGATAGTTACAGTGTTAAATTGATTATAAAATATTTTTCTTAAGTATAAAAGTACACCATGCTATGTTATTAAATTTACTCTATTTCTACAAACCATGTTATGGATTTTTCCTTTTGTTTCTTAATTAATAAATCGATGCTATTCATGCATGTCTACTTTGTTGATTACTAGCATACCCTTGTAGTGTTGTATTATTTACATGCGAACTATTAGTTATTGTGAACTATATTTACTTTCATACCCCTATTATGTTAGTTTATTACGTGCATACCCTTAGCTTTGTTAACCCTTACATATGTGTGAACCTATGTTTTATGCGAACTCTACTTAAGTGTGATAATCTTTTACATGCATGTTTATTTGTTTGTGAAACCTATCACTAGGTGAAACTAGGATGTATGTGTAATTTAGGTGTTTAGCAAGCTATATTGCTCCTAAAGTTTGAATTCTCTGCATTCAAATTGTTGGATATTTAATTTGTCGTAATTCAGTGTAGCAGATTAAACTAGTTCTCATACTTCAGGAGCTTGAAAATGAGTAAATTTAATATGTTTTAATTATGTTTTCTTAGTTTAGTTAAATTCAATAAAAAGTGCATTTTGAGTCTATTATTGACCTTAGAGGCCGACTGAGGCCTAAAGGCGAACTAACGTACTTAGTAAGTGTGCAGGAGACCATTCAAAGGCATAGGAACTCAAAGCTGGTCACTATGTTGCAACACGAGGAGTTCGATGTCACAACACAAGGAGCAAAATGCTAGGATTGCTAAATTGCCTTAGGTGTCGTGACATAGCCAAGGGATGTCATGTTACACCCCGGAAGTTGGCCTTAAACCATGCATACTATCTTTGATGTCACGAAACAAGACCTAGGGTGTCGCGACATTAGTCCTATACAGGAAGCACTTGCGAGCCAAGGGTGTTTTGATTCGCACAATGAATATTAAATGCGAGAACATTAGTTGACCTAGAGTTGAGGATGAAGTCAACCCTAACTCTATAAATAGATTCTTAAAACACTTGTTTAGAGAGAATTTTTACATTCTAAGTTTTTTTTGTAAATTTAGTTTTTAGTTTTTTCTTTATTTTAGGCTTTAGGTTTATTTCAGTTCTTTTCTACTTCGTATTTTTTGGAGAATGTGAGTTGTAACTGTGATCAAACTGTTGTGGATTTTGCACTTCAATCAATACAATTCAGGATTTTATTAAACCTTTCTCTTGATTTATTATTCATTCTTATCTTTATTATCAAGATTATTGTGTTCATGACCATCTCTGGGCATACTAACGTCCTGAGTAAGAATATTGCACAAAATATATGAAATAAGGTGGTGTCTGCAAGTATATAGGTCAGGTTGTAATATAGTTATTACAACAAAATAGGTAAGTATTTGGAGGATCGTACCCAAGGGAGACGAGTACTAAATTAATTCTAACCTAAACACAAATAGATCTAATTGGTACTTTAAATAAATCATATTACGATAAAATATAAATAGAATTTTTTGGGGTTTTGTAAAGAAAGAAATAAAAATAACATAAATAAAAAGAATCTTTAGAAAAAAATTTCTAAAATATATCAAATGTAGACATGGGTGATTAGCTCGCTTCGGTAATAATAACTATCACTTCAGGTTTCTAATCAATCAACTAGTCGTTACCCTAGCAGGATCTCTTGATCTTCCACTAAACTAACGAATCGGCAAGAACTACATATTTGTTGAACTCATTGTTGGAACGTTGGTACGCCCCGTGGCGCAGCGAAAAAATTATTTCAGTGATCATCAATCATGAATCCATGTATGAGGAATGAATCGGGTTGAAACAAGGATCGAAAATATACCTTTTTCAAAACTGGAAGAGCGACGAACAATTTTGTTGATATGATTCCTTTGAACGATGTCGATCCCAAGCTGCAACAATAATGTCTCGGCCTCAACGTAATTCACCTAGCTGAGAACGAACAACAAAATTCTCTTAAACTTTTCAGAAAGAAAAATAATAAAAAATGGCTGCTAGACCTTTTGATATTGTTTTTATTGGTAACCCTAACACAGTAAGATATTTTATTCCTTTTATTTTCTTTTATATCACATATCAGAAATAAAACGGGATTATTCTCTTATTTTTAGAGAAACAACTAGAAAGTTAGAAAAAGAAATTATAATTTTTCCTAAATAATATCAATTTCTGTATATTTTATATTTTGACCGTAATTAATTAATAATTTCGATAAACTATATACAATTAATATTTTGTATGAATCAAATTCATATATTAATTTTATCTATGTTATCTATTTGTGTACAACAAGTTTGTACATATAATGTGTTCAATATTTAACTATGAAATAAAATTAATTCAATAATTAATTTAATTCATGTGACAACTAAATACAATACCAAATGTATTTGAATTTTTTTTCGCTTCAACTATAGGGTGTGACCCTGTAGGCTCTTGTAATGTTGGTAGTAATACTAGAACATTTCTAACATTACAAGCAATAAGTGGCACTAGCGATACATCATTGCTACCTAAGTTACCAGAAGTCGTGATTTGACATAACCTTTCTATGATAATCTTTTCATGTATTATATCATTTTATCCTTAATATCTAGATTGGACACAAGTCATGGAATAGTCACCCTTGTATAGTCCAATATCATATTTCTTGATATTCTGAGTAGACTACTATAAACAAATAAGTGTGATATATCATATCAACTTATTTGAGCATCGCCATACATTTCTAGTCTCACTACATTAAGAGGCCTAAGATATTGCTCCCATTATGTACAAGGGACAAATCATATCTTGACCAACCATATCCCTCTACATAGATTGCGACATACCCAACATCAGTTTTTATAGTATAACCTGTTATGGTAGACATTTGGCTGTGTCAAAATATACAACTCACTATATTGGGACAATGATGATCTCAAGTCTGAGGATCTTATACATAGTTATCACTACGAGTAATGTTGTGACTATTACATAATAATCAAAGAACCATACTCATAGCAGGTCAGTCCAGTATGTTATTCTGTAACACATACTCATGTATCGATTTTAACATCCCTATGTCAATGATAACATTTTCTCATCAATCAACTACGCATTAGTCTCAATGCATTATCATTGTCCAAGCCCACAATAATTGTAACACCCCAAACCCCACCTAGAAGTTTTAGCCTAATCTGGACGAGTTACACCAACGTAGTAAAAACGTACTTCTTTACAGAGTTTTAACTTTGAAAACCAAAAATTAATTTTAGTCGATTTAGATGATTTTGTAGTTTCGTTTTAGACTTGACAGATACTGACGAGATTATAAAAAGAAAAATAAGACAAGTCCAAAACAGATTACAAATCCAAAGGATTAAATTGTAGTTATCTCAGTGCAAAACAATCCGAGCTCCCGCACGTCGTCCGATCCTAAATCAGATGTCTTCCTGATAGGTAAAAGTAAGACAAAGGGTGAGTCACCAAGCACCGCGTATAACCAAACTCAAATACAAATAAATAGAGTGTAATATATAAATCTTAATAACGCAAGCATTTGATAATAGTTGTATAACTAGTACAGAATAGATCTAAAGTATCATAGAGGTTTCAATAAAGGTAGTAAAATAGAACAAAAAAAATAGAATAGAGCATAACAACGCAATTCAAACAGAGCAGAACCGAATAGAGCAGAGCATTACTAAACAGAACAGAACAGAACAAAGCATAACAGGACGGAGTAGAGCAGAGCATGTATGTTTATGCAGATGCAGTATTTTTCAAACAGATCAGAATGCAGAATTATTAGAAACAGTCTTCCCAAACACAGTTACACACAAAAATAAAGTTCTTTCCTAAACTCATCCATCCAAAACACACCAATAAAGTCATCTCAGGTTGCCTAGCAATGATCATCTGCCACCTCGGGTTGCCAAGTAATGATAGCTTATCAATATTCAGTTAAACTGCCAATCAAATATATGTAGTCAAGTCACTATAGTACAATCGAACTACGGGAACAGAAGTGTGGATAAACCACAAGATAATGAAGATCATTAAACTGCCAAAAACTTCCTCCTTTTACATCAACCCAAGTCCCATGGAATGTGTCATGGCATGCTTATGCAGAATCAGAGTAATAAGCATGTAAGTCATGCTATCTTTCAATAATAGAATCAGTAAATATGGGATCCCATGTTTTGTAAAACAGACTTATCAAACCTTAACATACCATATCAGATTTGCAATGAAGTCACATGCATGGTTATAAATCAGAATCAATAACAACCGGTCTAACATTTTCAGATATCGTATATTCCTCATCAATAGAGTAGCGCAGAGGCGTACCAACAAACTTAACAGAATATAGATCGTACTTGGATAATTCACACACATAGACAATAGCACATTACGTTCTCACAGATCCTACTCACTTAGGTTCAAATATAATAGATATACATACAGATCACAAGTTTTTCATTATTAGATCATTAGATATCAAGTTATAAAGCCTAATTCATATTGTACGGACCTTACAGTAGGCCTGCACCTGTTTCAGACGACACTTGTTGCCCAAGGAAAAATTCCAAATATAGCTTCACATGCCCGTGTAGTTTCACAAGGCCTTGAAAATTGGTCTGTGTGACTTCACATGGTCTGGCACAAGCCCATGTGCTTGCCTGTGTGTCCCACATAGCCTGACACATGCCCGTGTGGCTCACACGGCCTGGGCACATGCCCATGTCCTTTCCTGTATGGCTCACCGACCTAGACACATGCCTATGTCCCTGGTCGTGTGGCCTTAAATCATAAACAATGAGTTACACGACCTAGAAACATGTTTGTGTCCTTTGTCCATCTGAACCCTGCACTAACATGGCCACACATGGCCTGGGCACACGCCCATGTCCCTGGCTATGTGGTGTCGACAATCACGTTTTCTAACGTCCCAAATTTGCAAAAAAAAGGGATTTTTTTGGTACGCACATGATATGGTTTCAAAGAAGAAACAAGGATGAGTTTCCATCACTAAACGACCAGCAATTGTCCAACAAACAGTTAACTTGCAGTCAAATCGCTAAAAACTAACATTCCAAAATCGAAGTTACATCGAAGAACCTTCAACACCAAAATTTTAAATCGAACTTACCAGCCAACGAATTGAACTAGAAAGGAGAAGTCAGACCCCATATAGAATCAATGTAACGTAACATTGCACAAAAAGAAGAACTTGAAATAATGAAACTGAATCAATGAAGAAGGAAACAAAAGGGTAAGGTTAGAAAAAAATAAAACAATGTGAAAAGAAAAATGAAGTTTTTGTTTTGGGAAAATTAAATCAACTAAAATAAACTACCCCAAAAGATAGTTCAATAAAAATATCTCCGTAGCTTTGGTGGAGACTCAAACACAAGACCAAAGGGTATACAAACACTTAACCATTAAACTAGTAGGCTCATTCTTAATATCAATTGACTGAGTTTAACTTATAAACCAACATTCAAAGGTAAGGGTTTAAGCAAAATGAAAAAATTTCCAAAAGCAAGATTTGAACCCAGAACCTCACACACATACCTAGAACACTTGACCACCGAACCAAACCAATTTACTTGTCAAGAATTTCCAAAGTCTAAACTCAAATCAAGGGATGACCTCTTTTGGTTTCAAAATGTGATTTCCTCTAAGCCAATTTTTGGGATGTTACAACTCTCTCTTTCTTAAAATAATTTCATCCTAAAAATTCCCACGGTCATACCACAAACTAACACACAGACCATCACACTACCACTGCACTAAACTGATTTCAAGGCAACAAACCATGGTTTTAACAGACTTCCTATTCACTAATGTAGTCCATCACCCGAATTATTTACAAAAATATCACTAATGATTCTTTTACTTTATATTTGTACATACATAATTGAAACATCACTTACCATTAGCATACAAGTTCAGATAGTCTTATCAACTGGAGCACAACTTAATTAAATCATAAAATACTTGCATGATTTCCAGACACCTACCGACTTTTCTATTCATCTTACCAGGTATCCCAAACTCGAATTTCATTTCTGGATCGAATCTCGTATCTGACTAACAGTACGTTGTACGCAAACTCTAACTTATGTGTTACCTATCCACAGCTGAGGCAACCTCTTAGTTTTCCTTAACAATTGCACCTAGTGGTTCCCTACACAGTAATCACAAATCGAGACTCAATCTGTTTCCCACAGATGCAAGAGTTCTAACAGATTCACAGATTTCCAGATTGAGCTCATTGCCCTGAGAAAAGACTTGACACAAGTCCAAAACAGATTACAAATCCAAAGGATTAAATTGTAGTTATCTTAGTGCAAAACAATTTGAGCTCTCGCACGCCATCCAATCCTAAATCAGATGTTTTCCTGACAGGTAAAAGTAAGACAAAGGGTGAGTCACCAAGCACTGCATGTAACCAAACTCAAATACAAATAAATAGAGCGTAATATATAAATCGTAGTAATGCAAGCATTTGATAACATTTGTATAATTAGTACGGAATAGATCTAGAGTATCACAGAGGTTTTAACAAAGGTAGTACAACAGAACAAAGTAAAATAGAACAGAGCAGAACAACGTAATTCAAACAGAACAGAACAGAATAGAGCAGAATAGAACAAAATGGAACAGTGCAGAACAATACTGAATAGAACAGAACAGAACATAGCAAAACAGAGAATGTATGTTTATGTAGATGCAGTTTTTTTCAAACAGATCAAAATGTAGATTATCAAAAACAGTCTTCCTAAACTCTGTTACACACCAAAATAGAGTTCTTCCCTGGACTCATCCATCCAAAACACACCAATAAAGTCATCTCAGGTTGCCTGGCAAAGATGACCCACCACCCCGGGTTGCTCGACAACGATGGCTTATCAATATGCAATTAAACTACCAATCAAATATATGTAGTCAAGTCACTATAGTACAGTTCCAGAATAGAAGTATGGATAAACCACTAGATAATGCAGATCATTAAATTACCAGAATCTTCCTTCTTTTACATCAACCCAAGTCTCATGCAATGTGTCATGGCATGCTTATGCAGAATCAGAGTAATGAGCATGTAAGTCATGTTATCTCTCAATAATAGGACCAATAAATATAGGAGCCCATGTTTTGTAAAACAAACTTATCAAACCTCAACAAACCATATCAAATTTGCAATGAAGTCACATGCACGGTTATAAATCAGAATCAGTAACAATCAGTCTAACATTTTCAGATATCGTATATTCCTCATCAACAAAGTAGTACAGAGGCGTACCAACAAACTTAGCAAAATACAGACCGTACCTGGATAATTCGCACACACAGACAATATCACATTACGTTTTGACATATACTACTCTCTTAGGTTCAAACATAATAGATATACGTATAGATCACAAGTTGTTCATTATCAGATCATCAGATATTAAGTTATAAAGCCTAATTCATATTGTACAGACCTTAAAGTATGCATGCGCCCGTTTCGAACAATGCTTGTTTCCTAGGGTAAAATTCCAAATATAGCTTCACACGCCCATGTGGTTTCACATGGCCTAGAGAACTGGCCCATGTGACTTCACAAGGTCTTGTACAGGCCCATGTGCTCGCTCGTGTGTCCCATACAGCCTAATAAACACTCGTGTTACTTGCTTGTATGGTACTAATTCGCAAACAAAGAGTTACACGGGCTAAACACATGCCCATGTCCTTACCCGTGTGCCTCACACAGCCTGGGCACATGCCCATGTCCTTGGTTGTGTGACCCTAAATCATAAACAATGAGTTACACGGCCTAGACACATACTCGTGTCCTTTGCCCATGTGAACCCTACACTAACATGGCCATACACGGCCAGGACACACGCCCGTCTCGCTTTCCTGTGTGGCTAAAATTTGATGAAGAGTTAGTTACATGGCCAACCACATGGCCTAACACACAGTTGTGTGGTTTATATGGCCTAGGCACATGCCGATGTCCCTAGCCATGTAACGTCGACAGCCACATTTTTTGGCATTTGAAATTCATAAAAATAGGGGGTTTTAGTATGCACCTGATACAGATTTGAAGCAGAAACAACAAGGATGAGTTCTCATCCCTAAACAACCAACAATTTTCCAACAAACAGTTAACTCGCAGTCAAATCACTAAAAACTAACATTTCGAAATTGAAGTTACGTCGAACAACCTTCGACACCAAACCTTTAAATCGAACTTACCGACTAACTAATCAAACTAGAAAAGAGAAGTCAGACCCCGTAAGAAATTAGTGTAACATAATATACCACAAAAAGAAAGAACTTGAAACGATGAAAATGAATCAATGAAGAAGGGAGCAAAAGGGTAACGTTAGAAAAAATGAAACAATGTGAAAAGAAAAAGGAAGTGTTTGTTTTGGGAAAGTTTAATCAAGTAAAATAAACTACCCCACAAGGTAGTTCAATGAAAATATCTTCGTAGCTTTTGTCGAGACTTAAACACAAGACCAAAGGGTATACAGACACTTAACCATTGAACCAGCATGTTCATTCTTGATATCAATTGACTAAGTTTAACTTATAAACCAACATTTAAAGGTAAGGGTTTAAGCAAAATGACAAAATTTCCAAAAAAAAGATTCGAACCCAGAACCTCACACACATACCCAGAACACTTGACCACTGGACCAAACCAATTTACTTGTCAAGAATTTCCAAAGTCTAAACTCAAATCGAGGGATGACCTTTTTTGGTTTCAAAACACGATTTCTTCTAATCCAGTTTTTGGGATGTTACAATAATACTTTACTAAAGACCTTTTACAAGACTTTATTATTAATCAGTTTATTTGTACAAATAGAAAAAGAAACTTAAATAACACTGGCAATGCCTTATATTAACAAACAAGGTAAAACGAGTATGTGATTACAATCATCTCATGATTGGTATTTGGGCATACTTTAACACTTACAGTCCAGACTGGTTCGGGGTTAAGGTGTTCATGGACAGGTCATACCAATTTTGGGTTAATTCCCACCTAAATGACTTTCTAGGGTCGTCAAGCCAAGGGTTTGAGCTCTTCCTCTCCCAAATAGTTGATCCACTAAGAAAACCCTACATGACAAATAATCAATCATACCTCTAGTCGCTAATCCCCCATAAGAGGACTAGTTCCTCATGAAATTAGTAAACATTATAAACTTGACAATAAGTATTTGCATGAAAGATAGATCAAGAATAAGTTTAGAGAATCATGGTTGTATTTGATATATGTAGGGGGATCATGAAGTTGATATAATATGAAGCTTATTATAATTCTTGTATGGACATAAGTAATTCTACGTTACTTGGACGGAAAAACTATACAAATTGGGTCATGGAGATTTTACTTTGACCCAGTTAAAAATGATGTTACATGGTGGATAATTATTTAATGGGTCACAAAATTGTCCAAACAAGGGGAAGATAAGCCCAATTCGGTACAAGCATGTTGGCTACCCAAAAATTAGTTTTGGGATATTTATTAGAGGTCCCTATAGTTGAAATTAAATCAGAAAAGAACCCATGAATTTTGCCCTTGAAACCGTCCAACCCTTGCTCGATTCTAGCATGATTTCGTGCTTGAATTAAGCAACTGTCATCCACCCTTTTCCACAATATGTGGTCGACTAAGTAAAGGAGTAAATAGGGGATACTTTACACTATTTTTAGTAAACTCTCCCACCAACCTCAAGTATAAATACTCACTCCCACCTCACATATCTCTCATCCCTTGCTCAATCATTCATCTCTTATTTCATATCATTCTTCCATTCTCTCATTTCTTCTTTTCATTCCACGCATAACATCCCATATTCCCTTTCTTTCTTAGCCAGCAAAACTTTGGTAACATCATCTATTGGCCGAACACCTTAAGGAGCCATTAACAAAGGAGTAACACAAGGACGGAAGCAAACATCTTCAATTAGAGTTCGTGAGACTGCCAATTCGATAGATTTTATTCTTTCTTACTTTCGTCTTTGATTTTAGTTATGTTTGCAATGTGCTTTGCTATCTTGTCATAAAAAATGGCAGCTTAAATCTGTTTAGCTAGGTTGATTGCATCAATTCAATGAAGTTTGTTTAAATCATGTTTATAGTGTTTGTGCCTCAGTCATTCATGTTTTCAATTAAACTCAAGTATGTATTTCATTCATACGTGATTGGATACATTGGAATTAGCTGAGCAATCCTAACTAGACAATGGCTAATGGACACAATAGTTGAAAAGCGCATGCTTAATTTAGATCCTAACTCGACTAAATTAAAGGTTCATAATAACTTTAACGAGCTCTATTATCTTGCATAATTTTTAGGTTTATGTGATTAAATTGTTTCAAACCTAACTCGTCACTGTTACTTCACATGAATTCTAAGAAACCCTTAGTTAAATATGATCAATAAAATGCATGTTTTACTAAGTAAAAGATTCCGAAATGACTTAATTTGGTTTCAAAACTCATGAAAGACCGAGTTGTCATGAAATATTTTTCAAACACTGTTAAGTATGAGAAAAATGAATTAAGTTGAATAATGTAATTATCTTAGCCTATTCGTGTTATTGATTATTGAATTTTGTGTTTTTGTTGCTAAACTCATTTCATACATTTCACTTTATACTTTGCATTTAGATTAAAATTGCATTAGGGGTCATCTTGCATTTAGTAATTATTTTTACCTCACACCACTAAAAAATATTGTGTTTTTATCACCAAATTGTTAACTCTAATTTTACCATTAATTGATTAACATATACAGTTCCTGTGGAGACAATAACTCTTTTACTTACTTATTACTTGATAACGACTGTGTACACTTGCACAAACCTACACATTACAGTATTCAAGCTCTTTTAGTTTGAAAACTAGTTTAATCTGCTACATCAAATTATGGAAGATCGAAGTCCCCCACACTTAAGTCATTGTTTGTCTACAAGTAAAGCAAAATTAAAATAGAAACTTAAAAGACGACCCTTGAGCAAGTATAGTGCAAACATCGATTTTGGAGCACATAACTAAGTATTTATATTTGCACATTATCTTGACAAATATAAACGACTTACCACTTTTAATATCAAACACTTCAGTTCAGTATATGACGAAGTACACAAACATTAAGGTTTTCAAACATATGAATCCATCAATATATTATACAAGTAATTTGATTATCCTAGAAGAATACAAACAGTTGTAAATACAATTACTTGATATGATGTCAATTCATAAATAAATCTACCAAGATCACATAGGGTTTTTCGACTTGTAATGTTCTGAGGCTTAGGAGAAGTATGGAATTCAACAACAGGAAGCATCAAAATGGTTCCAAGCACAAAAATAGATTGGCACATCGTATTATTCCCTACTCTCCCCCTTAGTAACCCTTACCCATTCACTGCCTTTTTCTCCTTCTCTCACCTTTCTTATTTCTCCACATAGGAAGTTACAACATAATATAACAACTACAGCAAACTCAAGAGTTTTTGTGCACTAATGAATGAGTTTTTTTCTATTTTTATGACTTTGTCACATTTTTATTTTTCAATACGTCTCATTCACAAATGTACATATATAATAATTATTGTCTAACGACTGGTTAGTTAACAAATACAACAATATACAAAAAGTTAACATTTAATTTAAAAATTGTCATGTTTTGCTACCGGATTCATCCGTCAACTCGATTAATGTACATGTGGATGCTCTTCCTATTTCAGTTCTATTTGTATTCATCCAGCATCCATCGTGCCATTCCACCTTCCTCCGCTTGTCCTGCTCCTTGAACTTACTTTTTTGACCTGCACTGAATCACAGAAAACACTTTCCCTTGCTCAAGGTAATTAGGAATTTTTACAGATATTTCAAAGCATTGCTTCCCTAGTTTATGTTGGGACTGGCGATACGCCCCATGGCGCAGCGGAAAAATATTTCAGTGATCCTTAACCATGGATCTATCTACGAGGAATGAAACAAGTTGAAATAAGGTCGAAGATATACCTTATTAACTGAAAAACGATGTAAGGATGTTGCTGATTTGATATCGATTCCAAGCCCCAACGAAAATGTCCCAGCCTCAACGTTGTCCACCTGGTATTAAAATAAACAACAAAAACTCTCCTGGAACTTTTCCAAGGAGAATCTCCTAAGATGATTGCTAGACCTTTTTCTTATTTTCTTTTAAAACACTCTTACCCTAATTCAAGATTTTTGGTATCCATATCTTGAAAATGGAATAATCCTATAGAGAACATATGGAAAGCATTAAAAACGTTATATTCTTTCCAAAAAGAATTATAACTACCATGTTTCAATATTTGACCGAAATAATAATTTTAAAAATTTATTATAATAATTTCGGTAAACTATATCCTGTTAAAATTTTATATGAATCAAATTCATATATTAATTTTAACTATGTTCTCTATTTGTATACAACAAGATTGTACATTTAAATCATTTAATATTTAACTATCAAATTAAATTAATTCAATAATTAACTTAATTCATGTGACAGCTAACCACAATACCAACTGTGTTTGGATTTTGTTCATTTTAACCATAAGGTGTGACCCTATAGGTTCTTGTAATGTTAGTAGTAATACTAGAACATTTCTAATAATACAAGCAATGGGTAGCATCTAGCAATGCATCATTACTACCTAAGTTAAAAGAAGTTGTAATTCGACATAACATTTCTATGCTCAACCTTTCATGTATTACATCCTTTTGTCCTTTATATCTAGATTTGACACAAGTCATGGAATAAAAATATATATTATATCTTATATCAACTTATTCGAGCATGGTCATGCATTTCTAGTCTTATTCAATCAAGTGGCCTAAGATATTGCTTCCATTATGTACGAGGGACAAATCCTATATTGGTCAACCGTATCCCACTACATAAATTGTGGCATATTTAACATCAGCCTTTTCAATACAACCTGTTACGGAAGATGTTTGACTGTATCAAAATATACGACTCATGATGTTAGGATAATAATGATCTCAAGTCTAAGAATCGTATACATAGTTATCACTATAAGTAATGTTGCGACTGTTACATGATAATCCAAGAAACATACTCATAGTAGGTCAATCCAATATGTTGTTCTCTAACACATACTCATGTATTGATTTAGACATCTTTATGTCAATGGCAACACTTTGTCATCAATCAACTACGTATTAGTCTCAAAGCATTATTGTTGTCCAAGCCCACAATAATACTTGACTAAAGACCTTTTAAGAATAATCATATTTTTTTAGGACTTTATTACAATTCAATTTATTTATATACACAGAAAAATAAATTGAAATAATAATGGCAATTCTTTATATTAATAAACAAGGTAAAATAAGTATGTAATTACAATCATCTCATGATTGGTCTTTAGGCATACTATAACCGTTTTTCCTATGTTTTTACAAATGTTTCTCATTTTTACAGATATTTGAAAGCATTGCTTCCCTATTTTTACTAACAGGTTGCTCCCTTTGTGATGGTCTACATACGGTAAGGGAATATTTGAAAAAGTCTACACTTTCTGCCAAAGAGGAGGATGATGGGTCAAACAAAGCAACGATAAAGCTTGGTGCGATCCTGAGTTCTGTCAAAACTAAGAAGGGTCGAAAGAGAAAGGGGTTGATGCTTGTAGACATAATTATGGCAAACAGAATATTGAATGCCCTCGTAGGCACATGTGCTTCAACTTTGTTAAAATCCGAAGAGGCTGTTCAGAAATAGAATCTCAAAGTTGAGAAAGAGACAAGATGGATTAAGATCGTGAATTCAAAGAGAGTTTAGACAATGGTTGTGGAAAAAAGGAGTAGAACTTCAACTTGGTGGTTGGATCGATACGGAGACTATTGAGGTAATACCACTTGATGATTATGACTTTGTGGTTGGATTAAGTTTTATTGACCAGGTTAAGGCATTTCTTGTTCACTTTTCTGATTGTATGTTTATATTGGATTTGCACCATCAATGTCTTGTGGGAATGAAATAGAACGTGGGTGTGAAAGCCAAGACACTATCAACAATCCAATTTGCCAAGAGGGTATGTAGAGATAAAGTCTCTTACTTAGCTACATTGAAAGCCAATAAAGTCATGAAACCCATTCGTGAGCTTCCGAAGGAAGTGGTACAATTACTATAGTTTTTGCGAGATGTGATACCTGTCGAGTTGCCCAAGAAGTTACAACCTAAGAGAGAGGTGGATCACATGATCGAATTGATGCCCAATACTGATCTACAACTAAGGCCCCATATCGAATGTCTTCGCTAGAGTTAGAAGAGTTGTAGAAACAATTGAATGAACTTTTAGATACTAGGTTCATTAGACTATCTAAAGCTCTATTCGACGCACCAGTATTATTTCAGAAGAAACACGATGGGTCGTTAAAATTGTGCATTGATTATCGGGTATTGAATAAGACCACTATGAATAATAGGTACCCAATTCCACTCATTGTAGATCTATTTGATCATCTTGGTAGCGTAAGGTGGTTTTCTAAGTTGGATTTACGATCGGGGTACCATCAAGTCAGAATAGCCGAAGGGGATAAGCCAAAGACCACGTGTGTGAATCGTTATGGCTAATATGAATTCCTCTTCATTCCCTTTGGACTGATGAATGCTTTGCTTACATTTTGCACCTGATAAATAAGGTACTTCAACCCTTCTTAGATTATTTTTTGGTTGTTTACCTTGACGACATTATGATGTACAATAAGTTACATGAGAAACATGTGGACCATTTGAGGGAAGTGTTCCAAACCTTGTGAAAGAATGAGCTTTATGTCAAAGAGGAGAAATGCTCATTTGCCCGGCGTGAGGTGCCATTTTTAGGCCACATGGTAGAGGTGGCAAATTTTAGATGGATGAAAGTAAATTTTGGGCTATTGTTGATTGGGAGCCACCAACCAAGGTAATGTTATGGGTGAGCCATCCAGGTATGCACCACATTTTGGATATTTTGGAGGATGGTTATTATTGGGCTTACATGGGTGATGATGTTGAGACCTATGTGAAAACTTGTTTGGTGTGCTAATAAGACAAAGTAGAGTTGGAGACTCCAGCTAGATTATTACAACCTTTACTCATTCCGGAACACTCATGGTAGAGTGTATCCATGGGTTTTATTATTGGTTTGCCTAAATCTAATGGATCTGTGAGTATTGTTATTGTGGTGGACAAGTTTTCCAAGTATGGAACTTTCATTCCAGCAACCAAAAAGTGCCCTGCTGAAGAGGCAGCTCGTTTGTTCCTTAGACATAGGGCGAAATATTGGGGAGTGTCACAGTCTATTGTTAGTGATTGAGACAGGCAATTTACAAGCCAATTCTGGACGGAGTTTTTCAAGTTGATGGGATCAAACTTGAACTTTTCCACTAGCATGCATCCACAAATTGATGGGCAAACCTAGAGAGTAAATACTTTGTTAGAAACGTATCTTCAGCATTATGTGAGTGCCACATAGAGGGACCGACCAAAGTTGTTGGATATGGCCGTGGCCCAATTTACTTATAAATTGCAGCAGAGTGAATAAGTGTTCATTCTATATAGTGGGGGGCAACAACCACTCACACCCAATGCTGTTACGACCCGTTATGCAGGACTAAATCTAACAGTTTATCGATTTTGTGAAGGACTGACAAGAGCAGAATGACTTAGCTAGAGCTTGCCGACACAAGGTAAGTGTAACACCCCAAACCCGGCCTAAACATTAGGGCCGAATCTGGTGATGTCACATTGTAACACCCCTTACCAGTATTCTACGCTGGAATAGGGTACGAGGCATTACCAGAATAAATGCACTTATAAACATATTAAACCGAGTTATAAAATTTCATCCAAATTAAAAACTTTCAAGTTATTATCTTCAAGTCGCTAACTAGAGTTTATGAGGCCCAATACATACCTATACATATCCTCAATATATCCGTTAAATCAATCCAATATTGAAGAATCCACTTTAAGTCAGAATCAATATTAATCACAATCATAAATCTTTTCATGTTTTTTTCATATATCACTAATTGAACTTTGAATGTCAATTTACGAATATGTAATCCACTAACACATTCTGGTATATACAATGTTTAATTGATGAAATCATTTAACTAAGCTAAATTTCATATTCACTCCAAATTTTCTTCTATATTCATAAATGCTTTCACTTACCATTTACCTAACCAATTTCTCGAACCAAGCTATCACACAACAATAATACATCACCTGTGTTTCATGAATTCAATGTTCAAATCTTATCACCATCAAATCCATGTCAATCGAATACATAAAGTTTATTCAAGCATATATTATTACGTTTCATATACCAAGCATATGTCAAAATTACGAATACACAATCAATTCATTTGTCATTTATTTGAGTAGCAAATTAATCTCAAAATTCATAACATTCCATTACTTAAGATATGTCATAAAACACTCCTTTAACATAAACTAGCACTATGGCCGAATTTTCAGTATGCTATTTATTCCCCTTTTTCTGAATCACATAGCAAAATATTACAAATATGTATATATTTGAATACTATAAGTATGCATCAACTTACCAACATGAGTTAATTCATGATCCACTCATGACATCATTTCATGCCAAATATACCACACGCATATGCTATGAAACTTTATTTCCTCTCATGCGCTTACCATGACCAGTAATGCACCAATATAAGCATCACTCCTATTTCAACATTTATCGATTATAATAAAAAATTTAACCAATTATACACAATTCATTCATATAATTTATTGTCCTCCTCCTCCTCTCCATCCCACATCCTTTATGTATATAACATGCTTAAATAGCATTATACATAATTTCATTATTCACTTATATTTAAATTCAAAGCTGTCTAATCGAGTTACAGTCACTAAATTATTTTTCTCCAGAGCTACAGAGCTTCAAATTAAGTTTCGTTAATTTTCCCCGAAACTAGACTCACATATCTTCTTACCATAAAATTTTTACAATTTTTGGCTTAGCCAATTAGTACAGTTTATTCTTTAAAGTCACCTCTGTTTCACTACACAACATCTCTGACCTCTCCTCATTAAAAATGAATTATCTCATTATACAGAATTCAAATGATATTTTTGTTTATTTCCTTTGAAATAGACTCATTAAGGATTCTAATCATATAAATTATAACTCATAATTATTTTGGTAAATTTTTAATTATTTTCCAAAATCAAAATAGGGGATTCCGAAATCAATCCGACCCTGCCTCACTAAAATTCAAATATCTCAAACTATATAACTTTTTTAGACTCATTAAGCTTTCATTTCATATCTTATTCACTCTCTAATTCAATTTCCACCATTTTTTGTGATTTTTCAAACTCACACTATTGTTACTGTCCAAAACTATTTTGTTGCTAATTTTACTTTTTCATAATTTCACTTTTTCACTTTCAATCATTATTCAATTCAATTCCACACATATATTCATCATTCAATCACATTTAATCGTTACATGATCTCATTTATTTTCACTTAGTAAATTTCCCGATGAACACTTCGAAATAATAACAGATACACGGTGGATTCAGCACACAGCAAACACCCTTTGTAATCAATGATATTCGGTGGGATCAGCACATAGCAACCACCTTATAATTAATGATACCGGTTCACATAGTTGCCTACACATAGTACTACATATGTGACCATCACTATCCAATACACATAGTAGCCTGCACATTGTACTATACACATGATCGAAGCTATCCGGTACGCATAGTAGCCTGCACATAGTACTACACATGCGAGCTATCATTCTGGTACACGTAGTAGCCTGCACATAGTACTACACACGTGACCATCACTTTCACTTTCACATAGTGACCTACACACAGTCCATGCCACACAAGTGATCATTTCTATCACTTCATTTGTATCCCTTTTTATTCCGAATGTTAAATCGAGAAATTTCTCACTTTTTCTCATTTTTTCCTTTTTCACTAATCAAAGTCAATTCGTTGTCTTTCTTGACTTATAATAACACATTTAACTTATTTAACACTCACATTATTCAATCCAGTCCAAAAATCACATTTTGTCAAAATTACATTTTTGTCCCTAAAGTTTCACAAAATTATGATTTTGTCCCTAGGCTCGAAAATTAAACTTTATTCCTTTTTCTTATTTTTTATGACATGTTGAACATTTTCCCTTCTATAGCAACATCAAATTCTCACTCTAACACTTACTTATGAACATTAGGTATTTTTACCGATTTTTATCAATTTACTCGTTTTCACTTAAAATCGGCTAGCAAAAGTTATTTAACATAATTTCAAGCTTCATATTCTACCATAAAACATCAAAATAAACACATTTCACATATGGGTATTTTTCCAAATATGAACCCTAGGTTAAATTATTGCTAGAATAAGCTAAATCAAGTTACCGGGACTCTAAAAACGTAAAGAACATTAAAAACGGGGCTTGGAATCACTTACTATGGAGCTTGAAAGCTTGAAAACCCTAAATATGGCTTCCCCCTTGCTGATTTCGTTCACCATGGAGAAGATGGACAAATTTTTGGCTATTTTGGCCTTTTTAATTCTTTTAATTACTAAATAACCAAAATGCCCCCAACTTAAAATTTTCCTATTTCACTTATCTATTGTCCATTTTTGTCCAAAAAGCTAACCAATGGGCTAATTACCATTTAAGGACCTCCAATTTAAAATTTCATAACAATTGGACACTTCTAACATGTAGAACTCAACTTTTGCACTTTTACAATTTAGTCCTTTTGGCTAAATTAAGTGCCCAAACGTTAAAATTTTCGAACAAAATTTTCACGAAATCATTTTGTGAAATCGTAGACCATAAAAATATAATGAAAATAATTTTTTTTCTCGTCAAATTTGTGGTCCCGAAACCACTATTCCGACTAGCCCAAAATTCAAGTTGTTACAACTCTCTGCCCTTTAGGGATTTTCGTCCTCGAAAATCGTACCAGATAGTAGATTAAAGATTTGCTTCCACACATTACATTTCAAATTCACACATGATTTTAGACTTTCATATCTTTTATAGATAATCACATAAATTCATAAGAAAATCAAGATAGCAATATTTCAGCATCTGAAGCTACACAAAGTATCGAAAAATTACAATCCATATAGAATGATATCCATTCCTATGATAAAAGAAAATGTCTAGAAAGATCAATGTCACTCATAATTAATGGAATCCAAAGTAACAGAAGCAATATAATCTTCACGTATATTCAATAGAACAATAGCCAGTAGAAACAAAATATTAGCCTCACTCAGACTTTACCGTCGATTTTCATATTCACACAAGGGAATAAATACCAAAAAAAACATGGCAATGTCGAACATAACCCAAACAAACCAATAATTCTTTCATCTATTAACATGTTTAGCTAATGTTCTCATACGATAAGAATTCTTTTTGAAACTAAACAGTCACATATACTTCTGAGGATAATTGTACACACAGAATGTCTAAAAGGAATCATAGTAATTACCCCATTATAGCTACTGTACTTAGCTATTAATACAATACAAACATTACTCAATTGTCTAATTCTGTCATCAGAATTTTCACATTATCTCTTTACTAACAGAAATCGATCCAGAAAAACTTTCGGTTAATTCTTTCTTTAAATGAAATACCTGAATAAATCATTTAATCGGATTTAACTTCTTTTGTGATAGTAACTTTGCATAATCTGAGTAGTTTTCAGAACTATCCAATATCTCTCTTTTTATATTGTCTTCATTTGCTAATTCATTCACTTTTTCGACCACATTATTAATCTTCCATACAAAAACTTCTATAACACTACACTCGTAAGCTTATTCAACCAACATCTTACAAATTTCATTGTAACATTTTACTGATATGGGGGGTGAGTGTAGTAAAGCCTCAAATTTATCTTACACATAAATGCGCATAACACATACTATCACAAGTAGCCAATTCATTACTAATTTCACATTCTCAAAGCATTTAATAAACATTTGCTTTTAATCACTTTTGTTCTCAACACATAATTCATATGCCAACTCAAATCACTAATTCACAATCGAAATTTCTATATAGCATCATAATCCAAATATCATAACTCATGTGCTCATATAATTATAACATTTGTCAATAAAAAAATGTTATACTCTTTTATCCATGCCTTTATGAGTTTCAACTCATAATCAATACATTTTCACTCAAACATTTAAGTGTTTACTTCTGTACTGTTAGAATTAATTTAGTTGAAAAACATATCTGTCTGATCAAGATAATTTTCTTCATAAAACAATACTGATGAGGGGGTGATGGTGAGGACATAAAACTTTTAACTTACTCTCATAGATACACATATATATATGACTTTGCATTCATCATCAATGTAATACCATCATAACCACGTAGTTCATTCCAAACAAATTAACACATCTATTTATTGTGAATATTTTCTATCACCCACAATTTCACACAATGAATTTACTTATTCGAGCTCAATATTAATATCTATTTAAATTCTGACACTTAGCTTCTATTTTACTTACCGACATTTATTCAATTAGAGAACGTCTTACAGAATTGAGTACTTCGTTTTCTCTATGCCATAGTCCAACTATGGTCTTATACATATTTACATACTGATGCCATAGCCTAGCTATGGTCTTACATAGTATCACATATCACACCGATGCCATATCCCAGATATGGTCTTATACGGAAATCACATATCACATGTTGCCATGGTCCAACCATGGTCTTTTTCGTTAATTCATCACATATCACTGAACGAAAGTACTCATTCTTGCATTCTACTCAATTTAATCTTCCAATTCAATTTTCATACTATTATAATATTCATGGTTTAATAGTAAAGACATAAAACAAAATATCTTATTATCTTTAACTTAACAATTAAATATAAAATTCTACCATATGCACGTACTAATTTCACTTATTCTAACATATATACATAAAAACACACTCCATCTATTTAAGTAAATTCGCTTACCATATTCACTTAATCAAATATGTTGAGCACATAGCATCATATAATCACCAACATACTTGGATGAGCTTATCACAATATAAGCTTTCTATTTAACTTATGATCATCTCTTTTCATACTTTCTGAAATATAGAATTTTTTTTTCATTCCGACTATCTATCTTCATACTCATAAGTGCACTGAATTTATTCTCTTAGCTGAAGACATGCTTAGTTACATATAACTCAAATCACATCTCGATAATTCAATTCACTTTAATAAAACAACTGTATTGATTTCAACTATCAAACACTAACATATCAAGATACTATTTTCTTCATGCTGAGGATACAACTCAAACACACAATATTTCAACATTCTTTTAGCATGCAAACCAAAGATCCTTTAACCGTATTAGTTTAAGGAAATAGATATTTTGATTGAACTCATTAACTTTAATGAAATTTACCTGAGGAAAAATTCAATCATATAATTTTAAGTTTATGCTTTCATTATTTATACCTTTCTAAATTTCGTTTCTTCATAAACACATTTCAATTACCTCACTATAAATTTTCAGCATTATTGAAAGTAGCTCGGTTAGAAGTCATCTCTATCTTAACAGAACAATTTCCTTAGAGCCAGAAGGTATTACACTATCACGAGTAATAATATGACATATATAGCTAAACTCAAATACGCTATGTTAGTCCGAGAATCGATTAAACCATAGCTCTGATACCACTAAATGTAACACCCCAAACTCGGCCTAAACATTAGGGCCGAATCTGGTGATGTCACATTGTAACACCTCTTACCTGTATTCTACGCTGGAATAGGATACGAGGCATTACCAGAATAAATGCACTTATAAACATATTAAACCGAGTTATAAAATTTCATCCAAATTAAAAACTTTCAAGTTATTATCTTCAAGTCGCTAATTAGGGTTTACGAGGCCCAATACATACCCATTCATATCCTCAATATATCTGTTAAATCAATCCAATATTGAAGAATCCACTTTAAGTCAGAATCAATATTAATCACAATCATAAATCTTTTCATGTTATTTTCATATATCACTAACTGAACTTTGAATGTCAATTTACGAATATGTAATCCACTAACACATTCTGGTATATACAATGTTTAATTGATGAAATCATTTAACTGAGCTAAATTTCATATTCACTCCAAATTTTCTTCTATATTCATAAATACTTTCACTTACCATTTACCTAACCAATTTCTCGAACCAAGCTATCACACAACAATAATACATCACCTGTGCTTCATGAATTCAATGTTCAAATCTTATCACCATCAAATCCATGTCAATCGAATACTTAAAGTTTATTCAAGCATATATTATTACGTTTCATATACCAAGCATATGTCAAAATTACGAATACGCAATCAATTCATTTGTCATTTATTTGAGTAGCAAATTAATCTCAAAATTTATAACATTCCATTACTTAAGATATGTCATAAAACACTCCTTTAACATAAACTAACACCATGGTCGAATTTTCAGTATGCTATGTATTCCCCTTTTTCTGAATCACATAGCAAAATATTACAAATATGTTTATATTTAAATACTATAATTATGCATCAACTTGCCAACATGAGTTAATTCATGAGCCACTCATGACATCATTTCATGCCAAATATACCACACGCATATGCTATGAAACTTTATTTTCTCTCATGAGCTTACCATAACCAGTAATGCATCAATATAAACATCACTCCTATTTCAACATTTATCGATTATAATCAGACATTTAACCAATTATACACAATTCATTCATATACTTTATTGTCCTCCTCCTTCTCTCCATCCCACATCCATTATGTATATAACATGCTTAAATAGCATTATACATAATTTCACTATTCACTTATATTTAAATTCAAAGCTGTCTAGTCGAGTTACAATCACTAAATTATTTTTATCCAGAGCTACAGAGCTCCAAATTAAGTTTCATTAATTTTTCCCGAAACTAGACTCAATATCTTCTTACCATAAAATTTTCAGAATTTTTGGCTTAGCCAATTAGTATAGTTTATTCTTTAAAGTCACCTCTGTTTCACTGCTCAACATCTCTGACCTCTCTTCACTAAAAATGAATTATCTCATTATACAGAATTCAGATGCTATTTCCGTTTATTTCTTTTGAAAATAGACTCATTAAGGATTCTAATCATATAAATTATAACTCATAATTATTTTTGTACAATATTTAATTATTTTCCAAAGTCAGAACAAGGGATTCTGAAATCAATCCGACCCTGCCTCACTAAAATTCAAATATCTCAAAATATATAACTTTTTTAGACTCATTAAGCTTTCATTTCATATCTTATTCACTCTCTAATTCAATTTCTACCATTTTTGGTGATTTTTCAAAGTCACACTATTGTTACTGTCCAAAACTGTTTTGTTGCTAATTTTACTTTTTCATAATTTCACTTTTTCACTTTCAATCATTATTCAATTCAATTCCACACATATATTCATCATTCAATCACACTTAATCGTTACATGATCTCATGTATTTTCACTTAGTCAATTTCCCGATGAACACTTCGGAATAATAACAGATACACGGTGGATTCAGCACACAGCAACCACCCTTTGTAATTAATGATATTTGGTGGGATCAGCACATAGCAACCACCTTATAATTAATGATACCGGTTCACATAGTAGCCTGCACATAGTACTACACATGTGACCATCACTATCCGATACACATAGTAGCCTGCACATAGTACTACACATGCGAGCTATCATTCTGGTACGCATAGTAGCCTGCACATAATACTACACACGTGACCATAACTTTCACTTTCACATAGTGGCCTACACACAGTCCATGCCACACAAGTGATCATTTCTGTCACTTCATTCGTATCCCTTTTTATTCCGAATGTTAAATCGGGAAATTTTTCACTTTTTCTCATTTTTTCCTTTTTCACTAATCAAAGTCAATTCGTTGTCTTTCTTGACTTATAATAACACATTTAACTTATTTAACACTCACATTATTCAATCCAGTCCAAAAATCACATTTTGTCAAAATTACATTTTTGCCCCTAAAGTTTCACAAAATTATGATTTTGTCTCTAGGCTCGAAAATTAAAATTTATTCCTTTTTCTTATGTTTTATGACATGCTGAACATTTTTCCCTTCTATAGCAACATCAAATTCTCACTCTAACACTTATGTACATTAGTTATTTTTACCGATTTTGTCAATTTACTCGTTTTCACTTAAAATCGGCTAGAAAAAGTTATTTAACATAATTTAAAGCTTCATATTCTACCATAAAACATCAAAATAAACACATTTCACATATGGGTATTTTTCCAAATATGAACCCTAGGTTAAATTATTGCTAGAATAAGCTAAATCAAGTTACCGGGACTCCAAAAACGTAAAGAACATTAAAAACGAGGTTTGGAATCACTTACTATGGAGCTTGGAAGCTTGAAAACCCTAAATATGGCTTCCCCCTTACTGATTTCGTTCACCATGGAGAAGATGGACAAATTTTTGGCTATTTTGGCCTTTTTAATTCTTTTAATTACTAAATGACCAAAATGCCCCCAACTTAAAAATTTCCTATTTCACTTATCTCTTATCCATTTTTCTACAACAAATTAACTAATGGTCTAATTACCATTTAAGGACCTCCAATTTAAAATTTCATAATAATTGGACACTTCTAACATGTAGAACTAAACTTTTGCACTTTTTACAATTTAGTTCTTTTGAGTAAATTGAGTGCCCAAACGTCAAAATTTTCAAACAAAATTTTCATAAAATAATTTTGTGAAATCGTAGATCATAAAAATATAATGAAAATATTTTTTTCTTGTCAAATTTGTGGTCCCGAAACCACTATTTCGACTAGCCCAAAATTTGGGTTGTTATAATAAGTAAGCACAATAAAAAGTAGGCTAACCAAAATCGTAGGGATGTGCAATTTCAAGTTGGTGATTGAGTCCTTGCAAAATTACACTTGATTTTGCACCACAATGGCTTTTACAAGGGGCTTGTGCGATGGTATGAAAGACCTTTTTTACGTTTTGAAGATAGTAGGTAAGGTGGCCTACAAACTTGAGTTGCTAACTAAACTCAACGTTTATCTGGTGTGCCATGTTAGTATGCTTAAGCCATTCTATGAGGATTAAGAGGATCCAAATCGAGGTAAGTCCGAACGAGCTCAAATAGGGGTAAAGGTCTCCTATGATTATGAAGTTGATTGCGTCATGACAGACCAAGTGATTTGATAGAAGTAGTGTAGGTCGATGCATAAATACTTAGTTCGATTGAAGGGACTTCTTAATAATAAAGCTAGTTGGGAACCTACTGAGGCCTTATAGCAGTTCCAAGACAAGATAGACCAATTCCATTCTGAGGATGCAATGAGGGTGTTGCAAGAATAGGTGGGGTAGAATGTCACAGGTTGTTAATTGCCTATACACGTGTTATCGTTTATTGTAAAAATATCACACCAAAAATATATAAAAGTAAATCGATGATGTCCTCAAGTATATAGGTCAAATTGTAATATAGTATATGTGTACAATGGAACACATGAAATATTTCGAAGATCGTACTTAAGGGAAGATGGAATAAATCTATAGAAAATCTCTTTACAATAATAATTCTAAATAGTATTACGAAAAAACATAAAAGGGATTAATAATAGAAATTAAATAATTAAAATAAAGAAACAATAAAATAGGCAAATGACTAAACAAATTAATCCAATCAGAAAGATTAACTCATTTCAAGGTTTGTAATTAACATTGGATTAGGGTTTTAGGGTAGATTAGCAACCGATTAACCAGTTATTACCTCTTGGCCTCTAACTAATTAATCTATTGGTTGATACTCACTTATCTCCCGACCTCACTTTCTTTGCCAGGATAAATTATGATTTACTCAATTAAACTTATCTCTCAAATTTGTTTAACCTATGATTACTTCATGGGGTTGTTAAGCCTAGGGTTTAAGAACACATAATCTATACCAATTAATCTTCTCAGGAAACTCTAAATCCTCCGTTAATCATGTCCCCATCCAATCGTTAATCTCCCCTAAAGGATTTAGCCACTCATTTTATTCATAATCTTAATTTCAATTAAATAAAACATGTAAAGAACTCGATTGAATCAAAAGACAAAAGATATTAGACTAATCCTAAATTTGACGCCGATTGAAGAACGGAGTAGTAAATATCTCAATCAGAATAATGAATAACGTCACTTGTGAAAGCAAATAATTGAAATATTTCAATATTATAAAAGAACTCTTGGATCAAAATCGATTCCAAGAGGAAAGAAAAAAGTTGTTTATGAAAAACTGAAAGAAAGCTAAGTTTAATCCTTCTCCTAAACTATGAGAGTTTTTGAAGGCGTCTAAGATGACTTAGTTACATCAAACCCTAAAGATCTTATTTATAGGAGTGTTAGTAGCCTAAATTAGGTTTTCGACACGTCCTAGGTCTTCGTATAAAGTCCATTGCACAGACAAAAATAACCATGAAAGACTTGGGCAGCATGTCGACCTATGTCGCGACATACAAGGTCTATGGCACGACATGACATGTAATTAATGCCTTGTATGGTTTGTTTCATCGAGTAACGGCTCGAGAAGTTTGTGCATCACTCGTCCCTTGCTCCTATGTCAAGTGAGCCTATGATTCATCATCATGCACAGTCAATTCAACACTTTAGAACTACCTAACGCCTATGTTGGCCTAATAGGACACAACACTCATAAAATATGTTAAAAATATTTATTTTTATTAACTTTTAATACTAAAAACTAAATACTAAACACATTATAATAAATACTAAATTACCTAGAAACCAAACTCCTTAAGTGTGGAAATAGACCAAAATTACTACTACATTTGACGACAAGTCAATTGTGCAAGGGAGCTCGCAAACAAGGCACACTTGGATGATTCATCTTGTTTGTAAGGGGTCACATGGCATGTTGCTTAGAGATATTGAAGGCTTTTCACATGGCATGACAAATATGAGAAGTAATCTAAGAAGATTTGTAATCTTAGAAGATTTGATTTGTAGATTGCTTTTAATCTCGACCATTAATGTACTTTAATTTGTAACATTGGACCTGGGAGAGCTTAACTATAAATAAAGGCCTTCCCCCTCATTTGTACTCACTTCTTTTTGGAGTAATAAAATACTATGGAAGCATTCACTCAAATACTTGGTGTACTTTTGCTTTCTTGTGACATTTTTTGTTCTTTCAAGCTCTTTCTTTGAGTTGCTTCCGTTTAATTTCTAGTGCTTTAGAGAATTTCTATTTGAGAATTCTCACTTTACAAGAGTTAGACCGATTTAGGTACATTTAAAGCAAAAAAATTGCTTAAGACCGTACAAATTGCAAGACTAAAGTTTTAATCCCGTGAGATAAGGGGATGCAAGATACTCATTATAGAGAAATCTTAAATGAATATCCTTGTTGGAAGAATAAAGGAGAATTAGCAAATTGAATCAACTTTTGCTAATATTCGAAGCCTTATCCAAAATGTTGATATTGTGATGGTAAAAAATGGATATTGAAGTATAGAACAAGAAGCAAAACGAGACCACGGAAGCTGTTGATACCTTTTCTCTTTTGTGGAAATTTTCGTTATTATAAAAAGTATATAAATAAATTTGAAAATAAGATCGATCCAATCAATCTCAAGTATTGAATTTTAATATTTTATCGGGATTTTCTCGTAACATCAGGGTCATCGGACTTATAACATGTAGTTCGATTGAAAAAGTTCACCTGAAAAGGACAAATTAGTAATTCACAATAGAATACCTTCCCGACCCTAAGTAAAAAACACGACCTAAAAACAGATTATTAATTAAAAACATTAAAAGGAAATGCTCATTGGTTTTCCTTCCAATAGATTTCTGTTTTGGAGTGTAAGTTTATAAATACTAATAAATCCCCTGAATCGAACCCTAAAGATTCGCTGAGACTCTCACTTTCTCTGTGTTTTCTCTATTTCTACCGCAGATTGAGCTGAATTCATCTATCTAGGGCTTTGGAGTTGGATTTCGATTTGGGAATTTGATTGGGAAATTGAGGAACGAGTTAAAAGAGGGAAAATGGAGGGAATGTTGTCTGCGAGTGATAAGCAGAGCATGGTTTCCTCCTTTCTCGAGATCGCCGTTGGTCAAACTGCAGAAACCGCCATGCAGTTTTTGCAAGTAACCTTTTATTTTTTTCTTTCTTTTTTTTTTGCATTTATATAATAAAGTTCGAACCTTTTTTCTTATATCCAAGGATTTTCACAATGTTGAAGCTTGTAAATTTTGTTTCTTTTTTTAAACTTAAATTCTTAATGGCTTTGTCATTCAATCTGTAATCTCAGGTAATCTGTTATTAATGTTCTGTTACTGAGAATCCTTTTTTTTTAAAAAAAGGTCCGAGGTGAGTATTGTTATTTATGCGTATGGAACTCAATTGAAAAATATTTGTGGAAAACAGGCAACTAGCTGGAAGCTGGATGAAGCACTTCAGCTGTTTTATGTCGGTAATGAAGGTGGTGTAGTTGGAACGGCTTCTGAGTCTCCAGCAGTGGAAAACGTAGATTCTTGGGTTGATCAAAACTCTGGGTTAGAGAATTGCACTATTGTTCACTCTAAATCACCACCTACTTGTTTGTGTTCTTACTATTACTGATGTTGTTGTCATTGGCTTCTAATGTTGTACAGTGAGTTGAAGGAGTCTGGAAACAGTGATGTTGGACCCATTGGTGGAGAGGAAGTACGCCCTCCTTTACCTGTAGTAAGGGAGACTCTTTATGATGATGCATCGTTATATGGGTATCTTTTCACCCTCTGATTTTTATTTTTTTTTATTTTTTATTTTTCCATTTTTAACAGCTTGCTTATTGCAGCTGTATATTGATTTTCTTTTCTTTATATGAAGCTGCAAATGTATATGTTGGCTTTTCTTTTTTGGTCATTCTTTTGTTTTTTCTGTGTCATGTATATTGTTTTTAGGTGTTGTATGATTTGGAGATAAATTCTTTTGCATTTTCCTATTAACTCCTCATGCAGTAATATTTTATTTTCTAATATTCGTACAGAGCTTCAAGATTAGGATTACCTCCCCAACAGTCGAGTTCGTTAATTGCATTCCGTAATTTTGATGAGGAAATGAAACGGCCCGGGGTTTGGGAATCAGATGAAGGTGCTTCTTCCACGGTAGATGCTCCTCGGGATAATCTTGCCTCTTTATATCGTCCTCCTTTTCATCTGATGTTCCAGGGACCATTTGAAAAGGCAAAAGCTGCTGCATCTGTTGAGGACAAGTGGCTCCTTGTCAACTTGCAATCTACCAAGGAGTTCAGCTCACATATGGTATTGTTTAAGTCTTCCCGCTTAATTATAGTTTAAATTAAGAAGTTCTACTTAGCTCCCTTCGTATGAGGTGGCTTATAATGTAAATCCAATTTTCTGATGCTGTATGTGTTTGAAGCTTAATCGAGATACTTGGGGAAATGAGGCAGTTTCTCAAACTGTTAGCACCAACTTTATTTTCTGGCAGGTCAGTATGATGCTTTCTATTGGTCTTGCCTTGTTTGCCCCTTTTTTCTATCTCTGTCTACTCTCAGTTTCTCCCAATATTATATTTAGATTTTTACCTTTCATTTATTTTCTTAACAGATGCTATTGCATCTTTAAGAATGATTTTTGAACTTCACTATCATTTGCTTGTGGTTGAATTAACTAGATTTTTATATTATACAAGTTGTATTGCAATTTTTTGATGGACATAGAGATATTGGTTCTAATTGCAATCTGTTTTATTCCCCTAAATGGAATTTGATCCGATACTTGGCTTTATTAGCCTACAATATATGGAAAAATCAAAATAGGCCTTGAAGCTGACAATACAATATTTTATTGTTTTGCAAATTTTTGATAGACATAGATATTGGTTCTAATTGCAATCTGTTAATTCCCCCTAAATGGAACTTTATCTGATACTTAGCTTTATTAGCCAACAATATATGGAAAAATCAAAATAGGCCTTGAAGCTAACTATACAATATTTTATTGTGCATATAACCACAGCTTCATAGACTTGCATATACATCCTTAGAGGACCTCTATATCTTATAGTTTTTGGATCGCTGTCTTCTTTCCTTAATTGCCTTGATGCTGTTCTATGGATATAGGTATATGATGATACAAGTGAGGGGAGGAAAGTTTGCACCTATTACAAACTAGATTCAATTCCCGTAGTGCTGGTTATTGACCCAATCACAGGACAGAAAATGCGCTCCTGGTTTGGAATGGTTCAACCTGAGAGTTTGCTGGAGGTATATATTTGTAACATAAATTGCAGATTGAAGTCCTTAGGAAAATAAGCAAAATTGAAAATGAAATGGTTCTAAAGAAGTCTAATAAAATTATGTATTTATATTAGTTGAAAGAATTTTCAACATATGGCTTTGTGATTTGATATAAGGTATTTTAATCTCTAGGACCTGGTTCAATTCATGGATGGTGGCCCAAGGGATTATCATGCAACTCTGTCTCATAAACGTCCTAGAGGAAGCTCAGTTACTCCACAACAAAAAATTAAAGGTAATCATGTATCCTCTTTCTTACACCAAGTTAAAGTTTACTGGTAGAGAACCGGTAAATAGGTAAGCACGTTTCAGTCTGTGGGGCAATGCATACTACTGCTTTAGCCTGATTTTGTTTAACTTAATATGTGGTGTTGAGACCTCTTGCAAGGAAGCCAGTAAATGTTGTAAAGCTTCAGCTTGAAGCTTTCAAGGGGGAGGGGGAAGATGTCTTTCTCTATGTGCTAACCTGTATATGATACTGCATTAGTGGATAAAAATGAGAAGGATTCCTTTCAAGGAAAAATAGAGAAGTCCACCCACGAGCGTATATGCTGTTTTAAGAACTGTTTTGGTTGATCTGCATGTAATTTCAGTTCATTTTACTATAGTGTCAACAGATGAAACCAATGAAGATAAGGAAATGTTGAGAGCGATAGCAGCTTCTATGGAGAATGCAAAAGAATCTATTAAAACAACTGAAGATGATAAAGTATCATCCACAACTGAGGAAGAACCATGCTTGACTAAGAAGCCTGCATATCCTCCTCTACCTGAAGAACCTAAGGGTGACAGGAACCTCTTATGTAGGGTTGGAGTCCGACTTCCTGATGGGCGCAGGGTACAGAGAAATTTTCTCCGAACTGATCCAATACAGGTAAGCATTCTTTGGGGAGTTTTCCTCTAGTCACTTATTACCATTCATGTATTAGAATTTGGTTTGCTGTGTTCAACTATGCATGTTCTTGGATGTTTCCTGTCCAAGGAATGTGTATTCAACTATTTCATTTGGATGCTTGCTGTAAGTCTCACTTTGAAAATGTTTCACTGTTCTGCCAATGTAGTAGAACATAAATAAGATAACTGATAGCAAAATCTTGGCATGTACAGAATGGGCATTGATGAATCATTTGAACTGATCTTTCCTCAGAGTCCTGCCCCCTCTACCCTGTACATCTGAACTAATTTAGAGCATTCAGGTGTTGCATTAACTGATGTGCATACCAGTTTAAACTGAAAAATATATGTTTGAAATGGATTTTCAGTATTATATTTTTTTCTTGGAGTAGGGACATTGAATTTAACTTGAAATTTTGGGACAAAAATGTATGTTGTTTCCTTAGGCAGAGTGATCCAGTCCCTCATGGTTGTCCTAACCGATAGGTTTATATGCTTTTATCATTTTGTTGTCATTACGCAGCTACTGTGGTCATTCTGCTATTCTCAACTTGGTGAAGCTGAATCAAAGCCATTCCGCCTGACTCAACCGATTCCAGGAGCTTCGAAATCTCTGGATTATGATAGCAAATTAACATTTGAGGAGTCGGGGCTTGCCAATTCTATGATCTCAGTTGCGTGGGAATGAATATTGTCAAGATGGCAATGGTTTTCAAGTTCATTCAACCACCTTGCGTTGAAAGATTTTTTGGTTTACGAACTCTTCACATCCCTGTTTTTCACTTTGTGTTGCACTTCAAGGAGTTATTTACGAGGGGATGAAAGAACCACCGACTTTATTATGTATATATACTCAAAATACTCCTTTTATGTCTTCAATACTTTCAGTTTGTTTAGTTCTTTTGAAAGACCAGACATCTAAGCTGCCTAGCCCACCACTTAGGCCTCCACTATTTTCCAAACAGTTGAAACTTTGCGGATGGTATTAATGCACATGGTTTAATCTCTATTAGATCCAGTCACTTCCAGTATCATTTTCTTTGTATATGGGTTTTATGTACATGGTTTACATCGCCTGTTTCATGTAAATAGAGTTTTTGTTTTGTGAGAAAAATGGAGTTCTGTTTTTAAAATTTTGATATTTTGTTTAATGGCTCTGTAAATTTTTTTTTCGGAAAAATTTACAGCAATTTTCATTCATACAATATATATTTTATTTTACTTCAGCCTATATTTATAAATGGTAGGTTTTGGTTAGTGTTTTTTCCTTAAAAAAATTCAATTGATTTGCCATTTATTCGAAAATGTTTGTGTTAAGTATTATTTTTACAAAAAAATACACAATTTATGAAAATTAAAATTATCTTTCGCGAAATACATATATGGCGCTGCACGGTTTGTCTGTCGTGCTATCTATCTTGGTTAGACCTATGATATTTAAATTAGTACTTAATGATTTAATAATAATAGGTAAAAGATAAATTGTTTTTTTTTTCATATATTTTAAACGTGATATGATTATATGGTTTCTAAAATGTAAAATAAAATACGAATGTAATAACCATATATAATATGGGTTCATTTCTATATTTCCGTAAAATATGTATTTAGTTTATATATTCTGGTCAATATTAGTTTTTATATTTTTCGTTCTTAATTCAAATAATAACAATTAAATTCGTTTGATCCAATTATGTTATTATTGTACTATGCATAAGCTACAGATTTGATACTTGATTCTTCAATTTGATAATTTTAGTTCTTATATTTTTAAAAATTTGAAATTTTAGTCTTTGGCACAAATAGTAGCCATTATATCAATTAACTAAAATGATACAGCTTTTTTTGAGCATTATGAGAATAAAAAATTAACGACTTTGGCATAAAATTATGAAAATAACATAATTTAATTTTATGACCTTAACATCTATGTTTTAAATGGGATCAAAATTTTAAAAATTAAAAATTATAAGGATTGAAAATAAAAAATAAAAAAATAAAAATAAAATTTCAATTTATACCTAATAAAAGGACTAATAACAAAATTTTGATTTTATATCAACGTATGATATTTTGAACATGTAAATAATATTATGGATATATGAATTATCATAAGAATTACACTGTAATAACGGGCAAGCCCACAACAATCCGGATGGCAGTGTTGGTGGTCCCTTGTGAAATCTGTGGGGCCAATGCAAAAGCCCAACGAAAGCTTTCACCCCAATATCTCCCAACCATAGAACTTGGTACTTCTTATGTGTATATGTTAGGAACTTCCTCAATATATATATATATTTATCATATTTGAATTATTTTTTCGTATTTATATTGTATCTAAATTACGTGAATCACATTTACTTGGGTAAAAGTGAGGTGAAGTCAAAAATTTTTTTTGAGAGGTCAAAATTAAATTGTGTATTTTTAAGATAGTAAAAATACAATTTTATTATTTTAATAGTCTGTATTTCTATAATTTTTAAAAAATTAGAATAAATTTTATTACTTTGGAGGGGGGAATGCAATTTTACCAATAATTTTAAATTTTATAAATTATAAAGAAGCTTAAATGGAAAATTTTTTATTTTAGGGGGCAGAGCCCCTACCAACCTCATTGGCTTCGCTACTGGTAAAAGTACTATGAAGGCTCATATATTAGGACTCAAATTACATTTTATCTCATTTACTAAAAAAATAGACAAATTAATCTTTGTACATCATATAAAAGCGCAAATTGGTCATTCTGTTAAAAAATCACCGTTAAATGGTGATGTGAAGGTAATATTCAAGGTGATTTTTTTTATTTGAAAAAAAGACCCCTTAAAAACCAACGTGTATATTATTGAAAAAAATAAGAACTTGGGGAAAAAACTTAAAACCCAACGTGTATACTATAGAAAATACTTAATTTTTTTTTTGAATCCTAGTCATTTTTAAATTTCACATCAATTAAATAAAAATAATATATGAAAAATCCAAGTCATCACTTAACAATATAAATAAATGAAATTTATGAAGAGGACTAGTTTACTATTTTATCTAATGTATAAGGACTAATTTTTCCTATAACACGAAAATTTCGATGCTAAAATATTCATGGCGTTCCAAAATTTTATTCTGTAAGTTTTCTGAGAATGGATATTGAATTATTCTATAATTTGCTAAAATGCGAATTTATGCTGAGAAGTTTTATTAAATTAGTTGAATTAAAATTTCATAAATTAGGCTATAGACTATTTTGGAAGAAATGTCAAATTGGCTAGTTAAATGTGTTAGGATTAAATTTTGGATTTAGGAAATAGGGGAGGTGTTTATCTGAGAAATAATATATTGTTATTTTTCCAAGGAAAATTCATGTGAAAAATAGTTTTCTCATTCTTTTGAAGGCTGCCAAAAAAGAGAGATCATGTGAGTTCTTATATTATTGAATAAAAACTGTAACACCTCTTACCCGAGTTCGAACAACAACTCGAGCAAAAGATGTTACATTTAAGAATTAAAAGCACTAAACTTGAACATAATCTAATTCACTTCATTTTAACCAATTTAAGCTCATTTGAAGTGGTTTAGGTCATTTCCAAGCTATCGTTAAAGTTTGGTTGCAATTGGGACTCGTTCTGGACCCTTTCGGGGCTCTTTCAAGACCTTTTTGGAGCAAAACATACCAAATAGGGTGGTCTAGAATAGCAGTTTTGGTACATCTCCTACTTGTACTAATACAAGTTCCCTAAAACTATTCAACAGGGCATTCTGTCTGACTTGTATCAAAACAAGTCAAAATTGTTGCAAGACAAGTGTATAGGGGACCTTGAAACATGCCCAAAACACCTAAAATCAAGTCGAAACCATTACCAATCAAAACATTTTTAGATGTCAAAATATAACAAAATATCTCTCAACATCATATGTATCAAGAACATCACATGGAATCCCCAAAAATAATATAAAATGAGCATGACATAGCTTTGAAACCATCAAATAACATACTAAATACATTCAATGGTTCTAATCCTATGTACATGCCACTGTAATACCAAAATATATAATCCATACTCTCCAAGTTCTTCCTTTGTGATGAGATGTGGATGACATTGACCACTTCAAAAGATATCTTCAAATGATCTTTACCTATGTGTTAGAAATAACGCATTAAGCTTGTGAAAACTTAGTAAGTACTTAAGAATTCGATTCTTACCTTTGAGTGCAATTAGATAAATAAATAAATGAATAAATAAGATTAATAAGACTATAAGAATCTAACTAAGTTAAAAATTCATAAAAGAAACTAGCTTATTTAGCATATTTTCACTTACCATACATTCATTTCTCACTTAGCCCATAGTAGACTTGTACGAAGAAGACATACGGAATGTAAACGTGAAATACATGATCACATGTGTGCTAAATTTTCACGGACACTAGATCTGTTAAAAACATCAACACCAAAGTACTAAATTCATGAGTGCACTAAATATTCCTAATGGCATGCTACCTATATCCTACAAGTTCAAAACTTGTCTATGGGCATTATTATTAGTATGAACTCAATTAAATTTTCAACTATAGTTTGGTTTGCATAATCTCATATCTACAGGACAATTTCCTCAATTTTCAATTTAGTCCTTTACACATAAAACCACACCATAAATAATCACATATTAATTACACATCCATTAATCACTTTCATGGGTTTAACACTTATTTTATATAATATAAATATTATTAATCCAAAGCATTAGCATATTTATTTTAGTATATTTACTCATAAAAATTTAAATAAATAAGAAAGAATTCTAAAGTATTTACATATATTGGCTTGACTATACTTCCTTCCACCTTCCATCAAGCTTTATCTACTTGTTTTCCTTTATCCACACTTTTTGGAATTTCATCCTTACCTTTCTTTGCATTTCATATCAATATCACAAATATGAAAAATCAATATACTTACATAATAACACTTTCACGCTCAACAAATTAAAATAAACATGATACTAACTTTAAATAATGAGAATCTTACCTTAGAACTATAGTTTCTCACACTATCTAAATTTTCTCTCTTCAAGAATGGGCACACTACTTCTAACTTGAAATCTATGCTTGTTATCTTATGGATAATTTGATTTAGCTAGGGTTTTCTAAATAAATTTGATGATCCATGACTTAGATGAGGTCTTTAAAGGTGAAGGAGGACTAAATTGAAAAGAAAAATAATGTTTCCTTCTTCTGCAATAAAGGAGATGTGTGAAAGAGAGGAGAAATATGGAGAAAGTTCTTGTAAAGCGTAGGTTTGTGCAAGTGTACACAATTGTTATCAAGTAATAAGTAAGTAAAAGAGTTATTGTCTCTACAGGGACTGTATACGTTAATCAATAATTTGCAAAATTAAAGATTTATAAGTTTGTAAGTAAACATAATAAATTGGGGTGGATGATGTGGAATTAAATTAATTATCTAGATGCAAATTTACTTAAATGCAAATGAGACGAATAATGCAATGAGATGGCTTAGCAAAAAATGACAAGCTTTAACAATAATAACATGAATGAGCTAGAACAATTACAATATTTGACTTAATTCATCCTTTATCATGTTTAACAATGTTCCAGAAAATACTCCATGCCAACTTGATCTTTCATTAACTTAAAACCAGTTATAAGTCCTTTCAGAATCTTATACTTAGAAAAACATGCATACTACCGTGATCATATTTAACTAAGGGTTTCTTAAAGTTTATGTGAAGTAATAGGGATGAATTAGGTTTAAAACAATTTAATCACACAAATTCAAAAGTTATGCAAGGTAATAGAGCTCTCCCGAGTTATTAGGAACCTTTAATTTACTCGGGCTAGGATCTAAATTAAGCATGCATATTTCAATTATTACGTCCATTAAGCATCATCTTACAAGGATTGATCAACTAATGATAATGCATTCAATCACATTTTAATGAATGACATACATGCATGAGTTTTAATTGAAAGGGTGAAGGATTGATGCACAGAACATCATAAACATGAATCAAATGGACTTTGTCAAATGAATGTAATCATTCTAGCTAAACAAAATTAAGCTATCATTGTTACTGAGAAAACATTAAAATAATTTGCTAATATGTCAAATAACTAAGAACAAAATAAAGATAAGAAAAAAGAAACTTTGAATGATTTTGATAGTCCTTCAGAAATCGATCGTAGTGGCTTCCTTCGATCCTTGTGTTTGCTTCTTTGCAAAGTGCTCCTCAATGTGGTCGGCCCAGAGAGAATTTTCTCAAGGAATTGCTAGCTAAGGGGAATGAGGATAATGGATGGCTTTATGCATGAAAATAAGAGGAAAGTGAAAAGAGAAATGAGTGATGAGGGATGCGAGATGTGGGATGTGGGATGAGGAAGTGAAATGTGGTATTTATAGTGGATGGAGGGCTTGAGAGGTTGTTGAAGATTGCATGAAAATCCCTTGATTTTCTCATTCCCATGGTCGACCATGAATTGTGGGATGCATGGTTGGGAAGTTGTTGATTTGTCGATCAATTCTCTCCTGATTCATGGAATGGGTTGGACGATTTTGGTGGTGGTAGTTGGGTGATAATTTGTGATATTTTGCAAGTATAAGGACCTTAATTTAATTATCCCAAAACATGATTTTTGGGCTATTCTTGATGCTTGCTGAATTTGTGTTTCTCTTCTCATTGATGGACGGTTTTGCAACCCAATTTAAGACATAATTAGATTTCTTTCCAGTAGCCAACTTCAATTGGGTCAAGGTCAAATTTATGAACCCAATCATGCTCTAGCCGTCCATATGACTTGTTTATGTGTGACATTTAATTTGCTCCCATGTTAGTCAATTCCATGGTCCCACTGCAATATATTAAGCACTTTATTAAATGTATAGCAATATAACTTAATTTAATGGAAAATTAACTCTAAAAATTAATAAAATTACAAACTTACTAAAATCATGCTTAATGTCTTAATATGAATTCAATTCATATAATTTTCTAACACTTTACTTGAAATTTGCTCAAATATTAAGTAAAAAGATGCTAAATAAGTCTATATAATTAGACTTATCACACCCCCAAACTTAATCCATTGCTCGTCTTGAGTAATGTTTCATGCAAAGAAAAAATTTTGATAAGGAAATCTTGCAATATGTTTTAAGTAGAATGAACTTATGCACATAATCATACATTAACAAAGTTATGCTTACCAAGTCTTTCTGTTGATAAGCCACTCGTATGCAAACATTATTTCAAAATTTTATACTAAGTATAAGAAAATGCTAACATAAATCATAGAGTGCATACATTTCAAAGTCATATGTAATATTCACCATTCAACAAAGTTTCCTTATCAATTTAGACAGAATGATCACAAGGTTTAATCAGTGATCTTCATATATTGAACTTAGGAATTTCTCTCCACTAATGTAGTCAACGTAATTATCCAAATCAATAGGCCTTTTATATGGTTGTAATGAGGCTAGACTAAGGTAAGGATAAAGAGAAGTGGATTTTTAGGTTCAATAATCTTAACCCTAACTTTTTATTGGATCTTTTTGCGTCACAACCTTCCTGTGAATGGGTCTTTTGAACACCCCCAAACTTATTTTAAACTCATGCTCAAATTTTTTTTTTTCAGATTTTGAGAAAAATTTTCTTTGTTTTTTTTTGGAATCATGAATCAAATGGAGAACATGTACATCTTTTTTAATTTTTCCTCAAATTTTGATCACCAAGACAGGTAGAGTTAAGATTGGTGTAAAAAAATAGGATAAAACTTAAAAAGAATTTAATATAGATTATGATGTAGGTAATTCACAATAAAGTAGGCCATTTAGCTCAAATTAAAGTTTCAAGAGTTAAATTGATAAGGTAGGCTTGGAAGGCTTAAACAATCTAAAGAAAATGTGCCTATATCATGTTTAGATTCTTATGCCTCCTAGGGTTTTGCCTTAAGAAAGTTACTAAGTCAATTCTAAAAGCTTAAACCTTCATGCAAGTCTATTTCCAAGGAAATTAAATTTTCATGGCAAAGACTACATAAGACTAAAGAACATACAAACATTCCATAACTTAAGATAACATAAAAAAACTCAGATAAAATCAAAAATCATACTTGCATTTGAGCCAACTTCTGAACAAAAATTTTCTCTGAACATCATTTTATTTCAGCATACTTATGTGTAAACTGTAACAGCCCGTTTTCAGTAAAATTAGAACAGTGGTTTTGGGACCACAAATTTGATGTGAAAATATTTATTTTATTATTATTTTAATGTCTATGGAATATTAGTAAGGTCGTATAAAAATTTCGTTATGAAATTTCAACGCTTGCATGTTTAATTAAGTAAAAAGGACTACACCGTAAAAGGTGGAAATTTAGAGTTCTATAAGTTAAATGTATCAAATGACTATGAAATTAAATGGTTGAGGGTCTTATGTGGTAATTAGACCATTGTTATATTGAGTGGACAAAGATGGACATTAAATAGGTGAATTTTAAGTTAAAAACAAAGGTGAAAAAGGTAATTAAATAAATATGTTTAATTAAAATAAAGAAAAATATGGTATCATATTTTTCACTTGTTTCTTCATCGATTCTTGAAGAGAGAAAAAGCCATTGTTAGGGCTTGGAAGTTCGGCTACCATCTATTGTGTCTATGGAATGATTTTTATGTTTTAGGGATCGTTGTAGCTTAATCTAGCTAGCCAGGGACTAATTTGCAAAACTGTTAAAAGGTTAGGGTTTTTCAATGAATGTATCCATGTGATTTTTGATGTTTGATGGAAGAAAGTGAATCCTTGTTGATAAATAAACAACTTTTGTAAAGTGATTTTTGTTGAAAATGTCAATTAAGGATTTATTTGTAAAAAGTATAAAATACAAGGTGAAATTGTGAAATAATAAATTGTATGAGTTTATATGAGTGTATATTGAATTTGGATAGCTTTGTATGTGGATGAAATTGCATGAATTTCAATTTACGGGCTTAAGGACTAAATTGTAAAGAAATTAAAATATTAAGGGTAAAAGTGTAAATTTGCAAAAGTGTGTATTTTGGAATGAATTGAATAGAAGGAATATTGAATGGATTAAATTTTATTATTTAGATCAGGTTAAGTCTCGTATGGATCTAGATCAAGGGAAAGATAAAGTATTGGACTAGTCAGTCCTATTTCGTCGTTTTTGTGATTGAGGTAAGTTCGTAAGTTTAAATAGCATTTTAATGTATTTGATTTAAATGCTATTGTGTTATTTTTCATATTATGCTTTGAAAGAAAATCCAACAATGTTATGACAACTATCGAGCCCCGTTTGAACCTTAGGAATATATAGGATACAAATGACATGTCATTAGAGTTACCATGTTTCGGGTGCTAGTCCTGAATGTCCTACTGATGGCTGAGTTCTGACATTTGTTGTGGATACTTGTCAACTTGTGTGAGTGGCATCGGGTAGCTACGTTCTGACCATCAGCTTGTGTGAGCAGGCCGATTTGTGGCTCGTATGAGCGGTTACGTAAAGGAAAAAGAAAGGAATGATTTTGACCATGTGTTAGCACACTTTGTGTGAGCTTCCCGTGTATCTGGTATTACTTTAAGTGGTTAAATGGACATGTAAAGGGATGAACCGGTAAGGGTTCTGATGATTACACTATGAAGTTATGGAAAGATATGAAGTATTGATGATCAAAGTATGTATAGCTATGTTATGAAAGTATGAATTCATATGTATTATGATTATGAAATTTACCTTACCATGTGATGAATTTTGCTAAGTTATGTGATTAACCACTAACTTGTGTTGTTGGTGATGCTTAGGCTTATGCCAACCTTGTGTTGGGTTTATCATATCTATTTTATGATCATGCTTTGAAATGGTAAGCTTTGTTCATGAATTACAAACTTACTGAGCATTATATGCTTACGTTGTTTTTCTTTTCTATGTTTTATAGATTATCGGAAGCTCGATCGGTTTGAAAGCTCGTCAGAGACCTATCACACTATCCCGTGACTATTTCAATAGGTTTTGATGTTTTAAGTCATGGTTATAATGGCATGTATAGGTGAATTGTGTTTGATGAGATAGTCATTATGTATGGCTTGTTAATGTGGTTTTATGGTTGATGAAATTTTGGCATTCTAATGCTTTGATGGTTGGTGTTGAAATGGTCAAGTAAAGTTATGTTTTGAATGAACAATTTAGTATGCTTGAATGTGATTTTGGCATTTGGTCATTGTAGTAAGTTTGGTAAGGAAATAGATTAGAAATGTATGGTTGATGAATGGCTAAATTATGCATATGTTTAAGTATATTTGATTGTTGTAGTTGAGGTGCGTTTTGGCATATTGGTTGTATGGAAGATGCTATATTGAATTAGCCTTATTATGCATGTTTTAGGTATGTTTTGAAGCTTGAATGGTTGCGCAAATGGCTTGTAGGTGTGAGCTTAAATTGGGGGAAAGAAATGGCTTAAAATTGGCCTATTTAAGGTCCACACGACTTAAGACACGGGCGTGTGTCTCAGCCGTGTGTGACACAAGGCCATGCGACACGGCCGTGTGTCCCCTGTAGGTTTCAAAGGGTTACAAGTTAGATAGTTACACGGCCTAGCACACGGCTTGGCACACGAGCGTGTGAGGCCATTTTGAGAGTTACACGGTTTGGCACACGGGCGTGTGGCTTGGCCGTGTGACCCAAGTTAGAGAGTTACACGGGCACGGACACGGGCTAGGACATGGCCGTGTGTCCCTACTTCGAATAGCCACATGACCTGAGAGACGGGCGTGTGTCTAAGCCGTGTGAGTCACACGGCTTGGCCACATGTCCGTGTGACCCCTGCAGTGTGAAATTTTCTATCTTTTTCCATAAAATTCTAAATGTTTCTGGTTTAGTCCTGAATCGATTCTAAAGTATTTCTAAGGCCTTGACGGCTCAAATAAGGGACAATAAGCATGTGTTTGAATGAATTATCTTATGGAATTATGTTATAATTTATGAAATGTTTGGAAATTGATGATTTTAAGTTACGTTTTTATGGTAATGCTTCATAACCCTATTTTGGCGACGAATATGAGTTTGGGGTGTTACATAAATATTGAAACATACTTAATAAAAATTAAAATTTATGCAAATATTGCCCTACCTCCCTCCTTAAAAAGAAGCAATGTCCTCATTGTGTAACCAAAGTAATGAATGAGAACTCAACACAAGGTAGGATTGCAAGAAAAGAGATGTGAGTCATGAAGACTGCTTAAGAACCAAGTGTTTCTTAACAATCAAATCCTAGACATGTTCATTCACATTGCCACACTACTTCTTTTTTTTATTAGAGAATAGGCATTGAGCTTAATTTATTCATGTTTGCAATTTTCTACTTATTGTGCGAAAGCAAAATACTAGCTATAAAAAAATATAAATGCCTAAAAATAAATACTAAGAAAAAGAAATTTCCATCCTTGTAATTCGTGTCATCTTCCATGTCCTTTTTCTTTTCTTTCTTGGTCTCACTTAACCGCACAAGATTTTCTTACCATGTCTCGAAGATATGATTTGAAAACTCAGGAACAGAAAAATTAGTGATATACTTAAAAGTATTTTGTATAGAATCATCTCTAATTTTTGCATATCTCCAATAAGCCTATTGTTGGTTATGCATGAATTTCCACATATCCATCATAATTGAAAATTCTGATTTCTTCATAGTGTTCGAAGAAGTGGGTATTGGAACAATCAACTTAGGATTAATACTTGGCTCTACTAGTTCAACAACATTTGGTTCCACCTTTGGTCCAGGGTTGTTTGGTTCCTCTTCAGATTCTAATTCTTCTGTTTCATTTACTAAGTCAACTTCTGATTCATATTTGGTTGATGACTCATCAGATTCTGGTTCGTTTGGCTCATTTGGCTCATTTAGCTAAATCTGGTTCAACAGTTCAACATTTTCCACTAACCTCTCAAGATCATGTCTTATTATGCAACCTTGAACATAACGACCCTTCAGGTTTGCTTTTGATTTAACTTGGGCCCTGAAGCAAAGTGAGGTATGCCATTTCTTCAAATCAATTATATGGAAAAATAAAGGGTCTGTTAAATTGGACGAAGTTTCAACTCACTCAACTTTACCATCCCAATAGTGTTTAAGATGTTGACCATTAACTTTAAATGTAGCTCCTTTGTTATCATGCAATTCTACTACTCCATACGGATAAACTTTGTGAATGGTGTAAGGTCCAGTCCATTAGGATTTGAACTTCCCAGGAAATAACCTTAGATTCATGAGGTTGTATACATTTTTCATGCCATCTCTTAGTCTTTTCTTTATAAATCTGGGCATTCTCATATGAAAATAACCTCAACTCCTCAAACTTGTCAAGCTGTGACATTCTTCTCTCACTGGTTTGCTTTAGATCCAAATTTAATTGTTTCAAGGCCTAGTGAGCTTTATTTTCCAACTCAAACGGTAAATGACATGCTTTTCCGAAGACTAACCGATAATGAGTCATTCCTAACGGTGTTTAAAAAGCCGTTCGATAGGCCTATAAATCATCATCGAGACTTCGAGACCAATCTTTTCTATTAGGTCGCACCACCTTCTTAAGAATTCCTTTGATCTCACGGTTTGCAAGTTCAACTTTCCCATTCGCCTGTGGATGATAGGCAATGACAATTTTGTGTTTCACATCATACTTGTCAAGCAACCACTTAAGCCATTTGTTTACAAAGTGAGATCCTTCATCACTAATTATAGCTCTTAGTGTCCCAAACCATGTAAACACATGCTTATGTAAAAATCGCATGACTACCTTAGCATCATTTTTTTGGGTATTCCTCGGCTTCCACCCACTTAGATACATAATCGATAGCCACTAGGATGTACTTGTTACCATAAGAAGAAAGAAATGGGCCTAAAAAATCAATGCCCCATACGTCAATAGTTCTACCTCTAAAATGTTTGTTAAGGGCATCTCATTCCTTCTTGATGTGTTTCCTATTCTCTGGCATCTATCACAATTTTTCACATATGCGTATGCATCCTTAAACACTATTGGCAAAAGAAATCCAGCTTGTAGGATCTTTGCTACAGTGCGGGAACCACCAAAGTGTCCACCACTCAGAGATGAATGACAGTGGTATAGGATCTCATCAATCTCACTTCCTGCTATGGACTTTCTAATTATATTATTTGCACATTGTTTAAACAAAAATGGTTCCTCCCAAAAATAATACTAACTATCGTGAAAAAATTTCTTCCTTTGTTGGTATGCTGTTTATGGAGGCATTATTCCACGGGCTAAATAATTTGCAAAACTAAAAAACCAAGGAGTTTCATGGATTTGATTTACCTCGAATATATGCTCATCTGGAAAATTCTCATTGATAGGAACAAGTGAATAAGTTATCTCATGTTGTTCCAATCTCAAAAGCTAGCCCGCTACTTGATTTTCAACACCTTTTTTGTCTTGGATCTCAATGTCAAATTCTTGGAGTAAGAGTATCCATCGAATTAACCTTGGTTTAACATCTTTCTTTGAGAGTAAATATTTGATGGTCACATGATCGGTAAAGACTGTGACTTTCATACCTATAAGATATGAACAGAACTTGTCAAAAGCAAAAACTATAGCAAAAAGTTCTTTTTCAATTACCATGTAATTAAGTTGGGCTTCTATCTAAGTTCTGCTTGTTTATTAGATAGGATGAAACAATTTTTTTCTTCTTTGCCCCATCACGACCCTCACAGTAAAGTTGCTAGCATCACACATTAACTCAAAAGGTGAGTTCTAGTTAGGTGTAACGATTATAGGGGCTGAGATTAATCGATTTTTTAATTCCTAAAATGCTTTCAAGCATGCTTTGCTAAGCTAAAAAATGGTGTATTTCTCTAATAGCATACACAAAGGCTTAGAAATTTTTGAAAAATATTTGATAAACCTTCGGCAAAAATCGACATGGCCTAAAAAACTTCTAACTCCTTTCACACTTACTAGAGGTGGTAACTTTTCAATTACATCCACCTTCGCTTTATCAACTTCAATCCCATTTCTGGAATTTTTGTGTCCTAAGACAATTCCTTCCTTGACCATAAAAATGACTTTTCTCATAGTTAAGGACAAGATTTGTCTCCTCACATCTTCAGTATCTTCACCAAATTATTCAAAAAAGCATCATAAGTGTTACCAAAAATAGAAAAATCATCCATGAATACCTCAACAAAGTTTTCTACAATATCAGTAAATATTGCCATCATGCATCGTTGAAATGTGGCAGGTGCATTACATAAACCGAAAGGCATTTGCCTAAAAAGAAACGTACCGTACAGGCAAGTAAAAGTTTTTTTGTGTTGGTCTTCCGGGGCAACAAATGTTTGGTTATATCTCAAATATCCATCTAAGAAATAGTAATATTCGTTACTTGCCAGCCGATCTAGTAGATGATCCATAAAATGCAACAGAAAATGATCCTTACGAGTGGCTTTATTCAATTTTCTATAGTTTATATAGATTCTCCAACTTGTGGCCGTCCTCATTAGGATTAACTCATTTCATCCATTCATTCATTCTCGCATTTAACCATTTGATAACATCCTTTCAAACTACCACTTTCATTAGTTGATTGAGTCTCTTTTTCTTATCAATTTTAGCTCTCTCACCCTCTTCTAAAATAAATTTGTGCATACAAAAGGATGGGCTTATTCCTCAAATATCACCTATGGTCCAACCGATCACCTTTTTAAATTTCTTTACGACTTTGATCAATTGCTCCTCTTGGTGTTTTGTTAGTTCTGCTGAAACAATCATAGTCAAAGTAGAACTATTACCCAAATAAACTTATTTCAAATGAGAGGGAAGCAGCTTAAGCTCAATTTTGGGTGGTTCCTCGATTGACAACTTCAGTTGTGTGAATTCTTGAGCTTCCAACTCTAATGGTTTAAATCGTGCTAGTTCCCTTGGATTGTCTTCCATCAAAGTCATACTTTCATTACCTTCTTCATGTTTCAATGGATCAGATCTTAAAAGTGTTTTCTAGGGTCTTCTACAAAATTATTCTCCAATTCCATAAAAACTAAGTTTTCTAGCTCTTCCATCACAGAACACTCCTTTTTCGCATTGGAAAATTTCATGGCTTTAAGAACATTAAATGTTACCCAAGATTAACACTTTTTCAATATATCAATCTTTTCAATTTTCTCTGGTTTCCTAATACCTTCTCCACTAACACAAATAAATCACATTTTATTTATTTCAAAAAACTTGACTTGTATTTTCCCGAAATAACAGTATTACAACTAAAGGGGAAGCCAAAAACAATCAACCAAGGAAGGTAAGAATTGTAACATCTCTTACTTGTCTCAACAATTGGTATGAATATGAGATGCTACAATAACAATTTCATAGCCTAAACCCAAATTTTTCTTTTAGAAAGACATCCATTCCACAACATGCTAATATTTTCTGACTCAAATTGGAATCATTTTGAAATATTTAAAATATAACTAGAGATAATTTTAGATCATTGGATACATATAAGGACATATCCAAAATATAAAACAAGTGTTTGAAGCTATTATATTTAAATTGAGATAATTCAGATTTAGAAAGATAGGGTTTTACTACAACTTAAAATTTAAAACTGTAACACCCCATAACCCGACTTGATCACCAGATCCGAGCTATGAGATGCCACATTCATTGTCGAAGCAACAACGATCAAAATAAATACAATCCAACCTATTTTAATATTCAAATATGAACATTAAAAGAAAAAAGACCATGATAAGTAAACATTCTCGAGTCTTATACAAGCTTAAGAAAGCTTTAATGTTAACCCGAGACCGAATCAGGACTAAATTTTACGATATTTAAAACTCAAGACTAACATAGCTACGTGAGGTAGTTCCTGATTGCAACGTGACATACTGACTTGGTCTCGTCGCGGTGACAGGGTTTCTTATTGTGCTGTGGCCTGGAGTTCACATCTCATCGTGATGACATATGTGTGACATCGCGGCATCACATATTGCTTCTACAGTTTCTATTTGGTTACAAACCTACACCTTACCAACTAAGTTTTTAACACAATCCTAATTTAATCAATCCACAATGTAACATATAACAACAGTACAATCACTCAAATCCTTCATTCAACCCTAGTCCAATGTTTAATCTATCATTCATGACAAAACAACAATCTATTCACTTTATCAACTAAGGCCACAACACATTTAATTCTACCATCAAGCATAATCACCTCAATTTTAAGCATGTATATTCAATTTGCCATGCCAATTATACTTAAATACCTAAGTGCATATCAAACCAATTATGAAATCCATATATATACTCATATATACTTTGAATTCAGTAAAATCACTCAAATCCTTCATTCAACCCTAGTCCAATGTTTAATCTATCATTCATGACACAACAACAATCTATTCACTTTATCAACTAAGGCCACAACACATTTAATTCTACCATCAAGCATAATCACCTCAATTTTAAGCATGTATATTCAATTTGCCATGCCAATTATACTTAAATACCTAAGTGCATATCAAACCAGTTATGAAATCCATATAAATACTCATATATACTTTGAATTCAAAGGATAATTGAACATAAGTATAGTCCTAAATAAAAGAGACTCAACTAGGTACATGCCACTTAATTAAAACAAAACACATACAAACTTTGCTGTGTCAGGAATCGATTTCTAGATGCTAGAACTCTACTCGAACTATTAAGGATATACTATACCTGTGCACGAAGAGAACAAACCGCATGCTAAGTAATGAAATTTAGTGATATTTTTATAATTCAAGTAATAAAATGCAAGGAAAATCAATTTTAAACACCTAACCGATATTCCATCTAAACAAATTGTCAACTTCTTGCCATAAATTACCATTTATACCACATTTCTCATTCTACACATATTCAATTAACTAGTATATGAATATATCACATTAACATACCATATCCTGAATCGAATTAGTTGATTTGTCCTATTTTCATTTCATTCATTCAGACTCGTAAGTCCAATTTGCATAATCTGTCCAATTTGCATAATCTTTCACAATAGCAATTCAATTCATATACCATTATCAACTTTACATTTTTAATCCCTATTAACCTTACTTGGACTTGAATGGATACACGGATGCAACCAACACACCAAATTTGGCACCTAGTGACTCACCGAAAAGTTTGAAGTAACAAGATTGTGCCAAACGCTCATTGGTATAACCAAAGTAAAAGTTGTGACTAACACTCATTAATACGTACTTGAAGTAACCCGTACTCAATCTATCTTATAGAATGCCAATTATATCTTACTCTGCCTGAACAGTTAATAGGGTAACCAACAATCTAATTTCATTTTATGTTCAATTTACATTCTATCAATCTCAATATATCATCAATTCATCCATCAAGTTATCATCCCATACATAACATGACATGATTCAATCAAATTCAAAGCTAATTTTATAATTTCATCAAATTTCACCATATTCAATTCTATTAAATTTAGTCCTCAATCTCGAGAATCAATCACAACTATTCCATTTCAAATCAAATAACCAATTTTAGCTCACCTCCATACCTTACCATGCTAAATAATGAAAATATGCAATAATTAAAGTAATTTAAATTATAGAAATACTAACCGAATAGTCGAGTTACTCACAATCGTCTTTCTTCTTTCCTCTCCCTTTCGACATTCCTGCACCGTCTTTAGTTACGGACAATAATTTGACACTACATAATATTAAATTCCAGCTCAAATCATAATCAATTACAAAGTCACAAAAATTTTGAAATTTATTCAATTTAGTCCCGATTTTCCACTAATTGCAGTGGCAATTTAAGTACATTTCGACACTTAACAAGCTTGTTTTCTAGCCATTTTATATTTATTTATTGCATTTTTTGTTTTTATAGCTTAGGATTAATTTGTAGCAAACTAAGCATTGTTATGCATGTTTTAAGTGTTTCGACGACTCCGTAGGCCAACTCGAGCCTTGGGGATGAATAGTGGGTTATTTGAGTGTGAAGAGTGCCATTTTAGGCCTAATAATGCAAAGAACGAGAGTTGTTTCATGACATAGACATGTCATGTCATGGCACAGAACTTCAAAGCAAAAAAAAGAAGAAATCTTAGGATGAAATAGTGCGTGCTGCGACACAGGTTCCCTTGTGTTATGACACAATGGTGCGTGTGGCAACATAGGGGTGTACCTATTGCGACACAGCCTCCTGTGTTGCAACACAGCGTGGACGACATCATGATGCAGTGCTGCCATTAGCAGCCGTATCTTGGCAGATGTTCTTAAATTTTATGTCTTACTTGCACTCAAAGCATTAAGGGTATTTTAGGAACTTAAAACCTTAATATTTTCCTATATAAACACACTTATAACCCCCATTGGTTAATTATTAGATATTCCATTTAGTTTCACACTCTTTGCAATTTAGTACCTAGAATAGAATATTAATTTCCTTGCAAACTTATCTTGTTATGAATTGTTGTACTATAAAATTGTATTAGTAGCCGCTTAGATTCTATTGTGCAGGCTAGTTATTGCTCAATCGCCTCTTCCTCTAGGTTCAACCCCTTGGAACACTTCGTATTCCATTAGAACTATAAATATTACAACTGACACTATACACTTTTAGTAAAATTGGGCTTTAAAAATTGTTATATAAAATCATTATTTTAATGTGCAAGAATGCAGTTGATCAAGTTGTTGGCGCCGTTACCGAGGAAATGATGTAAGATTGAGTAATTTTTAGTGTACACTTTTATGTAGAGATAAGTAGCAAAAGGTAGAAGTTATAGATGTGACTTTATTTTCTGTTTGTTTCTATTTTGTTCAATTTTCGATTAATTTTCTTCAATCTCTTGTGCTTGTAGAAAGTGTTGTATGACTCAAATCAGTAATAGTGTCTTACCATTTGAACCAGAAATGGAATGTATCATTACGCACGCAAGGAGGGTAAAAAATCCAAGAGACGCACTACCTCCACTAAGAAAGCAACCTATAAAAAATCAAGGAGGAGAAATTTGACAACCTCCCTACCTACCCATGGAGCAACAAACTTTGCGAGACTACACGATGCCTAATTTAGATGATGTTCATGGTAGCATTAATCACCCGACAATTATGTAACTATTTTGAAATTAATCCGGTCGTGATCTAAATGATACAATCAAAACTTCAATTTCGAGGGTCAATGAACGAGGATCCAAATCAACATCTTAAGTGATTTCTAACCATTTATAATACTTTCAAATATACTGGGGTATCCGATAGTGCTATCTATATTCAGTTATTCCCTTTCTCTCTTTTTGATGATGCTTTTATGTGGTTAGGTTTTCAACTGGTAGATTCCATCAACACTTGGGATGAGCTAGTGTAACACCCTATAGCCGGCCCGGTCGCCGAGCCCCGAATATCAAGATGCCACACCACTGTTTCATGTCATTCACAACAATTAAAAGCTCATTCTAAAATAAACGTCATCCATTTTAGTATTTGCTCGAGTTTTAAATGAAACATGCTTCTAATTACCATTACTAAACATACCTTCAACATCATATAATAACATTTGTACATACTTAAGGGCCACTTAGCAAAATTTTCCAATCAAGTACGTAGGTATCAATACTGGCACATAGGTTTCAATATTTCCTTCATTCGGTATTGATACTGAATGGAAAATAGATGCCAAAACATCATTCTGTTTCTCTCCCAAAAATAAAACACCCAAAATTATTGACACCTTACGAAAGGTATCGGTAATTTTACCTCGAGTATCGATACTCATGATATGGTACCGATACCAATTTATGATTTTGACTTCTTGTATATTTCAAAATCACAGAGGTATTGTTTTTAACACATGGATATCAATAGCTCTATTTCAAACCTAAAAAATACAACACATATAAGCCTATTGACCTTTACAACACCGAATCTATTCATCATGCATCCATTACTATATCGAATAAACATCAAATCGTCCATATAAATAGTTTCAAACATCAAAATTAGGTCCAAGTAATAATCAACATATTATGAAACAAATATCATAATCTTAAGAATGAATAGATTATGGAAGCATCCAAAAACATCATGACAAATACCAATAAAAGTCTACCACATTGCCTTATTTGGAAAATGTAGATAATTAACAATAACACCTACAGAAAAATGAAAAATGACTTGCTTGGATCACCCCTTAGAAACCACACCACTCACACCGGCACACGAGTAATCTGCAATGGTTTAAGAAGGAAGTGGGTGAGCTTAACAAGCTCAGCGAATGCCTAGAGCAACTACCATTCAAACAGTTCATCAAGCATTAGTGAAACATATATGTAGCATAATAATAGCAACCTTAACTTAGTTAACATAATTTACTTCACATGTATATTCGATAGTTTATTTACAGGGTCAATACATACATATTCATACTTACATCACAATTCATACGATCATATATGTAGATAATTTGAAACTTAATTTGAAACTTGAGCTATGAAACGTAAAAGTGGGCACTACCACCACACATCAGATACAGGGATCTCCAACACACCACATAGACTCATAGAGTCAAACATGTCCCAAAAGTGAACCATAAAGCTAACACTCTCCAACACACCAAACATGTACCGTTGAATGAAGCTTAGTTCACATTCCCTTATGTCTCCAAACCTATCTTAGGGCCTCAATGCCCAAATCATATAACATATAAGTGAGTACTCACAATCCTATGACATGCCAACTATATCCAACAGTCTTAAGAATCACAAGGCCAAAATATTCGTTATTAAACACACATATTACCTACTGATTTCGACTCACTATCACTACATATACGTATCATTAGCACATTATAATCACTGTTACTTAGCATGTATGATATGCCCACATATACACTTCCACAACGGTAATCATGAACACATAACACATGTAATGGCATATCATCTCAATGCACATTTTCACTATAACACAAGCACATAATAAATAAGTAATTCATGATCACGAGAAAGCTTACACTCGAAATTTAGAGTAGCGTTTTAGGCTACAACAAAGTTCCCAAATAACAGATTGAATCATGTCCACAAGTAATTATTCCAAACTCTCATCAATACGAGTTCGTTGAAAATTTGAAAGCTCAAACTAGGCTTTCCTAACTCGTAGATGGTCTTAGCGAATCCAAAGCTTCAACACAATAATTCCTTCAATAATACATTCAAAAATAAGCTAAGGACTCACCACAAGCAATCAAAAGAAACATAAGCCTAAACTAAGTTCTCAAGTAACCGAAACCTTTAACATAGCAAACTTTAAATTCGAATATCTCAAACTAACTCAGTTTTTTTGCCTAAAATCAATTCTTTTCATCTTATAATTCATCTACGACTAATTCTCAACCTTCAATCAATGCTAAACTACTCAATTCATGGTATCGACTTTTTTGACATGCTTATGGCTATTTTTCAAAAATTCATTAAAACTAAAGAAATCTTTAACGAAAATTCAAAGAAAGTTTAGAATCCTCTTAATCCTATCAAAACCTACTGATTAACACTTTGAAATCACATTTTTACTCATAAATCTAAAATTCACCATTAACGACTCTGCTTATTGCTTTTATTTAAAACATGCAATTTAATAAATCAAAACTCAGTTTCAAAGGCCAATTAAGATTAAAAACTAATAAGAAAGTGAATGGTTACCTTTGATAAAATAATAAACGAGTTTTTGGTGCAAATCCAAGAAACCCTCAAGTTGAGAAGATGAAGGAATTAATGGAATTTTTGGGTGTTTTGTTGGAGTAATATGAAGATTAAAGTCTTGGGTGATGATGGAAATCAAAAGAATGAAGATTTAACAAAGAAAATCGAAGGTGGGAGATTGAAAGAGCAAAGGCACAAGCAAGCAAAGAAGATAAAATAATGTGAAAACAAGTTGTAGGTCGGGGTTTTAAGATTCAACTTTAACATTTGGTAAAATTGCAGCATAAATGCTCACAATCTTAACCCTGTTACAAATAAATCATATTTTTTTATAAAATTAAAGGTTTTTAGAACACTTTTTCAAAAATTGATTTAATTTTCTAAAAATCATAATCGAAAACATTACTGATATAACATTTCATAAAATTTCGAACACTCTAAGGCTAAAATTCCTAAATTACCCCTAAAACTCCTAGGACCTAGTTTAGTGTAACTCCCCTAACCCGTATCCATCGCCAAAACAGGGTTACGTAGCATTACCAGATATACAGATCAGACAGATAAAGTTTCAAATATTTCATAACATACATGTCAGAAACCAATCATAATCATGCATATTGTTCCTAATACGAGCCCTTGAGGCCCAAAATACACCCTAGAAACAAATCCTGACTAAATTGGAAACCCATAAAATATTTCAGAAACATTTATAATTTTCAAAGCTCCAGGGGTCACACAGACGTGCACTCACATGGCCAAGAGACACGCCCGTGTCTTAGGCCGTGTGGGCATTCGAAATAAGGATACACGACCGTGTCCCAACTCATGTCTATGCCCGTGTAACTCACTGACCTATGCCACACGACCAAGCCACATGCCTGTGTGCTAGGCCGTGTGAGGATACCGACTTGCACTCTTTAGAAGATATAGCGGACACACGCCTGTGTCTTCACCTGTGTGGACAAAAATAGACCATTTTCCCAACCACATTTCTTACCCAAAAATGACATCAACCTATTCCCAAAAATGCACATATATGCTAGCTATAATCAAGCATCCCAAAACAAACATGAGCAAGCTTTAAACATGTACTATAATCACATACAACCAATATGCTCTTAGGTACCTCAAATGACCATTTAAAAACATGTCAACCATGTATCCAAACTTTCCTAAATGACCAAATACATATATGCATAATTGTACTAAACACAAGCCAAATAAGTGGCTAATCTCAACAAAACACTTATATGCCAACATTGGCTAAATTAACCTATACATGCCATTATAACTGAAATTAAATAATCGAAAGTACCAAAAGAGCTGATGGATAGTGTGATATAGCTTCGACAAGCTTCCAACCCGAACGAGCTTCCGAATCACTATAAAACACGAAAAATAACATAAAGGAAGCATTTAAGCTTAGTAAGTTCGTGTAACATGGAATTTAACTGACCATTTTTTCATATTTAAGGTAAGTAAACCAAAGCATATCTCAACTCAATTTGGCCATGTAATACCCAAAAAAAATTTTTTATAGTAAGAAAGTAAGATAATATTCCTGATATAGTAAAATAAGGAAATAAAGTGGTAAAAAGGGTAATTTTGAGTTATGTCAACATTGAGAAGTATATTATGACATATTAATTCAAGAAAGGATTAAATCGCAAAAGTGAGAAAAGTTTTGTTGCCCAATAGTAAATACTCAAAATTTAAGGGGTTAAAGTGTAAATATGAAAAATTTAAAAGACCAATAGTGAAAATATTTTAAGGATAGAATAATCTAGAAACCAAGGACAATAGATGAGTTAGGAACAAATTGAAAAGGTGAAGAATTTTGAGGGACTAAATTGTAATTTTACCAAATTAAGTGATGACTCAAGGATGAAATTTTAAAAGAACATAAAGGGCAAAATGGTCAATTAGAAGAGAGAGAAATCTAGAAGGCAATGATGATGTTGGTGATATTTTAGATTAATTAATTAATTAAATATTAGATTATTAATATTTTAATTTGATTTTTAAATGATATTTTATTATTTTATTATTAATTAATTTAGTATTTATATATGTGGAAAGAAAGATGAAAAACAACCAACCCATCATCTTCCATGCATCCAACGTGAGGAGAAGAGAGAAGAAGAAAGTTTTGCTTTCTTTACAATTTGGTCCTTCTCCAAAAACTTACCATTTTCACCTAGAAATCAAAAGAATTTCCATATCCATCAAGAGAGAAAGATAACAAGGAGACTATAGGGAGCTAGAATACCAAGTTGGATTCAAGAAATTGAAGCTGGAGGAGAGAGAAAATCAAGTTAAAGATTGAAATCAATAGGATAAGGTAAGAACATTGAGATTTCAATATATTTTTAAGTTTGATATTATTGAAATAGCATGGAAAAGATGTTATAGTAGAGTTTTCTTATATAAATTCTTATGTTCTTGATATATTAGTGAATAGAAATAAGTGAAAGTGATGGGAAACATGATAGAGAAAGGGAGTAAGGAAGTTATAAACTTAGTAATTAACATTTTGCACAAAATAGTTTTGGACAACAACAGTAGGTTAAATTTGAAAAATCACCATAAATTGTGGAAAAGAAATTAGAGGATGAAAAAATAATGGAATTAAATCTTACCGAGTCTAGTTTCTCATAGAAGAAACGGTGTAATAGTGAAATTGTAAATCATGAGATATGATAGATTTTGTGAGACCAGATCAGAATGATTTCGGGTTCCCCTGTTCTGACTTTAGAAAATCATAAAAAATTGTAAAAAAAATAATTATAGGTTATAATTTATATGTTTAAAATCATTAAAGAGTCTATTTTCAATATAAATAAATAGGGATATCATCCAAATTTTTTACAAGGAGATAATTAAGTTTTAATACAGAAGGGTCGGAACTATCAGACAGCAGAACAGAGGTGACTTTAAAAGATATGTGAGTATAGTTTCAGGGAAAATTAATGGATCTCAATTTGGAGTTTTTTAGCTCAAGATATAAATAATTTAGTGATTATGACTCAAGTAGACAGCTTTGAATGAATACATAAATAAATGGTGAAATTATAGGTAATGTTACATATAAGCATGTTATATACATTAAGGATGTGGAATGGAGAGAAGGAGGAGGAAAATATATGATTATTCAACTAGCAAGAGTTTTCATTAAAAATGAAAAAATTATATGTTTTAGGTTCAGGGACTAAATTGAACAAATGTGAAACTTTAAGAGTAAATTTGTAAAAATGTCAAAAAGTGACCAAATTGCATGAAATGAATTGTTTTATTAATTATATTAGTAAATTGAATGAAATATTAATTTAGATCAAGATTGGGTGGAAATTCGAGAAAAATAAAAATTTTCCAAAATGTCCTTGAATTTTGCTATTTCTGCAATTTAGCCTGGTAAGTTTGTATGAACTATATTTTGTATAATTTTAATAGAAGTGAATGCTATTTTGTAATGAATATTATATATATATGTGTGTGTTTTATTATTGGAATTGAATTATTATTGGTAATAGGTATAATTATTAGATGTTTTGAAATGATTATCGGAAGCTCGATTGGGTTGGAAGCTTGTTGGAGATATATCACATTATCTATTGGTTCTATTGGTAATTTTGGATGATTTGATTCTAGTTATAATGACTTGTATAAGTTAAATTGGTTAATGTTAGCTCATAAATGTTTTGATTTTGATTGGTTATAAATATGAATGCTTGATGAAATGAAATGTCTGAAAATTAATTTGTAAACTCCGGTAATGCTCTATAACCCTATTTTGGAGAAGGAGAAGGATACGGGTTAGGGGTGTTACAGGCCAAAAGTCTATCACATATTCATCAACCATGTTAGTCATGTAATTCATATAAAAACTGAGAATCACGTATGAGTCCAATAACTATTGAAACTCCATATACATGTAACATCCATACCATGTATCCATATATCATATACAAACCATTTCCATGGAATTGATGTAAATACTTGTACTAGTTCTTATTGAACTCATGTAAAATCATAATAGAACTGTGCCCGTTGAACCACTTAGAATATCGTTGGATATGCAGGTAGTACACACGAGGTGTACTGAACTGTAATCTATCAATTCATATACTTGTATGCTAATACGAGCTGTAAACGGTAAGATCCTCTGTGTTGAATAGTAGTAAGCTCTTCCGAGCTGAATAATGGTAAGCTTATAAGAGCTGAAATCAGTAACCCTAATTACATGTCATTTATATCCTACGAATTCTTAAGGTTCAAACGAGGCTCAGTAATCGTCGTATGTCGTCAGATATGCAATCGGTATTCATATATGATGATAATGCAAATAACATATATCTAATTCAAACAAAGCATATAATTACATAATTTAGTTACACGAACTTACCTCAACAAGTGTTCGTAGATACGGAGGTGACTAATCTGAGATTTTCTCTTTGCCTCGATCTAACTCCGTACGAGGTCTAACCGGATCTATACGAATGAAATGAACTCAATTCAATATAATGCATATATAATTTAGTCCAACACACATTTTTGGCAAATTTCCAATTTGCCCCTATACTTTTAATTCTTTGTAATTTAGTGCCTGGGCTCGGAAAATGAAATTCATTCAATTTCATCCCTACCCTGGCCTAGCAGAACTATATACATGCTTATAGAAACCCACATATTTCACAAATTCAGAATTTTAACCCACAATTTATCATATTTTTCAATTTAATCCCTATTTCATTTTCTACCATTAAACTTTAAAACCCTAACATATTCATCAATGAAAAAACTCAAATACTTTAACTATTTTGCAAATTAGTCCCTGGGCTAGCTAGATTAAGCTACAACGATTCGAGAAACATAGAAATCATTAAAAACAGGACAAAAATCACTTTCCAATTGGATTTTGAAGCTTGGTCGAACCCTAGCTCTATTTTCTCCAAGTAGAATCTGTTTGTGGTGTATTTGGAAGAAGATGAACATAATAAAATTGTTTTGTTTTATTAGTATATCATTTAATTACCTATTTACTTAATTAACCTTTATAATTAATTCAAATTACAAAATTGCCAAGTCATTATCACTCACTAACATATTAATGGACTATTTACCATATAAGGACCTCTATTTTAAAGTTCCATAGCTATTTAATACCTTTAGATATTAGAACTCATCTTTTGCACTTTATGCGATTTAGTCCTTTTTAGGCTATTTTACCAAACTTACCCAAAAAATTTTGATATTTACAAAAATGACCTAGGTTTAAAAACAACCACAAAAATAGCTTGAAATGAACAGTGAAAAGGGGTTTTGGCCTCTCAATGGTCGGCACCACCTGGTATTTTGAACCTATGATTGCCTAATGATTGTGCCAGATTTTAAAAAATTAAATATTTTGCTTCTGGCCTGTTAATGGCTGACACCAGTGTATTTTTTTAAGTTGTATCATACTGGTATACAAAAATTAAAAAAATACAAAAAAAAATTTTTGGGTGCTGGCCTGTCAATGGTCGGCACCAATATACGAAAAAAAAATTTTGAGTGCTACCTTGTCAATGGATGCCACCAATATATGAATTTTTTTTTGTGTGCTGGCATGTCAATGGTTGGCACCAGCAGTACGAAATTTTTTTTTTGTGCTGGCTTCTCAAAGGCTGGCACCACTAGTATAAAAAAAAATTTTGGGTGCTAGCAGTCCAAATTTTTTTTTTGGTGTTGGTCTGTCAATGGCCGGCACTAGCATACAAAAAAAAGCACCAAATTTATCAAATATATTTAGGTATTTTATCTTCCATTTTTTTGGTTTGAATTTTTTTTTCCTTTGTTTAGAAGAAAGTAAATTTTTTAAAAAAAATGAGTTCCCAAATGTTTTTTGTTTGTGTCCATTTCGATGGAGAAATGATAAATACAACTGAAAAAGGCTGTGTATTTTGAAGCTGAAAAAAATAGGAATGAGATTCAACAAACGGATTTTGCTGTCGAATTTAAAATGAAAAATCAGTACGAAGATAGCAACCCGTTGTGGAAAGCAAATGTTGAGACTGTTTTACAAATTTTCGGTTTCAATTGATCCGTTAAAGTTCTCAGAAATGGAGCTTGAAGATGATGATGATTTAGGAACAATGATAGTAAGTGATTGCCCCCTTGAGATAGAAAATCCCAGCCCGGTTGAGTTTTTCGCGGAGATAGCTGAACCGGATCCCATTCAAGTGGTAATTATAGCAAGCCAGTGCTTTGGAACTGATTTTGATCTTAACGTCTCTTGGGAAGATCAGTCAGGTTTTGGACGGTCAATGTCAACTCTTGAAAATCCAAACACCGGTGGATGTTCGTATAACACCCTAGAATCGTGTCCTCATCTAGAGATCCATCCAGAGGTGTTGGCCACCATAAAAGATAGTGATGAAGGGTCCGATAATGATGATCAGCCCCACCATGATCCAACGATGATTTTAGTGACCTCGATTTGGATGACATCCCTGAAGACATAGACAAGGAAGAGCCGGTAGAGGGTGAAAATGTGAACCCCCATTCAGCAGGAAACACGAGCCCTGGTATAGTTATAAGAAATAATATAGGGTCCTTCATGACCGATGTGGATCCTGATGCGGCTCTTGCACGCGAGTTCCCGAAATATGCAAATATTGTGCCGGCTCACCTAGTTGACAATGAATTCAACGAAGAAGAGTTGTTTGTAGGACAACAATTTGATAACAAAAAAGACTATTTACATGCTATAAAAAAACTTAGCTTGAAGTTAGGTGTGCATTATAAAGTAACGAAGTCGACACAGTCTTTGTAGGCAGGAGAATGTTGGAAAGTGTCGAATGGTTTTAAATGGCGTGTCCGAGTTGCGTTAATGCAGCGGAAACAGATGTGGATGATAAGGAAACTGGAAGGTCAACACACATGTACGTCCGCTCGTATGTCGCAAGACCATGAAAACTTAGATGCAAAAACTATACGCCCACCATTCAAGTGTCGGTCATTATTGCGGATATGCAAGCTCGATTCAAGTACAAAGTGTCGTACCGAAAGGCATGGTGGGAAAAGCAAATGGCGATGCGAGAGTTGCATGGGGACTAGCATGCGTCATACAACGAGCTTTAAGGGTGGATAGCTAGGATTAAGGAGTATGTGCTGGGGACAGTGGCTGATTTGCAAACACTGCCGTATAAAGGCTCTGACGGGGAGATACAACCAGGGAAAAAGGTTTTTCACTGATTGTTTTGGACGTTCGAGCCGTGTGCTAGGGCCTTCCCTCAGTGCAAGCCGATGGTGCAGGTGGACGGGACATGGTTGCATGGAAAATACACGCAAATCCTCCTGATTGTTGCTGCACAAGACGACAATCGAAATGTAATTCCGATCGCTTTCGCCATCGTGGAGCGTGAGTGCTTCAAGTCTTGGGATTTTTTGCTCACAAATCTGCCTTATATCAGATAGATCGAAAGGATTACTTGCTGCGATAAGGCGATCAAGGGTTCCGTGGAGGTCTGTTTATTGCATCCGGCACATCGCGACAAACTTTCATAGAGATTATAAGAATAATTATTGGAAGAAAGAACTCGGGAACATGGGTAAAAAAAATTGTTTGTATTTATTTCAAAAATTACTTTTCAAATTTTTGTTGTTTTTAAATTGGTGATTTCAAATTAAATATTCAGCCCATGAGTTAGAATCGAGAAGATTCAGGCAGAGGTTCGCAAGGCTTGAATCTCATATGTCATCTTTACCAACAAATCTCCGGACATGGTTGGGCAACATAGAGAACTGGCAATAGACTCAAAGCTACGATGAGGGGTTTTGGTATGGGCAAATGATGACTAACCTGGTAGAGGCAGTCAACTCTATATTGAGGCACACATGCCATATCCCGATTTCTGTTGTATTCTCGGCAACATTCTATAGGTTGGTGACATTGATGCCTAAGATGGGGTTGAGACAAGCTAAGCAAATTGGGGCCGGGCACGTGTACGTAGAGGCCGTCCGAAAAGCCATGGTGGTAAATAGTCGAAGGGCACAAACAATGAACGCAGAATTGTATTCGCGCGACTTGGAGACTTTTTGAGTTCAGGAGTACATTGACTATCGTTCGGGTCTTCCACCTAGGTCGTATGCAGTTGATCTGCGAAACAGGCAATGAGAGTGCAGGATATTTCAGACTCTTCAATATCTGTGTGTGCATGTTCATGCAGCATGTGCGAGAGCAAACTAAAATGTTGAACAATTCATTGACGAGATCTGTACGTTGCAAAGCACATTACGTATATGGGGGAACAAATTCCTGTAATGCCCAATGTCTCAAACTGGGAAGTTCCACCGCCTGCTATCAAGATGGTGCCTCACCGTAGTCTCCGCAGACATCCTAAAGGTCGACCACAATCGACGAGAATTCGAAATGACATAGATATGAGGGAGACGGGTGAACCCAAACTGTGCACTGTGTGTCGAACATCCGGACACAACCGATCAACATGCCCACATCGTGTCTACGTTTCCGGTCAATTGTCCCGTAATGCCAGACTCCAAGATGACGATTGATATATTATTGAGCGCATGTTCTTGTAAAAATATTGTAAATATTTAAAACATTAGATAATTTAAATGTAATGAGAAAAAAGTTGAAAGTAAATTAAATTTAAATGAAATGAGGGAAAATTTTAATTTAAATGAGGAGAAAAAAATTTGAATTGAAAATAGAAAATTTAAATGAAATGCAGAAAAAGTTAAATTTAAATTAAAACATAATATAAATGAATTGAGAAAAAATAAATTGAAATTGAAAAAAAATATATTTTAAATGAAATGAAAGGGAAATGGTAATGGAAATGAAATTAGAATGAAATGAAATAAAAATAAAATGAAATGAAAATGAAATGACCTGAAAAAAAAAGGGTTGAAATGACCCATCTGCGTCAGGCCTGTGTTAGGCCTGTGTCACTGGCCAATTTGGTCTTCCAATGGCCGTCCTTACACTTTTTTTTGGCCATTTTTTTTGCCTTCAAAATTGAAATAACCGTTATCAGGCTTGATAAATGTGGTGTCAGGCTCAAAAAAACCCAAAAAAATGAAATCAGATAAATTTTTTAATAAATTTAAAATTTAAATTGACAAAAATAATAAATAAATGAAAATATTTAAATATAATATTAAATAAAAAATGAAATTAGATATATTTTAACAAATTTAATTTATCTAAATGGGGTGTCAGGCCTAAAAAACCCCCAAAAAAATGAAATTAGCTTTTTTTCAGAAAAATTTTAAATTGAAATTGACAAAAATAAAATATAAAAAAATTTAAAAAATAGATGAAAAAAATTAAATTATGTTGATATTAGGAAAATTTAAATGAAACTAAAATAAAAATTAATGAAATTAAAATAAATTTTGATTGAAAAGAAAAAAAGGGTTGAAATGACCCATCTGTGTCAGGCCTGTGTCACTGGCCAATTTGGCCTTTCAATGGCCGACCTTACACCTTTTTTTTGGCCATTTTTTTTTCCAATTTTGCCCTTCAGCCAAATGGTCCCCCACTATAAATAGGCAACTCCGATGACCACCGCTGACAACCGCTAATCATTCCATGGATCCTAATTCGAATGTTCTTTTAAATGACAACGACCACATTGCAAGCAATGTGCATAAGGTAAACGAGAAATAAAATGTCGTATTTAATTTTTAATATTCTTTTAATTTATTTTTAAAACGAGAAATATAACATTATATATTTACTATAAACGCAGGATTTGTACATAATTGTGAGACCCCGGTTGCATGATCCCGGTTATTTTCCCGATCAAAGTGTTATAACGTATTTGAATGTCACGAGTATTGGGGTGGCCGCGTACATTAAGATATCTGAGCTACAGGCCGATTTAATATCGGTACTAGTTGAAAGATGGCGCCCGAAGACACATACGTTCCACCTTCCATGTGGGGAGGTAAATATTACACTGCAAGAGGTAGCAGTCCAACTAGGGCTGTCTATAAACAGCGAAGCAGTGACCGGGCTTGGAAGAGTGCCCGAGCCGTGGGGCACTTGCGAGCGGTTACTTGAAAGGGTTCCCTCGAACAACGAAGAAGGACGATTAACATATATTAAATTTACTTAGTTAAAAGAAAACTTCCAGCATCTTCCGAGCAGTCCAACGCAGATGGACATTATCTACGCTGTAAGAGCGCTCATTCTTCAACTTATGGGTGGGATACTTTTGCAGGACGTCAATCAAAATAAAGTCTCAATGATATATCTCCCCTTATTAGAGGATCTCGAGCTTGCCGAAAGATTTAGTTGGGGCTCTGCAGTGTTGGCATGCTTATACCGCGAGCTTTGTCGAGTGATAAAGCCGTCTACGAAAACAATGGGCGGTTGCTGCCTTCTACTGCAGTCTTGGGCATTATATCGAATGCCATTTCTGGCATTAGTGAGCCACCAACCGTATATCTAGCCACTCGTTAAGAGCTAAATATGTAGAATAAATTTTGGCATCTATTTTTTTTGTTGTATACTATAATATACTTATTTTTTGCATGGGAAAAATAATTTGATAACTTTTCTTTTTTTAGATGGGCAACTGTACTGGGAATCGGGCGATCATTCACCGTACCTATGTACCGTATGATGATAGAGACTCATTCCGGGGATGGCGTAAAATACGATTTCGAATATTTCTTTTTTAATACAATAATTGCACAAGAAAAAAAATAACGTGTTGTCTTTATTTTGCAATTTATATGGATGCCATATAATGAGGAAAATATCGCGACGCTCATACCATCATGGGTTATCGAGCATCAATAGTTGTTCATGTCAAATGTTCCATTGATTCATTTTCATATGGTGGGGTGACACGATGGAGGTCGGGTTTTGAGGTAGTTCGGTTGCGCACAACCTATCTCGAACCCTCCCGTCGACATCAAAGAAGTCTACAGAATGGATAAAAAGGGTTCGGTCGGGATGCTTTAAATTGGGTGCAAAAACATGAACCGTATATCTTTCTGTGGAATCAGCGACATTTGAGGTGCCCTCCCTTGTATATCTTAGAGGGAGGGTACTCTCCTATGCCCGAGTACGCAACATGGTATATGGTATATGGCACATGCTGATCCAAAGAGATGCGCAACTTGAATCTTCTCGATGACAACCAAGGAACGCACAACCGTGTAGTAACTGAGTTCCGCCATTCGGGAACATCGAGTCTGATACTTCCTCGAACCCCAATCTCGAGGCCCAATATGAAGCATCCTGCTCATCATCACACAACATGGATCCGAATCCGCTGCATGAAATTCCTCCATCGTTCGAAGATATTTTTGGTGACGACCTCGAGCCTCAACATTCGACACGACCTAGATCATCCTCATACCACCCAGAGTTCCATCCTGAAGCACATACACCCACCACTGAGGATACTTTTCCATCGGCACCTCCGGTCACGCAATACCAATTAACTTCCGATTATAGTGTATATGATTATTCTACCTTTCTAAGTACACCAGACGAGACACCGGACGCCGAACCGAGCAATTATCAAACGCCTCAGCAAGGTGCACGGCATCGCCGACGGAGGCATCTGGACCGTTACACGCCAGCACCGGAGACGTCCCCAGGATCCCGACAATTTTAGTTTTTTTCTATTAATTTTTACTTTATTTTAAAATTATTCTGTAAATATTTCTTTTATTTTTAAATTTTTAAATATTTTAATATTAATTTAATTTCTCTAAAATAATTATTTGTTTGAATAAATGACTTCGTTATATTTAAAAAATAATAATTCAAATAAGTAATACTACACACCAAATTAAATTTACATACACAATAAAATATAATCATTCTATAATATTAATACAAAAAATATAAATTTCAAAGAAAAATAATATGCACTATATTAAATTTAAACACCCAATGAACTACAAATAGATGGGTAAAATTAATACACGAAAATTTAATTTTCAAACTTTATATATTACAGATTAAATTAAATTTACATATAAAAAGTACAAGCGTTCTAAGAAATTATTACACGAAAATATAAAAATGAAACCTTAAATCCTAAACAACTATATTAAATTTACAGATATAAAAAAATACAAACATTCTTCAGAAATAATACAATTATTTTCAATACTAGTTTCTTCATAATTAATCGTCTTCTGCTTGAATCAGATCTACGCTGCATCTGTACTAGTTTCTTCACAATTAATCGTCTTCTGCTCTTGACCTTTTCTTCTTACATTGTCCCATGAAATACCTTTGCATGGAGACTCTACCAACCGATTCCAACCACAACCTAGTTGCGGAATAAACACTATTGCACCATAGATAATGTCTATCTGCGTTAGACAACTCGATTAGCCATCTAAGGTGCTAATAATCATCCTACCCTTAATGGCATAACCTTTAGGGTGGACATGACAGTATATAATTCAACTCTATTAAAATATGACAATATATAATTCAACCCCGAAATTCGGTTGTACACTACAAAAAAACTCCATATACAATCCACTCCAAAAAACTCATTTGATAATATACTACAAAACACTATCATTTTGATGGCTCACTCAAAATTTTTTTCTCCTTCCATTTACACTATCAAAACCCAAACCACCCACTATATATAAAGTTTGATGCCGGCCATTAGAAGGCTAGCACCTAAAATTTTTTTTTTCGTATACTGGTGCCGGCCATTGACAGGCCAGCACACAAATTTTTTTCGTACTGTTGGTGCCGGCCATTGACAGGCCAGCACACAAATTTTTTTTTTCGTATTGCTGGTGCCGGCCATTGACAGGCCAGTACCCAAAATTTTTTTGTACTGGTGGTGCCGGCCATTGATAGGCCAGCACCCAAATTTTTTTTTCGTATACTGGTGCCAGCCATTGACAAGGCAACACCCAAATTTTTTTTTTCGTATTCTCATGCCGGCCATTGACAGGGCAGCACCTAAATTTTTTTTTGTTTTTTTTAAATTTCTGTATACTAGTATGATATGATTTAAAAACAAATACACTGATGCCAGCCATTAACCGGCCAAAACTAAAAAAATCAATTTTATAAAGTCTGACACAATCATCAGGCAATCATGAGTTCAAAATACCAGGTGGTGCCGGCCATTGACTGACCAAAACCCTTTTTTACTGTTCATTTCAGGTTATTTTGATGATTGTTTTTAAACTTGGGTCATTTTTGTAAATATCTAATTTTTTGGGTCAGTTTGGTAAAATAGCCTCCTTTTTATCAAATTGAACATATAAACGGTAAAATTTCTTAACGAAATTTTTATACGGTAATACTATTATGCTGTAGACCATAAATAATAATAAAATAAATTTTTTGAATTTGGATTGGTAGTCTCGAAATCTTTTTTTTTATTTCACTAAAAAACGGGCTGTTACAACTCTCCCCCTAAAGGGATTTTTGTCCCCGAAAATCTTACCAGAAAAGAGATTCGGATATTCTTTCTCATAGCTTCCTCGGGTTCCCAGGTGGCTTTCTCTATTCTGTGTCATCGTCAGAGAACTTTCACTAAAGCTATGTTTTTATTTCTTAATTATTTCACATCTCGTGCCAAAATTCTGATCGGTTCTTCACTATTCGTCAAATCAGGCTGAATCTCAACATCCGTCGGAGAGATAACATGTGAAGGGTCAGATCGATACCGTCTTAACATAGACACGTGAAAGGCATTGTGAATCCTCTCAAGCTCTGACGGTAAGTCTAATCTATATGCAACTGGTTTGATTCTTTCAGTAATCTCATACGGTCTGATAAATCGCGGACTCAGTTTTCCTTTGTGACCAAGCCGAATAATTTTCTTCGAATACTCTATCGCTAACTTGGAACTCTATATCTTTGTGTTTAAGATCCGCATACGATTTCTTACGATCTGAAGCTACTTTCAAACTATATCGGATCACTTTCAGTTTTTCCTTAGTCTCACGAATCAATCAACCCCTTGTATCTTTTTCTCACTGAGCTCAGTCAAATATAATGGAGTTTGGCATTTACGATCATCTAAAGCTTCATACAGTGCCATCTTTATGCTCGACTGAAAACTATTATTATAAGCAAATTTGACCAACGGTGAATATTACTCCCAGTTGCCTTCAAACTGTAGTACACAACATCGAAGCATATCTTCGAGAATTTGAATCACGCGCTTAGACTGACCATTGGTCTGAGGGTGAAATGAAGTGCTAAAATTCAACCGCGTACCCAAATCTTCTTGTAACTTTCTCTAGAATCGCGATGTAAACCGCAGATCTCTATCTGAAATAATGGATACTGGCACCCCGTGTAATCTGACAATCTCAGAATAAAATGTATAGATCAGGGTTACAGAGTATTACCGAATATACAGATTAGATAGACAAAAATTTCAATCATTTCATAACATATAGCAATTCATGTCAGAAACCAATCATAATCATGCATATTGTTCCTAATACGAGCCCTCGAGCCCCAAAAAACACCTTAGAAACAAATTGGGACTAAATTGAAAACTCAGAAAATATTTCAGAAACATTTACAATTTTCAAAGCTGCAAGGGTCACACAACCGTGTGACTCACACGGCCAAGAGACACCCCATGTCTTAGGCCATCTGAGCATTCAAAATAGGGACACACAGCCGTTTTCCAACCCGTATCAGTGCTCATGTAACTAACTAACCTATTCCACACGGCCAAGCCACATGCCCATGTGCTAGGTCGTGTGAGCATACTGACTTGCACTCTTTAAAAGATACAGGGGACACATGTCTTGTCACCTAACCCTGTGTCACACACGGCTGAGACACACGCCCGTATCTTTGCCCGCGTGGATGAAAATAGGCCATTTTCCCTGTCACATTTCTCACCCAAAAATGACATCAACCTACTCCCAAAAATGCACATTTATGCTATCTATAATCATGCATCCCAAAACAAACATAAGCAAGCTTTAAACATGTACTATAATCACATACAACCAATATGCCTTTAGGCACCTCAAATGAAAATTTAAAAACATGTCAACCATGTATCCAAACTTACCTAAATGACCAAATACATATATGCATAATTGTACAAATATCTATCATGTAGATCACTTATCAAGCTCACCCATTTGGTACCAAATATACCATTCTAAACCAATTATCAATATACCTATAAGTTTTTCATAACAAAGCACTAAATCACACCAAGATATATAACATATCTTATATGCATATTCAAACCACATTTTACTTTCCATCATTCAACCATATCAAACACACATTAAATATGATAAGGCCACATATATATACATCAAAATATACCAAAAACAAGCCAAATAAGTGGCTAATCTCCATAAAACACTTATATGCCAACACTGGCCAAACTAACCTATACATTCCATTATAACTAAAATTAAATAACCGAAAGTACCAAAAGAGCCGATGGATAGTGTGATATAGCTTCGACAAGCTTTCAACCCGAACGAGCTTCTGAATCACTATAAAACACGGAAAATAACACAGAGTAAGCATTGAAGCTTAGTAAGTTCGTATAACATAGAATTTAACTTACCATTTTGTCATATTTAAGGTAAGTAAATGAAAACATATCTCAACTCAATTTGGCCAAAAGCCTATCACATATTCATCAACCATGTTAGCCATGTAATTCATATAAAAATTGAGAATCACGTATGAGTTCAACAACTATTCAAACTCCATATACATTTAACATTGATACCATTTATTCATATATCATATGCAAACCATTTCCATATAATTCATGTAAATACCTGTACAAGTTTGTATCGAACTCATATAAACTCGAAACAAAATTGTGCCTATTGAACCACTTAGAATATCGTTGGATATGCGAGTAGTACACACGAGGTGTACTGAACTTTAATTCATCAATTCATGTACATGTATGCTCATACGAGCTGAATAACGGTAAGCTCATACGAGCTAAGTATCGGTAATCTCATAAAAGTTGAAATCGGTAACCCTAATGACATGTAATTTGTATCCTACGAATTCTTAAGGTTCAAACCAGGCTCGGTAATCGTCATATGTCATCGGATATGCGATCGATATTCATATATAATGATAATGCAAATAACATACATCTAATTCAAACAAAGCATATAATTACATAATTTAATTACACGAACTTACCTCGACGAGTGTTCGTAGATACTAAGGCGACTAATCTGAGATTTTCTCTTTGCCTCGATCTAACTCCGTACGAGGTCTAACTAGATCTTTACAAATGAATTTAACTCAATTAAATATAATTCATATACAATTTAGTCCAACACAAATTTTTGGAACAATTCCATTTTGCCCTATACTTTGAATTCTTTATAATTTAGTCTCTAGGCTCGGAAAATGAAATTCATTCAATTTTATCCTTACCCAAGCCTAGCCGAACCATATACATGCTTATATTAGCCCACATATTTCAAAAATTTAGAAATTTACCCCACAATTTATCAAAAATTTCAATTTAATCCCTATTTGGCAATTTCACTAAAAATTCCTTCACAAAAGTTTATCCAACAACAACCATTCATTTTATACCATTAAAATTCAAAAGCCTAACATATTCATCAATGGAAAAATTCAAATACTTTAACAGTTTTGCAAATTAGTGCTTGGGCTAGCTAGATTAAGCTACAACAATTCTAGAAACATAGAAATCATTAAAAACGAGACAAAAATCACTTACCAATTGGATTTTGAAGCTTGGCCGAACCCTAGCTCTATTTTCTCCAAGTATAATTAGTTTGTGGTATATTTTGAAGAAGATGAACATAATAAAATTGTTTTGTTTTATTAATATATCATTTAATTACCTATTTTCTTAATTAACCTTTATAATTAATTCAAATTACAAAATTGCCAAGTCATTATCACCCACTAACATATTAATGGGATATTTACCATATAAGGACCTCTATTTTAAAGTTCCATAGCTATTTAATACCTTTAGCTATTAGAACTCAACTTTTGCACTTTACGCAATTGAGTCCTTTTTATCAAATTGAACATGTAAACGGTAAAATTTCTGAATAAAATTTTTATATGATAATACTATCATGCTGTAGACTATAAAATAATAATAAAATAAATTTTATGACTTTGAATTTTTGGTCCCTAAACCACTATTTTGATTTCACTAGAAAACAGGCTATTACATTTGGGGTGTTACAATTCTCCTTCTCTAAAAAGAATTTCATCCTCGAAATTTAATTGAGCTAAACAAATATAGATATTGTTGTCTCATCGCATATTCGGCTTCCCAAGTAGCCTCTTCTGTCTTGTGATTTCGGACAAAACCTTAACCAATGGAACCTTTTTATTGCGTAAAACTTTCTCTTCATCAGCTAAAATCTCAACTAGTTCTTCCTCATAAAGAAGAACAATTCAAACATCAATGTCCTCTACTAGTACAATATGTGACGGATATGAATGATACTTTTGCAACATCAACACATGGAAAAATTCATGAATTTTCTCAAGTTATGGCAACAACTATAATCCACACTGAATCCTTCTTTGATGGAGTTAAAGGTAAAAATGAAACAAAATCCATAGTAATCCTTTCCCACTTCCATTCAGGAATCAAATTGGTTGCAACAACCCCAAAAGAAATTGATGTTCGGCTTTCACCTTTTGACAAACCAAACATCGAGTCACAAAACCCGAAATATCATGCTTCAAACCAGGCCACCAATAGACCTCTCTAAGATCATGATAAAATTTACCACTACCAAGATGCATAGTGTAAGGGATACTATGCGTCTCGTTAAGGATCGCTTGCTTCAAATCCACATCATGCGGCACACACAACCTACTTCGAAAATTCAAGATACCATCCTAAAATCCATACTAAAACTAAGCTTCAGCCCCAAACCTTGTTCCACTTGTTGAATTCTCTTTAACAACTCCTTATCTAATGGCTGATTCACCTTAATATGTTGCGACAAAGTCGGCCTCACTTGAAGTATAGCCAATAAACCACCATCACTAGCTAAACTCAAGCGCACAAACATAACTCTGAATTTCGACATCGACTTCCTACTCAAAGCATCAACAACAACATTTGCCTTGCCTAGATGATACTCTATCACACAATCATAATCCTTTAACAACTTTATCCAACGTCTTTGTCTTAAATTCAACTCCTTTTGGGTGAAGAGATACTTAAGGCTCTTATGATCCGTATAAATTTCTCTCTATACAAATAATGGCGCCAAATCTTAAGCACAAAAACCATATCAGCTAACATCAAATAATGAGTAGGATAATTGCACTCGTGTGGCTTCAGCTGTCTCGAAGCATAAATAGCAACTTTACCCTCTTGGACCAACACACAACCAATACCCAAAGCAAAGCATCACTATAAACCACAAAATTTTTTTCCAAGTTCTAGTTGAAACAACACAGGTGCCTCAGTCAAAACTGGCTTAAGCTATTCAAAAATTTTCTGCCTTTCATCAGTCCATTCAAACACCACATCTTTCTGAGGTAGTCTTGTTAAGGGTGCAAAAATAAGAGAAAAACCTTCAAAAAATCTACCATAATAGCCAACCAAACCCAAAAATTCCTAACTTCGGTAACACTCCTGAGCGACTTCCACTCTAAGATCACCTCAATATTTTTTGGATCCACTCGAATCCTTTCTGTTGATACAACAGGACCTAAGAACGCCACTTCCTTAAGCCAGAATTCACACTTACTCAACTTCGAATACAACTACTTATCTCACAGAATTTGCAAAATAGCCCTTAAATGCTCGTCGTGATCCTCTCTAGAACGAGAATACACCAAAATATCATCTATAAAGATAACCACAAATTGATCTAAGTACGAATGGAATACTCAGTTCATCAAATCCATGAACACAGTAAGGGCATTAGGTAATCCAAATGACATCACCAAAAACTCATAGTGCCCATACTGAGTCCTTAAAGCAATTTTTAACACATCATACTTCTTAACCTTCAATTGATAATACCCATATCTAAGATCAATCTTTGAAAACACTGTTGCACCACAGAACTGATCAAACAAGTCATTGATTTGAGGCAAGGGATACTTATTCTTAATAGTTGATCTGTTGTGATTAGGTGTAGCAGATTAAACTAGTTTTCACATTTAAGGAGCTTGAATACAAGCATTTTCATTATGTTTTAATTAAGTTTCTTTAGTTTTATTTACATTCAATAAAATGCGCATATTGAGTCTTTTATTAACCTTCAGGTTCAAATGAGGCCTAAGTGAGAGCTAACATACTTTGTAAGTGTGTAGGAGACCATTAGAAGGCATTTTGGGTCAATACTGGACGCTATTTCACAACATAGAGAGCAGAATAGAGAAAGTGAGAAGCTGCCTTTAATGTTGTGACATAAGCTGAGGGTGTCGTAACATACCCCTAAAGACGACTACAAAGGAGTAGTCTGGCTGCTATGTCATGATGTAGGTCCTCGTGTTTTGCGACATTAACTTTGTGAAGAGAATAAAAAAGTAAGGGCATTTTGGTCTTCATAATTAAACTTAAAGCTCGGGAACGTTAGCTAACCTAGGGTTAAGGACGACGACTACCTGAAAGTTATAAATAGGCTCATTTGGCATACATTATGGAGACATTCCACTAGCTTAGATTCTCTTTTTAGGTTTAAGTTCTTTTTCTTACTTTATTCAGGTTTTCATAGTTTTAGTTTATTTGTCTTTTTTTCTCTTTCAAGATTTCTGACTTATAAAGGATATCAACTGTTGTAGATTTGTGCTTATTATCAATATCAATCAGGATTTTCTTAAACTTTATATTTTAATCCATTCTCTATGATTAATTCTTTCATCTATTTCATGTTGTTTATGAAAGCCATGAGGAAGTAATCCTTCTATAGGGGATTAGCAAGTGGAAGCATGATCTCTTAACTATTTTATAGGGTTACTCAACTGATCAATTATTTGGGAAAGGAAGAACATGAAACAAACCCTAGGCCTGACAACCCTGGGAAGTAACCAAGGTAGGAATTAACCAAAAATTGGTATTGCGTATTCGTGAACAGCTTTACCCCATGCTAGTCTAGACTGTGAGATTGGAAGATAAGTAATCCTTGTTGACTCGTTATGTTAGTGGAAGATCAGAAGATACTACTAGGGCAGTGGCTAATTGGTTGAGGAGGAACCTAAGATGACAGCTGATTGGGATTGCTGAAGCGAGCTAATCACCCATTTTCAGATTCGATTCACTTTATTCTTTATATCTCTTGAAATTTAATTCTTTTATGTTATTTTATTTAGCAAACCCTAAAATTATCTCTTATTTTAGTTCCGTACTATAACTAACTTAAAGTATTAATTAGATCATTAATTGTTTAGGTTAAGATTGATTTATTACTCGCCTCCCTTGGGTACAATCCTCAAGGTACTTACCTACTTAATTGTAAAATCTATATTACAATTAGACCCGTATACTTGCGGATACCGTATCATAACTTTCTATTTTATTGCAGTATTCACACTCTAGACATTAGTAAGTCTAGAGGCGGTCAAGTTGTTGGTGCCATTGCCGAGGAGGCAATGTCACTAGGTTAATTTTAACTTTTTCACTTCAAAGGAATAATTAAGAAATTTTTTGGTTATAGATACGATTTTGTTCCTTTTATTGCTACTAACATCCTTTTTCTGGGTTTAGTGTATGACTCATAATAGGGGCACACCTATTGTAGCAGCCACAAAGCTATAGAAAGCAATCCAAAGGAATCACCGACAGTAGCAACAATAGATGCAAGAACAATTGCCTCCCGCTATAGGTAACGTACCACGTGACAATCTATTGTTCGACGATGCTGACAATAACGCCCTAGGAAACCTAGCAGCACCATAACTACTCGTAAACGTGCATATGGCCCGAAATGAGAGAACTCTAAGGGACTATGCCATACAAATTCTAGATTGATAATGCCTTTTCTTAGTTAGACTCGCAGGCTCCAGGATCGATCACGACTTGGGATGAACTTGTTGGAAAATTCATACAAAATTTTTCCCGATAAGCAAAGTAGTCCAATTAAGAAGAGAGATTGTTGTCTTTAGAAAAATGGAAGGGAAAAGCTTCTATAAGGTGTGGGAACATTTCAAAATTTTGATTCAAAAATGTCTGCACCATGGATTTCCTGAGTGGATGAGATTGTAAATATTTTATAATGAGTTGGATGCAAACACAAGATTTAGATTAGACGGAGTAGCAAGAGGAGCCCTTATGAATAGGACATACAAGGATGCGTATGAAATTAATGAAAATATGGCATTAAACTCCTGTATGTGGCCAACTGAACTATTAATATATGGCTAGAAACCCGCCACGGTCAAAGCTATTCAAGAAGATGATAAGTATTAGCAACGAGTGGATAAAAACAATCGTATTTAATCTACTTTGACACCGTCTATGCATGGAGGATACAAGCCACTCTTCCATTATATCAATAATCCTACTGAGGATATAAATTATATTGGGTATAGGGGTGGAAACCTTATTCAAATACATACAACCTCAGCTGGAGAGATCACTCGAACTTGAGATGGGGAGGAAACCAATGAGGAGGTAACAATTCAAATCAAGTTAAAAATACTAATTACCAACCTCCTTATTTGTAGAAACCTCAAGATAGAACCAACCCAAGTGATTATACTGCATGTGGTCAACGTCTGGATAGAATTGAGGGAGAGATGCAATTAATGAGAAAAAATGTCAAACAGGTCGAGTTTGAGTGCACCAATTCAATAAGAACATTGACTAAGCTCGAGGATAAAATGAGCCAAGTGATGAGCATGGTGGACGATGTTCAAAGACAAATTGGCATAGGCATTAATAATCCACGGAGGGAAGGTAAAGAGCATGTGAAAGCTATAACACTCTGATCGGGCAAGGTACTGAGTAGCCTAGAAATACCTACAAAGGTAACTATGGATAATACTGATGGACCTTAAGACAATTCCCTAGAAGTGGAAGACATACTTGAACAAGAGGAGGAGAATGCTCCAGCGGCTGAGCTATGAAAAGAGACACCTAAATATGCTAAAATCACGAAATTCCCATTTTCATCAAGATTAGAACAAAGACAAAAGAGGGACGAGAATGAATTGGTGAGTTTTTTGAATTTGTTTAAAACCTTAAATGTTAACCTACCTTTGATCGAGTTAATTGAGAAGGTTCCTAAGTACACTAAGTTTTTAAAGGAGATGATGACAAGGCATAAGAAAATCAAGGTATGAGAACATGCTAACTTAAGTGCTTCCTGTAGTGTAATCATTTCCAGACAAGTACCACAAAAATTGAAAGACTTGGGCAATTTTACTATTCCCATAGAAATAGGGAGTATTCACTTTGATAGAGCCTTATGCAATTTAGGAGCTAGTATTAATTTAATGCCCTTATAAATTTTCAAAAAACTCGGGTTAGGGAATCTTAAAGCAACTCAAATAACATTGTAATTGGCTGACAAGTCTTCAATACAAGCGAAGGGGGTACTAGAAGATGTGTTAGTAAATGTGAGAAACTTTATTATTCTTGCAGATTTTGTAGCACTGATTTTGAGGAAGATCGTGAGATACTAATCTTACTAGGAAGACCTTTCCTGGCCAATTTTAGATCCACCATTGATTAAGAGAAAAATGAGCTCACAATGAAAATTAATGGTGAGACTGAAACCTTCAAATGTGTATCAACTGAACAAGGAAAATAAGAGGAAATTAGGGAAGCATTGCAAAAATTTATCTATTTCTGACGTCCCCAGATCAAAGGAAATGCTTCATTTTATGAGTACAAAAAGAATAAAAAGGTTCAAGAAACGGGAAAAATATGCAATAGTAGAATGACATGACAGATGGTGAACGAATGCTAATAGAATAAAAAGATCATCCGTGGGTGAATTGGCAATACTACTGGATAAATATGGCAATATAACTTAAAATTTATGAATTGTTGCATGATATTTGTAAATTATTGTATAGCTAACTAACCCTGTAGTTTAGATTTTAATCTTTATTTGATGTAGGCTTATCCTTAGATTGTTACATCCTTAAGGTAGAGTTTTGGGCCAAAACAAAATCGTTATCGCGACATCACAATAGCAAGTCACGACGTAGTTGACAGTCCCCGAGAATCTCCAAACTGGCAAATATGTCACGACATCGGTAAACTGTCAAGGATGTCGCGACACATAACCTCTTTATCGCGACATCACTACAAGTTTTAGCAAGGTTGACCCGACCCATTGCGCAACCTAATGCCTTAAAGATTAATTTTACTCAATTTCTAAACCATTAAAACCCTATTTTATAATCTAAACTCATATTTACCCCTAATTAAAACACTACTCAAACCCTAATCCCTCAAATTTTCTCAAATCTCTCAACACTTGTTAAACCCCAAACCCCTATTTTTCTAAAATTTCCTTTCACAATCTTCTCAATCATACTCGGTGCAACGAGGAACGGGAACATCATGGGAAAGCAAGGAGTTCAAATGAACTTCGACTATATACTTAAGGTTAAGGGTTCCAAAATTCAAACTTTTTATTATTCTATTGAATTCTTTGCTTAAGTTTGAAATACAATGCCTTCTAGAAAGTTAGGCTAACTATAGAAACGAAGACATCGATGGTTCAAACTCCCTCTAATTTTCCAAATCCAAATGTTGAAAAGTATTTCAATGAACTTCAAGGGACAACTTTCATTCAGGAGAGGGGATTTGATCCATCGATGATCGTGTGTAAAGAAATATGGCATTTGGTCAGGTACCATCGATGGGAACGTTTCTAGATGATCCCAAATGATAATTTCATGGTCTCCATTGTACAAGAAATTTATGCATCTCTATGGGACCACAAGTCTAGAAATACTAAAGGTCATATATGGGATACAGTATTGGCACGAGGGAAAGAGGTATGTGTAACCCCTCGAATAATTTGTGACTTCTATAATGCTTCATACTATGAGGACGACTTTATTGATGAAATTGACTTAGAATACTTTAGAGACATAGATATTGATAGTATTATAAAATTTTCAACTGAAGGAAGGGGTGAATGGAACTATTGTAGAGGTATAAATATCCCAGTGACTTTTCATCAAGCCATTATGTTTCCTGAAGCTAAGATGTGGTTTCAATTCATTTGCACATGAATTGTACTTGCTTTAAATGTTTCTAACATTAATACTTTTAGAGCAGTTTTACTCTATGCTATTTTGCAGAAAAAATAGGTTTGTGTTGGCAAATGGATTGATCAGAACATGGGATGATGCATTTGTAGGCAGAAGGTGGGAGTGTTCTTTCCCTATCTAGTGACGCCTTTATGAATAAAGGTGGGTATACCCATGACCCTCACGTAACAGTTGTTAAAACCATCTTGAAGCATTATTGGGGACACCTTGTACCAAAAATACATCAAGCTACAGGCCAAATAGATAAAAGATGGGAACAAGCAACAACAAGAAACAACAGCTATTCCTACCTCGTTACAAATGTTAGCATGAGTTCAACAAGAAGATGGTGAGAGCAGTCATCCAAAGTTAGATTGGATGATTCAGTAGATGTAGGAATCAAGACTGTGTTTTCAAGAATTTGCGAGGAAAAACAACATTCGGGTTCCCAATTATACAATTGACGTGTTTGGGTTGGCAAATATGGACCAAGATGAAGAAGCATATGAAAGCGAATAAGAAGGAGAAGAAGAGGGTGATGACGAGGATGAAGAGATGGATGATGAGGAGGATGATTAAACTTTTTTTTTTAATTTTATAAAGACTTGTATTAATTTTTGGATAATTTTAATTTAGACTTCGTAGAAGTAGGATTAATAAGTAGATTTTAGTAATTTTCATTCTGTTGAAACTTTCTATGTAGGAACCCAACACAAAGGAGACAAAAACATATCCGAACATTATACGATCAAAAGAGGAAGCACCCACCAGTAGCAGTTAAAACGATCACGATCAATCAGTTAACATCTTTCCTTATCTTTTAATGGGCTTCACATTGAGGACAATGTGTCAACTAAAGTGTAGGGGTAACATAGGTTGTTTTTAAATTTTAATTTTTTTCTTTTTCTTGTCTTTTGGTGTGCTTGATCTTGTAGAAATACAAGTGATTGGTTAAAAGTATGTATATAAGTTGCTTGTGTTTATGAATAAAATTGGCATGATGATAGGAGATTTAAAATTTTTTATTATTAGACTACTAAAGTTCTATATGTTACACTGTAAATAGGTATTAAGCTATCATTTGTACCAAGTGATATAGAAAATAAAAAGGAATTGAGCATGCTAGTACGAATGATAAATAGTTGAATTTGTATTTGTTTGGTTGATTAAATTTGTGTATGTTGAGATATTTAGGGATGACCTAAGGCATTGTTTGGAACACATCCATAGCCAAAAAGCTATCCTATTTATATTTCACCTTTACTACCAATTTTTGAGCCTTTGACACTTCTTGATGAACCACATTATAAGTCCCAAGCTTGGAAACATCAATTTGTATTTGCCTTTTTTCTTTGGTCCTACACTACACGATTATAGACGTCTAGCCGTACATATTGAGAGTTAAGTGAGTACATCATGGAGGAGGTTGTAAAAATAGAGTGAAATGGGAAAGATTAGATATGGGGATTATAGGTTAGCCTAAAGTGCAAAACAAGAAAAAAATCCAAAAAGAAAATCCATACGCATAGAAAAAGTACCTGAAAAGCCAAAAATCATTCTTGAGTGAAAAATATTGAAAAAGAAAAGTGACAAAGTCACAACAATAGAAAAAAAATTGTTCATTAGTGCACTGAAACTCATAGGCTAGCCGTATTTACTATGTCTTGTTATGATTTCCTATATATAGATAGACAAGGAAGGTGAGAGAAAGAGAAATAAGGCAGTGAGTGGGTACGGGTTATTAAGGGGGAAGAATAAGGATAAATACGATGTGCCAAAATATTTTTTGTGTTTGTAACCTTTTGATGCTTAATATTTTTAAATTCCATACATTTCCTAAGCTGCAGAACGTTACAAGTCGAAAAGCCCTATGTGGCCTAAGTATCCTCATACATGAATGGACATCATATTAGACATATGCATAAATGACTATTTGTATTTTACAAATAATCAAATTACTTGTATGATTTGTTGATGGATTCATATTGGTGAAAACCATAATATTTGTACATTTTGTAACATACTAAACTTAGATGTTTGTGATCAAAAGTGGTAAGTCGACTACTCATCATGTTCAAATTATTAGTAAGCATGAAATGCCCAAGTCATATGCTCAGAAATTATTGCGTGTACCATACTTGTTCAAGGTTCGCCATTTTTATTTTTTTCATCTTTGTTTATGTTGCTTGAGGACAAGCAATGACTTAAGTGTGTGGGAGTTTGATCTGTCATGATTTAGTGTAGTAGATTAAACTAGTTTTCACATTTGAGGAGCTTGAATACAAGAATTTTCGTTATGTTTTAATTAAGTTTCTTTTGTCTTATTTACATTCAATAAAATTTGGACATTAAGCCTTTTATTAACCTTAAGGGCCAAATGCAGCCTAAGGGAGAGCTAACATACTTTGTAAGTGTGCAGGAGACCATTAGAAGGCATTTCGGGTCAATACTGGATGTATTGTTGCAATATGGGAGATCCGATATCGCAACATAGAGAGCAGAATAGAGAAAGTGAGAAATTCCCTTCAATGTCACGGCACAAGATAAGGGAATTAACCCAAAATTGGTATTGCCCATTCGTGAACACCTTTACCCTAAGCCAGTCTAGACTGTGAGGTTGGAAGATAAGTAGTCCTTGTTGACTCATTATGTTAGTGAAAGATGAGAAGATCCTTCTAGGGTAGCGACTTGTTGGCTGACGAGGAACCTAAGACGACAATTGATTGGGATTGCTGAAGCGAGCTGATCACCCATCTTCAGATTTGATTCACTTTATTCTTTATATCACTTTAAATTTAATTTTTTATGTTATTTTATTTAAGAAACGCTAAAATTATCTCTTATTTTATCATCGTATTATAACTGAATTAAAGTATTAATTAGATATTTAATTGTTTAGGTTAAGATTGATTTAGTACTCGCCTCCCTTGGGTACTATCCTCGGAGTACTCACCTACTTCGTTGTAAAATCTATATTGCAAGTCGATATGTATACTTGCAGATACTACCTCATAACTCTCTATTTTATTACAGTATATACACTCTAGACGTTAGTACATTTAGAGGCGGTCAATAGTTAACGTTTTCAACATTTTATAATCAATTCAAATCTGCATTGTACCATCATTCTTCTTCACAAACAAAATCGATGCACCCCACGGAGATACACTCGATCGAATGAAACCTCTATCAAGTAACTCTTGAAACTGAATATTTAACTCTTTGAGCTCTTTTGGTGCCATGCGATAGGGTGCAATGGACACAGGTACAGTACCTAGATAGAGCTCAATACCAAATTCAACTTCACGATCCGGTGGCAAAGCCAGTAACTCTACAGGAAACACGTTAGGAAAATCCTTAATAGTGCAAATATCCTGAACTCTCAACTCCTTACTAACTGAATTCATCACATAAGCTAAATAAACCTTAAAACCTTTTCCCATAATCTTTTCAGCCTTCAAAGCCAAAACCATATTAGACAGAAAACTCAGTCTTTCACCAACAAAAAAAGTTTCCAACCTATCACTACTCCTCAAAGTAATTCGTTTTGTCTCAAAATCTACCTTAGCTTTATGTTTAATTAACCAGTCCATACCAAGTATTACATCAAAACCATAGAAGGGAAATTCCATAAAATCAATAGAGAAAACGTGCCCTTGAATCATAAGAAGACATCTACAATAAACTTTGTTTACCATAACACTATCACCAAAAGATCTAATAACTCTCACACCCAAATCAATAGTCTCTGCAGGAGTCGCTAACTTACAAACCAATTCTCTTAAGATGTACAAATGAATAGAACCAAAATCAACCAAAGAAAATAATGGAGTAGATTGTGACATGAAAGTACCTGCTATAACATCAGTCAAATCCTCATCCTTCGGCTCTTTGTAACATGGTTTACGCAAGTGTACGTAGTTGTTTAAGTAATAAGTAAGTAAAAAGGAGTTATCGTCTCCATAGGAATTGTATAAGCTTAACCAATTTAATTGCAAAATTATAATTAATAATTTGATGTAAAAAATTCAATAAATAGTGATAATTAAATTTAATTGAATGCAAAGAGCGATCCCTAATGCAATTTAATCTAGATGCAATTTAACTAAATGTATGAATGAAGGTTTTATCAACAAAAACAATCAACATTAAATGGGCTAGGATCATTATATTAATTAATTCAATTTACTTTCATCATGCTTAACATGTTCAGAATTACTTCCATGGCAACTCTATCTCTTATGGGTTTGGAAACCAATTAAGTCTTCTCGGATCTTTTACTTAATGAAATATGCATGTTACTAATCATATTAGACTAAGGATTTCTTAGAATTCATGCAAGGTCACATAGACATTTACGTTTGCAATAGTTTAATTACATGAACCTAAAAACCATGTAAGATAATAGATCTAACTAAAGATATTATGAACCTCAACTTAGTCAGGTTTAATGACCTAAATTGGGCATTGCACTTTTCAATTACGTGTCTACAAGCCGTCGTCTGGTTAGGATCGCTTAGTTAATCTGACTGCACCCAATCACGTATGAATGAAATGCATCATGATATTAATTGAAAACATAATTGACTGAGGCACAAAATATGTCAACATGAATTAAATAAATCTCATTAAATTAATATAATCATCCTACCATATAGGAATTAAAACTTCATAGTTGATGTCAAAAACATAAAACTCAAAGGAAACATGTTTAAAATAAATAGCAAGAGGAAAGAATAAACTCTATTCAGTTCAACAACCTTTAAGATCTATTCTGACTGACTCAGTTCAGCAGCCTTTCAGATCTATTCTAATGGAAGTGCTTCTCCGTTCTGACTGATGCTTCTTTTGGAAAGTGTTTAAGGGGTAGCTGGCTAAGGACGGCTTTTGACAAAGCTTTTGAGGCTAAAGAATGAAGGAGGGATGGACGTCTATGCAATGGAAAAAGGGAAAATGAATTGAGATGAAAACTAGTGCGAGTGAGAGAGGAATGTTGAGGGATGAGTGATGATTTTAGAAATGAGGGATGGCAAGGTATTTATAAGTGAAGGTAAGGCTTTGATTTTACTAAAAATAGGTTTAAATTTCCTTCCTTCCATCTCTTATGTGGCCGGCCATGCTTCAAGGAATAAGGGATGACCAAGTCTTCTCAATTTGAATTTCAAATTCAAGCTAAAAATAGATATAGAGTGGACAGTTTCAACAGAGAACTTGTTGGGCTGAATTCTGATTATTTTCCAACTATAAGTACCTTTAATAAATTATCCCAAAACATATTATGGGTAGCCACCTTTCAGTGTGGAATTTGGGCTCTTAGTTCCCCTTATTGGATGGTTCTTTAACCTAAAACTTAGCAGACATGTCCATCTTTCATCACCTTCTGTATTGGGTCAAGTAGTAAACCTCACGCCCTAAATTGCATGGTCTTGCCATCCACATAGATAACTTGCACATGTCCATGTTTTATTTATTTAAATCATGTCTCCAATGGACCTTCTACATAGTGAAAAATACATACATTAATAAATTAACATGAATTAATATAAAATATGCATGAAATTCATATAATTAAGCATAATTTCACATACTTTCTAAATTCATGTCTAAAATTACTAATTAAGTAAAATTCACTTATTTCAATAATAATTACACAATATAAACACATTTATTAAGTAAAAGGTGGTAAAAATATATAGAAAAACCCTATATAATTTCGAGTTCACACTCCCTCACAACATAAACTCGAGTTGGACCTCTAGACTCAACTTGTGAAGCAACAGTATGAGCAACAATCCGCTACCCAACCGGTCTCCCATTACCTTTACCACGACCTTGACCTCTAGTAGGCACAGAAGTAGGTGCCAAACTCTGAGTCTAAGAAACCTCTACCCTACTAAACAATCCCTCAAAAAATATTCCTTTAAACCACACTTGAAACAACCACATGTGAACTTACGACACTCACCAGAATACCAACGCTTACAATGTGCACAAAGTGGCCATCTAGAACCACCCGTCGAACCCCTAACACTAACCACAACACTTCTCTGCTACCTAGGCTGACTCAGTCGAGACCCACGTCTTACACCCCTACTAGAACAATAGCTATCACACCCTCTCTTAGGTGGTCAACTAGATGCACAATCAGAAGCTCTCTTACCAGACTCAGTAACCATAGAACGAGGCGGCTCAGTTAAAGTCTCTTCAACTGCTTTAGCTCTCTCAACTAACTTATCAAACATATCTACACTCTATGCAACCAAATAAACTTGATTCTTACGATTAAGCCTAAATCGAAACCTCTTACAATGATCTCTCTCAGAAAGTATCATCTTAGGAGCATACTGACTAAGTCACACAAACTCTGCCTTATAGTCAACTACTAATAAATCACCCTGAACCAATCTAGAAACTCACGATTACAAGCCTCTATATACTCCTTGCCCATAAATTTCCTTTTAAAAACTTCGAAAAAGTAATTCCAAGTCAATCTATTAGAAATAATACCTCACCTAACTGTATTCCACCAACGATGAGTCACCGTTGAGCAATGACCCAACACAACTGTAACACCCTTACCCATTTCCATTGCTGGAATAAGGTTTTAGAGATTATCATGAAAAAATACATTTTCAATATGAATATAATCATAGCATAACTCAGTCACATACATGCATATTGTCCCTTATTCGAGCCTTCGAAGCCTTAGAGACAGTTTGGAAATGATTCGGGACTAAATTGAAAACATTTGAAACATTTAAGAAAAATTTAGAAAAATTGAACTGCAAGGGTCACACGGCCATGTGACCAAGCTATGTGATTGACACGGTTGAGACACACCCCCATGTCTCAAGTCGTGTAACAATTGAAATACAGACACATGGTCGTGTCCCAGCCCGTGGTCGTGCTAGTGTAACTCTCTGACTTGCAACCTTTAAAGTCTACAGAGGACACATAGTCGTGTCGCTTGACCGTGTGTCACACACAGCTGAGATACAGGCCCATGTCTTAGGCCGTGTGGACAACAAATTGGCCAAAATCAAGCCATTTCCTTCACCCATTTCAAGCATGTACCTACAAGCCAAGCATCTAAACATACTAATTCAAGCATAAAACAACCAATTTAGTAAACCATAAATCCATCCAACCAATATTGTAACACCTCTAACCTATATCTGTCACTGAAATTGGGTTACAGAGCATAACTGTAAAAATGCAACTCAAATCATTCATAACGTGATAGAATTTTATGGGACTTCATAGATAATCAACAACCTTTCTATAAGATTATACACTTCTCAATTTACTCTCTTTTCATTCCGTTCCCAAAGCTTATCATAAGCCTAAACAACATTATCAATTCCGACTTAGTGTATTTATCCATGATATAAGTATATTTATGCATAGCATACGTAAATTTCTCACATATAGTACATCATTCAAACTCATTACTCCATTTTCATCAAATTTCATTTCAATTATGAATTTACCATTTCATTACCTTTCCTCACCCGTTTCATATGCATAACACACAAGTTTTAAGCATAACATCAACCATGACTACAAGCTAGTGCATTTAAACATAGCTCTTTTGGAATCAACTACATAATCAACCATTGCATAAGAAATTATATACTTTGATTTATTCCACCTTTTCATGGACATAAGCACGTTACCAATTGAGCACTTACCGTTTGAATGTATTTCAATAAGATTAAACATGATATAATTCAATCATAAACTTGGCACAAGCCTAAACACCAACAACAACACTTGTTAGCTTAATTGAATATAATTCATGTGAACTTAACATAAATAACCATTATACTTGAGCATGATCCAATTGGATTTATCATTCTTCATAACATATCATGTTTTCCATGTATCACCATTTCAATAAGTTTCATACACGCATGTCTTGGTTCATACTGAACACTTACCATTTCATTTGCATAACACAAAAGACATAAACATAACATTTACCATAGGTACAAGCTAGTGATTAAACACATAATTTAGCAATATCATCACATGGTAAGATATGGTACATAAACATAACATCACTTAAATCATACATTTCATAATCATGAATATTCGTACTTTGATAATTGGTACATCATACCTTTCCACATTTTTCATAGTGAAGTCAATCAGAACCCTTATCGGAGCTCACACAAGTGTGCTAAACGATGGTCAAAACCATCCATTTTCTTTAATCGATGGTCGAAACCATCCCTTTTCATATTCGATGAGCACTATAAAGACGATTGAAACCACAATACACGTTTCATATTATGCTATAGTCCAACTATGGTCTCACATGTGCACTGCCACGGCCTTGCCATGGTCTTACGCTCATAGTGCCATATCCCAGTTATGGTCTTATCATTAGAATTCCATAGCGCAACTATGGTCTTACATATATATATACACTGCCATGGTCCAACCATGGTCTTGTACATTTTTATGTTGTGTTGCATGTGTGTCTTTCAACATTGGTTTTATTCGTTTCCTTCAATCTGACAAATTTGATTCACACATATATAGAAATAGATAATAATTTATCGAAATAGTAATTAATTGTACTAACCAAGTTACGAACTTACTTGGTTAAATCGCAGAAATGACAAAGTTTAGAGGCATTTTGGTAATTTTCCATTCTCTTCGACTTTTCATTCGATCTTGATCATGCAAGTGAAAATCACCATGGCCAAAAGCTTCATCCTTAACTCCATGGTATTCGGTTCCAAAATAGAACAAAGATGATGAATATTCACTTATGTTTTAATTTTATTAATAAAATAACATATAAAACATTATAATTAAAAGAAATTAAAGCATCCAACTGTCCCACTATCTTTAGTATGGCTAGTTTACTCAATAAGGCGATCCAATTATAATTCTTTAATCAATTAACACCTTTAAACAAATAGTGATCGAATTTTTCAACTTTTACGATTTAGTCCTTTTCGTTTAATTAACTATCAAAACGTTAAATTTTTCAACGAAAATTTAATACCACCTTAATGACATTCTGTAAATATTTATAAAAATATTTACGGCTCATTTATAAAAATGAGGTCTCGATACCTCATTTTCTAAAACCACTTGACCTTAGGGTGTTACAACTTGAACTTAATTAATCGCTTAAATAACATAAATTATCAACTCAAAAACCTTTTTTAAAATCACATTTGAATCGTAATTATTAAATAATAATATTTACGAACTTACTCGTCGAATTTGGTGGCCTCAAAACCACTATTTCTGACACCACTGAAAAACGGGTTGTTGCAAATGTGGCAACAAGGCATCTCAAATGCAATCAACCATATTTTACCTAATCATGAAAACATTACCACATTCCATACATACCTATCAAGATCAATACCATTTCAATGCTTACCCTATTTTGACTACATCAAAACTATTCCAACACATACCATATCTTGACCATGTTGAAACCAATTCATCACGTATCATTTTAGTCATTCAAACATGCATCAAAACTAATCACATTAAGGCATCAAAAGTACCAAACCAAGTAACTTATACAAACTAAAATGTCAAACAAACATTCAACTAAACATCATTATAAGTCCACCTATACATGCCATACTAACCAAAACCACCACATCAAAACTACCAAATTTACTACTGGATAGTGTGATAGATTTCCGACAAGCTTCCAACCTAATCGAGCTTTCTGATGACCTACAGGAAAAGAAAATAACTAACGTAACCAATAATGTTTAGTAAGTTCCTATAAAGGTAACCTAACTACTGAACATATTAGAATAAACAACTAGGTACAAAATTTTCATTATATCATAAGTTAACTTTCACTTTTCTATTCAATACACCTCTCATGGACACTTAGTGTAGTTTTGCATATACATAAATATATATAATTTTTTCTTATAAGCATTTCATATAACCATTTCACTTAAATGTTTCTCTTTACCATAATACTTACACATTTAACATATAACCATTTTGTAATTCATCTTTTGTTTCAGATTTTCATATAAACACATCAACCCGAAATCACTTACTTTCACTAAACAATGTGAAAACTAAATAAACAGATTAATCATACCTTTTTTTCATTGACGAAGCACTTATAAAATTAGTACTGAAAATGGTTCATTATATGCTTCTTGTACTATAATAATTCAATCCAAATTCATTCATATATGTATATAAATATCTAACTTTAACCGTATTAAGCATCAACATAATTATACTCACGTATGATCAAATAGATCATTGAACATTTAACATTTACTACTATCTTGTCTAGACATTAGCCTTTAAGCACATAAATAATTTTGTAAATTCTATTAACCTTTAGCCCGATGAACTAATAACTTGACTCGGATACTTGGGTAACTAGACCACACCAGAGGCATCATTGATGCATAATAGGGGCACCAAAGTGCAATCAGGAGCACGAATGTGTGATCAAGGGTACCAAAGTGCAATTAGGGGGACCGAAGTGCAATCAGGGGAACAAATGTGCATTCAGGGACACTGTAGTGCAAATAGGGACACAAATGTGCATTCAAGGGTACTGAAGTACAAATAGCGGCACAGATGTGCATTCAGGGGTATTGAAGTACAAACAGGGGCACTTCTTCATCTCCGTATACATACTTAAATTCATCTTATTTACCTATAACTTTAATACAATTCCAAGAAAAACACAACTAACAATTTCTTATCAATTTCATATATACATAAGTATTTGCAACACTCATTGTTATACAAATAACCGAAGTAATTTAACATATATATAAATCAATTAGATAGAGAACAAAATAATAATCACAAGTGAATTACATTAAATAATAAATCACTATGAACTTATCTGGCTAAATTGCAGCAATGACTAATTACAAGGGCCATTTGGTAATTTTCTCTTTTTCTCAATTTTCATCTCGTTTTTGATCATGCAAAGGAAAATGGCTTGACCAAAAGTTCTTCAACTCTTGAGTTTCGGTTCCAAACCATGAAATGAAGATGATGATGATATAACTTTTGTTTTATTCCTTTATTATTAATTTAACATATAAAATATTTTAATTTAAACCTTTTAAATACATAATTTTTTTATTTCCACCCACTAATCGTACATCAATATAATTAAGGTATATTTTCACTTTAAAACCTTCATTTCATAATTATATAACTATTTAATACAAATAAACTTATAGGGATTAAATTTAGCATCCTTTGCAATTTAGTCCTTTTTAATTAATCAACCATCTAAACTTTAAAATTTCCTAACCAAATTTTAATATGACCTTAATAACACTCCATAAATATTTAATAAAATATTTACGGCTCATTTTATAGAAAATGAGGTCTCGATACCATATTTTCTAAAATTATTTGACTTTAGGGTCATACCACTTAAACCTAATTGTCTTCCATTTATCCAAAAATCATTAAATAAAATTTTATTATTACATAATATAATACTCATAAATACTAAATAATAATATTTACGGACTCACACATTAGATTTGTGGCCCCGAAACCACTGTTTCAACAATTCAAAGAAATGGGTTGTTACAACAACCCAAATTCTCCTCGTCAGATCAGGACATGTGCTTGAAGATCCTTTCAACTCCTTCCAAATAGTACTTAGTTAAGGTCGGGTCAATACCTTGTACCTTCGAAAATTCCTTACCACCAAACACTCAAAAACGTTCAAGTGACACCCTTATCAGGTATGTTCACTCTATGCGACGGCATAGGAGGTGCAGAGGATGTACCATCCTCCTAAGCACTAGCTCTAACATTAACACGTCAAGGAGGCATTTTTAATTATCTAACATACAAACAAACAAATAATTAAAAGGTGTGAGTGGCAGAAAAATGATCCAAGTCTCGTTTTTGCAAGAAAACTTTAGGATTAAAGGCAATGTGCTCCCGTTCTTACCTCACATGTAATTCAATCAAAGACATTTGAAATAGTTCCATGCAATTCAACAAACTATTTCATGCAATTCAAGTATCCAGAGAAATTTTTGACACATGCTTTTGAAACCTCGAACACACAACAATCACCTAGGTCAGAGAGTTAATGAACCTAAGCTTTGATACCACCAAATGTAACACCCTATACCTGACCCAGTCACCGAGCTCGAATATCAAGATGCCACACCACCGTCTCATATCATCAACAATAATTAAAAGCTCATTCTAAAAGAACCGTCATCCATTTTAGTATTTGATCGAGTTTTAAGTGAGACATGCTCCTAATTACCATTAAGTCTTGCTAAACATACCTCAAGCATCATATAATAACATTTGTACATAGATAATGGACACTTAGCAAAATTTTCCAATCAAGTATGTAGGTATTGATACAAACTACGAAACGTATATGTAGACTATAGAAGCATCCAAAAACATCATGAAAAATACCAATAAAAGTCTACCATATAAACAATTAACAATAACACCTGCGGAAAAATGGAAACGGACTTGCTTGGATCACCCCTCGGAAACCACACCACTCACACCGACACACAACTTATCTGCAAAGGTTTAAGAAGCGGGTGGGTGAGCTTAACAAATTCAGTGAATGCCTAGAACAAATTCCATGCAAACAGTTCATCAAGCATTAGTGAAACATATATGTAGCATAATTATAGCAACCTTAACTAAGTTGACATATTTTACTTCACATGCATATTCAATAGTTTATTTACAAGGTCAATATATACATATTCAAGCTTACATCACAATTCATACAATCATATATGCAGATAATTTGACACTTGAGCTATGAAATGTAAAAGTGGGGACCTCACCACTCATTAGATACACGGATCTCTAGCACACCACATCGACTCATAGAGTCAAACATGTCATAAAAGTGAAGTATAAAGCTAACACTCTCCAACACACCAAACATGTCCCATTTACTAGAGCTTAGCTCACATTCCCTTATCTCTCCAAACATGTCCCAAGGCCTCAATGCCCAAATCATACAACATATAAGTGAGTACTCACAATCCTATGGCATGCCAACTATATCCAATGGTCTCAAGAATTGTAAGGCCAAAATATGCATTATTAAACACACATATTACTTACCAATTTTCAGCTCACTATCACTGCATATAAGCATCATTAGCACATTATAATAACTACCACTTCGCATGTATGATATGCCCACATATACACTTCCACAACGGTAATCATGAACACTTAACACATGTAATAACATATCATCTCAATTCACATTTTCACTATAACACAAGGACATAATACATAAGTTATTCATGAGCACGAGAAAGCTTACACTCAATATTTAAAGTAGGGGTTTAGGCTACAACTAAATTTCCAAATAATACATTAAATCATGTCCACAAGTAATTATTCCAAACATTCACCAATACACTTTCGCCGAAAAGCCGAAAGCTTAAGCTAGCCTTTTCTAACTCGTAGAAGGTCTTAGGAAATCCAAAGCTTCAACACAATAATTCACACAACAAATACATTCAAAAATCAACTAAGGGCTCACCACAAGCAATCAAAAAAACATAAGCCTAAACTAAGTTCTCATGGAATTTAAACCATGAACATATCAAATTTTAAATTTGAATATTTCGCCTCAAACCAATTCAGTTCATATTATAATTCACCTACAACTACTTTTCAACCTTCAATCTATGCTAAACTACTCAATTCATGGTATTGATTTTTTCGACATGTTTATAGCTATTTTTAAAAAATCATTAAAACTTAAGAAATCTTTAATGAAACTTCAAAGAAAGTTTGGAAACCTCTTAATAATGACAAAACCTATTGATTAACACTTTGAAAACACATTTTTACTCGAAAATCTAAAATTCATCATTAGCGACTCTATTTTCGGCTTTTATTTAAAACATGCAATTTAATAACTCAAAACCTAGTTTCAAATTCCAATTAACATTAAAAACTAATAAGAATGTGATTGATTAACTGTAATGGAAGAATAAATAAGTTTTTGATGCAAATATGAGGAACCCCCAAGTGGAGAAGATGAAAGAATTAATTAAATTTTGGGGTGTTTTCTTGAAGTATTATGAAGATTAAAAACTTGGGTGATGATGAAAATTAAAAGAATGAAGATTTAACAAAGAATTTTGAATGTGGGAGATTGGAAGAGTAAAGGGACGAAGAGAAAATAACGTGAAAACAAGCTGTAGGTAGGGGTGTTTATGTTCAATTTTAAAATTTGGTAAAATTGCAGTATAGATGCTCACAATCATAACCCTATTACAAATCAATCGTTTTTTTTCTAAAATTAAAGGTTTATAGAACACTTTTTCAAAAATTGATTTGGTTTTCTAAAAACCATAATTGAAAATATTATCGATATACCATGTCACAAAATTCTAAACACTCTAACGCTAAAATTCCTAAATTACCCCTAAAACTCTTAGACCCTATTTTGGGGGTGTTACAACTGGCGAGCAAATTTTCGGCAAAGTATTTTTCCCCAAGTTGGACCAAGAAACTTCATATGGATATTATGAGTTTTCAGCAATTGAAAGGAGAGTCATTATATGAGGCATGAGAGTGCTTTAAGTTGATGTTGCACAAGTGTCCATACCATGGTCTACAATGGACTTGACGAAAACTATAATATCCCATTTTTTAGGGATGTTAGAAACAGTGGTTTCAGGACCACAATTTTGATATGCGAGGTCATGTTTTATTGTTTCATTATTGTTTATAGAGTTACATTGGGGTTGTATTAATTTCTGGTGGAAAAATTTTAACGTTTAGATAGTTAATTAAGTAAAAAAGATTAATTTGTAAAAGTTGAGAAATTTTGTTCTTATTAGTAAATTGGATTCAATAGCTTTTGAAATTTAATTTTGTGGCTTCAAATGCTAATTAGACCATCACTATCTAAGATGGATGGTTATAGGTAAGCATATGTGATATTTTATAAGTTGATTAAATGGTGAATGTGTAAATTTTTAATTAAACTAAAGAAACAAATTAAATAAAAATAAACATCATCTTCTTTAGTGGTGTTTTCACCAAAATATTTAAGGAAAACACCATTGAAGAGCTTGGGGAGGTTCAATAATAATCTTCTTTGCACGTGAGTTCTTTTGGAGCTTATTTCCTGTGATTTTTCTATTTTTGGGGTCGTTGCAACTAGGTCCATGTAACAGCCCATTTTCAGTGATATCAAAATAGTGGTTTTGGGACCACAGTTTCATTGAGCAAATTATTATTTTATTATTTATTAGTGTCTACAGGATTTTATTAAGTTCGTATTAAAATTTCGTTAAAAAAATTTAATGTTTAAATGCTTAATTAATTGAAAATGATTCAATCGTAAAAGGTGAAAAAGTTGAGTTCTAATAGTTAAAAGATTCAAATGGTCTTATAAATGAAATTTAATGGACTTGAATGGTAATTATACCATATATGTCGATAATGGATGTACATGGATTTTGTATTATTGAAATTTTGATAATTTTTAAAGGGAAAAAAGGTAAATTAGTAAATAAAACTAAAAAAAGCTAAGAAAGCATTTTCATCATCTTCATTTCATCCTATCTGCACTGAAAATCACCATGGAAAGAAGCTAGGGTATTTGGTCAAGCTCATTTCATTGCATGTACCAACTAGCCTATACCTTTGTTTTTGAATCTGTATAAAATTTTGGAAGTTACCATTGATGAATCTTGAATGTTTGTTATGATAACCATGTGCTTGAAGCTTTGATTATGGTATTTGGTTGAATTGTGAAGTGATTTTTGTTAGATTTTGATATCAGGATTAAATTGTTAAAATGTCAAAATCTCAAGGTTTGATAGTGAATTTGATGTACAATAGGGACCTTTAAATGGCCTATAATATTCAGGTGTAACTTTATTATAAGAAAATAGTTAATTTGTTGATTTTCGGGTTAGAGGACTAAATTGCAAAAATTATAAAAGTTTACGAAAAATGTGCAATTAATGAGAAGTTAAGGGTTATGAAAATTGAATGGAATGTGTAATACGTATGAGATTAATATATTATATTTAATTATCATATAGATCAAAACTTGGATAAAAAAATATAATAACCAAGGAAAAGGGAAAATAGTGGATTAGTCCTTATGTGTTGGTCGAAATCAAATAGTTGGTAAGTTCATAGTGTTTCAATACGTAAATAAATTTCTACTTGCATTCTTATAATATAGTCCTTTAATTAAATGTCCATAGTTAATTATTGAATGATTGCACTTACATGCCCCTGTTTGTACTTCGGTACCCCTGCTTGCACTGACGTGCCCATATTTGTACTTCTGTACCCTGATTGCACTCTTATGCCCCTATTTGTACTTCGGTACCCCTGATTGCACTCCCGTGCCCCTGTTTGTACTTCGGTACCCCTGATCACACTCTCGTGCCCCTGTCCGTACTTCGGTATCCCTGATTGCACTCTCATGCCCCTGTTTGTACTCCAGTAAACCTAGATCAAATATTATATGAGCTTTACATAATGGTATTTAGATTAAGTGTTATACTATGTCCTTACTAAGCTTTGTAAGCTTATTGGTTTTTGTCAATTGTTTTGTAGATAGCCGTCACTGACACTTTGGAAGGATTATTCAACCGGCTCACACTATCCATTCAAGTTGGTAGTTTTTGTCTCTTAGGGTAGTGGCATGCATAGGTGGCTAAATATGTTGGTTTGGTACAATTTGATACTTTACTAAACTATGTCAATTGGTATTTTAACATTCTTGTAATTAGGTTTCTTTTTGGTGTAATTAAAATGGTATGAAAGTGAATACTTGTGGTGTATTTTGGTATATGTTTGAACTAAGTTACTATACATGAAATGAATCAATGTTGATATGTATTAATTGTAGATGTTTTGATATAATTGTGGTGCCTATGAATGGCACATTGATTGGTTGATTTTAGGACATTAAAATGTCATGTTTGTGTAGTGGTGAATGATGTTTATGTCTATTGGATGCACACTTAAATGGTTAGATTGGTTAGTTGTGAATTGCATGTGAAATGGCTTGATTATAGGTAATTTTTGGGTCCATGCGGCCTGGTGACACGATCGTGTGTCATCTGATGATATCCTTAGGTTGCAAGTCAGTGAGTTACGCGGCCTAACACTCGGCCTGGCACACGGGTGTGTCACACACCCGTGTGTTCCTAGTTCGAAGGTTAGACGACCTGGCCACATGGGCATGTGACCCCTGTTTCCAAATTTTTGAGACTTTTTCCTAGACTTTTCAATTTGTTTCAAATTGGTCCCAATTTACTTCTAAAATATTTCTAGGGCCTCGAGGGCTTGATTTAGGGATGAGATGTATGTATTTGATTATTTTATGATGTGTTTAATATTCTGATTTCTTTAGTTTAATTGGTTTTGATTGTTTGGTAATGCTTTATAACCCTAATTCAACGATGAATACGGGTTAGGGGTGTTACATTTAGTTGTATCAGACTTACGATTTAGTCGGTTCTAGGACTAGCGTAGTGGAATATATATTAGACGTCAGCTGAGTCAAACCGGGCTGTAGTTAACAAAGCTAAACGTAATGGTCAGGATTCAAACCCAGAAGTAAGTAATAGTGAATCAATTCCATAGTGCTTTGGGGACGAGATGAAAAATGTGTTTCCCGAAATGATGAGCTAGTGGTTCAATTAATTCAAACAAGCAAATCTTGCAACTCCGCCACCTCCACCTCCTACTGTGCCTCTTCCAACACCCTTGAATCCTCAAAATCCTGTACCTGTGATAGTTACTCGAGTATTTGTAGATAAAATATGGAAATGTAGAGTGGAAGAATTCAGAGGAAAAGTGGATGATGATCTTGCTAAATTTGAGTACTAGTTAATGAACACAGAGAGAGTCTTTGTGGAGTTGATGTGCACTCCTAAATATTTTTTGAGATGTGCTGTCTCGTTACTAAAAGATGAAACGTACTTATGGTGGGATACTTTAAGCATAATGACATCACATGATCGTGTTAGTTGGGACTTCTTCCAGACTGAATTTAAGAAAAAGTATGTTAGTCGGCTATTCATTGACAAGAAAAAGAAAGAATTTTTTGAGCTAAAATTAGGGAATCTGTCTGTAGCTGAGTATGAACGAGAATTTGTATAGCTAAGCAAATATGCTCATAATATTGTATCAAGCGAGGAGGAAATGTGTATTAGATTTGAAGACGAGTTGAATGATGATATTCGTATGTTTGTGGTAGCATTAAAGTTACGAGAATTTCTAGAAGTTTTAGAATGGGCTCAGAAATTAGCAAAAGTAAACAATAGTCAGATTCAAGATTTCAAGATTTTAATAAAAGAGGGTCATTTAAGCGTACACAATCGTCACCATTGAAGAAATTTAGAAGTGAGACAAATCAATCGGCTGCCCTTTCAGAGTTCACTAGTAGAGATAAATCGAGGCAAGGCAATTTTAAGTATGTTAATTCTCCAGCGGCTAGTGTCAGAAGTGTAAGGAATATTGAGAAAACTATTCTTGTTTATGATGTTTGCAATAAAAAGCATTTTGGTGACTGTTGATCAAAGTCGGGAGCTTGTTTCCATTTTAGATCTACCGATCATTTCCTTCGTGATTGTCTAAAGAGGCAGAATGATTTTGGCTATCAATCTAACAAGCTTGAAGCAACATCATAGAGATCCCGACGATCTAGAAACGCTAGAAACACTACTCCTAGTCGAGGGAAGAATTGCGAGATGAATGAACGATCTAAAGTGAGAACCCTAGCTAGAGCCTATAAAATCAGAGCTCCTGAAAAAGCTACTACTCCATATGTTATTGTGGGTACTTTTTCTCTCTTTGATATTAATGTATATGCATTGATTGATCATGGATCAAATCACTCCTATATAGATTGTGTTCAATGAATATACTGTCAAAGTTACGAATTCCTTAGGTCATTGTGTTTTAGTTAATCAAATAAATAGATTGTGTCCACTAAAAATTAAAGGTTATGATTTTCCCGCTAGTTTGATGTTGTTAATGACTAGTTGATTGAATAGGAACCCGAAGCAGGAATTAGTTATGACCACCAACGCGTGCTAACCACCTATAGTTAGATCTGATAAAGTTTAGATATTAATTTCCCAAAGTCTCTTTATTTATGCTATTCTCTTTATTATTACATAAACTGCCAAAAAAATCTCTCTTTATGTTTGTTTCTAATATAATTTATTTAAAGTACTAATTAGATCTAGTTGTGTTTAGGTTAGGATTAATTTAGTGCTAGACTCCCTTTGGTACGATCATCGGAGTACTTACCTACTTTGTTGTAACTATATTACAACCTGACCCATATACTTGCGAACAACATTTATTTCATATCTTTTGTGCAGACTTCTTACCCTGGACGTTGGTACATCCGGAGGTGATCATGTAGCACCACATAAGACGAAATACATCAATATTTAGGAACTTGAGGTAGTCTTCACCCAAATTTTGCTTACGATTTTATACGAAAAAGAGTTGTTACCTGAGTGACAATGCCCATGGCTTTATCCTTCCCTTAGTGTTATTGGAGGTCAGCTTTCATCTTCCACTTCATCCATTCTTTTGTACGATATTGATTTAATATGATATTGCACTTGGACAACTGTCAGCCTTGTCATAGTGGACATTGGTAGCTTACTTCATATATTAATGTATGTATAATAAACCACCATTGTTGGGCTTATTCCAAAACTTTTATCAGGTGAAGATAACAAGACAAGGGACTTCTACTGGAAATACCCACTTCAGTGTACACCAAGGTTGCGAGCCTATCATTCAGAACAGTATTTTAAAGTTACACTTAAAGAAAGAAAATTCGTAAGAGTCATCTGTAAACTTGAAAATGGCTTTTGGTTTTCCCACATGTTCATCCCTTCTTTAGGAAATTGTTTGTGCCCACTGCCAACCAGTCGATTCTCAAATGTCCTTGGAATAATAAAAATGAATTAAAAGGGGGCATGTATTGGACCACCAGTACGCCCAGTGGCACAGTGGAAAATATTCTGGCAATCCTCAACCATTGATCCATGTATCAAGAATGAAGCGAGTTGAAATAAGGTTGAAGATATACCTTCTTACCTAAAAAAAATGAAAAGGTGCTGCTAATTTGATGTCGATTCCAAGCCACAACAAAAACGTATCATCCTCTACATAGTCCATCCAGTATTAAAACGAACGATAAAAACTCTCGTAGAACTTTTCCGGTGAAAATTTCTTAAGACGGCTGCTAGACCTTTTCATATTTTCTTTTAAAACACTCTTACCCTAATTTGAGATTTTTGGTATCCATATAATGAAAACGAAATAATCCTATAGAGAATATATGGAAAGCATTAAAAACATTTTTCTTTCCAAAAAGAATTATAACTACCATGTTTCAATGTTTGATCGATATCATAATTATGATAATTCATTATAATAATTTTGGTAGACTATATTCTAGTAAAATTGAATATGAATCAAATTCATATATTATTTCTAACTATGTTCTTTATTTGAGTACAACAAGATTGTACATTTAATTCCTTTAATATTTAGCTGTCAAATTAATTTAATTTAATTCATGGGACAGTTAACCACAATACCAATTGTGTTTGGATTTTGTTCGTTTTAACCATAAGGTGTGACACTATAGGTTCTTGTAACATTAATAGTGTAACGCCGTAAAATCTCTTATATATTTTTTCGTATGTTTATAACACAATTTTATGTCTGCTTTAGTGGTTAAGTGTTTGGGGAAGTGCCTGAGAGGTCTTAAGTTCAAGCCTTAGGTTAGGCAAATTTTTGTTTTGAAATGAATAAACCTCTATCTCTAGTCAGTAAGCTTTTAAATAAAAATTGGTAAAATATATCAGAATGGGTATACAAGTCTGATGGTTAAGTGGAGAGAAAAGGAGCAGGAGGTTTGGGGTTCGAATCCTTGCGCAAACATGGAATTTATTTTTACTGCTTTTGTTGTGTGGGTGTTGTAGTTTGATCGAAATTTTGAAGAGTTCGATTGGAGTTTGGATTCCGTGGTTGAGGGGATTGTGTTGGAGGGATTTGGGGACAAAAATATGGGTGGAAGAGGTTGGATAGAGCCACGACTCATCATTCCCGTTTTGTTGTTGTGCGTTCGGTAAGTAATATTTCTGCCTCTTGTCTTTTGTTTCTTAGTTGGTGACTAAGGGGATTGTTGTACTTGTGGTAGGTGAAAGGCAGTGATCGGTTTGTGCTATTGCTAAGGTTGGAGTGTTAAGGACAATGTTTATCGTTGGTAAGTGAATCACGCGTATTGAATCATCTTCAGAATGGGGGTCTTGCCTAAATGTCAATTTAAGATTATTAATGGTGTTTTAAATGTTTGGTTTTTAAATAAGTAATTGGGGACCTTTTGTTAATTGTGATGATAGTTGAAAGTCTGGAGTGAAGGGCTGGGCTGGTGCCGAATTGTAGAGGGAAACATCCGAGGTTCATAAGGTGGGTATCATGCGATTGATTTGGAAGTACATTCGGCTTTGCGTTGTTGTGCTACTCATGAGTTGAGATTAACGATTAAGTTGAAATGTTTAATTGTAGGTATTACTGGTCTCGAAAGTGTTTTTGTTGCGACACCATAATAGGTGTGTAAACACAACTCTGAAAAACAAATAGCGGCGAAAAGCTGAAAAGTCACCCGTGTGGTAGGCCGTGTGACCGAACATGGGCGTGAGATCGACAAGGCTGGCCATGTAGGATTCATGGGCCGAGCCGAGTTGGACTGTGTGGGCTACTTGGGCACTTGGGCCGACATGGGTGAACCACATGTGCGTGTGGAACGTATTGGGCCAAGCCGTGTGATCCACACGGCCAATGCCATTCTAGGCCGTGTGGGCCACAGGGCCAACAACATGGGCATGTGGGCTCATTTTTCACTGTTTTGATGTTAAGGTTGCACGGGTCACCCAATACGGCTGTGAACCTTCTGTAGGTCGGTAAACTTACTTAGACCCCTAATTGACTGAATAACTATTATATCTATGAACGATATATATTGATGACTGTGTACAAAGCATGCTGTTAAATTGTACTGAATGCATGTATGATACCATGATATGACATGACATGATTGTATGATGCATGGCATGGGGATGGGTTATTATTGATCAGAGGAAGTGTTCTGGAAGGCTTCGAGCCTAACTTACTGGCAGCTCAGCTACATATTACTGTATAGTGTCACAATCGGTGCTACTTGGAGTGTAGGGATGGGTGGGTTGATTATATCCCCATATGAAGTGTAATGTTGGACGAAGTTGGAGTGTAGAGGCTGGCTGGGTAGGAATTGATACTGCATAACTCTTACTATACTGAATATTGATACTGTAATGGGCTAAGGCCCTAACTGAAATTGAAACTGTTACTGAAATGGGCTTAGGCCAGACAATGATTGCATTTTGACTGCTTGTTTTTATGGGGATTACACAGTGAGTTTTCATAAACTCTCTCTTTTGTTTTATCTGTATAGGTGATCCCCAAACTTTGGTGGATCTGAGCAGTGGAGGACTCAACAATGGCCACATGACCCCTTTTTACTGTTTCATACTTAACGATGATTTTAAATTTCATTTGGGAATTTTATTGTAAATATGGCCCCTATGGATTTTTCTTAAATTTTGGACGCTTAATTTATATCTACTAGTTTTAGGAAAACTCGAGTTTTCAAAAGAACCAAACGTTTTAACAAAATACTTACGATTATGCCATCTATTTTAAAAGCTTCCGTATAGATTAAACGTTTTGAAAGCTTTTGAATAATTAATTAACACGATATTAGAATTAATAAGTAATGATGAAAAGATTCTAAACGGAAAATGTTTTAAGCTAAGTTACGATTTCCCAACACAAGTTACAGCTTTCAAGCTCACTACCATGTGACATCACCAGATTTGGCCATAACATCCAGGCTGGGTTTGGGGTGTTACAAGTAGTAATACTAGAACATTTCTAATAATGCAAGCAATGAAGGGCATCTTTCAATGCATCATTTCTACCGAAGTTACAAGAAGTCGTAATTCGACATAACCTTTCTATGATAAACCTTTCATGTATTACATACTTTTGTCATTTATATCTAGATTGGACATAAGTCATGGAACAGTCACACTTTCATAATCCAATCTCATGTTTCTTGATATCTCGAGTAGACTACATTAAACAAATAAGTATGATATCGCATATCAACTTATTCGAGCATGGCCATGCATTTCTAGTCTCACTCAATTAAGTGGCCTAAGATATTTATCCCATTACGTAGGAGGGAAAATCCTATATTGATAAGCCATATCCCACTACATAGATTATGGCATATCCAACATCAGTTTTTTTAGTACAAACTGATACAGAAGATATTTTACTTATCAAAATATACGACTCACGATGTTTGGATAATGATGATCTCAAGTCTAAGAATAGTATACCTAGTTATCACTATGAGTAATGTTATTACCATTACATAATAATCCAAGAAACATACTCATAGCGGGTTAGTCCAATATGTTGTTCTCTAGCACATACTCATGTATTGATTTTGACATCCCTATGTTAATGACAACACTTTGTCATCAATCAACTACACATTAGTCTCAATGAATTATTGTTGTCGAAGCCCAAAATAATACTTGACTAAGGACCTTTCAAGAATAATCATATTTTTCTTAAGACTTTATTGGAATTCAATTTATTTCTATACACAAAAAAAGAAAGTGAAATAACAATGGTAGTGCCTTATATTAAAAAAAAGGTAAAAGAAGTATGTAGTTACAATCATCTCATGATTGGTCTTTGGGCATACTATAACAACTTGTACTTAAGTTGATGGAAATTGTTACAATTAGAAATGTCTTCCAAAATTGCTCACAGATTTTAAGCCCAGACGATCATCGGGTGACTAACCCCATCAGTTGGTTAGATCATTATAATGTGCCCTCAGCTTCAAAGGCTTGGCCACATAATGCTACTAGCAATTTAGCACAAGTCGTAACAAGGTGTATAGGGGAACCTCCCTTTTCTTTTAAAAAACTTTTGGAATTCGTTCTCGTAATTAGATTATCACACCTCCTGGTACTCTTTCGTCTTCCTCATCAAGTCAAGCTATTTCTCATATTGATGGGGCAGAATTTTCTCCGAATTCACAAAATATGACCGATCGAGCACCAAACATGGATATCACAACTCTCTTTGGTGAGGCTCGTGCAAACTTCTCCCTCAAGGAAACAAGTAGTGAAGAAAAATAAAAAGGCCTAAAGTAGAAGAGATTACTCAAGAAACTAAAGAGAGTGACCACGCCCAACTAAAGCAGCATAGACTTAGGAAGGGGCTCCCTACTCCTGAAACTCCTACCTCTCTAATACCTACATTTCCTACAGTAATAGTGGAGTCCACCCACTCTATAGATTCCCCAGTTCACAATGTTAATCCTATTCTGACTGAGTCTGCCCACTCTATAGAGCATCCTACTGTCCCTACCAGTTTTCAAATGATTTCTTCTAATAGCGTGAATTATTGAAATTAGGGCCATCTTCAATTTCTCTAAGCTCTATCTTCCAAAGTCAAAATAACATGATACCACCTTAGGTGAAAGTGTCTCTTTGCTCCTATCCTTTTTCCAATCTAGGACTATATCCTCTTTCATTATTGGCGAAGTCTTCACAAGCCTTCTCTGTGGAGTATGGGCTTTGGAGTGGGCTTCTTCAAGAAACCAGTAATTTTCATAATGTTAAGGTTGTGAGCTTAGTGGAGGCAGTCAAAGCTGGTGAATAGACTATAGCTGAACTTCGTCGAACTATTTAGATTTATAAGTACAAGATCAAACATTTCAATTCCTGTATCATGGCCTTGAAGACTAAGTCCAATGACACACAGAAAAAATGCACTTAACCAAAAGGGGAAGTCAAATCATTGAAAGAGAGCAAATTCTCTCTAAAGTAGCAACTTAAGGCTCATGAGCTACATCACAAGGCTAAGCTAGATGGTCTACTCCAATCTAGTGAGGAAACTTTTAGAAAATATTAGGAAGACACTACAACGAACTTGACTAAGGCCCTGCCCAAGTTAAGGTCTAACTTGGTTCTTCAATCTCAAGTGGCTGCTGGCCCACTGAATCTAAGACAGGTAAACTTCAACTTTCTTCAGGATATCTCTACTGAATATCTAAGCTTTAATGTTTATCACCCTAAGGGAAAAGATTGGGAAGATTTTCAAAAGAAGTGGAAACAAATAGTTGGTTTCTTCTTTCCCAATATGCTTGAAGTAGAAAATGAAGAAGAGAATTCGAAAGGTTCTATTGACTTGTAGAAAACTCCAGAGTATTATCCACAAGCAGGAGAGGTTCCTGCTGAACCCACAGACTATCATGCCGAGGGAGGAAACTAATATTTCATTTTGCTCTGTCTTTTACTTTTCTTGTAACACTTTAAACTTGATTTTTAAGGAGGAGTCGAGAATGATGTGTCACTACCTTAAAATCATTAGCTTTAAAAATTGTATCTGGCATAAACCAAGTCAACCTACGATTTAGTGTACATGAAATATAAACCATTTTCCATTTAAGGCTAAATAAATTATTGCACTTTAAAACCATAAGAACTCCACTGTGATTTCATTGGAATCATAGTTTCATGAGCACAAGTTTAAATACAAAATTCAGTCTTCAAAGTAAGTATCTTGACACCACCCCCATGTCATGCATAATACAAAATATTAGAAGTCTCACGACAACGATTGTCCTCTGGCCTAGTCTTTAGAATTTCCCTTACTTCGTTGGCAAGTCTGAGAAGGAAAGGTAACTAAGTAAGCTCAATGAACTTAGTAAGTTCCAGAGGAAAGCATTACAATAGTCATATATGATCCAAGCAAAAACTTTCTAACTTAACACAGTTACATAGCTCGCCAGATGGCAAGTGCCAAGCACAAACAAACTATATACCGAGCACTATTCCTCTGGTGTGTACACTACGCCCATACAATCATACAGACAACCTTCTTCGTGTTAGCCACACCCAAGTCCAGAGCCAAGCCATATCATTCGTTTCATCCATTTTCCTTTGTCATGATTTACCGAAGTGGTTTGCAACAAGTTTTGCCCTACCAAAGACTACACGACCATTTTCATGTATCACGATTTACCAGTTAAATGCTCATTTCATTGAAGGCAACTCCATTGACTCATTTTCCTTTTTCGATCCATATTGTTCATTGTAGAAGAAATAGGGTAATGACTTAAACTTTATCATTTTGACTACGAATTTAAATTTCCAAAAATTAAATTTGAATAAAAATAATAATTGATTATTACTCATAATTAAACAATCTTATCATTTTAAATTACTTAAAGAGAATGATAAACTTAACCATTCTTGTTCATTATTAATGTGCGATCCTATATGTTCAATTAACATTGGTAGTAGACCCAAATCATATTTGGTCCTACAAGTCATAAGTGGCCTCTAGCAAGACATTACGACTACCCAAGTTAAATAAAAGCTCATGATCCGAGACAACCTAAATACAGCTCATGACATAATCCTTTTGTCTCAAGATATCTAGATAGAATATAAGGCATGGATAAGGTCAACCTTATATCGTTCTATCTTTAATTTCTCGATACCCAATTAGACTGACAAAACAAATGGCATTGATCTCCATCAATTTATTCGAGCATATCCAAGCATTTTTCAGTCTCAATTGTCGAGGGGACTAGAGATATCTCTCTTATAATAAGAGGGACGAATTTCATCTTAATCACTCAGATCTCACTACATGATTCTAATTATGTTCAAGCATAAATTTTATAGTTGTCCGGTTAAAGACAACATTTGATTATGTCAAAACATAAAATTCCTCATGTTGAGAACTCTAGTGATTTTAGGTCTAAGGATTTAGTGACACACCTATTTAGAGATTTAATTTATGATTTTGATCCATGTATTAATCTCAGAACGGGTCAGTCCAATATTCATTCTCAACAAATACATATGAATATGATTTGTTTCTCAAACACATATTTCATCACACGAATATCTATCATATTCCATACTAATCTTAATTCATTGTTGTTCCCACAAAAACGACCTATTAGGGACATTTAGAATAAAATTATTCAATGATATTATTATATATTAAATATGCAAATTATAATAATAAATTCATTTAATCAAAATGAAGTGTCTATACAATAAGCCTAGGGCATTATTACTAACAATCTCCCACTTACAGTAGGCCCAATTATTAATGTATCTCATACCTATGATCCTAGCATGACGATCATGCTTTTCTTGTGGCAAAGGCATAGTTAATGGATCAGCAACATTATCATCTGGTGGAGCTTTTTATATCTTAACATCACCTCTTTCAACGATTTCTCGAATAAGATGATAATGCCTTAGAATGTGTTTGGATCATTGATGTGATCTAGGTTTCTTAGCTTGGCAATAGCACAATTATTGTCACAATAAACATCAATAGGATATGTGATGCTAGGAACCACTCCAAGGTCACTAATGAACTTCTTAATCCAAACTATTTCCTTGCTGTATTAGATGCTGCTATGTATTCAACTTTTGTTGTAGAATTAGCACCAGTGCTTTGCTTTGAACTTTTCTAGCTGATAGCACCACCATTTATACAAAACACATATCCTGATTGTGATTAGAAATCATCTTTGTCAGTTTGAAAGCTTGCATCTGTGTAACCTTTTACAACTAGATCATCTTCCAAACCGCCATACACGAAGAACATATCTTTGGATCTTTTTAATTACTTAAGTATGTTCTTTACTACTGTCCAGTGACTCTCACCAGGATCTGATTGGTATCTACTCATTATGCTTAAAGCATAAGAGACCTCTGGTCTAGTGTATGACAAGGCATACATGATGGATCCTATTACTAAAGCATAAGGATTTTTACTCATGTGGTCTCGGTCATCTTTTGTGTTAGGACACTGAGTTTTGCTAAGATTAATACCATGCGACATAGGCAAGAATCCTCTCTTCAAATCTTGCACACTTAACCTTTTCAGTATTTTTTCTATGTAAGCACTTTTACTTAAACAAATCAACCTACTAAATCTATCTCTATGGGTCTTTATCCTAAGGATGTAGGCTGCACCGCCTAACTCTTTCATTGAGAAAACTTCCCTAACCAAGCCTTGATATTCAATAAGGTAGGAATGTCATTCCCAATGAGTAAAATGTCATCGACATATAAGACAAGAAATGCAATTGCGCTCTCACTAATTTTTTTGTAAACACAAGGTTTATCTTCATTTTTGATAAATCCAAACTCTTTGACTAATTCATCAAAATAAAGGTTCCAACTTCTTGAAGCCTGCATCAAACCATAAATGGATCTTTGAAGCTTGTATACTTTACCAGAATTCTCTGGTTGTACAAAACCCTTGGGTTGTGTCATGTACACATCCTCAAAGTAAGTTTCCATTAAGAAATGTAATTTTGACATCAATTTGCCAAATCTCATACTCATAATATGCAACAATGGCAATGAGGATTCTGATGGACTTAAGCATGGCTACAAGTAAAAAAGTTTCATCATAGTCTATACCATAAGTTTGTTTGAAACCTTTTGCAACTAACCTTGCTTTGTAAGTATGCACTATGCCATCCATGTCAATTTTCTTCTTGAAAACCCATTTGCACCCAATGGTCTTTGTACCTTTAGGTGGATTGATCAAGGTCCATACCTGATTATCATACATGGATTGCATTTCAGACTTTATGGCCTCTAACCATTTCTTAGAGTCCAGATCTGACATAGCCTCTTGATTGGTAGTAGGTTCATCTTGATCAACTAATATTGTGTCATGGTTATTAGTTACAAGGTATCCATATCTCTCGACTCATGACGTGTCCTTTCACATCTACGTAATACTTGTGTTACTAGAGAAGTGTCAACAATGCTTTGTTGACTCTGAGTATCCAAAGATGATCAATGTAGTTTTCTGGTTCTCGAAATTCTTTGAGTTGTATCTTGCTCCCACTGGTTCCTTCAATAATAAATTTCATTTCTAGGAAAACACCATTCCAAGTGACAAACACTTTGTATTCGGTGGGATTACAAAAGTGGTATCCCTCAATTTTTGTAGGATACCCCAAAAAAATACATTTGTCTAATTTAGGCTCTAGCTTATTAGAAACTAGACGTTTCATATAAGCCTCACAACCCAAAATCTTAAGAAAAGACAAGCTGGGCTTCTTACTAGTCCACATCTCATATGGTGTTTTTTCAACTACTTTGGAAGGAACTCGATTTAGTGTGAATGCAGTTGTTTCAAGTGCATAACCCTAAAATGTAAACAAAAGATTTGTCAGACTCATCATAGATCAAACCATTACTAATAAGGTTTGATATCTCCTTTTTGACACACCATTCCATTATGGTGTTCCAGGGGGAGTTAATTTTGAAATAATTCCACAATTTCTAATATGGTCATCAAACTCTTGGCTCAAATATTCTCCACCTCAATCAAGTCGAAGGGCTTTTATTATCTTACCAAGTTGGTTTTGTGCTTCATTTTGAAAGCATTTGAACACTTCAAATGATTTAGATTTAAGTCTCATTAGGTAGACATAACCATATCTACTAAAGTCATCAGTAAATGTAATGCAGTACTTGTAACCTCCTCTAGCTATTGAACTTAACAATCCACATACATTTGTATGTATTAGGCCCAATAATTCATTGGTCCTTTCACTGTGTCCAGTAAAAGGATTCTTGGTCATCTTACCTAACAAACAAGATTCAAAAATATCATATGATTACAAATCAAATGAATTCAAAATTCCATCTTAATTGAGTTTTGCAATACATTTCTCATTTATATGGCCAAGGTAACAATGCCAAAGGTAGGTTGGATTTAAATCGTTAGACTTAAATATCTTAGTATTTATGCTATGGATTGAAGAATTGTTGGGTTTTTGAAGATTCAAAATATAAACCATCTTGTAAATCGACATTTGCATAGAATATATCTGTATAATAACTGGAGCAATTATTATTCTTAATAATAAAAGAAAAACCATCATTATCCAAACAAGAAACTGAAATGATATTCCTACTTATACTAGGAACATAAAAGCAATTGTTCAAATCTAGCGAAAGTCCACTAGGTAAAGTAAGTTCATAACTTCCTACAACTAAAGTAGCAACTCTTGCTCCAGTGCCAAATCATAGGTCAACTTCGCTTTTCTTCAATTGTCTACTCCTTGTGAGTCCCTGCACATAAATACCTTAAGAGCCGGTCTCACCAGTCTTTTTTTTATTTGGATCCTCTAAATATATTTTGTAGTTTCTTTCCGACTGACCATGTTCATTGTAAAAGAAACAAACACCCTCCTTAGGGGTTTTAGTCTTGGGTTTAGGTGTGGGCTTGGGGTGAGCATTGGATTTTCCAGCCTTTTCATTTCCCTTACCATTTCTTTTTCCTCTTTTCTTGGATCCATTTCCCTTTTGAACCATTAGAACATCATTAGACTTGGACTTGATATTTTACTTAGTAGTTTTAAGTATCATATGTAGCTCAGAAATTGATTTGTCCATCTTATTCATATTGTAGTTCATGAAAAACTGGTCATAACTTTTAGGTAGTGAATTCATAAATCAAATCAGTTGCCAACCCTTGGCTTAATGGAAATCAAAGTCCATCAAGGTGATCAATATAGCCTTTCATCTTTAGGACATGAGCGCTAACTGAAATAACCTCATCCATCTTACAAAAATGCAGTGCCTTGGTAGTTTCATACCTTTCTTGTCTTGCCTGTTACTAAAACATTTCCTTTAGATTGTAAATCATATCTTAAGCATCCATGTGTTCATGATCTTTCTGAACTTCAGAACTCATGGTAGCTAGCATCAAGCATGCAACATCAATAGATTCATTTTTATGCTTCTCATAAGCATTCTTTTCAGCTCTAGTAGCATTCTTAGTTGGTTCCTCAAGGTGAGGTTCATCTAGGACATAAAGCTTCCTTTCTTGTTTGAGGACAATTCTCAAATTTTGATACCAGTCAAGGAAGTTAGTCTCAATAAGTTTGTGCTTCTCAAGGACCGATTGTAGTGACATAGTAGAATTATTATTCTTGGTCATCTACATTAAAATTCAAAGTTTAATAAGAATTTTGATAACTGAAAAGCTTCCACTAAATCCATAACCCTAAAGAATAATCATATCAATTTAGTGAGCCTAAGATTCATATTTCACCCAACTGTAATTTAGCTTTGGCATGACATTAAAATTAAGTTATTTAGGTAGGTAACTCTTACAATTTACATTTAATGTAACACTTAGAAATCTATGAAATTTTTGACATCATATGTCCCGACATGTTTAAATCTCATCTTATGCCTTAGGCCCAAAACCATTTTGATAGTGTAACACCCATAACCCATATCTGTCGCCTGAACAGGGTTACGGAGCATTACTGGAGTCTACAGATCAACAGACTGAAATTTCAACATTTCAAAACATATCAATATTCATATAAAAAACCAACCAATATTATTCATAATGTCCCTTATGCGAGCCATCAAGGCCTAAAATATGCATTAGAAACAAGCTAGGACTAAATCAGAAACTCAGAGAATTTTTCAGAAAATAGTAAAATTTTTCAATACTGAGGGGCCACACGGCCAGCAGACACACCCGTGTCTTAGGCTGTATAGGCATTCGAAATGGGAACACACGCCCGTGTCATAGCCCGTATACGTGCCCGTGTAACTCTCTTACTTGGTCACACAGCTAAGCCACACGTCCATGTTCTAGGTCGTGTACCCTTCGAAACAACCTCACACGCCCGTATGTCAGACCGTCTGCTAGGCCGTGTAATAGCCTGGCTTGCAGCCCTTTTAAAGCTACAGGGGACACACGGTCGTGTCACCTGACACACGACTGAGACACACGCCCGTGTCGATGAAAATAGGCTATTTTTCAAGCCATTTTTCTCACCCAAATTGGTATATTCCTACAATCACAAATACACACATATACAAGTTATAATAAGGCTCTAAAACCAAGCATATTATAGCTTAATACATATGGTATGATCACATACAACCAATATGCCCTTAGGCACCTCAAATGACAATATATATATGTATAACTATGAACACAATTTGCTCTTTTGATCAACAAAGGCTTGACCAAAACTATACCAAAATGTACCATATATGGAATACAAAAATTAGCTCCAATTAGTCACATAATTCACATATATCTAGTGCACCAAAAATTATCATTTGTATATTTGAGATATAATATCATCATTCATAAAAAAGTTATTCACATACATGTCAAACTAAGCCATTATCTCATCAAAATCCCAAAACTCAATAAAGTCAAATGGCCATTACAACATTTCAAACACATAGGACAATATTAGCCAAAAATACCTATACATGCTATTATAACCAAAATTAAACATCCAAATGTACCAAAAGAGCCGATGGATAGAGTGATATAGCTCCGAAAAGCTTCCAACCTGAACGAGCTTCTGATTCACTATAAAACACGAAAATAACATGGAGTAAGCATTTAAGCTTAGTAAGTTCGTATAACTTAGAATTTAACTTACCATTTAATCAAGTAATAGCTCCGACAAGCTTCCAACCCAGACAAGCTTTTGGTTCACTATAAAACACGGAAATAACACAGAAGAAGCATTTAAGCTTAGTAAGTTCGTATAACTTAGAATTTAACTTACCATTTAATCAAGTAATAGGTAAGTATAAGGCATATCCCAACACATTTTGGCCAAATGCCTAAGCGCATATTCACCTACAATATTAGCCATATAAATACATATATGAACCAATAATCATGGATAAGCTCAACAATTAATCAAGTTCCATATACATGTATCATCCATTTCATATATCTATATATCATAAAACATCATTTCCATGTATTTCATGTGTATACCTGTAATAGTTCGTAATGAACTCATATCATTTAGTATCAGAACATTGCGCGTTAAATAGTTTAGAATACCGTTAGATGCTCGGGATAGCTTACACATAGTGTGCTAGCTCATTAACCGTAATCCATCAATTCATGTACGTGTATGCTCATATGAGCTATGAATCGGCATGCTCATTTGAGCTATAGATCAATATGCTCTTACGAGCTATAAATCGGTATGCTTTTAAGAGTTATAAATTGGTATGCTCTTACAAACTATAAATCGGTATGCTCTTACGAGATATGGAGTATCTGCAACACATGCAGCATCTCAACCAAATCATGTAACCCTAATGACATGTCATTTGTATCCTACGAATTCTTATGGTTCAAACAGGACTCGGTACTTTTCGTACATCATTGGATATGCAATCAGTAATAACTTATAACAATATATAACTTATATATATTTCAATTTAAAACATATAAACACTACTTAATTACACGAACTTACCTCGACGATTAAACATAGATACGTAGGCGACTAATTCGAGACTTTCTTTTTATCCCAATCTAACTCTGTAGAGGTCTAACTGGATCTATACAAATAATTTAACTCAATTCAACATATAATCCATTCAATTTAATCCAAAACATATTTTTGGAAAAATTACCATTTTACCGCTATACTTTTAATTTTTTTACAATTTAGTCCCTGGGCTCGGAAATGAAATTCATAAAATTTTACCCCTACCCAAGCCTAGTCGATTACTATAAAAACTTATAGAATCCCATTTATTTCAAAAATATACAAATTATTACATGAATTTATCACATTTTTCAATTTAACCCCTAATTGACAATTTCATCAAAAATCTCTTTACAAAAGTTGCTTATCTAATAACAACCATCCATTTTCTATCATCAAACATAAAAAATCATATGTACTCAACAATGGCAAAACCCTAATAGTTTAACTATTTCACAAATTAGTTTCCGAGCTTGCTAAATTAAGCTACAACGATCCCGAAAACATAAAAATCAATAAAAACGGGACAAAAATACATACCATGCACAAGGATTTAAGTTGGCCAGACCTAGGTTTTTCAATGGCTATTCTTATCTTTTAAATTTGGTTGAAAGATGAAAGTAAAAAGATGATGTTTTGTTTCTATTTTATTTAATTTATCTTTAATTACCTAATTACTTAATTATCCTTTAAAAACTCTATAAATCACACAAATGCCAAGCCATGTGCATCTACTATCACTATTTATGGTCTAATTACCATATAAGGACTTCCACTTTTAAGTTCTATAGCTATTTAATACCTTTAGCTATTAGAACACAACTTTTACACTTTACGCAATTTAGTCCTTTTTATCAAATTGAGCATGTAAACGGTAAAATTTCTTAATAAAATTTTTATATGGTAATACTATCATACTGTAGGAAATAAAAAAATAATAAAATAATTTTTTGACTTTGAATTTGTTGTCCCAAAACTACTATTCTGATTTCACTAAAAACGGGTTGTTACAACTCTCCACCTAAAGGGATTTTCATCCCCGAAATTCTTACCAGGAAAAAGGTTTGGATATTGCTTTCTCATAGCTTCCTCGGGTTCCCAGGTGACTTCTTCTATACCGTGTCGTTGTCAGAAAACAAAAGCTATGTTCTTGTTTCTTAATTCTTTCTTAATTCTTTCATCTCTCTGTCAGAATTATGATTGGTTCTTCACTGTACGACATATCAAGCTAAATTTCCAAATCCATCGGAGAGATAACATGTGAGGTGCTAGATTGGTACTGTCATAACATAAATACGTGAAAGACATTATGAATCTTTTCTAGTTCTGACAGTAAAGCTAATCGATACGCAATAGGTCTGATTCTTTCAATAATCTCATACGGTCCAATAAATTCCAGACTTAGCTTTCTTTTCTGACCAAACCGAAAAAATTTCTTCTAGGGAGATACTTTTTGAAACACTTTATCGCCAACTTAAAATTCTATGTCTTTACTTTAAGGTCCACATATGATTTCTGAAGATCTGAAGCTGCTTTCAAATTATTTCGGGTCACTGTAGCTTCTTCTTTAGTCTCACGAATCAAATCAACCCCAATATCTTTCTCTCACTGAGCTTAGTCTAGTATAACAGAGTACAGAATTTATGGCCATATAAAGCCTTAAACGATGCCATCTTTATACTCGATTGAAAACTATTATTGTAAGCGAATTCAACCAACGATATATATTTTTCCCAGCTGCCCTCAAACTCTAAAACACAGCGATGAAGCATATCTTCGAGAATTTGAATTACTCGCTCAGACTGGCCATCTATCTGAGAATAAAATACAATGCTGAAATGCAACCGTATTCGAAGAGCTTCCTGTAACTTTCTCCAAAATCATGATGTAAACCTCGAATCTCTATCCGAAATAATGGAGACTAGCACTCCGTGTAATCTGACAATCTCAAAAACATATAACTCAACTAATCTGTCAAGGGAGAAATCTGTACGTACCGAAATGGCATCGATAACCCAAATGGCATCATTTTGTCTCGGAGATAAGGGTAAACCCGATACAAAGTCCATAGTAAATCGATCCCATTTCCATTTCGGTATCATTACTAGCTGTAATAATCCAGAAGGTACCTGATGTTCAGCTTTAACTTGCTGACGTACTAAACATTTAGATACAAATTCGGATATCTCACGTTTCATTCCCGGCCACCAGTACATCTGTTTTAAATCACCGTACATCTTATTACTTCCCGAATGAATAGACAAGCTACCACTATGAGCTTCGTGTAAGACTTTCTTAATGAGTTCTGAACTCTTCGGTACACAAATTCTACCTCTGAACAATAAGCAACCATCGGATCCTATCGGAAATTCTGAATCAGAAGTTGACATTGTATCCGTTTAGCTAACAAATCGTCATCACGTTTCTGAGCTTTACAGATATGCTGTAAAAACATCAGTCTAGCTTTCAACTTGGCTAAGATCGAACCATCATTAGATAATGTCAATTGTGTATTCATCACTCGCAAAGCAAATAAAGATTTCCTACTCAGAGCGTCAGCAACTACATTCTCTTTTCCTGAATGATAATCAATGATCAACTCATAATCTTTTAACAGTTCGATCCATCTACATTGTCTCAGGTTCAAATCTTTCTCCAACATTAAATACTTTAAACTTTTATGATTGGTAAATATATGAAATTTTTCGCCGAACAAATGGTGTCACCAACTTTTCAACACAAACACGATAGCTGCCAACTCTAGGTCATCTGTCGCATAGTTCTTTTCATGCGGCTTTAACTATTTGGAAGCATAAGCTATTACTTTATCTTCCTGCATCAAAACACAACCTAAGCCATTTAAAGATACGTCACTAAAAATTACAAATTCTTTACCCGATTCAGGCTAAACCAGAACTGGTGCTTCAGTCAATAGTGCTTTCAACTAATTGAAACTTTGCTGACATTTCTCAGACCATTCAAATTTCACATCTTTCTGTAAAAGTCATGTCATCGGTGTAGCTATCATCAAGAACCCTTTAACAAACCTTCGATAATAACCAGCTAATCCCGAAAAACTTCTGACCTCGGATACATTTTTAGGTGGTTTCCAATCAACAACTGCTGAAATTTTACTTGGATCAACTCTGATGCCTTTAGCTGATACTATATGTCCTAGAAAATCGACTTCTCAAAGACAAAACTCACATTTGCTAAATTTAGCAAAGAGTTGTTTATCACATAGAGTTTGCAACACAATTCTCAAGTGTTCAGCATGTTTGGACTCGTCCTGATAATATATTAGAATTTCATCAATAAATACCACAACAAATCTGTCTAAATACGGTCTGAAGATTTTATTCATCAAATCCATAAATACTGCAGGTGCATGAGTTAAACCAAATGGCATCACAAGACTAGATCTAAATACAGTTTTCGGTACATCCGAATTTTTACTCGTAGCTGATAATAACCAAAATGAATATCAATCTTCAAAAATACTGTAGCACCTTTCAACTGATCGAACAAATGTCAATTTAGGGTAGTGGATATTTATTCTTGATTGTAACTTTGTTGAGCTGATGGTAATCTATACACAATCTTATCGATTTGTCATTTTTCTTAACGAACAGAATCGGTGCACCCCAAGGTGAAAAACTAGGTCGAGCAAAACCCCTATCTGTCAATTCTTGCAGCTGTGCTTTCAACTCTTTCAACTCAGTAGGAACCATTCTGTAAGGTTCTATCAATATTGGTGACATCCCCGGTACCAATTCAATAGCAAACTCAACCTCTCTAATCGGCAATAATCTAGGTAACTCATCTGGAAATATATCAGGATACTCACAAACCACTAGTACTGACTCAAGCTTCAATTCAGACACTTTAGTATCAAGTACACATGCAATGTAAGCATCGCAGCCCATTCTCACATATTTCTGTGCCGACATAGCTAATATAACCATAGGCAACCCACTCGGACTATCTGATTCAATACGAAGTGTCTCACCGTTCTGACATTTCAATACAATAAGCTTTCGTCTACAATTTAAAACAACATAATGTAGAGTTAGCCAATCCATGCCCAGAATCACATCAAATTCATCAAACGGTAACAACATCAAATCAGCTAGAAAACTATAACCCCAAGTCATCAAAGGACAATTCTTGCAGACTTTATCAACTAACACATACTGACCTAGGGTTTCGATACTTTAACCACAAATTCAGTGAACTCAATAGGTAAATTCTTAATAGACACTAAATTCGTGCACACATATGAATGAGTGGATCCTGGATCAATCAAAGCAGTAATATCAGTATAAAAAATAGAAAAAGTACCAGTAATAACATCTGTTACAGAGGCATCCTCTCGTGTGCAAATAGCATAAGCCCTAACTGGTGCTTAAATTCTTACTAGACACTAAATTCATGCACACATATGAATGATTCGATCCCGGATCAATCAAAGCATAATGTAATTATAAAAATAGAAAAAGTACCAGTAATAACATCTGGCGCAGAAGCATCCTCTCGTGTACGAATAGCATAAGCCCTAACTGGTGCTTAAATTCTTACTAGACACTAAATTCGTGCACACATATGAATGAGTGGATCCCAGAGTAATCAAAGCAGTAATATCAGTATAAAAAACTAGAAAAAGTACCAGTAATAACATCTGGCGCAGAAGCATCATCTCTTGTGCGAATAGCATAAGCCCTAACTGGTGCTTGTGCCATGGATCTCACAGCAGAATCTTTTGTAACACCATGGCTACCACTCACATTTCCCGGATTATGAGGTGGTCTACCTCTTGCAGCAGTGTTGCTCAGCCTCATGGTCTGAGCTTTTTCTTTCTCGAATTTCTTTGGGCAATCTTTAAGATAGTGGTCTAAGGAGCCACACCTGAAACACGCTCCATTCTTTAATTGACACTCACCATAATGTGGTTTCTTACAATGCTTGCACTCGGGCCAAACATCTCTAACACTTCCCACACTTGCTACAGATGTAGCCTGAGGTTTTGGACTAGAGCGTCGGGTACCACTATCTCTACTAGAATAACCAATAGAAGCTGTAGAAAAATTGTAATGTTCTTTTGATTTCTTTAATACTAACTGATAGGACTTCCCAGTCGATCTCATTCTTGAGTCTCTAGCTTCAAAATCAGCACTCTTTTCTCTTTATAGAGCTCATCAGCTTTATGTGCTCGATCAACCAATACAATGAATTCTTTCAGCTCAAGAATCCCAACTAGTAGCTTTATGTCTTCGTTTAGCCCTTCTTCAAACACATAGCAGTCTCGGTCGAAATACACTCACGAGCATATTTACTCAGTCTAAAAATTCTCACTCGTATTCTAACACAGTCATATGGCCCTGTTTAAGCTCAAGAAATTCTTTACGTTTCTGATCTAGAAACCTCTGACTAATATATTTCTTTCGGAACTTGGTTTGAAAGAATTCCTAGGTGATCCGTTCTCTCAGCATAATAGAAATCAATGTATTCTAGCACTGGTAAGTCGAATCTTCCAATAACGACACTGCACATTTAACACATTTAGCCGGTGAACAAGATAACTTATCAAAAATCCTAATTATATTCTCTAACCAAAATTTAGCTCTCTTGAGAACATCTTCAGTAGTAGCTCAGAATTCTTCAACCCGGTATTTACAAATCTTATCGGCAGGTGGCTTACTAACTCAGATTGGTTCCATACCTTGAGACATAACGGGAACCAATTGAGGAGCAAGAGGGGGTGGAGGTTGTTGAGTAGCCAGATTCGTCCGTACAAACTCAGTAAACCATTCATTCATTATCTAGAAAAATGCTTCTTTAACCTCTTCTTCCAACCCTCAGATACGTGCCTTGTACCGCTCAATGTACTCCGTGAATAGAGGCTTGAGCGTTACTCTCTACTTCATTGGAGTCAGCTCGATTGGATGTCATTGCTATATGAAAACTTGTTTTAAAAAGGTCAAGTAATATCACACTATCACAGATTATATAATGGCATGTATAGCTAGACTCTTACATTCTATGTTCAGTTCGAGAATTGACTTAACCGTAGCTCTAGTACCAATAAATGTACACCCCTAACTCGTATCTGTCACCGAAATAGGATTACAAAGCATTACTAGAGTTTATAGATCAAACAGACAGAAATTTCAACATTTCAAAACATATCAATATTCATATAAAAAACCAATCAAAATCATTCATATTTTCCCATATACGAGCCCTCGAGGCCCAAAATATGCATTAGAAATGAGTTGGGACTAAATCGAAAACTTAGAGAATTTTTCAAAAAATAGTAAAAATTTTCAATACTGCAGGGTTATACGGCCAGGAAACACGCCCGTGTCTCAGGCCGTGTGAGCATTTGAAATGGGAACACACGGTCGTGTCCCAGATAGTGTCCGTGCCCGTGTAACTCTCTGACTTGGTCACACAGCCAAGCCACACGCCCGTGTGCTAGGCCGTATACTCTCTAAAACAACCTCACACGCCCGTGTGCCAGGCCGTGTGCTAGGCTGTGTAACAGCCTGACTTGCAACCCTTTTAAAGCTACAAGGGATACACGGCCGTGTCACTTGGCCGTGTGTCACTCGTGGCTGAAACACACGCCCGTGTGGACGAAAATAGTTTATTTTTCAAGTCATTTTACTCACCCAAATTGGTATATTTCTACAATCACAAATACACACATATACAAGCTATAATAAGGTTCCAAAACCAAGCATATTTTAGCTTAATAAATATGGTATGATCACATACAACCAATATGTCCTTAGGAACCTCAAATGAATATATATATGTATAACTATGAACACAATTTGATCTTTTGATCAACAAAGGCTTGACCAAAACTATACCAAAATGTACCATATATGGCATGCAAAAATTAGCTCTAATTAGTCACATAATTTACAAATATCTAGTGCACCAAAATACCATATTCACCTACATCATAGTGACACTTATCATTTGCATATTTGAGCTATAATATCATCATTCATAAATAAGTTATTCACATATATGTAAAACTAAACCATTATCTCATCAAAATCCCAAAACTCAATAAAGTCAAATGACCATTACAACACTTCAAACACATAGGACAACATTAGCCAAAAATACTTATACATGCCATTATAACTAAAATTAAACATCCAAATGTACCAAAAGAGCCGATGGATAGTGTGATATAGCCCCGACAAGCTTCCAACCCGAACAAGCTTCTAATTCACTATAAAACACAAAAGTAACACAGAGTAAGCATTTAAGATTAGTAAGTTCCTGTAACTTAGAATTTAACTTACCATTTAATCAAGTAATAGCTCCGACAAGCTTCCAACCCAAACGAGCTTCTGATTCACTATAAAACACGGAAATAACACAGAGTAAGCATTTAAGCTTAGTAAGTTCATATGACTTACAATTTAACTTACAATTTAACCTAGCTTCTTCAATGGCTATTCTTCTCTTTTAAATTCAGTTGAAAGATGAAAGTAAAAAGATGATGTTTTGTTTTTATTTTATTTATCTTTAATTACCTAATTACTTAGTTATCCTTTAAAAACTTCAAAAATTACACAAATGTTAAGCCATATACATCCACTATCACTATTTATGGGGTAATTATCATATAAGGACTTCCACTTTTAAGTTCTATAGCTATTTAATATCTTTAGCCATTAGAACACAACTTTTTCATCTTATACGATTTAGTCCTTTTTATCAAATTGAGCATGTAAATGGTAAAATTTTTAATGAAATTTTTATACGGTAATACTATCATACTGTAGGCAGTAAAGTAATAATAAAACAAATTTTCTGACTTCAAATTTTTGGTCCTAAAACTACTATTCTGATTTTACTAAAAACGGATTATTACAGATAGTCTAATTAAGTTAAACCACTTTAAATATATGAGTAACACCATTACCCATCTTGTCTTACTAATATAACCTAATGTTCTCCTACTTTTGTAGAACCCACATTAAAATGACAAAAGCCTTGACAAGTATTCTAAAATAGATGGTATATAAACTTAAAATTTTATGTGAGGGATCTTTGTTGATTTTTTTAATATTTAGTATATATGTATTAACAAAATATGAGTATCACATACTAATAGATATCATCCAAGGAATTCCATATTCATAACATCACATATATGCATTAAAATAAACGTGACATAGTATGGCCTTAATCTAAATTGATCTTCATAATAAAAAATGAAAATAAAAAGTTAACCTAAGGTAATAAGCATCTCCATGGCATCGTCTTGGACCACCAACTTGTATATAGTCATTTAGCTCCTCCATCATCATGGTCAGATGGCATGACTCCAAAGGGGTTTACAATGTCTTCTTGTTATAATACAATAAAATTTACTTCTATTAGAGAAATAAAATTACAATAAAACAAGACAACATGTAGGCCGTATTTAAAAATTACAACCCCTTGTAAAAAAAACAAAATAATATGGCATTCATATAAACCTAAAAGGCCATACTATGCACCATGCAATAGGCAACACTACATACTACATCATGCGATTCAAACATAGTGCAAGCACGATAAATACGCAAAGCAAGATGCTCTGATACCCATATTGGGATACGGGATAGAGCTCAAATCTTATACGAACATAATGCGACAGAAAATAAAATTGATATCCCATAAACTACCAAAGGTATCATGCAATACATGCAAATCGAAAAGGGAATAACGAAAATTACCTTTGTTTCGTTAAACTTCTAGATACTAATGCTTGATTTGAATCGGATCTCCAAAGGTACTACATTGTTGAAAGACGACTGCCCTCTACAAGTATCCGCACTCGAACGAACGACGAATGGTCGAATGGAATGTTAGTTCCAACTTCGTTTTCTTAAAAATGTTTTTGGTTTATTCTCTCAAACGGCCGATAGCCAAAAACTTGTGTTACTGGAGAAGTGTACCTATATCACATATATATAGGGTTGGGCAAAACTGGATTTGAGGTTGTATATATATTTAAAATTATTTTAAATAATTCAAAATCTCTTTTCTTGTCTGATAAGAAATATCATATTTTATCTTGAAATTTAAAAACTCTTTTAAATAATAATTAAATTCTGTTTTAATTATTATTTATCCAAAACTCTTTTAAATAATAATTAAATAGAATTTAATTATCTGTTATTTTAAATAAAAGATAATTAAATTCTATTTAATTATTATTTATATAAAACTCTTTTAAATAATAATTAAATTATATTTCCTTATCTAATAAGGAATATATCAAACCCTTTTTTATCTCGTTTATTATTATATCCGAATTTAACAGGAAATAGTAACAAAATTACTATTTGTTATCATTTTGACTATAAATTTAAGTTTTCAAAAATTAAATTCGAATAAAAATAATAACTGATTATTTCTCGTAATTTAAAACAATCGTATCATTTTAAATTACTTAAAGAGAGTGATAAACTTAATCATTCTTGTTTATTCTTAATGTGCGACCCTATAGGTTCAACTAATGTTGGCCTAAAAATAACTCATGACATAATCCTTTTGTCTCGCGATATCTAGATAGAGTATAAGGCATGGATAAAGTCAACCTTATATCGTTCTATCTTTAATTTCTCGATACCCAATTCGACTGACAAAACGAATGACATTGATCTCCATCAATTCATTCAAGCATGGCCATGCATTTTTCAGTCTCAATCGTCTAAGGGACCAAAGATATTTCTCTTATAATAAGAGGGACAAATTCCATTTTAATCACTTACATCTCACTCCATGATTCTAATTATGTTCAAGCATAACTTCTATAGTTTTCAGTTTAAAGACAACATTTGATTATGTCAAAACATAAAATTCCTCATGTTGAGAACTACAGTGATTTCAAGTCTAATGATTTAATGACACAACTGTTTAGAGATTTAATTTATGACTTTGATCCATATATTAATCTCAAAATGGGTCGGTCCAATATTCATTCTCAACAAATACATATCAATATGATTTGTTTCTCAAACACATATTCATCACATGAATATCTATCATATTCCATACTACTCTTAATTCATTGTTGTTCCCACAACAACGACCGATTAAGGACATTTAGAATAAAATTATTCAAGGATATTGTTATCTATTAAACATGCAAATAATAATAATAAATTCATTTAATCAAAATAAAGCGTCCATACAATAAGCCTAGGGCACTATTACTAACATATGTGAGTTTAGATATGGGAGTTCTGACTCTCGATTAGTTGCAGGTGGCTCTCATCTAGTACAAACTATACGCCAGGCCTATTCATTCATAAACTTAATAAAGGCCTTCATCCTTGCATTCTAATACAAGTAGTTGGATCTATCCAACATTTGGGAACGTGAAACAAATGAACTTTAAATTACTAGAAAAAAAACCACCATGAACACCACTAACTACGTTAAGTGTTAGGCTTTAATCCTAAATTGAAAATACATTTGGTTTTTGCAAGTGATATAGGAGCAGTTATAACTGAGGCATATAACAACTAAATGAAAACAAAAAGATGATTGGCTATGTAGTTCGATATTCACATATGTTTGTAAGGCTTGCCGAGAGAGACAATCTACTATCTTTAAGCTTGTACAATGAATGATTTAAGTCTACTATCTTCAAGCTTGTGCAATGAATGATTTAAGTCTTACAACTCACTATGTAGCAATTTTACACTTGTACTTCAGATCTAGATTACTCTCCACCCCCTAAAAACTTAGCTTTAAAACCAAGTGACTTTCTTATGTTTTACTTGCAAAATGCACTCACTAAATAGGTTCCTTGTGAACAAAATAAAGTGTTAAAATCTCATAAATATTAACTAAGTCAAGACTCAATGTATATGTATTTAAGGCTTGTTGAGATAATGATAAATTACCATACAAATCCCCACGAAAGTAACCATCAAAATAGGATTACAAATATCCTAATAAAGTTTAGGATAAATAAGAGATCTTCAAGACATTCTTCAAGTCATCTAATCCAATCTCTATCAAACAAGGGATTTGATTTATATGATTTGGTTGAATCTAATCTTCTTTTATTTATTACTCCATAAAACCAATCTTCATAGACGGGCCAACACACTTCCACGAGATCAACTTAATCATGACCCAACTGTTTTTGTTCAAAATATTGTCAATAACAAATATGGCAAGTTATGGTTCCTAAGCAGTTATAGGCACAATTGTAACTATTGTACTACATGCAACCAGAATAGCTCCAACACAAACATGGAAAATAAGAAATATATTTTTGAAAGTCATTTTGCAGAAAATGAATAGACCATTAACCTTCTTTATAGAGTTAAAAAAACTCTAGTATCAATATAGCGAATAATAACCCAACATAATTAGCTACTGGTTTTATTAATTCAATAGTTATTATTATGAATTTAACGAAAGAAAGGTTTGGTTGTGAATTGAAACCAAGGCAGACACTACTGTACTAGTGGACATACCATTTTTGTCTTGGTACTGGTGCATTCTAGTACAGACATGTTTTGGAGTACCATTTCAGGTGTATCAATATTTTTAAATATTTTTCATATATTTATAGTCTAAATTTTTATAGATTATTAATTAAAATCAAATTGAATTCAATTATAATTCAAGTAATAAACTGAAGTAATAAACCTATTCAATTATATAAGTAATAAACTATAAAAATATATAAGAAATAAATTGAATTCAATATTTTTAACTATTTTTAATTAAAATCAAACTGAATTCAATTATAATTCAAGTATCTAATTCGGTTGTTTTCTAATTCTCTATTTCTAATTAAAACATATAAGTAATAAATTTACCACAACCAAATGAAATAAACAAGCAATTTCAAATTTTAATTCAATTAAATTAAAACAAGTAAGTAATAAGAAGTACTTACAAATGCAATTAAGGAGAGCTTAAAATGAAGTTGTTTGATTAGACAATTCAAATGAGCCTATCGAATACTTCTTTTGTAGGGATCCAATTCACTGTTTCAATAAAAAACATAATAAATAAATGATAAGATAAATTGTCATTAATATATATTAATTCATGTTATTTAAATTTATTGAATCCCAAGCAGTTAGATGCATATGCAAAATTGCAAATTGGTGAATGCATAGTGGAATTAAGCCTTGCACATGTACCTCCCGCACTCAGATCTGAACTCTTCTCAATTATTAACTTGGGATGCATATGCTGCATTCAAACCAAAGTCAACATCATCTCCAAAACAAAATCAACTGCATAAAACAAGTTTTGATAAAGATAATATACTATTGTACAAAGTTGATCCATGCATACCAAGTGGCTAAATTTAGAAATATTTCATCTTCAGAATCTACACAAGACTAGGTTCAGAGAAAATACTTTAACTGAACTAATAAAGGCGGAGAAAATACTTTCAATAATAATAATCAAGTTCTTAATTGATATTGATTTTAAGTTCGATCATTGAACAAAATTTAAATACACTCCAATAAGACTTAAATTTAAGAACTCAAAATTCACTTTTACTTCATTGTTTTATTTCAAGTTCGATCATTAATTTGACTTAAATCTAAGACAATGATACCTTTAGCGCATAGTCCCTTTGTGCAACAAACTTATATACAAATTTCTCTCTCAAAAATTTCAAGTTAAAGGCCGCAAATGATTTTCTAGTCCTAGTTGTAAAATAAAAAAACTCGTACTCTAGTATATATTCAGTGACTATTTTTTAAATATTCTTATATATATATGGGATAAAAAAACATTTATTAATTTTTTATTAACTTGAAAGCCTTTTTTTCTTAAAATTATATTATTTCCATTGACAAATATTATGTTTCAAAAATTTTGGGACTAATGAGAAAAAGGGAACTGAAATAGAACCAAAAAGAAAATTGTTTGGTAGAGACTTAAGAGAATTGACCGATTTATCCTATAATGAATAAATTAAAATGATAATGATTTCAAATTAGAAGCTAAATTACAAATTAATTAAAAATGAGTAGTTAACAACAAAGAACACATAGCTAAATAAAGAAAATAAAAATTATGAGTACAGTGTGACATCCAAATGCAAACAGCTCATCATCACCCATTCCTATTAGGGTTTGAAAGGAGATTAAAAGATAGAACCAAGCCCAAAACGCAGCAGTCACCTACTTTGAATCAATCAACACTAAAGAAATTTAAACAAAATATATATATTATAGCATTAGCTCTCTGCCGCAAAGCAACTGCGTACCTTCACATAGATAAAGTTAAAAATCAACCCTCCGAACTGATCACTTACAGGTCCAACAGGAACACCATGAATAAACCTGCATGAGTTGGGATATAACAGGCTGTCTAGACCATCAAAGGCAAATAAAACTGGTCCTATGATCAAGCATGTCAATCAAAGGCCAAGTGTCGTAGGACATCAATACGGCTAGAAGACAAAAATGACCGTGGAAGATAAGCATGCGTTGGAATTTAAAGATGTACACACGAAGAACACTTGCTAATACATACATAAACATAAATAGAGGCAGAAAGGATAGATCTAAACAAAGATGCAAACTTTCAAGTAAATACTTTATAAATCACAGTTCATAAGTAGAGATAATGGTCCAACATACATCTAGCTGTAAAAGAGCCTTGCTACAAACATTGCATGGTTGATAAGGTGCATATTTTATTTATCTAATTTTCTTTCCATTCATTGCTTAGTAAAGTTGAAAAAAAGATATTAAAGAAAATGAAAATTCCAAAAAATAAAATATGCACACTTAATTTTTATCTATATAATTTTCTCTCTTATAATTCCAATTTAGAAAGATTTATGAATTAAAAATAGTCATCTTTCATATTTTCTTCTTCCTTTTCTCTCTTATCACGCATGCTTGAAATTTATTACTTTTCCATCTTTCCACTCTACTCTTTCCATCCTTCCACTTCCCCATTCAATCAAACATACCCTAAATATGACTGAATGCAATTTTTTTATCAGTCAAGAGTGCAATTCTGCATCTCTCAACCAGCTGCAATGCATGGCAAAGGAAATATACTAGACCAACTTACTGAAAATAAATATAGAAGAATGGTATAGCAAAGGATACTGTAGAGAAGCTTCACTCTGGCTTTCTGCTTCTTTTATGCCTTTTCTTTTCTTTGGTAATGGGGACTGCCTTGGTTTCCTTTTACTATTTGGGCAGAGAACTATTGATTTGAATGATTGATACCAGTCGTGGAGATTGAACTGTTGGAATATGTGTGTTTCTGCACACATCTCATGCATGAATGTTAAGCTTTATTTACTAAATAACTTTAAGACGGTGCATTACCAAAGAGGGAAACTCCATGTAAATATTAATTGCAAATGTTTCCAAATACTGGCGAACAGAAGGTAAGTTTTTTCTCTGCAAAAGAGATATGACCAGAAAGTAGTGGAGATATGTTACACAATCCAAAGTCAAAATAATTAATTAAAGACGATTCAGTATTATCAGTTTCTTCTAACTAGCAATGGCAGCCAATGAATTAATCTACAAAGTGCACCATACAGCAAGTACATTTACCAGGGATATGCAACAAAATAAGAAAATTACTGTGTTAACACTACCTGATTTATGGAACCACCTAACAATAACCTCTGTCGACACCAAATAGAAGCATTCAGTGTTTTGGAATTATAAAGTAAACTAAACATTACATACAAGAACCCAGAGCAGGCATTCAGGAAAAGGAAAAATATTCGAGATAGGCTTTCATGAAATTTCTTTCAAAACTAAAAAATTACTTGTTATTCTCTCCTAAACAACTTATCAAACTTACCATATTATGAAACTTAAGCGAACTATAGTAAGTTAAGAAAGTACTATTAGATTTTCTAAAAGAAGCAACAGTTACTTACATAGAGAGCTATTTGCAAGCACTGTGTGACTTCTCCAACTATATCATCATCAACAAATTGTGACAAAACACATATTATTTGCCAAGCACGTATTTTTCGCCTATGGATCTGTTGAAATATAATAGGACAGATAAGCATTCCGACCAATCTGAAATATAGAATTAGAAACCTGAAGAGAATGAAGAGAAAAGTATCAGCTACCGCGCTATACTTCTTATACAACTCTTTTGCAAGCTTCTTATCATTTAGCTGCATAAAAAATGAATTCCATGAGAACTAGAATCCAAACATTTTCTGAGGAGAATTTTCTCCTATAAATAAATGCAGAAAAGTAGAATGTACTTTCTTTTTAAGCAAGTTTGGATCGAAAATCCTTTTGCAATGGACGGAGCAACATCAACGAAGGAGACAGAGATTGATGGCAAATGCACAGTCCACGGTGATGTAGCAGACGGATCACTGGATAGACAACCAGCAGCAAATGGATGGAAAAGAAAAAATTAAGTTAGGGATTTGGGGAAAATGATTTGGGGAAAAAGAGTTGGGGGCTTAGCTATAAAAATGGCGTTTCAATAAAAATTAAAAAGTATTCGCGGCGTTTATGGATAAAACGTCGCTATTGCTTTACCTTTAGAGGCGTTTATGATAAAAATGCCGCAATTGTTTTTAACCTTTTGTGGCATTGATGCAAAAACACTGCTATTGTTTTACCTTTTGTGGTGTTTATGGGGAAAACGCCGGTAACACTGTTCCTATTTGGTGTACCTTTGCGGCGCGTAGCATAAAATGCAGCTAAATATGTACTACTTGCGACGCTATTTCAACAAACGCCACCATATAACGACTTATTGTGGCGTTTTTCGGTTAGTGCCACTAATGGTATATATTTGTGGCATTCTTCAATACAGTGGCCGTTAAATGTTTGACCTTTGCGGCGTTTTCGATTCAAACACTACTAAAAACGTCGCTAAAAACTTAATTTGTTGTAGTATTTTGTGCTTATTTTATTTAATTATAATTATTTAAATATATTTTATTTGTAATTGTATTTAAATTGAATTTCTTAATTTATTATTTATTAAATTTAATTAAAAATATTTGTCACACTAATCAAAAGTAAACTGATAATAAAGAAAGTTAAGGTATAATAGAAAATAAATAAATATAACATATGATAATTTTTAACTGCTCATAAAATAAAAAAAATAATATTTACTAATATATATCAAGAACTAACTCATAAATTTATTTGAAATTCATTAGCAAGGCAATACATAATACTCTTTTGGATAAAATACGAAATATATCATGTAACAAATTTATTCGGATACCACATGATTATCTTCATTAATATTAAGACTCATGTTGCATGAATGAGTTTAAAATAATTTTTAAAAGAAAACATAGAAAATTTAAAAATAGAACAAAATTGACACAATAAAAAAGTATACACCTTTCACCGTCCAAAAAAAATATTGAAAAGAAAATTATTGAAAAGGGTACACAAAATAAACATAAAAAAGGGTGAAAATAATTTTAAAAAAAAAAAAAGATATTGAGAGAACATGTAAGAGAAGGGAAGGAATGACGAAAGGGAGGCTTGTCTTGATGCTATGTAAGAAGATACGAAATAAGAGAAGGAGAGATGGGCGCTCAAAAGGTAAGGCTTACAGCTCGATCGGTGGCCCCCCAACGTATCGCCCCGCATCACGAATCACGACATAAATTTTAGCTGCTTCAACAGTGACACAAATAACCCACCTTTTCGATCGATCCCCTCAATTTACTCTCATTTCTTTTTCTACTTGAAATGATTATTTTGGAGGTTAAAAGAAGGAAAACTTAGATTCTACTACTACTACGAACTAGACCACAGAGTATCGAGAAAGAGAGATCCTACTTTTACTATTCATATGGGATGACCTTATGTATGTATTTGTTTATGCATATGGGATAGCTTTTGATTCTTTCTCTGTCTCCTTATATACTTTCTTCTTCGTATTTTGTTGGGTTTTTACTCTTAAGTTTTTCTTTTTTTTGCCTTGTTGTTTCTTAGTGGATTGAAAAGATTTTCAAAGAAGTTAAGGGAGGTAAAACTCCCCTATAAGGGAGCAAGAAGCCCTTTATTTTAGTTTTGCTTTGGTTAAACCATAGGAGAAAAAGCTGAAATCTTTTATGTTTATGGTAATTTTGTGTGATTTTTTAATTCTGGTTTTGCTGGTATTGAAGGACCCAGAAGAAGAACTGAAAGAAATAGCAGCTTGGCTAACCACAAGAAACTAGAAACGATAGCAAGCAAGCTAATAAAATTAATAAGCTTTGTAGATGGCCGCCGCCTCATCGTCCACACCTTTTTTTGGAACCAGGGAAGAAAATCAAAACCAGATGATGCAAGTACAATCATCCACCGCTACACCCACTTCGTCAACTGCTCCAACCACTGCACCTCAGAAGAGAAAGAGAAATCACCCTGGAACATCATGCAAGTATCTCTTTACATACATCTGATTATGGTCTGTTTGCTGAGCAGAAAAAAAATATTATGGTTTGTTTGTTTGTTTTCTTTTCCCTAAGGCTTTTTAGCTCAAGTATCCAATGAGTAAAGTCAATAGAGAAAGAGGGTTTATGTTCTTGTTCTTGTTCACTCCTTTCTTTCTTTTTTTTATTAAAAAAATGAATATTACCTCTCAATGAACCCTAATCTAAAAATTTGTCAGTTTTCATCATGATTTAATCTTGACAGTTCTCAGATGGTTATTCTTTCACTCCCTCGATTAAGCCTTATATATATATTGTTTTTCATCCCCTATTTTTCTAATGATTTGTTGTTTGTCATTTCTCAATAGCAGATCCAGATGCGGAAGTGATAGCACTATCTCCCAAGACTCTAATGGCAACAAACAGGTTCATTTGTGAGGTATGCAACAAAGGGTTCCAAAGGGAGCAAAATTTACAGCTCCACAGAAGAGGACACAATCTGCCTTGGAAGCTAAGACAAAAGACAACAAAAGAAGTGAAGAGGAAAGTTTATCTTTGCCCAGAACCCACATGCGTCCACCATGACCCTTCTAAGGCACTTGGCGACCTCACTGGCATCAAAAAGCATTACTCAAGAAAACATGGTGAGAAGAAATGGAAGTGTGAGAAGTGTTCCAAGAGGTATGCCGTGCAATCGGATTGGAAAGCTCATTCAAAGACTTGCGGCACTAGAGAGTACAGATGTGATTGTGGCACTCTTTTCTCAAGGTAATTAATCATTAACGTTGTCAGGAAGGAAGCTCATGTGAGTTTTCTGTACGTATGTTTACCGCCTTGGTTTGATCTTCCCCTTTGCCCTTTGCTGCTAACTCCTTGGTTTTTGCCCACCGTAAAAAAAATACATACAAAGATATTAGGTTTTTGGCCTGTGGGTCTCTTCTCTTCTCTCCCTTACTGAGCAGCTCGTGGATCGATTTGAATGTGTGTGCTTTATTTTACCAGTCATTTTGAAAGTCAACATCGATTAAGCTAGCTAGCATTAGGGTACTGAAAATGTTTTTGTCATTTACATTAAAAGCTTTTCACGTTTATGGAAAAATATTCTTTTAATTGCATGAATGATTGACTACTGTTCAGGGTTTTCTTCCACTTATGACAGACATCAGTCCCAGGAATTAATAGGTTTCTATGAGATATCTGGATTTTTATCAACCAGGAAATGATTCCCCCACTTCATTTATTAAACACCCATTCCTCAATATGGAAATTCAACTTTGAATTCATTCATCATTTTCAGGTTAAACCAAGAATTTTTGTCCCTTCTTATTTTTCTTAGGAAACTTAAATTTTGTTCAGCTTTATTTTCCACCTTAAACAGCACCATTACTTCAATAAAATGGAAGTCTATATATTGTCGTATTATTTATTTTTCTTGTGATTTCTTGTTTCTAGGTACCCGCCATATCCCTCTCTCTCTCTCTCTCTCTCTCTCTCTCTCTCTCTCTCTCTCTCTCTCGGTTTTCAATTAAAATATTGGAAGTTAGTGCAAATGGTCACACATGATCTTCAATGTAAAGGTCCCCCATCCCCAAGCATTTGTTAGCTACAATGAGGCTAGTTTCGTTTCTCAAATGGCTAGACATTAATCCCCTTTTAACTTTGGGCCTTATTGATCAAAGCTGACGAAAAATTATCTTCTATCTTTACTACTACTGCAGACGTGATAGTTTTATTACTCACCGGGCCTTTTGCGATGCACTGGCTCAAGAGAGTGCTAGACACCCCACCAACTTAAGCACAATGGGCAGTCATCACCTCTTTGGAGGTAATCATCACATGAGTTTAGGGTTATCCCATGTTGGTTCTCAAATTCCGCCACTGCAAGACCAGAATCAAGTTCAACCGTCGAGTAATCTGTTGAGGTTGGGAAGTACATCTGGAGCGGTAAAGTTCGATCACCTTATTTCTCCATCAAACCCTTCTTCATTACAGAACATGCCATCGTCTATGTTCTTCATGGCAGAGGCAGCAAACCAAGGCTTTCATCAAGACCATCAATCTCACCATGGGCACGGATTATATCCCAACAAACCATTGCATGGGCTTATGCAACTTCCTGACCTTCAAGGAAGTACTAACAATTCCCCCACTTCATCCAATTTTTTCAATTTAGGCTTCTTTTCCAATACCAGTGCTACAAGCAGCATAAGTACCAGTGAAATAGGTGGCGGTCAAGGGCCCGCATTGTTCCCTTCTAACATGGGAGATCAGGTTGGTTCAGGAATGTCCTCTCTTTATACCACTTCCATGCAACATGAGAACATCTCTCCACATATGTCGGCCACTGCATTGCTTCAAAAAGCTGCTCAAATAGGTTCAACTACAAGCAACAACACTACTTCCACTTTGCTAAGGGGATTAGGAAGCTCATTATCAGGTGGGACTAAATCCGACAGACCTGTTTTCTCCCCTAACTTCGGCAGTAATTTCGAGGGTGGCAATGGAAGTGAAACCCTACGATCACATATGGAGGATGATAGCAATCTGCAAGGATTAATGAACTCACTTGCAGCAAATGGTAACTCTTCCATTTTCGACGGCGGCCCAAGCCATGGGCAAGATAACAACTTCGGAGGGTTCAATGGAAGTGGGTTGACACTAGAACCGCAAAGCAGTAATGCTAACTTTTGCAACGTTAACGAGGCAAAGTTGCATCAAAATCTCGCCGCAGGCATAGGCGGGACTGATAAATTGACCTTGGATTTTCTAGGCGTTGGAGGAATGGTTGGAAACATTAGTGGTGGTTTTTCGCAGAGAGAACAACATGGGATCAACATTAGCTCCTTGGAACCTGACATGAAATCATCAGTTCAACCAAATACTGAACACTTTGGTCATGCAAAACTTGCCAAAGCGCCTAGGCAAGCGTAGCTCTGTAGGGTTTAATATGTAGGGAATTAAAAAAGGAAACAACTCTTTTCTTGCTTTTTTATTTCTTTTTATTTTATGGCATGAACTAGGGTTTCATTCATAAACTGTTTTAATGCTTACTCTAGCTAAGATTAATAAAGTCATTTTCTTTTGCATGATCTTGTCGTTGATTTCCGCCATTAACAGAGATTTCAAGATTCTCCCTCTCTTTCCCTACCATTACATGGAAATTTCCTCGTCTTTTCAGTTTTGCCCAAAAGCTTCAGATTTACTTTTACTGTTTGTAATTTTTAATAGTTAGGAAGTTCAAATTTTAACTTTTACTAAAAAAATTAAGGATAAAATTGGAGAAGAACTTACACATGAATATATAAAGGGAGTTGAACTTGAACGTCCAAAATTCTAAAGCCTCTGCTTACCAACACAACAAAGATCTCATAATATTACCACGTTTGAACTTTGTAGCAATAGGTTTATTTATATTTTTCCGTCTGAATCATGCTTAGATATTGGCGATTTTATTATCTATTTATTGTTTTAGCCAGATAGTAATATATATGAACCTATGCTTATATTAATCTAGTTAGTTGAAGCAATCAATAATCTTTTTCTAGAGCTATGATCATCTTCAGATAAAAGATCGATGTTACATATACAGAAAGTAGATTAATTGAACAGAAAAAAATTGTATTACAAATAGTATATTTGGATATCAAATTTTATAATTGAATTAAGCTCACCAAATTCAATATTTGATCAACTTCAATATTTGGTTTCACTAATTATTTTATTTCTGTTTAATCACATTTCTTTTTAATGATAAAAGTGTTATTACCAAATCACAATAATTTATTGGAGAGTTGATGACTTGAAGAATATTGACATGTTGACTACATTCCAACACATTCGACAAGTGAATGATTATTTTATCATTTATTTTATTCCTTTAATTTCTATAGAATTTCGATCTAAAGATCATTCGTTTGGCTACCTAATACCTAACCACAGGACTAATATTCGGGACTAATTAATAAAACACCAAAAACAAATTTTTAATTAATCGATGGGTGATTTTTGTTTTGGAGTGAACTGTTTTATCATCTTTGAGTTTCCACTGTTTCCTGTGGTCATCTTCCATTTCTATTTAATTTTTATGCTGAGAGAAAAAAAAAACACTTTCTCAATTATTTTCTTTTGAATTACTTTTTTTTTCTGAAGGCTAACTTGTAATGTATGTAAGCAAAAATTGGTGATCATCTTATATGTACACAATCACCTAAATATATGCATATAACTGTTTTATAATGACATTTCCTTTGTTTTCAAAAAAAAAAAGCATTTTATTTTGTATTTTGTGTGTATACATATATCATTTCTCTTAAAAAATATATATTCCTATTAATTCGATTGACTGATTATTATAGTAATATTTGATAACATGCAGGCTTTTAACTTTGGTATTCCTTTCTCCATGTGTAGAACTTTAAAGGTATTGTTGACTTTGCATTGATTTTTTAAGTATAATCATTCGACCCACTTCAAACGGAACCTACTATTCGTGTTCATAGGAGAATGTTATCCTAACGTGAATACACTTCTAAGACAATAAGGAGTCTATTTAGGCTTAATTACCTCATATTGATAGAATCCCATAATATGTGTCCATGATTATTCATTACACGTTTAACGGGATTAAATACTTATCTAGCCAATATCATACCAATAGACAATGAGACTTTTTCCTATAAATACCCCGAAAAATGATAGAAAAGGGATCGACCATTTTTATACCCTAGAGTTAGTCTAAGCATTTACCTTTTCAATCAGTCTGTCCTCTTGTCCTTATTCTGGCTCTCGATCTCTACAGATGAACTGGCCTCCACTAGATCACCTTGATCTCCTCCTTGTTCCATCTTGTCTTCCTCATTTGTTATACTTTGTATCAAAAATTGGTGCAGTGAGAGTGTGAAACTCCTGGTTACCCTAATTACCCCGAAAGTTAGGAAAGCTAGGATTAAATTGAAAGGACTAGTAAATTGCGGGGCTCCAATAAGAGGCTAGAAAATTTTAGCGGCTAAATTATAAATAGCTGGAATTTGATTCCACTTCAGTTGGATTGGAACTTGCTGGTTCCAAAGTGAGAGACAAAATCATTATCTTTTCAATCAGTCTGTCCTTTTGTCCTTATTCTGGCTCTCGATCTCTACAGATGAACCGGCCTCCACTAGATCACCTTGATCTCCTCCTTGTTCCACATTGTCTTCCTCCTTTGTTATACTCTGTATCAACAATTGGTACAGTGAGAGTGTGTAACTCCCGGTTATCCTAATTACCCCGAAAGTTGGGAAATCTAGGATTAAATTGAAAGGACTAGTAAATTGTGGGACTCCAATGGGAGATTAGAAAATTTTAGCGGCTGAATTATAAATAGTTGGAATTTGATTCCACTTCAGTTAGATTGGAACTGGTTGGTTCCAAAGTGAGAGACAAAATGATTAGGAATGGATGGTGGGAAAGGCAAGTAAGGACTGTGCCTAAGGAGTATATATAAGGGCGTGAATGGAGATAAAATTTTCTCAATTTTGTTTATAAATCTTCTCCTCCCCGTAGCATCATCTTCTTTAGTCGTTCTGAAGAAGAAGGGGAGGCAGATGAAGAAAGTTTTGCATGTCGCAGTCAGGGTGTGAATCTAAGTCTGGTGGTAGAGAAATTGAGGAACTAGTATGCTTCATTTTCTCTATCCAGGTTTATGTATTAAAGAAATGAGTAGAGTAAGACTCTCAAAGCGTCTATATAATTTAAGGATTTTGGTTTCTAAAGATTGACCACCATTAGATTAACCGATGAATGGTTGACACGTTTAGCTGCTAGAACGAAAGAAGCTCTAGCATTGGACAAGCTAAGTTGTCGAGGCCAAGAAAGCAAGGTGAGTTTTTGTACTCCATTGTTAAAACGATTAGCAACTGTCTTTACTTTGTGATAAGTGCGGTGATGATAAATGAACTCTGTTGGCTGTGTATGAGAAGTCTGCATGAAATTTGCTTGATGTATGGGTATTCACCAAAGTAGTGCAATATACGTAGCATGTTTAAAGTTGTAACGTATTCTATGTTGGTATGTAAGTGAAATGCATATATCACATTATTAAAATGTAGGGAAATAATTGACGGGATAGATGAAGTTAGGATGGGAAAAAGTGTAACTCTATTACATACCACCATATGGTATTGTTATGTGTAAACCGTGATGTACGAAGCTTCAGACCTTGTGGAGGGAACATTGCGATGTTCGAGCATTAAGGTTAGGACAACAAATGGATGAATTGATTGAGGAAAATAAGAAATTTGAATTTCGTTAAGATTCTTCTATTTGTGAATGCTAGGAGCAAACTGTGATGTGTGAAGCTCCGGGCCTTGCTGGAGGAGGGCCACTTTGGTGTTCGAGCATCAAGGTGGATACAAGATGAGATGATACTGACTGCTATTAGGTTCCATAGAGCAATATTGTAACGACAGTTAGCAGGCTCTATGGGGCGACACCGTGATGGCAATAAGGTCATTCGGAGTGACACCTCTAAGAGGTTCAAGGTGTAAGACCATGGCTCGGCTATGGAAACCAATATAGTTAATAACTCTTGAAAAGAGTTATAATTCATGCTTTTAGACTGGGTCAATTATTTGTACTTAAGTTAACTTATTTGCATTTTAGGATATTACTTTAGCATTTTTAGAATGTTGTATAAGAAGCTTGGATGTTACTTTTAATTGTCTGCAGGAAAGATTTGTTTTGTAGTAATCGACAAGTGCAAGATATGGAAAGGGAGTAGAGGAGTGAAGGTTTGTCGTTGCACAAGGTTGAATAGTTTGTCAACATGGATGCCGTGACAATTCTAGGAAGAAGACCGAGTCAATACTCAACGCATATCAGTTTCAGCCCAACTGTACTTATACCAGAAAAATCTGCCTATAAAAGAGGGAAGAAAATCATGGGCTATTTGATTTACCCTAGGGAAAAAGATTATAAAAAGCCTAAAGAGGACACCTTAAAGAAGGGAAAACAACAAAAAGGGGAGATCTTTAGGCAAAAATAGAGGGTCGTGGCTGAGTAGAGTCGAGAAGAGGAAGACATAGGTAGACCCTCTCAGCCACCACAGGACACTGTATCGCTAGAGTGTAGGTTGGATAAGCGAAAGCTATCCTCCCAAAGTTTTTCCATTATTTCTTGATTGCTCTTCATTAATTGAATTGTTGAAACAATGTTGAATGATATTTTTTATTTGAATTTTGACTGCCAAACCATAAGCTAAATCTCATTAGGTTGAGCTTACTAGATGAAACCTTTATTTTCTTTAATGACTGAAGCAGGAATCTATTTTAAATATACTATTTCATTCAATGGTTCTTTACAAAATTGCATGTTTTCAAACTCTTGACATAGATGGGTGTACATCATGTTCATTAAATTAATCTAATTCTGACAGGGTTAGGTTAATGAGATTGAAATTTAATTATATGAGCAAGTGTTCAACCGAATACTTGTAGCAGCATCTAGATATAGAGTAGCGTTCATACGGAAAGAAAACAAATCAATGCAGGGTACCGTGTTAAAGGCCTATAGACATATATCCCTTAAGGCAAGGTAACTTGAGGTTTTGTTCTAGAAAGAAGTAGACCATTTTAGAACTTTTTTGAGTAGTAGAATCGAGTACAGTTTTGCCAAGGCATTACTATCAGTAAGGGCAGGTTCTTAGTAATCTCGACCTTCCAACTCAACATCGTAGACCCTCTAACCTCTATTATTTGTCGTAGTATCTTTGCCATAGCATTCTCAGTTGTTTATTTATTTGTTTGGATATTATTAACATAATTATTCTCGTAATTACCATTACATTTTTACTCTTGTCTTGTCATAGCATTTTCCATCATTTATCAGTTATTACACATTATTATTCTTTCAAATTACTACTGTAGTCTCAACATTATTTTTGCCATAACATTAATCGTACTTCAGTATAATAACTTGACCATTTTATACTTAACCGATCATTATGGAGACGATCTCACTTATCACTTTATTACTTGATTCGACGTGTATACTTGCACAATTCACATACCATTTCACATGCAACAAGTTTTTGACGCCATTGCCGAGCATCAACAATTTGGTGAAATTTGGTTTTGTTATTTTACTTAGTTCCATTAGTTTTATTTAACTTAGTTGTATTTAATTTTTACAGGTTTGTCATCAATGTATAAGAAGAGGCATTCCTACTAATGAAGAATATTCTTTTGATCCAAATATCGATAGAACGTTATGAAGAAGGAGAAAAGAACTGTGAAACATGGCTAGAGAAGGGAATGATCCTAGTCTGAATGATCACGTTCTCAATGATAATACAAATGGTCAGGATGTTAATCCTCCTATTCCTCATGTGATAGATGGTTGTGACAGACCAATTCGAGAGCATGTTGTTCCAATTTTAGAGGATTTGAATCCAGGATAGTCAGATTGCACATACAAGCTCAGCAATTTGAGTTGAAACCGGTAATGTTTCAAATGTTGCAAATAGTAAGACAATTTGGTGGATTACCCACTAAAGATCCAAGACTACATTTAAGACTTTTTCTAGAGGTTTGTGACTCATTTAGACAACAGGGTGTTCCTGAAGACACTTTACGATTTAAACTATTTCCATATTCTTTGAGAGATCGTGCAAGAGCGTGGCTAAATGTTTTGCCGTTAGAAACAATGGCATCATGGAATGATTTTTGCCAGATCTTTTTTCTACGGTATAATCCCTCAAATATGAATGCTAAGCATAGAAATGACATCACATCTTTTTGGCAATTAGAGGATGAAACACTATATGAAGCTTGGGAACAAATTAAGGAATTACTTAATAATTGTTTGATGCATGGGTTTCATCACTGGACACAAATGGAGATGTTTTATAATGGGTTGAATACACATATGAGAATGATAGTTGATGCTTCTACCAATGGTACCTTGTTGGGTAAATCTTACAATGAAGCGTATGATATTTTAGAACGGATTGCCAACAATGATTATTAATATCGTACCATACGAGTTGAGACTGGAAAGAAAGTTGCTAGCACCATGGAACCTGATGTAATCACTTTATTCACTATCTAGGTATCATCTTTAAATAATATGATCAAAACAATGAAGAGACCAACTGCAGTTCAGGAAATGAAAGCAGTCGTGTGTTGCATCGAGTGCTACAACTGTAGTTATTTTGGTAACACAGCCGTTAACACATCGTTTCATATTTTGGTAAATCAACATTTCGATGCATATTTATTTTTCTACAAAATAGAGTAAAGCAAAACCTCTCGAAAAGTATTGACATTAGAAACGTTCAAAGCAGGAGTTATTCTAGTGAACAGAAATTGTAGCCACATTTTTGCTTCAGGAAACATTATTGCTTGATTAAAGGAGGTTGGGATATCGGTACCTAGGTGACATTTCCATTCACCCATTCCCTATGTTAAAAATTTTATAATGTTACCCATATCTATGTCTTGGAAATATTCCAAATCAGTTTCTTCTATAAAATCTTTTTCATAGAATAGAGCATTGTAAAATTCACAAATAACTTGAGGGTTGATTTGTACATCTTTCCCTCACACACGTATTAATTCCCATGTATGACCTTTGATTTTTCTAGGCTCTTGGTCCCGTAATGATGCATAAAATTCCTGAACTATCAGAACCACAACAAAGTCTTTTGGGATCGTACAAAAACGTTCCCATTTATGATATCTAACTAAATGCCATATTTCCTGACAGAGAACAATCAATGGTTCAAAGCCCCTCTCTTGAATAAACATTGTTTCTTGAAGTTTTACAAACTATTTTTCAACGTTTAGGTTTAAAAAATTAAAGGGGTTTGGAACCGTAGAAGGTTCTAGTTCATTAGTTCTTCTAACCTTTCATGGAGGCATTTTGAATATTTCTTCAAGTTCAATGACTAACGAATTAACAAGCAAAGTTTCCAATGAAATAGTAAAAATAAAAGTTAGGAAACCTTAACCATAGAAGAAAATGCAATGGATTGCTTATACTATTCATTTGTGGTTACTCCTTCTAGTGCTTTGTTTTCCCCCGATTGTGGTAATCCTATATTTAACTAATAGCAAAGGGGTTTTATATTTAAGAGAGTTTTTAAGGTGTTTACAGTTTTAAGAAAGGTTAAAATGTTGGGTTAGGTTGTTTTTAGGGAAAACTTGATACTTTGGGGGTTAAAAATTGGGTATAATATTGGGTTAGCCCATTGGGTTATGAAAACGGATCGGGTCAACCTTGTAGAAAATTACAGCGATGTCACGACACGAGGGTCTCGTGTCACAACATCCATGTAAGTTTACTATTGTCGTGACATCAGGGGTTCAATGTTGCTACACACTCTGGAATTTTAAATTTCTGGGTATACTGGCTTTGGTTTCGCGACACGCAAAGTCTATATCGCAACAACAAGATTATTTTCTCAATTTTATCAATTCTGCCCTTGGTGTTGCGACACAGAGTTACCGTGTGGCAATATTGGCTCTATTTTCACCTAAAATTCTAATTTCTAGAGTATTATGGTTTCTAAAAAATATAAGGATGATTCTCTGGTTCTTTTAGTATTAGCCCATCGCTCGTCGCTCCACTCCACCTTTGCTCACTTATCTATTTCCTTGGACCTATTTTTTTTACCTGCATGGATTAGAGGAAGTCCATTGCCCGTTATGCCACTCCTCCTACCTTCCCTACTCTGTTGGTGACCATATTTAAAGATTTTGGTTTCACCATTATTCTTCATTATTAATTCCTTGTTTTCTAGGTCAATGGTAGACCTTGAAGTGGCTAAGAAAGGTCTTCTTAACAGGATTGGTATCTCTCGATCTTCTTTAAAGTCTAGGACTACAAATTTAGTTGGAATGATAAAGTTGCTCACTTTGACTAACACATCTTCTAGTACTCATTTCGGATACACTGAGGATCCATCAGCCAACTGTAGTGTTATCTGGGTGTTTTTAAGGTTCCCTAACCTGATTTTTTTCATAAATAGATAAAGGCATTAAATTAATGCTAGCTCCTAGATCACATAGAGCTCTATTAAAATGAATGCTCCCTATCTTTATGGGAATAGTAAAACTTCCAGGAACTTTTAACTTTTGGGGAACCTATTTCGAAATAGTAGTACTACAGGAAGCACTTATATTAACTTGTTCACATACCTTAATTTTCCTACGCCTAGACATAATTTTATTTAAAAAAATTAGTGTACTTAGGAAATTTTTAAATCAATTCAATCAAAGACAGGTTGAGATTTAATGTTTTTAACAAGTTTAGAAAACTTACCAACTCGTCATCATCTCGATTTTTCTTTTCCTCTAACCTTGGAGGGAACGGTATTTTTACAACAGTAGAATCTTTAATTGTCTCTTTTTCTGGTTCAACTGCTGTTGTAACTACTTCCTCTAACTCTGGTTCATCATCAGCTTTTAGGGGTTCTTCTTGAAGATCATCAGTATTCTCCATATTTACCTCTTGAGTTGGGTTCTCTAGGGTACTCAGTAATTTACTTGATCAGAGTGCTATTGTTTTTACATGCTCCTTCCCTTTTCTACGAGGATTATTTTCAGTATTACTAGGAATACATGTGCCAATTTATCTTTTTATATCACCCATAATGCTCATCAATTGGTTCATCTGATATTCAACTTTAGTCAGTGCTCTCTTTGAATTGGTGCACTCAGACTTCACCTGCTTCACATTTTTTCTCATTGACTGCATCTCCCCCTCGATTTTATCAAGACATTAACCATATACAGTATGGTCATTTGGGTTGGCCCTTTCCTGAGGTTTCTATAAATAAGGAGGTTGATAGTTTGGTTAGAACTATTACCTCCTTTTTTGTTTCCTCCCCATCTCAAGTTAAGGTGATCTCTCCATCCGGGATTGTATGTATTCGAATGGGGATTTCTACCCCTATTTCTGATGTAGTTCACATCCTTTGTAGGATTATTGATGTAGTGGAAGATCATTTTGAGTCCTTCATACAAAAATAATGTATTCTTCTTAGCCTCTATTCGGTTGATTCTATCCACTAATTGTTGATATCTATCATACTCCTGGACAACCTTCATTGTAGATGGTCTTTGGCCGTATGTATATCATTCAATTCGCCACTGGTAGGAATTCAGTGCATACTTTCTATTAATTCGTACGCATCTTCATACTTTTTGTTCATTAGGGCACCTCCTGCTGCTCCATCTAATCCTGATCTTGAATGCACATCTAACCCATTATAGAAAATTTGCAATTGTAACCACTCAGGCAAACCGTGGTGTGGGCATTTCTGAATCAACATTTTAAAATGCTCCCATGCTTCATGAAAACTTTCCCCCTCTAAATGTTTGATCATTAAAATTTCCCTTCTTAGTTAGACTGTTTTGCTAATGAGGAGGAATTTTTGTAGGAATTTCCTTACGAGTTCATCCCATGTTGTGATTGATCTTGGTGCCTGTGAATCTAGCTAAGAAAATGCATTATCAATTAATGGAAAGAAGAACAACCAAAAACGAATAGCGTCATCAATGATCCCATTACATTTGAAAGTATCAAAAACTAGAGGAACTATTTTAGATGTTAGCTCATATCCTCTGTCATTGTTCCGTGAAATTGTAAATTATTCTGGATCATAGCTGCCTTAATATCAAAATTATTGGCCGTGATGGTTGGCTTTGTTGTACTCCTTTGAACCATGTCTGAATTCGGTAGCGCATACTCTCTCAGAGTCCTCTTGTTACAATCCATATTTATATTTATGGGTAGTTATGGTGGATCTTCTAAATTATTATTGTTAGCCTTTTCGAACAATGGATTCTCACGTGCAGGTAGATTGCCTCCAACAAGTAACTGATTTTGCATTTGTTGTTGCTACTATTGTTGTTGCTGTCGACGATTTCTTCAGATTATTGTATCTAGATCTATGACTGGCTCTATAGGTGTTTCCCTACTTCGAGTTATACACTAAACCTAGAAATACAGGTTTAGTAGAAAATAAGAAAAATAAATTCGTTGCTATAACTTAAAGATTTCCTAATTATTCTATTAACATGCAAAAATTAAAATTAATATAGTGACGTTACCTCCTCAGCAATGACGTCAATAACTTGACTGCCTCCAGACATACTAACGTCTAGAGTAGAAATCCTACACAAAATATAGTTACAATAAAATAGGTAAGTACTTTGAGGATCGTACCCAAGGGAGGCGAGCACTAAATTAATTCTAATTTAAACATACATAGATCTAATTAGTACTTTAATTAGATTATAGTACGAAGAATAAAAAAGAATGATTATGGTAAACTATACTAAAAATAATATGTAAAGAAAGAAAGAAAATAAATAAAATTTGGAAATCAAAAAGTAAAATGTATCAAATCTGGGTATGAGTTATTAGCTTGCTTGAATAATCATTTTCAATTGTCATCTCAGGTTTTCTTGTTCAATCAACTAGTCAATACCCCAACAGGATCTTTTGATTATTTTACTAGAATATTGAGTCAGTAAGAACTAATTATCTCTCGACCCTACAATCCAGACCGATTCAGAGTTAAGGTGTTCAAGAATAGGCCATACCAAATCTGGGTTAATTCTCACCTTAATGACTTCCTAGGGTTGTCAAGACAAGGGTTTTATGTTCTTCTTTTCCTGAACAATTGATCCACTAAAAAACCCCTACAAAATAGTTAATTAATCATACCTCTATTCGCTAATTCCCCATAGGAGGATTAGTTTCTCATAGATCTAGTAAATAATATAAACTTGATATAAGGAATAAACATGAATAATTATGATAAAAAGAATTACGATGTAATGAAATATGAACATGTTGTGATGGCTGTTGTGATGATAAATATGAGGATATGTTACTCATGCTATGTGATAGTGTGTATAATGTGCTAATTATATGATTATGTAGTGAATACGTGCAAATAATCGGTAAGTAATATTTGATGACATTATAGATATCTTGGCCTTGTGACTTGATGAAATCGTTGGAAACAGTTGGCATGCTATAGGATTGTGTGTACTGACTTATTTATATTGTGATATATGGGGTGCTAAGGCCCAGGGACAGTTTTGGAGAGATAAGGGAATGTGAGCCAAGCTCTATTCACTAGGATATGTATGTGTGGTATGTTGGAGAGCATTAGCGATATGCATCACTTATAGGATATGTTTGACTTTACAAGTCTATGTGTGGTTTGTTAGAGATCCGTGTATCCGATTAGTGGTGATAGAGTCCACTTTACGTTTCACAAACTCAGAAGCCAAATTATCATGCACTGACTAAATGTCATTGTATGTAATTATATGTGCTTATATGTGATTGATATGTGTCAGAATATTGGTATATGTATGCCTAAACGTTCGTATAGATAATGTTTAAAAGAATGCATGGAATATGACTAAATATGTGAATTATGGGATATAGTTAATGGTGTTTTGGGGAATATTTTGTATATTGTTTGGTTGATGCATGATGATTTTTGTGCGTAGTGATTGTTCTATGCATTCACTGAGCTTGTTAAGCTAACCCACTCCATTTATCCTTTCCAGAGTAGTTGCATTCCTGGTGTGAGCGGTGTGGCCATCAAGGGATTGATCCAAGCCATTCTTTACTCACTAGAATAGGTGTTTTGCTTATTCTAGCTCAAGGGATCGAAAAGCCAATGTGGTAGACATTTTTAGTAGTTTTGGTAAGACATATTTGGGATTATTTGCATATTGTGTAAGTTTTGAAGCTTGAGAACTTGGACATGGTGTTTGGTTTATTGTTTAGACATTTTGGTGCTTATGTGACTAGGTGAATGAAGCAGGATGTTTAGGGACTAAGTTTGAATGATTCAAATGCCCTTATATGTTGAAATTTTGTAACCTGAAGCAAAGGTATTGATATTAAGGCTTTTAAAATGATACACCTGTATTTACAAAATTGTAGGGAGTCAGAATATTGTTATCGATACCTTGGCCCGAGGATTGATACTCGGGGTGTAATTATTGATACCTTACGAAATGTACCAATATTTTTTTATGTTTGAAATTTGGTGAGAAACAGAATGCTAGTTTAGTATCGATTTTCCAGGTGGTATCGATACTACTTAAAGGAAGTATCGATACTACAAAGGCGGTATAGATGCCTACGTAACATTTTTGGGAAATTTTACTAAGTGGCCCCAATGCTCGAGATATGTACATTTTATGTTTTTTTTTCGTATCTAAGTATGATTAAATGCTAAACTAAGGTTGCATAACTTGATATTCTCATAAATGTTAGAGTAATCAAAGTAAAACGAAACTAAGTGTATTTTAATTTTGGTAATTACAATAAAATTGATGTAAGACGATAGTGTGGCATCTCGATATTTGGCATGGTGTCTAGACCGAGTATGGGTTTTTACATTTGGTGGTATCAGAGCCTAGGTTCAATAACTCTCAGACCTAGGTGATTGTTTTTTGTTTGGAGTTTTGAAACTCATGAGTTTAAATTTCCTAGCTTTCATGAAGTGACTGATATGAATTTGTTTGAAATGCATGTGATAACTCTTGATTGTAATGTATGTAGTATAGGAATGGGTACACATTGCCTTTAATTTCAAATCTTTCTTGTAGGAATGAGATTTGGATCATCTCCCCGCCACTCACATTGTTTATTTGTTTGTGTGTGTATGCCAAATAATTAGATATGCCCCCTAGACATATGAATGTGAGAGTTACTGCTCAAGAGGATGGTACATTCTCTACACCTCATGTGCTGTCGCGTAGGGTGAATATACTTGATGAGTGCATACACCCTCTGATGGAAGCGATAATTGGAGCGTTTCAGTGGATTGCTGGTGCTAACCCTGCTCTTGCACCTGCCAATCCTACACTTGTGAATCATGGGCTACATTTGAACATCTTTGAGTGTTAGGTGGTAAAGAGTTTTCTGAAGTTAAAGGGACTGATCCGACCATAGTTGAGTACTGGTTAGAAGAAGTGGAAAGGATCCTCGAGTAGATGTCCTATTCTGATGAGGAGAAGTTGGGGTGTATTGTGTCCCTACTTGGTGGGGAGGTGCATCATTGGTGGAATACTATTCAGAGAGGTACAATCATTATTCGTTTAACATGAGATTATTTCCTAGAGGTTTTTAGGATGAATTTATGGGCGAGTAGTATATGGAAGCTCGTATGCAGGAATTTTTAAATCTTGTGCAAGGTAGCTTTTCTGTGGCTGACTATGAAGCAAAGTTTGTGAACCTTAGTCATAATGGTTCTGAGATGGTTTTGATTAAGAAGGATCATTGTAAGAGGTCCCATTTTGGGCTCAATTATGAGATTCGAGATTACCTAGTGGCCTAGAGTACAGAGTTGTTTGATGAGCTTGTGTAAAAAGCCAAGGCAGTTGAGGAGACTTTGGCTGAGCCAGCTCACTCTGTGATGACTAAGACTGGTAAGACAGTTTTTGATGGTGCTTTGGGACGTGTACCCAAGAGAGGACGTGATAATTATAGTTCTAGTAGAGGCGCAAGATGTGGGTCTCGATCGAGTCAGTCTAGGCAACAGAGTAAAGTGGTGAATAGCATTGGTGGTTCTAGATGGCCGTTTTGTGCTCATTGTGATCGTAGGCATCCTGGAGAGTGTTGTAAGTTGACTGGTGTCTATTATAAGTGTGGTTTGAAGGAACATTTTTTGAGGGATTACCCAAATAGAGTAGAGGTTTCGCAGACTTAGAGTTCGACACCTATTTTTATACCTACTAGAGCTTAAGGTCTTGGTAGAGGTAATGAGAGACTGGTTGGGCAGCGGGTTATTGCTCACACTGTTGCCTCACAGGTTGAGTGTGGTGGTCTGACCTAGGTTTATACTGTTAGGGAACCTAAGGATCAAGATCCGACTGATGTTATTGTAGGTACTTTCACTTTGCGATCTATCCTATTGTTTGCCTTAGTTGATTCTAGTTTTACACATTCGTACATCTTGAGTGAATTAGTTGGTCAACCAGGGATTTCTGTAGAGATAACTGATTTGGGATGACTGTAATTAGTTTCTTTGAAGATAGTGTTATTGTGAATAGAATTTAATTTAGATGTCCTATTATGATACAAGGGCACGTTTTCTCTGTTGATTTCATGGAACTACCATTTTATGGGTTGATGTTATTTTGGGCATGGACTGGTTGACTGAGCATAAGGCTAAGGTGAATTTGAGACTATGTGAATTACCTTGAGAGATAGTGATGGTTTGGAAATTGTTGTTGTGGGTGAAAGATCGGGTTTTATGTCTAATATTGTTTTGGCTATGAAGGATGAGAAGTTGATGGGTAAAATTTGTGAAGCTTATTTGGCTTATGTGATGAATTTAGTTAGTGAGGAGTTGAGAGTTCAGGATATTTGAACCATTAGAGATTTTTCTAAAGAGTTTACTGGTTTGTCGCCGGAAAGAGAAGTGGAGTTTGGAATTGAGCTTTATCCTAGTATTGTACCAGTGTCTATTGTACCCTATTGCATGGCACCAAAAGAGTTCAAAGAGTTAAAGATTTAGTTGAAAGAGTTGTTGGATAGAGGGTTCATTTGACCTAGTGTATTTCCATGGGGTGCACCGATTTTTTTGTGAAGAAAATGGATGGTATGATGTGGATGTGAATTGACTATAGACAATTGAATAACTTAACTATTAAAAATAAATATCATTTTCCTCGAATTGATGACTTGTTTGATCAGTTTTGAGGTGCAATGGTATTTTCAAAGATTAATTTAAGATCTGGTTATTACCAATTGAAGGTGAATGAGTCAAATGTTTTGAAAACTGCTTTTAGAACTCGGTAAGGGCATTATGAGTTTTTGGTGATGCCTTTTAGATTAACTAATGCCCCTGATGCGTTAATGAATTTGATGAACCGAGCATTTCATTCGTACTTGGATCAGTTTTTGGTCATATTTATAGATGATAATTTGGTGTGTTCTCGTTTTGAGGAGGATCACGACGGGCATCTAAGGGTTGTCTTGCATATTTCCAAGGGTAAACAACTATATACAAAGTTAAGTAAGTGTGAATTTTGGCTTAGGGAAGCGGCGTTCTTAGGTCATGTGGTTTCGGAGGAAGGGATTAGTATGGACCCATAGAAGTGTGAGACGAGTGGAAGCCGCCTAGGAGTGTTACTGAAGTTTGGAGTTTCTTAGGTTCAACTGGTTATTATCATAGATTCATTGAAGGGTTTTCTTTCATTGCTGCACCCTTAACGAAACTACTTCAAAAAAGTGTGGTATTCGAATGGACTGATGAAATGTAGAAGAGTTTTGATCAGCTTAAGGCAGTGTTGACAATGGCACCTATGTTGATTCAATATGAACCTGGAAAAGATTTTGTGGTTTATAGTGACACTTCGTATACAGGGCTCAGTTGTGTGTTGATGCAATAGGGTAAATTATGGCTTGTGCTTCAAGGCAGTTGAAGACGCACGAACATAACTATCCTACTCATGAGTTGGAGTTAGCTATTGTGGTGTTTGCACTTAAGATTTGACACCATTATCTTCATAGAGTGAAGTGTGTGATTTACATCGATCATAAGAGTCTTAAGTATCTCCTCTCCCAAAAGGAGTTGAATTTCAAGTAAAGGCATTAGATTGAGCTTTTAAAGGACTATGACTGTGTGATTAAGTATCACCCTGGCAAGGCGAATGTTGTTGCTAATGATTTGAGTAGGAAATCAATGACGGAGTTGAAAGCTATGTTTGCATGCTTGAGTGTAGCTAGTGATGGTGGTTTGTGTGCTGAACTTCGAGTAAGGTTGACTTTTTTGCAATAGATTAAGGAAAAACAACCTTAGATTGGGATTTAGTAAAGTGGATTCGGAAGGTTTAGCAAAGAATTAAGGGGGATTTCCATGTAGACGGCGATGCTATCTTAAATTTTTGAGGTAGATTATGTAGGCTGCAAGATGTGGATTTAAGGCAAGCGATCCTTACCAAGGTGCATAGTAGCTTGAGTTGAAGTGTGATATTACGATTTCGTGGCTCGATGTTTGGTTTGTTAGAAGGTGAAAGCTAAACATCAATTTCTTTCGGGGTTGCTGTAAGTTATTACGATTCCTGAATGAAAGTGGGAAAGGCTTACTATAGATTTTGTTTTAGGTTTGTCATTGATCCATTAAAGAAAGATTCGGGTTGGGTTATAGTAGATTGATTTTTGAAGGGTACGCATTTCCTAGTACTGTATACCAACTACTCATTGCAGAACTTGGCGGAGTTGTATATTGTTGAGATTGTTCATCTTAAATAGGTTCTAGGTGGTTATTCCTAATAGGGATCCGAGGTTTACTTCATGGTTTTGGAAGAATTTGTAGGAGGATTTGGGATCGAAGCTTACTTTCAGTATGGCTTATCATCCCCAAACTGATGGTCAATCAGAAAATTCAAGTATTAGAAGATATGTTGCGAAGCCGTGTGATTGAGATCAGTGGTAATTGGGAGCGATATCTGCCCTTAGCAGAGTTTGCTTACAATAACAATTTCCAAGCAAGTATTTGCATGGCACCATTTGAGGCGTTGTATGGTAGGAGGTGTAGGACTCTCTTGTGTTAGACGGAGTTGGATGAAAAGTGTGTTTTCAAACTAGATCTATTTCGTAAGATTGAAGAGAAAATAAAGTTGATATTTGAAAGGTTGAAAGTGGCAACAGATAGGCAGAAATCTTATGTGGATTTGAAACATCGAGATATAAAGTTTCAAGTTGGCGATAAGGTGTTCTTGAAAGTTTCCCCGTGGAAAATGGTTTTAAGATTTGGTATGAAGGGTAAATTGAGTCCAAGGTATGTTGGACCATATGAGGTCGTCGGAAGGGTTGGGCCGGTAGCATATCAACTCAAGTTACCACCGGAACTTGAGCAAATCCATGATGTTTTCCATGTGTCTAGGCTTTGGAGGTATCGTTCAGATCCGTCACATATTGTGTCAGTATATGAGATTGAGGTTCAACCTAATATCACTTTTGGTGAGGAACTAGTAGAGATTTTAGACCATGAAGTGAAAGTGTTGCGAAACAAGAGAGTCTCGTTGGTTAAAGTTTTGTGGCGCAACCACAAATTGGAATAGGCTACTCAGGAAACTGAGAAAGCGATGAGACGTCAAAATCTATATTTTTTTAGCTCAAGTAAATTTTGAGGATGAAATTCTTTTTAGTGGGGGAGAGTTGTCACACCCTAAAATAGGCCTAAGAGTTTTATGGGTATTTTACGAATTTTGGCCTATATGAGCTTAGAATTTAGTAACGTTGGTACTCGATAATGTTTTCGACAATGGTTTTCGTAAAGTTAAGTTAATTTTTGGAAACGAGTTTTAAATGTCTTTAATTTTAGAAAAGGGTATGATTTGTAAAAGGGTCAAAACTGTGACTCTTTATAAAGCAATTAATCCAGTTTTTCAAAATCAACCTAATAAACCCTCATTCTCAGTTATTTTCACGAATGCTTCTTCCTATCTCCTTAGTGTTGTCATTCCTTGCTATTCTTCACTCTCCCAATTTATTTTTGACTCCCAAACTATAATACTTTGAATTTTTATCATTTCCAAGCATTAAACCTCTCTAAATCTTCAAGAAATTACCCAAAAATCTCACAAAATTCATAATCTTCTCTAGTTGTGGGTTTCCCAATTCGGTATTGAAAACAAGTTATTCCTCTCATTAAAGGTAACCATTTGCATTCTCATTAATTTTTAATGTTACTAAGTTTTTAAAACTAAATTTTTAGATGTTAAGTCACATGTTTTGATTAAAAGCCAAAAATTAGGTCTTTAATGGTGAATTTCGAGTTTGTGGATGAAAACTTGGTTTTAAAGTGTTTTAAAGTTAGTTTTAATCTAATTAGAAGCTTTCTAAAGGAACTTTGAAATTTCATCAAGGATTTCTCGGGTTTTAATGAATTTTCGTTGTAATGGCCAAAACTTGTTACCTTAAAATGCGTAATTTTGTGAAGTTTAAAGGTTGGGAATTAGTTTTAGATGAATATGTAGATGAATGCAATTTGTTTCATGTAAAAAGATTAAGTATAGACTGAGTTATTCGAATTGTAGGTTTGTTGTGCTAAAGGTTTTGGTTAGAAAAGAATGTAGCTTAGGCTTGTGTTTGTGGTTCTTTGAGGTGAGTTATTGACTGATTGTTGACTAGATATATATATGGTTTGTCTTGTTGAAGTGTCTGTAACACCGCAAAAATTGTGAGTTTTCTTTTTAGGTTATGTCAATGGAAATGTGGGTGTTTTGGTGCTAATGTGCTTTTGTTGCTCACTGAAGGTTTGAGGTTCAAGTCGCATCTTTTGAAGTTTTGCGTATTCTTTAATTGAACTTTTAGACTTGCATGTATCACTTAAGTTAGATTTTGTGCATTGAGGTTCCAAGAATGAGTCTGTTTGTTCAATGGTTAAGCATATGTTTGTGTCAGTGGTCTTGTGTTCGGATCTTTGCGTGTGCACCAAGGATTAATGTTTTTGCACTTCTCCATAAATACCAATCTTAGAATTTGAAATGAATGTTCTTATACGTTAACTACACTCCCTCACTATTTATTTTTATTTTTATTTTTATTTTTCCGTTTCTTCTTTCTTTTGGCATCGTTCTTGAATTTTCACTTCGTATAATGTTCGGTTGGGTTAATCGTTGAATCGTATTGTACTGTTGGTTGTTTCTGTGCCTAAAGGTAAGATTTAATCGTAGCAATTTTGGTTTTTATGTATGAATTTCGAATTTCTCAAAATTCTGAGGTGATGGCATTGATCAATTTTGTTTTGCTTTGTTTGCTCGTGGTTACGGAAGCTTAGGGGAAGGTTAAAAGATGCCTAACGTTTTTATCATCGTCTAGAATGTAAGCGTGCACCACTGAACTTTCGTTAAGTAAGTTTTGTTCATTCGGGTTTGTACATTGAAGGTTTTGGCATTGATTGTTGTTGCGATTTAGCGTATCTCTTGAATTTTTGTTAATTAAGTAGTTGGATTTTTTTTAAGCTTTGGGAGTCCCGGGTTGTTTCAGGGTCATCGTTATTTTTAGGTAGGGTATCAAAACCCTTTTTTTCTATATTTTTGTCGTTGAAAAAGGGATAGTTTACGGCACATGGGTTGCCACATGGCCATGTGGAATGCCGTGTGGTGGACAGTGTACCTGACTAAATTTGGATTTGAGACACGCAGACGAGCTACACAAGCGTGTGGTAAGCCGTACATGAGATATTAAGGTACAATGGTCACACGGGCTAACACATGGGCATGTGTCTAAACCGTGTGACTCATTATTTTTGTATCAGGAATACACGGGCAAGGGACACTGGCGTGTGCCGGATCTTGTGAGGTACACGGGCATGTGCCTAGACTGTGTGACTCTCTAATTTGGTGCATAAGGGCACGCAGGGAACCACATGGTCGTGTAGGGTCAAACGGGCACCCGCATAAACATGTGAGCCTAAATTGCCAAATTTTTGCTAACGCTATAATCACTGTACGAGGAGAGTGTAAGTTGTCTATAAGATATGTATGAACTAAAGTCAACTGTATGATCTGCTTTATTATGATTATAAACTAGTTCTACATATCTGTATAAGACAATTCACAAGAATTCCAACCCTCTATTATATTGGAACTATATGATTGTATCTACATAAGTATATATATAGGTCATCTGTACTCTGCATTTGCATGGGGTAGGAATTATGAATTTAAGGAAGTGTTTTGTACTAATCTGGTGGTCAAATAACCTATACTTATATCTTAATTGGTAGTGAAACTGTAAACACTGCAACGTGTCGTATTGACAGTATGAGGTGTGTAGGGCTGGACGAGTATTATATACCTACTAGTGTGTTGGGTTGGTCGGAGATGGTGTGTAGTGGATGGGGGTAGGATAACTATTTCTGTATCTGTAATTACATCTGAATATATTTCTGTATCTGATTTGTTGTGTATTTGAACTACTCTGTATCTGAAACTATTGTGAATTATTAATCTAATTGCATAAGACTGAGTGTGTTGTCTGAATTCTCAATAATATCTGAGTTATTTTATGTACGTTGAGTATTTATATTTTACATTAGGTTGCAACGTACTAATTAGATTAAATGCATTTCAGGAACATCCCAGATCCAAGCAATCTGTGGACGTGGGACTCGGTCACCTAATGATTCCATTTTAAATATATATGTGTGTGTGTTTAAAAGTGTTATTTTTTTTACTTTAAGTTTTAAGATTGAATTATGTAGGTGGTTTTATGACTTATCTATGTAATGATTAAATCGGCTTTAAGTGCATCTGTTTTCTGGTAAGTTCACTTGACATCCTAGACTTGGTTTTTCCGTTTAGCTCGAGTATAGGGTGTTATAGTGTCGGAGTAGATAGGACCTTTATCGAGTAGAGATAAAAGCAACGGGAAGCTTTTCTCAGCTTTCCATTTTTTGGCAAAATAAAATATTTTGGTGACCATTTTAGAATCACTACTCGTCGATGATTCGTTGTGTATTTGGGAAATTAAAGGTAGCCTAAACCCCTTCTCTAAATTCTAAGTGTAAGTGTTCTTTTACCTATGATAAATATCTGATAAATATGTTTGTAAATTGTGATAAAAAGAATGATGAAATGATGAAATATGAAAATGTTATGATGACTATTGTCACGGTAAATATGAGGGTATGTTATACTTGCCATGTGACAGTGTGTATAATGTGCTAACGATATGATTATGCAGTGAATACGTGCAGATAATTGGTAAGTAATATTTGATGACATTATGGATATTTTGGCCTTGTGACTTGATGAAACCGTTGGATATAGTTGTCATGCAATAAGATTGTGAGTACTCACTTATTTGTGTTGTGATATATAGGGCGTTGAAGCCCAAGAAAAGTTTTAGAGAGATAAAGGAATGTGAGCCAAGCTCCATTCACTTGGGTATGTATGTCTAGTGTGTTGGAGAGCCTTAGCTATATGCTTTGCTTATGGGATATGTTTGACTCTACAAGTCAATGTGTGCTATGTTGGAGATTCGTGTATCAGACGAATGGTGATAGGGTCCACTTTATGTTTCATTTACTCAAAAGTCAAATTATCATACACCATGACTAAATGTGATATTATGTAATTATATGTGCTTATATGTGATTGATATGTGTCAGAATATTGCTATATGTATGCCTAAACGTTCGTATAAATAATGTGTAAATTATGAGACTTAGTTAATGATGTTTTGGGAATCTGTTGTATGTTATTTTATTTATGCGTGACGACTTGTTTGCATAGTGGTTGTTCTATGCATTCACTGAGATTGTTAAACTCACATACTCTATTTTATCCTTTACAGAGTAGTTGCGTTCTCAGTGTGAGCGATGTGGCCGTTAAGGGATTGATCCAAACCATTCTTTACTCACTACATTAGGTGTTTTGCTTATTCTAGCTCTAGGGAATGAAAATGCAATGTGGTAGACATTTTTATTGGTTTTGTTAAGATGTATTTGGGTTTTTTTGCATATTGTGTAAGTTTGGAAGCTTGAGAACTTGGAGATAGTGTTTGGTTTATTGTTTAGACATTTTGGTGCTTATGTGACTAGGTGAATAAAGCATGATGTTTAGGGACTAAGTTTGAATGTTTTAAATGTTCTTATTTATTGAATTTATGTAACCTAAAGTAGAGGTATCGATATAAAGGCCGTTAAAATGATACCTCTGTATTTACGAAAGTGCAGGGAGTCAAAATACCAATTTGGCATCTATAATATCCCCAAATCGGGTTTAGTAGTTTCGGGCATATTTTTTGGGTTCTGAGTGTGAAATTAGGAATTTATAGGGTTTTTTGTAATTTTTAATTTAATTTAGGAAGTTAATTTCATCTGAAATCGATTAAAACAAAATATTTTTGAAAAATTAATTTTAAAGATTTTAAATAATTATTAGTGAAAATAATTTTGGTTGAAAAAGAATTGTAAAATAATTTTTATTAGGTGTAATTTGACTAAAATTTAAATATTAATTAAATAAGATTTAATTGTAAAACAAGGGAAAATTTAGAGTATTTATATGGAAATAAACCTTAAAATTTGAATTTTTGGAGGGAGGGGATTAAATGGTAAAGTAAGGGAAATGTGGTAGTGACCATTAGGCAAATGTCCCAATTTTTTAATTTTTGGCAGGTGGTTTCAGTTTTAAAACTAATGTATCTAGCCCATTTTTCACACATTTTACATTAGATTAGAGAACTTTAAAATTTGTTTTCTTTGCATGATTTTAAAGATTTATCACCAAAGAATAGATCCAACCAATTTCCTTCTCAAAATACTTTATCAATTCATCCGAAATTATTCTCAAAAGTAATCAAAAATATTCTGAAATTTCTCAAGTTTCTTGAATCAAGATTTTCAATAAACGAATTTAAAGTGAATCAAAGGTAATCTTCAATCCTAAACTTGTTTTTATGATGATTAGAAATATTTTTACCTAATTGGAGAGTCAATTAAAGGATTTTTATCAATGTCATCTTCTTCTAAGAACACATGGTTCTTTAATGGTGGAATTTGACTTTTGAGAGGAAATCTACAAGTCAATAGATGTTCCAACTCAAAATGGATCTATTAGAAGGTTTTTGATCTTATTTATCAAGATTAAACATGATTTGTGAGGTAATTTAAAGAAACCCAAATTTCATCATCTTCATGAACTGATTTTTTAAAATTTTGTGAAATTGATTTAAAGATGAAATTGATGCTTAGTATAAGTGTATTTGGTCTAGTATTCATGATTGAAAGTGTTTAGGAGGGCTAGGGAGATTGATTTTATGAGGAATCGAGTTTTTGACTTGATGTTACAAATCTGATAAGGTAACTCTGTGAAAGGATTTCAATTAGTATAGTTAATTAAAATTCATGTTCGTTATATCATTGGAAAGATGGTAATGGTTACTTTATCTCTGTTGAAGCTCTGAACCTTGAAAAGGACTAAGCTAACCAGAATTGAAGCTTGAATTTGCTTGGTTGATCACTTGTTTGTGGTAGAATAAATTGTGTGGTAAGTGTTTCTAAGGGTAATTTGGTAAATTAACCCTCATTTATGTTTAATTAGTAGCTTAATTGATGATGTCAATTGATTAATTATGGTTGAATGGCTGATTTTTGCAAGATTGATATTATATGTACAAAAGTTTAATTTTTATTGAATAATGGTAAGTAAGCATTTAGGTGGTTTTGTGTAATTTAATTAGGCTAAATAATTGATGATTAAAGCATGTTTACTGGATTTTTTGATCATGATATATTGGTGTTACAATTGGTAATTGAACATTGGAAAATGGCAAATGAAATGCTTGATTTAATTAGATGTTAATTGGCTATGTTACATGTTACACATAAGCATTTTGTCACATTAAATTGAGCATAATAATGACTGATTTATATGCTATGTTTGACTGAATATATTGACAACATGCATGGTGGATCCATTGGATATAGTTGGCATGCCATAGGATTTGGGAGTACTCACTTTTATTTGTGACATTATGAGCATATGGCTCTAGGTAGACTGATTTGTTTGGAGTAGATAAGGCTGTGTTGAGCATGAGTCTCCACACATTGGGTTATTTAAGGCACTATAAACGAGCGTGTGCTTCAGCCTACTTAACTCGGTGGACTGTATTTGATATTTGTGGGAGTTCAGAGATCCGTTTATCCGATGTATAGTCACCCGATTAAGCCATGAGAAGTGTATGCTAATATATTTATGTCTGATTATTGTTATATCATTCGATGTTTGTAAGCCACGAATAATGGATTCTTGATATTAATAAAGCATATGGAAATTAATTTGACATGTTTCATTATTATGTCTGATAATTAGTGGTTGATTGGATGTGATTTAAGCATGATTTGGATGTTGATTTACTACTCATTTTTATTAACATTCACTGAGCTTTTTAAAGCTCACACCCTCACAATTCGTGCAAATAATCATCGAGCTTGAGGAGCTGAGGAGCCGAGCAAGATATTTTCAAGAGATTTAGGCTTGATAGAGACTTTATTACACGTTTTAGAGACTATAATCAGGCATTGTGGAACTCTCGGGAATTAGTTTAATTTTGGTTGTAGTTGGACATTGGACATTGCACATTTTATTTTGGATGGTTTAATGAGGCATGTTTGAGTTTAATTATTGAATGATTTACGGTGTATTGTTGCTTGATAACACGATGATTGGTAATACGGTGCATGAGGCACAAAATTTATACTAACGATTGTTTAAATGAAGCTTCCATGGAGTGGTTTACTAGCAACTAAGGTACACCACTTGTTTGATTTATCCGGTGTTTGTTATGCATGAAATTTATTGTCTAATTCTATATAATTGAGGCTTAATTGATGTCGATAAATTCAATTAAAGGTGTGTGTATATGTATGTTAATTAATCGTAGTTAAATCAGGTTTAATTGGCTATTAAAATATGCAAAATCGAGTTTTAAAAGGAGTTTTTCCAAAAATAGGTGTAGTGGCTTTCACACGGGCGTGTGAAGGGTTACACGCGGGTGTGGGTAAGTGACATGGGTGTGTGGAGACTGGAGCTATCACACGTTCGCGTGTGGGATTTCCACTCGGGCGTGTGCGATCGATCTAAAAGTTTTTCACAATGTTAACATGGTCGTTTAATGACACACGATCTGGGGGACATGGCCGTGTGGGTTTTGGGGTTTGAATTTTTGTCTTTTTAATTTGGTATTCTAATTTGTTTAAGTTACAATTTAGTTTTGAAAATTGATTAGTCTAATTAGAGCCTTAGATGATAAAGAAACTTGGTAAAATTATAGGAATAGTCTCGTTTCGATAGAAACACACTTAATTTATAATTCAAAATAGGTTCTGATAGTTTTTATTTGTTACAATTTAGTCCCTAATAATAAAACTTGAATTAGACATAGTAAACGAACTCAAATTAAGCTAAAATTTTTAGGCTTGCATAATTTTGACTAAATAAAGGCAGTAAACACTTATATCTAAAATCAGGTTAGTTTTACCATATGTGGTAAAATGACGAAAATGCTCTTAGGTTCAATTACATAGGAAAAGTTTAAAATTTGCTCATAATTTGCTTTTGCATTTATATATAACTAATAATTAGATAAGATTGAGGTGTTATAAGGTGTGGGTGTGTCTTGGGTGGTCATTAGCCAAAGGGTCAGTGAAGTGGCTAATGTATTGCTTCGAATTCGAGTCGGTTCGTCCCGGTTGGATTTGGGGTGTCACATTTTATGGTATCAGAGCTCTAGGTTTAAAAACTTAGGTTAGCCTAGGTTGCTTGAATATTAATAATCTTGGATTATGATGTTTGCTTGCTTGTGTTGATTAAAAATTTCGTATTTTTGCCTATACATGATCTTTGTGATATAAATTGTTCTTGGGGTAGGATTGGGAACACAATGCCCTATAGGAACTGTACTTAGTTAAATCTTAGATCTCTTGCCGCTACTCAGTCTTGGTACGTTTTCTTTACTATTTCTCTTCAGTATACGGTAGTTGTTATGCCTCCGCGTCAAGATCGGGGTAGTATGGGTGACGATGAGCCGCCGCGGGATGATGCTTAGATGGGCCATGTCGTGCAATTCTTGTCTGAGATGGTAGGAGCACTACAACGTATCGCCAACACTACTCTAGCTCGTCAAGGTTTTCCACTAGAGCGTTTACGATTCAGTTGGTTTGAGTGAGTCATTGTTTGTTACTTGACTGTGTATATCTTGTGATTGATGTGTGTGAAGCCTCAGATTCATTAGAGCCTACAACGAGTTGAAGGAAGAGCTAGTTCAAGGTCTCGGTTTTCGACAAAATATGATAATTGGTGAGTGTTTTAGGATCACTGCTCGTAGATGATTCGTTGTGTATTTGGGAATTTAGAGGTAGCCTAAACCCCTTCTCTAAATTTCGAGTGTAAGTGTTCTTTTACTTATGCTAAATATTTGATAAATATGTTTGTGGCTTTTGATAAAGAGAATTACAATGTGATGAAATATGAACATGTTCTGATGACTGTTTTGATGGTAAATATGAGGGTATGTTATTCATGCCATGTGACAACGTGTATAATGTGCTATTTATATCATTATGTGGTGAATACGTGTGGATAATCGATAAGTAATATTTGATGACATTCTGGATATTTTGGCCTTGTGACTTGATAAAACCATTGGAAACAGTTGGCATGCTATAGGATTGTGTGTACTCACTTATTTGTGTTGTGATATATGGGGCGCTGAGGCCTATGGACAGTTTTGGAGAGATAAGGGAATGTGAGTCAAGCTCTCTTCACTAGGATATGTATGTGTGGTGTGTTGGAGAGAGTTAGCTATATGCGTCACTTATGGGATATGTTTGATTCTACAAGTCTATGTGTGGTGTGTTGGAGATCCGTGTATCCGATGATTGGTCTATTTTATGTTTCATAAACTTAAGAGCCAAATTATCATACACTATGACTAAATGTGTTTGTATGTAATTATATGTGCTTATATGTGATTGATATGTGTCGGAATATATATATGTATGTCTTAACGTTTGTATAAATAGAGTGTAAAAGTATGCATGGAATATGACGAAATATGTGAATTATGGCACTTATATAATAGCGTTTTGGGTAATATGTTGTATGTTGCTTGGTTGATGCATGACAATTTGTTTGCGTAGTGGTTGATCTTGGCATTCACTGAGCTTGTTAAGCTCACACACTCCATTTTATCCTTTGTAGAGTAGTTGCGCTCCCAATGTGAGTGGTGTGGCCATCGAGGGATTGATCCAAGCTATTTTTTATTCATTATAGTAGGTGTTTTGCTTATTTTAGCTCTAAGAAATAAAAAGGCAATGTGGTAGACATTCATATTGGTTTTGTTAAGGTGTATTGGGGATTATTTGTATATTATTCATGTTTGGAACCTTAAATCTCAAGTACGATCATCGATTCAACATCTAGCGGCAATTGGGGACTCAAGTATTGATGATGATTGCATTTTGGACTTGGCATGTACCTAAAATGTCTTATGGTTGCATTGTTCATTTGGCTTTTGAAGATTATATATATGAATGTATATGAATGTGATAGAAATAGCCATGTCGTTATCTTATTAGGTAGCTTGGTTTATATGCCTAATGATTTAATGATTAAGGAAATGTTATGCTATGTGATGTGGTTTTGATTTGATATTTTGGACTACGGAATAAAATCAAGTGTTGGTATTTGCTTGTAGCACCTTATAGTTCGGGTTCAACGATCGGACCTGGTATGGGGTGTTATAGTATTTAGGTGTTTTGAGCATGAAATAGGTATTTTAAAGATAGGATTTAATCATTTTTTAGCTCCAGTATCAATATTTTGATATTTGGTATTGATACTTGACCATATGAACCGTTTTAAAACAAACAGAACGCCAGAATGGTATCAATATTTATATAAGTATCGATATCTATCATAAAAATATCAATACTTATTTCTTTGGTATCGATACCTAGTTCTAAAGTTTTAAAAATTTTCAAATTGCTCCATAATCTTACTTGAACCTATTAAACTATGTTAGATTTAGTCTCTACTTTACCAATAATTTCTATTATGCATGAATTTGGATTAATTTGATTATTTTAATTGAATTCAATGTTATAATTTTTGTGTGAATATTACAGTGTTTGTTGTAGCATTCTATAACTCGAGTTCGACAACTGGGCCGGGTGAGGAGTTTTACAATTTTGTTACTATTTGGTGTATAGATGGTAAAGTTAAGGGTAGAATTAAGTAAGTGAAGTATTTGTTTTGGCTAAGTAGAGTGTTTTGTGGGATTCACCATTTGGCTAGCACTAAGGTGTGGAGGACTATTCTATTAAGTATCTGCCCACCTCAGATGTTTTGAGTGAACTCGTTATGTTTGCAATTGTTATAAACTTGTTTTATTTAGAGCTTAATGACTTAGTTAATCATGTTGGGATTTAATTGAGACTTAGTTAGAACCAAACTAGAATACTGTAGATGATTTGACCTAAAACTTGTTAAGTGCGTTTAATCACGAGAATCAAGGGTGTTAGTAGAATTATCTGATTTTTCCACTAAACCTTATCTCTGTGCTTGTGTATATAAGGTTAAAGCTGGCCATCATTAAGGACCTTTGACCTAGTCCCTAAATTTTTCTGTAAGTTTATGAAAAACCTTAGTATAGAGAGCTTCTTCGAAGAGAGTTCGCAGAGCCTAGATAGCACCCACATTAGTACCAGTTTATTGGTAATTTCTAGTGAACCTTTAGGTTATTATTGATGTAATTCATGTGTGTATTGAATGATATGCATATATATTAGATTTGTTTGTAAGGAAGGAAACTTCCTGATTCTAGGTCATGTGTTATTGATTCTTGCATGCATGTTAAGTTTTGATAGTTTGATGATCTGATAGGAATAAGTATCTTTATTTTAGCTCAAGAAACTAATGAGGGTCCCAACAACAAAGGTAAACGACTTGTTGTGTAGATCACTATACTAGAGTTTTCTTGTGAATTCCTTTTTTACTTTCATGTGTTGTAAATTCCATTATTATAAATTATGAAAGGTGCGTAATCTCTCTTAGTAACGTATGAAAGGTATATGTATGGGTAATGAAAAATTGTGTCACCAGTCTAAGTTTAGTCTATATGTGTTATGAATTAAAAACCATCATTCATGCCCAAGTTAGTACCACTGGTTTGTGATATATGAGATGTGATAGGTGGTGATGGAAGGGGAGATATTTTTGTGATGCCTCTGATAGAGCATTTATATTGCCAACTGGACTAGCAAATCACGAGAAAAATGCTATTTTAAATGAAAATGATATGAGGAGTTAAGAGGGAGTATGTATGTGAAGAAGACTATAAGATATGCTCATGATTCTGAATTCTAGGTACGAGGCTGGCATGAGGATGAGTTGACTATGTCGTGTTAAGTTGTTGTACAGTAGTCGTCCATGTGTTATTTATATTGATGTATTAAGTTTGTCTGTGTTCTATATACGTCGTTGGGTGTTTTGTGTTCATCCTGTGTAAATCCTTCTAAAATGCTTGATATTGAATTGAGCATTAAAAGTAAGACTTATATATACTCATTTATGTTTTGGAACTCACTAAGTTCGTATGAACTTACTCTCTTATTTCTTCCTTTTCAGGCTTGTTGACTAAAGGAAGGATTTTTGTGAAGGAACTACATGAGAGCACTGTTAATATTGTCAGCCGTCTAATTAGTTTTGTATCATGCATGATCTTCTGGGGGTGGCATGTAAATTTGTATTTTGTGATCAACTTGTATAATGATCTACTATTTTGTCAAAATATTTGTTTGTAAGAATCTTTATACTTAAATGCTTGAATTTAAGTTGTTATATTTGGTTTTATGATTACCGCTTTGAATTTATACGCTAAACGGTTTGATTATTGTTTTAACTACCAAGGACATACACTGAAACCTTTTTAAAGTAATAGGCTATCCCACATTGTAGATTTATAAACCTGTAAAGTATTACAGAGCTTTCGCTGAATAAATTATTTTAAAAAATCTTTGTTTAAATTCTTTTGATATTATGTTGTGATATACCATTCCCGGATCCAATTATCAAGTTAGGTAAGGTGTGTTACAAATTTTTCAAGGTTGTTATTTAATTGTTAAATTTTATTTGTACAAGTTATTTGCATGTACATAGAGAAAACCAAGTATTGTTTATGACTTCCTTGAAAGGTTAAGAGAAATTTTTGAGTTATAAATTGGTTTCAACATATTTATGATTTGGAATTATGTTTAAAATGATTTGAATTTTTTTAGATGTTTTGGAATGATAAGTATGATTTGATGGTGTTTAAGAATGTTTCAGAGTGTTTTTGAAGTTTTTATGACATCCTGACTTTATATTGCAACGTCATGACTTCGGAGACCAACGCCCCAACTTTGCAATATTCAAGTCAAGACATCACCAAATAGCAAGTCACTTCGCAACTTTGTATGTCTCAATGTCACGACTTGCACCCTATTTTAACCTTGCATTGGTTTAAGCCGTTTTGATCTTTCGGGGCCATTTTGGGTTCCAACTACCTCTGATCAGTCGTAAAAATTTTCTTAATGGTTTTTAATATGATTTTAAAGCTTTTAGAATTATTTTTAATATATTTTTATGATTTTATTTAAATTCTTTAAAATTTTAAATTATGATACAATTAATACCTCATTCAATCTAAACGACCTCATTTTAAACCGAAGAACATCAAACATTTGTTTTATGTTGTGGACTTGTCTAAACATCTATGAAGTGTTTCAAAATGGTTCTAAAAAGGTATTCAAGCTTCCTAAATGTTGATATTTGTTTTAAAGAATTTTTATTAAGACCTCAAATGATGTTTTATAAAAAGGAAAATTCTGTACTAATTAAGAAAATGCTTTGGTAGTATCTCCTATCCATTCGGGTCATCAAGATGAGTATTGAGTGTTACATCTTCTTTTAATTGACCAATGTACCCCATCATAAAAAATTTTAACCATATAGGGTGAAATACTATATTGACAAATGAAATGAAACTTCATGTATCAAAATTGACATTTTAAAAGTAAAGGTACTACCTTAGAACTCACCTTAAAACTAGGGGTGTGCATGTTTTTCAGTTTCAACTTGTTGGGGATCGACCCAATTAAGCAACAAACAAGTAAAAATAGCGGAAGAAATTGAGAAATTGAACATACAAATTTAATGTGGAAAAACCCCTCCAAAGAGGATAATTTTACTATGATGGCAAAAGAATGAAGAGTACAAAAGATGGAGTTAAAACTAAATCTCAAAACCCAAAAATAAAGAACCCTCAAAACATAAACACAAAATTCTCCAAAAGTGTTATGAGTTCTAATCTCTAATGGGTGTATTTTTTAAGGTTGTAAAAGAGCCTATTTATAGGCTAAATTTGTAGGTCAAATAAATTACGCTAATAAATGTTAAATATATTATACTAATAAATACTAAATCTTCTAGAAAGAAAATATATTTTGTTTAACTTGATTTGCAAGCAATCTCATATTTGACTGAAATATTAGGCATACTCAACAAATATCCACCTTGACTCGTATTTCCACAATGCCATCTTTGCCAAAGCCCGCCACGGGCCTATCTTGAACTATGCAGGGAATTAACTAAATCGAATAAGTGCTTAGAACTTTGTAGCCTTCTAGCTTTCGACTTGTGCACTACCAAATTAAAACTAACACGGGTCTAATTTTCACAAACACAATGCCCTAACTTATCAAAACCTACATCCAAAAGAGAACATCTCTTCAACAAAACAGTGATACCTTTTTCCCTCATATGACCAAGTTGTCTCCGCTCAAAACAAATTGACTTCCACTCATTGTAGAACCTTCAAGAATATAAATGCTGCTGGTCCTTTTACCTTTTAACAAAACGATAGTCTCACGAAACACCTTAATGCCGCTTGACTCGGTGTTGATTCTGCAACCTTTCAAGTCTAAAATAATCAAAGAGATGAGAGTCTTTCATAAATTAGGTACATACCAAACATCTGAGAGTGTCCTAATCATCCAATTGTGCATTCTAATTTTAACAGTACAAATACCGAATCCACTTTCAACCGAACTGCATGTGGAGAATCATTCTCTATTGGGACACATGTAGAAAGAACATCCCGAATCTAGGATCCACTCGAACGTAAGTTCAGAGCTTTTTCTCGTTGACACTAACAAGAAAATCACCACCGCTTTCACCAGTCAAATTAGCACCAGCTACATCTTCCTCGTTACTCTCAGCAATCTTTTTATTTCGTAATTTATAACAATTTGCTTGACGTGACCTAACTTCTCACAATAGCAGCACCTTTTGTCTCGCTTTTTTTATGCTACCAAAATGGAAGCTTGTCTATCTACCTTGCTATCCAAACCAAACTCATTGTCGATTTTGTCTTTACTCAACAAATGATCGTTCACATCCTCAAACGAGAGTTTGTCTCTCCCATAAATTAGGGTCTCCTTGAAAGACTTGTATGAAAGGGGTAAAGAACACAATAATTGCATAGCCTGATCTTCATCGTCAATCTGAACCTCAACATTATTTAAATTATTTAAAAGGGTAATGAATTGACTGATGTGATCTTTAAGAAGCTCACCTTCATTCATGCAAAACATAAATAGGCGTTATTTCAAAACTAAACTGTTAGCTAGAGACTTAGTCGCATAAAGAGTTTCTAACCTTTTCCATAAGGCAAATGAGGTCTTCTCCATCAACATCTTCTGCAATACCCTGTTAGTGAGGCACAATTAGATTGTAGACATGGCATTTTCATCAAGCTCTTCCCATTTTGACTGATCTAGACTCTCAGGCTCTTTCCCGGTAACAACCTTTTTTAGGCCATTCTGAACTAGAATTGCTATCATCCGAACTTGCCACAAATTGAAATTTTTGACACCATCGAATTTCTCAATATCAAACCTTATTGTTTCCATCTCTGAATGGGTTGATCTGTGAAAATTGAACTAGCTTTGATACCACTTGTTGGGGATTAACTATTTTAATCGACAAACAAGTAAAAATACTGAAAGAAATTGAGAAATTGAACACACAAATTTAACGTGAAAAAACCCCTCTTAAGAGGATAAAAAACCATGGGCAAAGATGATTTTACTATAAAGGGAAAAGAACGAAGAGTACAAAAGATGGAGATACAACTAAACTCCGAAACCCAAAAACAAAGATCCCTCAAAACATAAATACAAAATTCTCCAAAAGTGTTATGAGTTCTAATCTCTAATGGGTATATTTTCTAAGGTTGTAAAAGAGCCTATTTATAGGCTACATTCATAGGTCAAATAAATTATGCTAATAAATGCTAAATATATTATACTAATAAATTCTAACTATTCTAGAAAGAAAATATATTTTGTTTAACTTGACTTGCAAGCAATCTCTTATTTGAATGAAATATGAGGCATACTCAACACAACCGAGTTAACTAATCAGACCGAATTACTACAGTTAATTAGTTGGTCATTGAATTTAATTCGACATAGAACAGTTAAAGATATTTTAAAATTTTGGTTATTGATTAATTCTGTCGAAACCATTTTTTTTATTTTTTGAAAAAAACAAAAATTTGTTGTCGATGAAAATTTGGAGTCGCCACCAATCTTTTATTAAGGTGTGATTGGATCACCTAAAACGACTTTGGTCTACGAGTTTTTAGAAAAGCAGGTTCGGGAGTTAGTTACGTTTGAGGAAGGATTAGCACCCTCGTAACGCCCAAAAATTGGTATCAAATTGATTAATTAATGTCTTAATGTCGAGAGTTAAAAAATACGATCCTTAATTAAATTAAGTTATTTAATGAAATTCTCTCATTTTGAAAAGAAAATGTCACATCCAATGCGTTAGGGCACCACATTTTATTTCTTCAAGATAAGTTTGTCCAAAAGACTCGTGTAATAAAATTTAAAAGAATATTGAATTGTTTAGGATTTATGAAGAAATCCCAGCCCAATGCATTAGGACACAATTTCTCAAAATCCTAATTTTTGAACAGTTCCTTTATTTTTTTTAAATCATTGTCTCGAGAAATCAATATTTCACATCCAATGCATTAGGACACAACATATTGAATTCCCGACAAGTTTTTTGTTTGATAAAAAAAAACATTCTCGATAATTAGTTTCAACGAAGAAAATTGGAACCCAATACGTTAGGGCTCAATCTTTTCGAAGATTCTAAATACGAGCATTGCCTTTGTTTTTGAAATTTTCCATTTTTTGTGAGTTTGAGTAAAAAACGATATAATGTTTCATTAAATGTAAACTATAATAAAAAATACAACAATGACGTAGAAATAATATAAATAAATAAATAAACAAAATTAATGTACATAAAAAAATAACCAACGACATGCAAAGTATCAAATAAATGAACAAAATATAAATAAAATCATAAATCAATAAACAAATGAAGGAAATAAACAAAAAAATATAAAGAAAAAAAAGGTACAAAATATATACATTGAAATTATGAAGAATAAAAGACGTAAACATAACTTACACTTAAAATTTTGGGTTATAAAACTTATATATAAAATACATAATGCATTTATGAAAACAAAGAGAGAAAAATATAAATATACATATACATAAATTATAAAATATGTGTTAAAAATATAAGTAGGTAGTTAAACATTTTCAAAAATAAATAAAAAAATAGATATATACGTGTATATATATAAATATAAAGGAATATTCATTTAAAAAAATAAATATGTATACATGTACATATAAAATATATATATAGATTAAAAATAATTAAATAATATCTACATTATCAAAATTAATAAAAATAAATAAATATGTGTATATATATAAATATGAGAAAAATATTAGTTAAAAAATATAAATATGTACATAAAAAATAAATATACATATATATAGATTAAAAAAATAATTACATATGAAAATTATAAAAATAAATTAATAATAATTACATTATTAAAATTAATTAATTTTAAGAAAAATATAAAAAGACTAAATTGAATTGCAAATAAAAAATCTGGGGTAAATTTGCAAATAAATAAAGCCCAAAGGACTGTATTGAACGCGCGAATACTCATGGAGGGACTGGAAGGGCAATTTACCCTTTTTCTCTAAACGGCGTTGTTCCATATGAACCAAATAGAAATCGAAAATACATTAAATGCGAATTTCAGAAATAAAATAAACCCAATTGTAAAAATATTAAAAGGCGGAGGGGCTAAAAGTATAATTTACCCCTCCACTTAAAAACACGCGAATCTAGTGCCTTTCAGGTCGGGTTGCCGGGTTTCGGCCTATATGACGTCAGTTTGAAGCCACTGAAGCAGACCTCAAACGGCATCGTTTCATGACCATTATAAAACAAATTTTTCTCAAAAAAATTTCATTTTTTCCCTTGTTTTAAAGCAGCAGAGGAGCCCTCTGCTAGGGTTTTGCTCTCCGCATTGCTGCGGCCACCAGTCGAGGCCATCCCATGGCTTCAGTTGTTGCCCTAATCACTGATTACGACAGTAAAGGGAACACCATGTCGGTATCAAGTAAGGTCTCCTTTTCCTTCTTTTTTTTAACAGAGAAACAGAATCTAAGAACCGAAATAAGAAATCGAAAAGAAAAACCTTTCAAAATCCCCTTTTTCTTTGAAAATCTTCTCCTTTTATTACTGTTTATGAAAAAAAAGTAGATAAATAGAAAAAAAAAACAATAACGGAGATGCGATTTCACCTTTAATCCTTTCTTTCTTTTTTATTCCGTATCTATTTTCTTCCCCCCTTTTAATTACAATATCAATGGCTTTTTATAGCCATAACAAAACAATAACATAGAAAACAAATCTGTTTACATCGATTTGATTCGCAATCTTTTGATTTTTTTCTTTCCATATGTTGTTTTGTTTCTTTTCTTGTCGTGCAGGTGAAGGCGCGCGCATGAAGATATGGTTCGTGTGAAAAGCTCGGCTGCGATGCTGATGATTTCCCTAGAAACTGTAGGGGATTCTGAAATTGTTTTGGGCCACTGGGATTTGTTAATTTTTGGGCCTCTATAACTTGGACTATATTTTTATTTATTTGTTTGGTCTGTTTATTTGATATGGGCCCGGGCTAATTGGGCCTATTACAGCTGCCCCTCTTTGCTCGTTATCGTGTAACGAGAATGAAGCAAAGATTTTTAAGAAGGACCAATTTGCCCTGTCTAGTATTAAGTAGCCTCGTTCTAACCCACTGTATCTTCAGAAGTATAGGAATTTATGCTCCAATCCACTCCACTGCAAAGTCAAGGACATACCCCACTGCAAAGTCAGGGACATACTCCACTGCAAAGTCAGGGACATGGGGCTTGGAGCTTCTTACATACTTTAGTCTACTCCACTGCAACTTCAGGGAGATAAGACCTGATGCGATCTACTCTGCTGCGACTTCAGAGAGATAAGATCTATTATTTTAATCCGCTCCGCTGTAACCTCAGAGAGATAGGATTAGTGGCTTCAATCTACTCTACTGTAACCTTAGGGAGGTGAAATCCGCCATCTTCAGTTTTCCTCACTGCAACTTCAGGGGGATAAGACCTACTTACTTAGTCTGCTCCACTGTAACCTCAGGGAGATAAGACCTGATGTGATCTATTCTCCTGCCACTTCAGAGAGATAAAATCTATTATTTTAATCTGCTCCACTACAACTTTAGGGAGATAGGATTTATCAGCTTCAATCTGCTTTGCTTGTCAGTATAGGACGGTAAGATCTGCTATCTTCAACCTATTCCGCTGCAACCCAGGGAGGCAAGGCTGGGGTCTTTGATCAGCTCCACTACTGCTTAGGGAGATAAGATCTGTAATTTTCAACCTATTCCACTGCTGTCCAAGGAAATAGGACTGAGGTCTTCGATTTGTAATTTTCAATCCACTCCTCTGTTGTCCAAGGAGATAGGACTAGGGTCTTTGATCTGTAATTTTCAATCTATTCCACTACTGTCAAGGGAGATAGGACTAGTGGGTTCAATCTGCTTCCCTTTTACCTTGGGAAGATAAGATTCGCCATCTTCAATCTGCTCCACTACTGTTTAGGGAGATAAGATCTGTAATTTTCAACCTACTCCACTGCTGCTCAGGGAGATAAGGTCTTCAATATTCAACCTACTCCACTGCTGCTCAGGGAGATAAGGCTTGCTTCCTTTAGCTTTAATCTACTTTGCTGCAACGCTAGGGACATAAGATTCGCTACCTTTAGCTTTAATCTGCTCCACTATAATGCCAAAGAGATAGGATTCGCTGCCCACCGCTTTAATCCGCTCAACGCCAGTGAGATAAGACTCGTTGCCCTCAGCTTTAATCTGCTCTGTTGCAACGCTAGAGAAACAAGATTCGCTACCTTTAGCTTTAATCTGTTCCATTATAATGCCAAAGAGATAGGATTCACTGCCCACCGCTGTAATCTGCTCCACCTCAGCTATTCTAAGTCTTAAAGCCAGGAAGATAAGATTCGCTGCCCTCAGCTTTAATCTGCTCTGCTGCAACGCTAGGGAAACAAGATTCGCTATGTTTAGCTTTAATCTGTTCCACTATAATGCCAAAGAGATAGGATTCACTGCCCACAGCTTTAATCCGCTCCACCTTAGCTATTCCAAGTCTTAACGCCAGGGATATAAGATTGGCTGCCCTCAGCTTTAACGCTAGGGAGATAAGATTCGCTGCCCTTAGCTTTAATCTGCTCTGCTGCAACGCTAGGGAAACAAGATTCGCTACCTTTAGCTTTAATCTGTTCCACTATAATGCCAAAGAGATAGGATTCGCTGCCCATAGCTTTAATCTGCTCCACCTAGCTATTCAATTCCACTCAATCTACTTCGCTGCTCCCAAGGACATGGCTGGTGTCTTCAATCTACTTCGCTGTTGGCGCAGGAAGGTAAGATCTGTTATCTTCACTAATCTGTTCTCTAGGGAACATGACCTGTTATAATGAACCTAATTATGTCTAATGATTAGGATGTCATAAAATGAATTAAATGCTTCTAATATGTGTGAATGGTGTTTGCATGAATGCATAATTTTTTTCGAGAATGATCCCACTTAGGTTGTCATTACTCAAAGTTTATTAAGGCTTTACACTGACGTGCTACAATGCCTTCTTGCTTGGCTAGCTTTTCAGAAGAAACATTTAGTCAGGTTGCCCCCACTGTAAACCTCAAAGTTCAATCCATTGGGGCACAAAAATTTGTACCACCGTTCTCCCACTGTAACGCAAGGGTAGAAATATATGGCTTTTCCTCAATCCTCTCCTATCACAATTCAAGCATACAGAATCTAAATCTCTCTGGTCCCTTACACCATTCCAGGGTATCGTACCAAAGGCTCATGCACAAATGAAGGCTTTCTTCTCCGAGGAAACCTCTTGTTTGTTTAAGCTTTGTCATCAACACGACATCTTGTCATTTTGTTCAATCAATGTTTTTGACAACAAAATCCAAAGAGAAAGCCCTAATTTAAACTCTTCCTTTTCAGATTTCCAACCTTTAAACATGGTGCGCTCTAAACAATAGCCCTGTTTTAGGTTCCTATATTATTTAGAAACTTCTAGAGTAATATACAAAACTTCCCTTGTGAAAGTTTTATTAGTCCATTAATCATTATTCCAATGCAACATGCTTGCAAAAAGGTCATAACAATGGATAAGAATAAATTTAGTTCTAAGCATAGCTCGAAAAGAATAAATTATAACAAATAGTAAAGAATGATAATAAAGAAATTGACTGGGAATGTGTATCTTGGAAAAGAATGAAGTATTCCAAGAATAACAAATTCAATAGTATGAAAATTGGGTGCCCCAGATATTGCAGCTTGAGCTTCTCTGTACAAACTTTTTGAAGACATATGTTTAGGAGATCTACAGTACTCTGTCGATGCCCCAAGATGTCGAGTACCCTTTCTTGCTGGTTTAGGCATAACAAGATTACTGCATGCCCCATACTGATCAATATTTGAGTTGCTCTGATCACCTCGTGCCTCATTCTGATCAATATTTGAGTCACCATTTTTGGGTTTTCAACTCAAATCCCATTTGGGCTATGGTGCCCTTGCGGGTTTTCACACTAGCCTCTCCTTTTTCATTTTTTCCATTTTTTTTACAACTCAAAGTACCCATTGCGGGTTTTCACCTTGGTCCTTTCTCTTTCTTTAAGTGAAGTGTTTCTTGACTGAATTTGAGTTTACAAGATTAGGCAATCAGTGCTCCTCTGGAAAAGTTCTTCCTTATAGCATAAGGACCTTTCTAATTTGGCATTCATTTCCCTCTAAAATCCCTTTGTAGAGGAATGATCTTTTCCAACATCTAGCCTTCTCGTGGGATTCTCTAAAATGACCCTGTTTATTATGGGCTCGTATCATTTATCTCTGGTACATCTCACCTTGATAAATAGCTTTTAACCCTTTTCCTAGGTTCAACCGATCACATCACGATTGGATCCATTCTGCTTCATCCCGCTCTAGCTCAACTAATACCCAGAGAGAGGGGATCCCAATATGTAAAACTACCTCAATCCCGTAAACCAAAGAGAAAGATGTTGCCTCGATGAGCATCTTGATAGATGTTCGACAAGCAAGGAAGGTAAAATGGTAATTTCTCATGCCAGTCATTGCAAGTCTGAGCCATTTTCCTTCAATTTTGATATTCACCTCTAGGAAATTTAGTGATGAATCGTGGTGTCTGATTTTGAATTGATTACAGACCTCAGCTGTCGTACTATTGTTCAAGCTCAATGCATTATCCAATATAATCCTCTCTGAAATTTTCTATTGGCATATGATGATATTGGTAATGCCCGTTTGTTGAAGTAATTAATGATCTCAAAATAAAGCAATGCCCATAAGAAACCCTTGATGATGATGACGTTCATGCCCCTTTTTGCTCAAAATTTGAGTCACCCTTTTCGGGTTTTCATCTCAAAATCCACTTTTGGTCAAAGTGCTCTTTGTGGGTTTTCGCCTTGACCTCTTTTTTTTTTTACGAATCTGAGCTCGTAGGGTTAGGCAAGTTCTTGTTATCTCTTTCGAAGAATCTTCTTTGATATCAGATTTCTTTCATAGAGCCTCCTAGGGTGAAACTACGACAAAACTTTGGATCTTCCTCTTCAATCAAGATATAATCCAACAAAACTTAAAGAGGTGGAAACTCGACTTTAAATGGGCAAAGCTATGCTGAGTCAACTAGAAAGGCATTGCCCCAGCAAAGAATTTTCATTGCATCGTTCACACTGCGAATTTCTGACATCGTGTTGTTGTGTAGAATTCATTATCAGTGCTTGCCCAGGGCATATCCCGGTATGATCATACAAAGATATATTTGAACTTTAGAAGTAACTCAACAAGGTCTTGCTTCGACATGGCAGTCAGGTTAATTCTAATCTTCACCCAGCTTACAATTTCTAATGATTCCTTGTGAGGTAGACTCTGTCTGTCCTCCTGTTCTACCATCCTCAACAAGTCTGAAAATAGGCTACAATCTATGTCATTTTCAAAGTCATGAGATCCCTTTAAACACCTGTCTCACTCAAAAGGAGGTTCAAAATCTATAGCAGTGTCACTTATGTCATTGATATCTGGGGATCCTTAGTAAATACCAAAGAATTTACAAAAGAATATATGAATTTATGAATAATTATTTATACAATATGATTTATAAAAGAATGATTGTGGACGAAAATCCAAAAGAATGAAAGAATAATTATTCAAAAAGAATGAAAAATATTGGCTCAAAAATAAATGCAAAGATGTATTTTATTAGAATAACGATGTTCAGACATGAGCTTATTTCATAAAAGAATTCTTATTGCCTCTAGGCTAAAAGCAACAAGTGTGTTCTGAACATTACTCTAAATAAGCTCTAGATGCTACAGAAATCCGATTATTTAGAGCACTCTCAAGTTTATAAGGGTGGATATCTAACAATGTCCTTTTTCAATTGCGTCTTCATATACGGCATTGATGTAAATGTTTCCCAACACTTCTTCATTCATTGCATTCTCCCCATTATCAATGTGGTTGGGTAGCGAATTTTTTGCACTGGAGGCCTTATCGAACTTGACAATGCCTATATTAATGAGTCTTTCAACTATCTTTTTGAATACGGTGCAATTTTCTATCGAGTGCCCCGCAATTCCTGCATGGTATTCACACTGAGCATTTGCGTTATACCATTTAGGAAATGGAGGCAACATTGGTTTTTGGTAGAAAGGGGACACCACAAGTACATTAAATAGGCTTTGATATAGCTCGCTATATGTCATCGGTATAGGCGTAAATTGAAGCCTCTCTGTATTTTCCTTCGTGTAAGATTCTCGCTTTAAAGGGCTCTGATGGCTAGTGGTTTCTGTCTTTGGCCGGTCCACAACGATTGGTTTTGAGTGCCCTTGTTATATTTGCCTGCATTATCCCCCTTCCTCTTTGGGGCTTTTATAGTATCAGGTACTCTACCCTCGCCTATTTTGTTTCTGTTGGATTATTAAGAGCAATAGGATTGGCCGGATTGTTCCTCAGATGGGATCTTGAGCCTATCGGGCGATTCATTGGTGCTAAGGTACCGGTCTGATATTGTTGGGATTTAACAGTAACGGGTGCCCCTTGTGGATGCATATCTGGCTGGACATTTATTGGGGTAAAACCTGAGGGATAAACAGGGTCTTCATTATCTTTCTCAAAGTGGACCACCGAGTCTTTCACTTCATCTAACTCTCCAGCTAGCAATCGGTTGAACTGGCTCATCATAGTTCTCTGTAATTCTAGCATCTGATCTCTCATTTCCTGTTGAAATTTGGTCAGTTGCTCCTGTATCTGCATTTGCATTCGCTCTATTTCTCCAAACTTTGGTCCATTTCTCTAGTTTTTGCTTGGGTACCGTAAGGCTGTTAGTTTTCCAGATTAGCTGAAATAACTTTACTCAATTAGAGTCTTTTAATGGTCTTTAATGCATATGATGTGATGCATGAAATGAATGCAAAAAGGCATCGATTCTAATTTGATTTCATTTAGAAAACTTTACTAGAAAGTAAATTTCTTTACATAAAACAGATGCATGTATGGCCTCGCCCTCATATTCCAAGAAATAACGTCAATCTTTCCTTCATTTGGATGTTTAAGACAAATCACGCAAATTTCCAATGGACGCTACTACTAACTCCTTTTTGCGTGATCCATTATCTGTCCGTCTTCGTAATGCTCATCTGCTTCTTTAGATGTCGGTAGCTCTTGAATAATCAACTTGAATTGTAGGGCCATGAAGCAAAGTCGTATACTTCTTCATCACCCTTCTTTTGTTGTATTTCTTGGAATATATTCGGGCAGTCATATTTCTTCCACTTTATCAAGAAACCCTTTTTCCATGATAAGCTTTCTATCTAGCAACCAAATATGAACCAGCGCCTTTCAGAATGAAATTCCATGTAGTTGGAATGCCATGCAATCAAAGCAAAACACAAAAAGTCAGTATCATGTATAAACATAGAATCCAATACAATCAACAAATAATAAAACACCAATTCGGGTATCTACTAGGGTTCAGTGTAGTTCTACCTAGAGTGAATTCCAAAGGTTTACTATATGAGGTTTGACTTCTAGGGAAAAGGTACCCAAACCAGTAGATTCCTCGATCTTCACCCATTATAGGCTCATATCGATCAAGTTCGGTTCAGGGGAATACATTTTCCCTATGACTATACGGAGATGAAAATCTCACGATGGCATAGGTACAGATGTATCTTGAAAGCGATCCACTATCCTATACGGAGGTGAAAACCTCATGAAGGAATAGTTTGTCACTCCCACTTAGAAGGGTAAAATCATTCAACTCATGTAATGTACAATGCAAAAATACTTAGATCAATTAAGCAAGAAAATAATGAATGCAAAAGGATCTTATGAATTTTTAAAATTTATTTTTCGACCATAAGACAGAAATTAATCAACTTTATGGCTCGACTCTCTTATTTTAGTCCCCAGTGGAGTCGCCAAGCTGTCGAAACCATTTTTTATTTTTTTGAAAAAAACAAAAATTTGTTCTCAATGAAAATTTGGAGTCGCCACCAATCTTTCATTAAGGTGTGATTGGATCACCTAAAATGACTTTGGTCTACGAGTTTTTAGAAAAGCAGGTTCGGGAGTCAGTTACGTTCGAGGAAGGATTAACACCCTCGTAACGCCCAAAAATTGGAACCAAATTAATTAATTAATGTCTTAATGTCGAGAGTTGAAAAATACAATCCTTAATTAAATTGAGTTATTTATAGAGACTCTCTCATTTTGAAAAAGAAAACGTCACACCCATTGCGTTAGGGCACGACATTTTATTTCTTCAAGATAAGTTTGTCCAAAAGACCCGTGTAATAAAATTTAAAAGAATATTGAATTGTTTAGGATTTATGAAGAAATCGTAGTCCAATGCATTAGGGCACAATTTCTCAAAATCCTAATTTTTGAACAGATCCTTTTTTTTTCAATCTTTGTCTCGAGAAATCAATACGTCACATCCAATGCATTAGGACACAACATATTGAATTCCCGACAACAAGTTTTTTGTTTGATAAAAAAACATTCTCGATAATTAGTTTCAACGAAGAAAATTGGAGCCCAATATGTTAGGGCTCAATCTTTTCGAAGATTCTAAATACGAGCATTGCCTTTGTTTTTGAAATTTTTCATTTTTTGTGAGTTTGAGTAAAAAACGATATAATGTTTCATTAAATGTAAAATACAATAATAAATACAACAATGACATAGAAATAATATAAATAAATAAATAAACGAAATTAATGTAGATAAAAAAATAACCAACGACATGCAAAGTATCAAATAAATGAACAAAATATAAATAAAAACATAAATCAATAAACAACTGAAGGAAATAAACAAAAAAATATAAAGAAAAAAAGGTACAAAATATATACATTGAAATTATGAAGAATAAAAGACGTAAACATAACTTACACTTAAAATTTTGGGTTATAAAACTTATATATAAAATACATAATGCATTTATGAAAACAAAGAAAAAAAATATAAACATACATATACATAAATTATAAAATATGTGTTAAAATTATAAGTAGGTAGTTAAACATTTTCGAAAAAAATATATATACGTATATATATATATAAATATAAAAGAATATTCATTTAAAAAATAAATATGTATACATGTACATATAAAATATATATATAGATTAAAAATAATTAAATAATATCTACATTATCAAAATTAATAAAAATAAATAAATATGTATATATATAAATATGAGAAAAATATTAGTTAAAAAAATATAAATATGTACATAAAAAAATAAATATACATATATATATTAAAAAAATAATTACATATGAAAATTATAAAAATAAAATAATAATTACATTATTAAAATTAATTAATTTAAGAAAAATATAAAAAGACTAAATTGAATTGAAAATAAAAAATCTAGGGTAAATCCGCAAATAAATAAAGCCCAAAGGACCGTATTGAACGCGCGAATAATCATGGAGGGACTGGAAGGGAAATTTACCCTTTTTCTCTAAACGGCGTCGTTCCATATGGACCAAATTGAAATCAAAAATAAATTAAAGGTGAATTTCAGAAATAAAATAAACTCAATTGTAAAAATATTAAAAGACGGAGGGGCTAAAAGTACAATTTACCCCTCCGCTTAAAAACAAGCGGATCTAGTGCCTTTCGGGTCGGGTCGCCGAGTTTTGGCCTATACGATGTCGTTTGAGGCCACTGAAGCAGACCTCAAACGGCGTCGTTTCATGACCATTATAAAACCAATTTTTCACAAAAAACCTTTCATTTTTTCCCTTGTTTTAAAACAGCAGAGGAGCCCTCTGCTAGGGTTTTGCTGTCCGCATTGCCGCCGCTGCCAGTCAAGGCCGTCCCACGGCTTCAGTTGTTGCCCCAGTCACCGATTACGATGGCAAAGGGAACACCACGTCGGTATCAGGTAAGGTCTCCTTTTCCTTCTTTTTTTTAACAGAGAAACAGAATCTAAGAATCGAAAAAAGAAATCGAAAAGAAAATCCTTTCAAAATCCCCTTTTTCTTTGAAAATCTTCTCTTTTTATTACTGTGTATGAAAAAAAAGAAGACAAATAGAAAAAAAAACAGAGACGTGATTTCACCTTTAATCCTTTCTCTTTTTTTTTTTATTTCGTATCTATTTTCTTCCCCCCTTTTAATTACAATATCAATGGTTTTTTATAGCCATAACAAAACAAAAACATAGAAAGCAAATTTATTTACATCGATTTGATTCGCAATCTTTTGATTTTTTTTCTTTCCATATGTTTTTTTTGTTTCTTTTCTTGTCGTGCAGGTGAAGGCGCGTGCATGAAGATCTGGTTCGTGCGAAGAGCTTGGCTGCGGCGCTGATGATTTCCTCAGAAACCCTAGGGGTTTCTGAAATTGTTTTGGGCCACTGGGATTTGTTAATTTTTGGGCCTCTGTAACTTGGACTCTATTTTTTATTTATTTGTTTGGTCTATTTATTTGATATGGGCCCGGGCTAATTGGGCCTATTACAAATTAAATTCGAAACTGAATAATTAACTACACTAACTTATTAACCAAAATTATTAATAATATATAATAAGCCCATTATATTATAGATAAGTTTAGTATATTAGAGATAGATTTAATATATTATATAAGCTCCATATATAAAAATTAATGAATTTATGAACATTATTATAATATTCTTTAAAAAGTATTATGAGAAATAAATTTATTTGAAAAAAAACTAAAATTAAACTTAAAAAAATGAAGAGAAAGAAAGAAACCCTAAATAGTAAACAACTTGTGCTTGTGTTTCTTTCTAATTTCAAAGCATCGACTTCTATCTTTTTCTCCTTCAAGTTTTTGGTTTTCCATGTTTCCTTTCAACTTAAAATTTCCTAGTTAAACACTCAACACTTTTTTTCATTTCATTTGTTATTATATTTTTAATTTAGCGTTGTTATTGTGTTATTTAATGTTATTTGCTTCTTTTAAACTTCTTTGAATTAAAAACAAATAAAAGAAGATAATTTTTTATTAAATTTGTTTGTACAAAAAAATTACAAATATCAATTAATTCGATTAATTGCTCGAATTAATTGAAATGAATTCGGTTAGTTAATAGGTTTCAAAAAAAATTATTTAGCTAACTGTTAAGGATTTCAATTTTTTGGTTAATTCGATTAATGGTAATTTAGTTCAGATATTAACCGAACCAATCATTTGAACACTCCTACTTAAAGCACAACCTCCATTTATGTCATTGTCTTTTAAAAAAAATTTTTTGAGCAAATTATCCTTTAAATAATTAAAGTAACAAATATATGTATTGATAAGTTATAAAACTTAAATTCTCAAATAATGGTAAAACCTTTTAAAATATTAAAATAAGGGCCTAACATTTTTAAATGTGCTTAAATAATATATTTTCATGTACATCATACACTTTGAAGTCATATGCTTAAAAAATAAAATGGCATGGCAACTAAGTATTTTTTTTATAAAAAAAAGAGAAGAAAGGTAAACTATACAGATAGTCATTTAATTATCAAAGATTTTCAAATTAAGCACCCAAAATAAAAAAAAAAGATTTGCAATTTAAGCACCCACATTACAATGTTCGATCATTGGTCTCTCCCGTTAAAATCACAGACGACATGTTGATATGGCAGTTAAATAAATCTGTATAATAATAAATTTAGGCCTCAACGTTTACATATTATATCAATTTAGTCATAATTTAGCCCTGAACCAAGGCAGAAAAGCTGAAAATGTTCAAGAATGTGGTAGACACTTCTAGTATGCATTAGAGAAGTCTAGATCTGAAAGATTCCGAAAGGTTATGGAAAGGGCTAGACCCTTGTGGAACAGGGTAGAAGGTTCCAAAAGGTCTAGAAACATCCACTTGTACCTAGCATTCAATATAGTTATGTCAGAATGTTCTAAACACATGATGTCGATTGTCAAATAAAGATTCTCTTAACCACTGGTTTTGAGGAGCTTGGCCTATAAATAGGAAGGCCCACTCCTCATTTGGAAATACTTGGCTTAAGTAATAAAAATCCTCCTCACATTTCTCCCAACCCTTGTGTGCTTTGGGTGTTGACTGTAGGAGCTCTCTTAGTGGCTTATTATGACCTTGAGGCAAAGCTAGCCTATCTAAAAAAGGATCGAAGGTTGTACTTAGGCTCATTGTCATAAGAATTGAGCCTAAGGTCATACATTTGTGGATTTAAAGCCTTGGAATGTGACAAGTGGTATCAAAGCTTGAGGTTGACCCTTAATATGTGCACATAGAGACCCAGTTCGACTGAGATGAGTCAATTCAAGAAGGAATGGATTTAGGTTTGAGTTGCAATGCGAGAGGCCCTTGAAGAGCTAATCGAGGTGGTACCAAGTGATCAAGTGCGTGGTGATTCCTTGAGAAGGGAAGAAGATAATATGAGGGTCTCTAAACAAGAGAAGGGTAAGATCGGGCAACTATGATAGAGAGCAGAGAGGTGGAACGACAAAAATGTGCAAGTGTACGCAATCGTAACAAATAACAAAGTGATAAGTATATTGAGTTATCGTCTCCATAGGGACTGTCAACCAATTCTTTGTGAAAAATTATAATTTAAGAAATTGGTGAAGGTAAAAATAATATGAATTGTAAATGTGGTGCAACTAAATTAAATGAATTACTATCTAATTTAGTAAACTAACAATTATCTAAGTAGAATATTAAAAATGACACAAAATGCAAATCTTGAAGAGTTTACTACAATTAGCATAAAAGTGTTAGAATAATCGTCCTTCCTAGCTTATTTTCATTTAATTCTTTAAAAGATGTTACGAAAAATTTGTGGCTAAATCGAACATTTATTAACCCTCAACACACTTAGTAAAACATTTTACTTATTTAATTATTAAACCTACCTCACATGTCTCCATACTTAATAGATTTACAGTTTCATAAGGAAAATAATTTACAAGGCTATACAAGGCAATAATAGGTTTTGTATTATTACAATTTGATTTTTAAATGATTAAATGTTAGACCATACAAGTATTGTATCGGGTAATTAAAATATTATTTAGTTAATTAATTAACTTAAACATTCTTTCACATAAATCATGCAATAGAAATTTCGCCTTAATTTTATCTATATGAATAAATGGATCACAAATCGCAGAAAATCATTTACCAAAATTAAATGAAATAAATCATGTAGATCATATCATTCCAACATAAAAAAATTTAAGCCACCATGATATTATTGAAAATCAAATACTCAATTGAAATCATGTTTATGAATTAAACAAAACAAAAGATGAGGAAAAGAAAGAGAAAACTCTAGTCGATTTTGGTCATGCTCAAGGTAAGATCCGTTCGCTCCTTCCTTCGTTCTTTTGGACTGCCACCACAACCAAGCAAATTGCTCCAACAACGCTGATTAAGGCTGATCCCAAGACTTATGCAAAGCTCTTTTTCAAGAAATGGGATGGAAAAAGAAAAGGGAAAGCTAGTGGAAGAAGAGAAGAGGATGAGAATGAATGAAGAGATGGATGGGTGAATGTGTGTGGGAAATGAGGAGGTGAAAGAGAGTATTTATACTTAAATATGGCAGCTTGAATTGGCTAACAATAGTAGCCAATCCCCCTTCTCATGGCCGACCCTTGATAGTAGAGAGAGGGGTTGAGATGGCTTTGCTAAAATCAGCTTAACGCCACAAGTGAGAATGCACAAAAAGAGGAGGGGTTGGAACGAGTTTTTGGAGAAAGTTAAGGGTTGTTTTGGAAATATTATAATCATCTTGATTACCTAATTTAGGCAGTAATTGGGTCGGCATTAGCCTGCTCTTCCCTTGGTGGATCAGTCCCCTTCAATTTATAAAATCTGGGTCCCTTACTCTACATTAGGCTATGAGTAAATTCAACCCAATTTTTGTTGGATCAGAAATAATTTTTCAATGGGTCCAAAGAGTTGATTTGGGGATTTCATGGCTTAATAATGATCAGCCTTACTCATGTGTCAAATGATTTGAAAGATGCTTCGAAAATATGATCTTCTCAAGGTGACTACCAAGCTAATTTTTCACTCTTTGTGCAAAACTGTCGAAAATTGGCCAAATTATGCAAATTTAGTATAAAATAACTAAAATTAAAAATGTTTCATAAAATATTTCAAATTAATTATTTTATAATAAAATTATAAAATTCGATAGAAATTAGTTAGAAATTGCATAAATTAGTGCTCAAAAGGTGCTGAAAAATCTATATATTTTAGTGTTTCCACACCTCCAAACTTAATTCATTGTTTGTCTCGAGTAATACACAAATTTCAAAAGAAGTTTAAGAAAATAACCTTTGCAAAATTTCTTCAAAATTCATTTCTTCCCACAATTATGAGTTTAGCACAATTATGCTTAAGAACAAAAATTCTGAAATTATGTAACTTAAGTATACATAGTGTTCAAATTATTCTCACTAATTATCATGATAGTAAGAATAAACTAAGTGCTTTCTTAATAAATATATGTTAAATTCTTACTGATTAAATTTTATTCCCTCATTTAAGACTAAGTTGCAATCCTTAAGTTTAATTATGCCTTCATAAGTTGAGTTTAGAAATTTTTCTCCACTAATGTAGTCGGCACAGAAATCTGAATCAATAGGTGTTTTAAATAGGTTGTAATTTGGTTTAGTTAGGGGTAGGTAAAAGAGGGATAATTTTAAGCTAAACACCTTAGACTCAGCTTGCATCAGGCCTTCGAAATAGATACCCTCGAATTCACCAACTGTTTTTGAACTTGAGTACACATGATTCTTCTACATCTATTTTTTTGAGTACATCTGTTTTTTTTTTGCTCGAGCATATTACTACATTTACTATAATATTTTTAAGCATTTGATACTTCTTCTCAACTCCCCCAAACTTATTTTCAGAGAATATTCTGGATAAATCGAGTCTAGTGTTTGGGACAATTTAGAGATAAATATTAAAAAATGGTTGGCTCATATATGCTAGGTTCCAATAAAATCAGGCCATATAGTCTCAAAGATGGGTTTCAAAGAATAAATATTCAATAAGTTTGGCTTGAAAGGCTCAAATGGTCTAAACAAATTCTTTCTATATCATTTTTAAAATTTCATGCTTCCTAGGATTTCGCCTTAAGAAATTACTAAATCAATTCTAGAGACTTAAACTTTCATGCATGCTTAGCTTTTCTAAGGAATTAAAAATTTTAGGGTTTGATTTATATATTTTATTAAGACTAACATTTATGCCATAATTCATCTAACATAACAATTATTGAGATAGTATAACTTTATTTATATTAAAGTTTAGCATAATCAACAAAAAATTAAATCTTTGAGCAAAATATAACTTAATCGCAATTTGATAGGAAAAATGAATTCTTGAAAAGAACAATTCAGCTTTTGGTCCCCCTTACTTAAGATGAATATGTCTCCCATTGTTAAAAACGATAGATAAAAGGAATGAAAATATAGAAGTGAATAGATACTGTACATCAGGTAGGATCTTGATAATTTACTCTACTCAACTTCTTTTACATTTAATTTTTTTAACATTACTCATAATTATTCTACTTAACATCTCAACCCAAAACAATACACCTAATCTGAATAAAAAATGTTACACATTTTAATCGTTAAGGCAATGATTCAAATAGTAGCCAAGCACACAATTCGATCAACAATTTAATGCATTAATTCGGTAACTTTCTAGCTACCCACTTTAGAACATCAACTTAATATTTATTCTTAGACAATGACAAATTTAATATTTATTTCTAGACAATAATTAAATTGCAATTTTGAATATAATTTTAATACATTTATTCGAACCTCCCTAATATGCAGAAAACTGACCGCTCTGTTTATATGCATCAAACAACATCATATTTTTAAAATAAAATAACATTAACACTACATATAATATCATATTCAGGCCATTTTATTAGCTCCATCTAGATAGCCAAATTAACACAATATGGTAGCATAACAACATTACAATTGAATAGCAACCACAACCATAAGGCAGTATATTAAACCAAGGTTAAGCACATTTATTTTGTCTTGCATTGGACAGGGATAAACAACCATAAGGCAATATATCAAATCAACACATTAACAAATTCAGACAACTTAAATACAACATTCAGACATTATAAATCACGACCTTTAGACACTATAGTTGGTAGTATTTAACACCTCAAATTACAACTTTTAAACATCATAATTTGCAGCATTTAACACCTCAACATTCATGTACTAGTAATTTCATTATTCAGTTGATAACTCTTGAAAAGAGTTATGTTTCATGGCTTTAGACCTAGCTAATTGCTTGTACTTAAGTACATTTTGTTGCATTTTAGGACACTTTAGTTAGCATTTTTAATATTGCATTAGGACTTGGGCTGTGTTGAAATTAGGTGCTTTTAATCGCTTGCAGTGGATTTGTGTGGCAAGAACAGGTTTTGGAATCAGGAAATAAAGGAGTGAAGTTTTGTCAGGGCAAAGTGTACACAATTTGCCAGTATAGATGCAGTGGCAATGCTAGGAAGACCAAGTCAACATTTTTCCCGCAACAGTCTCAGCTTAAATTCAAACTTGTACTAGATAAATCCCCTTAAAAAAGGATAAGATAATCATGAGTTGTTAGTCGACCCTAGCCTAATCTATCTATAAAAGCCAAATGAGGAAACCCTAAACAGTGAACAAAAAAAGTGGGAGAGATCCTTAGGCGTGAATAAGGGTTCGACTGCGTAAAGGAAAGGAAGTTGAAGGCAGTCCTTCTTAACCATCACAGGACGCTGTGCTACCGAAGTGTGGATTGGGCAAGCGAAAGCTGTTTCCCAAAGTTCTTCCATTATTTCCATTAGTGTTCTTTCGAAAGATTGAATTGAAGTAGTTGAATAGAATCTCGGGTAATATTTTGGTTTAGAATTTTATTTCCCAGCCCATGAGCTAAATCTCATAGGGTTGGGATTACTTTCGATGAAACCTTAAACTATTTTTATAGATGCAATATATATCTAATTTACTTTACTGTTTCATTTTCTTGTTCTTATTTCTTAATTGAAATGCAAACGATCTCTAGACATAGAAGATTGTTCGCATACGTATAAACTGATTCTAATTCCGAAAGGGTTGGATTGTTTGGATTAAAATTAAATGAAATGAGCAAGTATTAAATAGACACTTATAGTCGACTCTAGACATATAGTCACAGTCATACAGAAGGAACTCAGGCAAGATATCTAAAAAGCCTATAGACATAGGCAAGGTAACTTGAGGTTTTGCTCTCGTGAGAGGCAGGTCATTGCAGAACTCTTCTGTGCAGTAAAGTAGATACGATTTTGCCAATGCATTATTGATGGTAAAGGTCGATTCTGGGTAATCCCGATCTTCCGAATCAACATCACTCTATCCTTATTCTTTGTTGTAGTAACTTTGCCACAACATATTTAATTGTTTATTTCTTTGTTTACATTCAATTCGGATAATCACTCTCGTTATTGTCATTACATTTATGCTCTCACTTTTGTCATAGAATTTTCAAGTATTTATTAATTCCACATATTGCACATCATTATTCCTTTTAATTGACACTGCATACTTACCATAGTTTTACCATAGCATTAATCGCATTTTATTATAATAACTTGATCACTTTTGTGCCTCAATCCAATCCTTATGGGAATGATATTCGCTCATCACTTTATTACTTAATTCGATATATATACTTACACAAAATCTCCCCCTTAAATTTTCAGCTTGTAAAACATTTGAATAGCAATCTTGAACAACATAGTCTTCATCTGTTTAGACAGCATTATATAACATCTAAATAGCTCATATATATAATTTGTTCGTTAACAACTTCAACCTTATTTAAATTTACAGTCACTCAGAAAACATTAATTAACGTCTAAACAACGATTTTTCTGCTGCATTAATGCACCAAATAGCAGCCCTTGAAACAACATAACTACACCACTTTTTGTACATCATTAATCCGATACACTAACCATCAATTAACTAAAGATTCTATAGTTTTAATTTATTTTCATTTTCAACTACCTGCATTATTAATGCAACACTAAGCATCCTTCAATTTACAGATTTAGACACCAAAAATATACAGCTAAGTGATCCCATTTAATCTGACACCTTAATTGCCAATCAAGCAATTATTTGCAGCATTTAAATCAGCTCTCACTAACCTTCACAAGCTTCATAAACGATAGCAATTACACCCCTAAATTAACAGATTTGAGACACCAATTTCCAACATTTACTCTCTTCAATTTCATCATATTCAAATTATTTTAATCCAAAATCAAATGGACAGCATTCATGTAATTATCGGACAACAACCCAATCGTTCATCTCATAAACTTGAGCTAAAAACTGATAGTCATGCATGGGGTTTGCATTCTACAACTACTCATTCAATAGTACAAACTCATCAATTTTCTTTTATTTCATTTCTCATACCAGCTAAAAGAATATCAATTAACGATTCAATTCCAAGTATTACCGTACAAATCAAACCTGTAAAATTTTTCGGGTATAGTCGTAAAGAGAATTTAAAGACTAATAAGCTTACCAAAGTTTTCGTGCACGTCCTAGCTTTTATCGTTCCATTCTTTTTTTTTTTGCAGCCTACTTCTTCTCTTTTAGCGAGTACTTGAAAATTTCAGCTTCTTAAGTAATTAAAACCATATTTTTCTTCCCCCCTGCATTCGGCACAAAGCTTCCGTCAATTAGGTTTTTTTTTCGGCAGAAAAAGGAAGGAAAGAATAAACTAAGTTCTCTCCCCCCCCCCAAACTCATGTTCTCCCCCCGTTTCTTTAATTAATTTCCCTTAGGCCAACCGATCATTTTTCATGCAGCCACTATCCTTTCTTAAATCCATCATTAGTCATCATCATTCTTCCAATATCAATAGCATAATGATTTAATTGCTAGTTAAGTCCCTTGTCCATGTTTTAATTAGAGATTACTATAACAATTGTACTTTTACTAATTTTACAAATTAGTTTTTGTACCTTAATTAATTACTAATTTAGTAAAATTACCTATTCAAAATTCAATTCACTTCCAATATAACCTCCGTAAATATTTAATAAAATAATCATGAGTCCAGTTTACGAAAACGAGATCCCGAAACCATATTTTCTAATATCACTAACTTTAGGATGATTACACTTGTACTTTAATTAACTATCAAGTTGAAAAAATTAGATGACCAAAGTTTAATTAAACTCTATACTAATCTCGCAAATATTAAATAACTAATATTTACTAACTCAAATATCAAAAATGGGGTCTCAAAACCACCATTTTCTAATACCACTGACTTTTCAGTCATTACAAATACAAATGGTATCATTAGATCTAATTACAAGCCTAATAAAAAAAAACCCAACCAAGATCATACCAATTCATAACATAGCATCCTAATTACCACATTTAAAACATACCAATATGCCTTCAATGGCACCTCAAACAATCAACCAAACGTGTATCACATTAACCATTCCAAATAATCTCAAATTGGCTCCAATTCAACCTTAGATTTTATGCATTAAACCTACCAAAATATTTCAAGCATACATATGCCTGTGAATCACCTTTACACACCTATTCCATGGCATATCACCTAGTCACCATTTAAGCAAACAAACATTTAAGCCAAACTACTCAACAAGTTACCCTTATCATGATTATTGCCATCATTCACATATGTACATATGATTCTCAAAATGTCAACCAAGTCCAAATTAGACATTACATAACCAAATGAAATCGTAAGTACATGTTCATTTCGAACTTATATACATATCATATAACTACTTAAGATCGACCATTTCATATGTTCTTTTAATGACAACACTAATTGAAGTTTTAAGAACATTGAAATTCAAATCAACCACACTTACTAAACAACCCTATAGACATTTGTAAACTCTATAAGCATTCCAAAACATCACATATCACCATTTCAAACCATTTAATTCAACCCCTCCATGATATAGCATCAAAACATATCAAAATATCTTAAATAAACTCAACCTCATCAGCCAATTCTTTTATCCATAACATGACATCATATTATCTATGTAATTGCATACTCAAAATGTTATTTCATGAGCTATTTGCACAATTCAAACCATCTACTAAATGCATAAGATTTCAACTATGTATATTGTTTTCCATAAATCATGCTAACATGGATTTCAAACCATATTACTACACAAATAAACCAAAACAAACTCCTAAGTACATGCCACACATAACCGAGCCATAATACAATTAAAAGACTACCAAATCAATATCGAGATAGTGTGAGCTTCACTACGATCCGCAAGTTGACATTATCAGGTTATAATTATACCCTAAATGTTACTTAGCTTGGTAAAAATTGCCTATCATCGCAGTTCAATTATAAAAAAAGTGAGTTCAACATTTTTCATACTATATAGTAACTCAATCATATAACATTTCAATTCAAAATTTCATCATCATTCATAAAACAAAGAATCATTTCATCAATTCACTAACTTAATCATATCATACAATCTATTTACCTGTAATACATCCCATTTTGAATAAATGCCAAACATTATTTTCATTTCATAATTTAAATTCTCAAACCAAATCATATTAAACAATATGAACTTCATTCTTATTTCATATCAATTCACCTTTGAACCATATATATATCGATTGCAAATTTGTTGTCAATTACTACATCGTTCCATAATACGAATTTCAATTCACATTCATTGATTTGTCATGTTTCCATATTAGCCCACTGGACTTATCTAATTGATTCTCAATATGTATATATATTATCCGATCATTGTAAAAAATCAATCTGAAAATAATTTATTCTAATTACTTTATACATGTCCCGATTAACCTGACTTGGACTCGGACGGACACACGGATCCAATCAACACACCAATTTGGCACCCAGTGCCTGACGAATAAATTCATAATAATGAATTGTGCCCTACACTAGTTGATAAAATTGAAAAATAAATATGCCGAACATTGGTCGATATAACCAAAAAATGGGGTGCCCAACACTCCCTGACACATAGTCGTATAACCTTGAACTATTCTGATCCTATGGCTTGCTAACTATATCTGACTCTACCCCAACAGTTAATATGGTAACAATTTATCAATTTAATTACATAATTTCATCAACCAAACAAACAATTCTCATATATAATAGTACATCACATAACCATATTGACTCAATTTCACGTTTACAACATTATATCATACTTTAACATATATTCAATTTGGTCTTTATCACTATTAACCTATCTAAATCGAATCAATTCATCTAATTTCATCACATCATCACATAACATATCCTATTTCAGTCCAAGTTAAGGCCAATTCCATAATTATTTCAATTTGTAATTCATTGTATTCAATTTAATCCTCTATCTCACCTTTTTTGTACTAAATCGCAAACAATTAAAAATTTTAATTACCCATAATTACAATTATAATTATAAATAAGTAATAATTTAGCGCAAACATACCGTATAAACTTACCTGATCAAGACAACAAACAAACAACTCTCTACGTACGAATCAACAACTTTTGCCATTTCCCTCATTTTCTTCAATTTGGTCCAATTTTCGATCTATTCAATAATTCAATTCAATTTATCAATTCCAAGCATCATATATCATTCTATTATAAGTATTTAGAAATTTAATTTTATTATTCGAATGCCCCCTATACTTTTGCCTTTTATTCGATTTAGTCCTTAAAATCTAACTTATCATATATTCCAAATTTGAACTGCAAATTTTAAAACCAGTTCAATTATTCCCTATACATCCTCCTATCATCACAATTTACAAAAATTTCATACCAATTTTAATATATTCACAATTTAGTCTCTAACTCAAAACTAACAAAATTTACTTAACGTATTAATCCTATTTCATTTCTAAGCTTCAAAATCTACCATAAACATTCAAAAAATTCAATTTTCATCAATGGAAACTTTAAAAATCTTTAAAAATTTTGAAAATAGAGATACGGATTAGCTGAAACTGTTGCAACGATCTCAAAAATATAAAAAAGTATAAAAAACGAACATAAAAATACATACCATGCATAACTCTAAATTTTGAAAATGGCTTCTCTCCTTTCTTATTTTAGTTCAAACTGTTGAAAAAGAATGAATAGTGAATAGTCATTTGGTTTATTTTATATTTCTTTCTTTTATTATTATTGTTGTTGTGTAATATTAATTTAACATATATTTTATATCAACCATTATCATAAATCGTACACTATAATGAAATATGGCATAATTTCCATTTAAATCCATTTAATTATACTATTTGGCTCATTTAGCTAATATAAATTAATAGCGATTAACTTTTACAGTTTTATGATTTAGTTATTTTTTATAATTAGCCATCCAATCAGTAAAATTTTTGGACCAAACTTCAATTCACCTATATAACAAATTTGTGAATATTTTTATTAAATATTCACAGGCTCGATTTATAAAAATGAGGTCCCGATACCTCATTTTTCAAAACCACTTGACTTTCGGTACGCATCACTTGTGCCTTCACTAACTAACCAATTAATAAAATCTATTAAATCACAATTCACTACTATACCATATTTAAACGCAAAATTATTAATTAAATATATCTATGGACTCTCGCATCGGAATTGTGGTCCCAAAACTACTTTTTTTTTACATCATTGAAAAATGGGCTGTTACAAGAATCCTGAGTCTTTATCGAGCGGGCTATTACAAACTTGATGGGTAATGCGATGCTCATATAGTATAGACGAATGTATATATATTTGTAACCTATCTTGTTTTGAATTAGTTTTTAATTGAAATGTGGTTGAATGTTTGATATTGGATTGAAATTATAAATTATTTATGATTAAGTACAAGGTGATAGAGTACTTATTTGGAAACTAATGAATATTTGTGAAACATGAGTTATAGGATCTTGGAATTGAATATAACTAATTTACAACATGTGCACGGATATTAAGGAAGTGCCTATGTTTTATAAATATTAAGAATCTTATTAAGTGCTCGTTTGAACGTAGTAAATGATTAGGATATGATTGGCATGCTGATAAGGTTAAAATGCATGCTAGTACGAGATTTCACTTCAATGCCTCTGTATATACTTCGGTGTCTTTGATTGCACTACGGTGCCTTTCTATGACATTTGACTCTCTCTGGTGTAATGGAATTACCCGTGTGTCCAAGTTATGTTACTATAGCTCATCGAGCTAATAAAACTTGGGAATGATCTTTATAGATATATGATTGATATCAAAAGAAATATGTTATTGAATGTAAATGCAAGAACTTTTGATAGTGTACGTAATGGTATGCTTATACAAATGATTTTGGTTAATCTATTGAAGAAAATGTGATAATTAATGATTTGATTTTGGGTAAAGCTCACCTGTTCTTGTAAATTGATTGTCAGGTCATTATAATCTATTGTTTTAATCTCAACTGATTAATTGAGGTAAGTTGGTTTAAATTTAGCTATGGACTTACTAAGCTATATAAGCTTACTTTATTTATTCTTTGTTTTCTATAGTTAACGTTTTGCGGAACTTGATAAACAAATCAACTTCAAGACTCACACTTATCAAACTCTTGTTTTGGTAGGTTTTGAGTTGTTATTTTTGATTTTGTAGAATGTATTTAGGGTTTTGAAGTTGATAAGTTTAATGTTCTAGTTGGTCTTGTATTGTGACTAAAATTGGTATATAATGTTAAGTTTCATGTTTCAGGATCAACTTGTGATGAATGTGGTAAAACTAATTAGGTATATCTTACTAATTTTATTTTGTAAGATGATGATTTGTGTCATTTGAATGGTAAACATGATTTTGGTATTTGGTATCTAGAAAGGGTAACTTGTCATGCTTGTCATTTGTTATTAAAAAGGTTAGTTTGTTTTGGGTAATCGTTTGAAACTATGGCTAGGTCATATTGGAATTACAAAGTTTGATGTAAATGGTTCCTTATGGAATATTTTATTTGGAATTCATTGATGATTAAATAAGAATAATTTGTTGGTCATTGTTTATATTGAAATATGGTGCCAATGAAGGCATATTGGTTAGACACATAGGTTGAATGTGAATTAGTATACTTTGGTATGTTTTGATACATTTTTGAATAGGCTAATGTGGTGATAAATGCATGACTTGGTTTTTAAGAAATTGTAGGTAAATTGGCTTGTGTTTGAAGGTATTTTAGGCACATACGGTCTTGGACATGATCTACCACACGGTTGCATGACACAACTATGTGGCTTCTTTGATTTTTTGTGCAGGCTCATCCACACGGCCTCCAGAGTAACACGACCATGTGACCCCTGTTTTCATTGTTTACACAAAATTTTCTAAAAGTTTCATTTAATCCAGAATTGTTTCTAGTTTTTTTTTAAATGTTCTATAAGCTCGAATTTGGTCTCATTTTGATTGAATAGCATAGAAATGATTATAAATAAAATATTTAGTTTTTTATTAAAATTTTTAACGATGTTAAAGTTTAATAGTTAATATCCTATAGCTCGGACCGGGCAATAGGACTGGGTATGGGCTGTTACACCCTACAAGGTTAATTGGTAACCAACTATTTAGAACCTTACATCAATAATTAATCAGGTAAAATAATTGATTTTAGGCAAAAAAATACTCGCGTAGTCGAAACAAAGGATAAGAGAAGCCGATACATGAACTTAGGAATAGATTTAGGTTTAATTCAGTTTATATAGTTATTATAATCATTATCATCTCACTTTCAGATTAACACTACTAATTCATGATTCGAGTAGATTAGTAGTTATTTTTGTAATTGGTTGTAAACAAACATATTACAACCTAACCTGTATACTTGTGGATACTATCTTAACTTATTTTTTTAGTTTCAATATTCTCACTTACGACGTTGGTATGTCCTGAGGCAGTCATTTGTATAAACATACTCTGTTAGCTGTTAGGTATGGACAAAACCTCTCGCAAGTAAATACAATGGTTAACATTTCCTTTTCTATGGTAGTGTAGTTACATTGTGCTGAATTCAACGTCTTGCTAGTATAATGAAAGGCTCGGAATATTTTGACTCTTTTTTTCATTGCAAACTACATAATCACTAGCATCACACATGATAACAAAATGTTTTGACCAATCAGGGTCAATAATAATAGGCGCAGATGTGAGTTTTTTCTTGATTACCTCAAAATCATCAATACACTCCTTGCTAAATAGGAAGGATACGTCTTTCTGCAATATTTGATTTAGTGGTTTTGTAATTTGTGCAAATATTTGATGAATTATCTGTAAAAACTAGCATGTCCCAAAAAATTTCTTAGCACTCTGATCTACCATAATACGGTGTAGCATATTAAACTAGTTTTCGTACTTAATGATTTTGAATACAAGTATTTTTATTATATTTTAGTTAAGTTTCTCATATTAGATTTAAATTAAATAAATTTTTTTTAGTCATTTTATGACTTTAGAGGCTGAATGAGACCTAAAGGTGAACTAACCTACTCAGTGAGTGTGTAAAATACCTTTCAAAGGCATAGTAACTCAAGATTAATCATTGTGTTGCAACACGAGAAGTTCGATGTCGCAAGATATAGAGTAGAATACAAGAATTGCAATATTGTCTTTGGTGTCGCGACATAGCCATAGGATGTCACGACACACCCTTGAAGCCAAGACTGAACCAGAGTATACTGCCTTCAATGTCGTTACATAGGCACTAAGTGTCGCGACATTGGCCTTGTACAGGAAATAAATACGAGGCAATGGCATTTTGGTCTACACAATGGAAATTAACACGAAAACATCAGCTAACCTAGGGTTGAGGAAAATGGCCAACCCTAACTCTATAAATAGGCTCTTCAAACACTTATTTAGGGACAGTTTTCATATTATTAGTTTTTCCCTGTAATTTAGTTTTTAATTTTCTTTTCTTTTAGGATTTAGATTTATTAGTCAGTTATTTTCATTTGTGTTCTTCAGAGAACTTGATTTGTAAACATGATCAAACATTAATGGATTTCTTCACTTTATCAATGAATACGATTAGGATTCTCTAAACTTTATTCTTGATTTATTCTTTATGCATATCTTTATTATCAAGCTTATGATATGTACGAATTCCATGAGGAACTAATTCTTTTATGAGGGGTTAGTGAGTGGAGGTGTGATTAACTAATTATTATGTAGGGTTTTTTTAACAGATCAGCTGCTTGGGTGAAAAATAACGTAAACCCTAGGTTTGATGACCCTAGAAAGTCATTTAGGTGGAAATTAACCCAAAATTGGTATAGCCTGTCCTGAACACCTTAGCCCCAAACCAGTTTGGGCTGTGAGGTTGAGAGATAAGTAGTTCTTGTTGACTAGTTAGTTTAGTAGAAGATCGAGAGATCTTGCTAGGGTAATGACTAGTTGATTGAATAGAAACCCGAAATAGGAATTAGTTATGACCACCGAAGCAAGCTAATCACCTATGTCTAGATTAGATTAAGTTTAGAAATTAGTTATCCAACGTCCATTTTATTTATGTAGTTTTTGTTTCTTTATTTATAAAATCCCAAAAATTATTTCTTTAAGTTTTATCATAATATAATTTATTTAAGTTACTATTTAACTCTATTGCATTTGGATTAACTTTGATTTAGCACTCACCTTACTTAGGTACGATCCTTAGAGTACGATCCCGGGAGTACTTACCTATTTCATTGTAAAATTATATTACAACCTAACCCGTATACTTGCTAACATCACCTCAATTACACATCTTTAGTTAGAGTATTCACACACTGGACGTTGGTACATTCGGAGGTGGTCAACCTCAAATTATAGAAGGCATGGGTTGGATTTTGATGACTTCGATCTTAGCTTCGTCTACCACCTAGCCTTTCTTAGAGACTTGACGCCCCAAAACCATTCCTTCCTTAACCATGAAGTGACACTTTTCCTAACGAAAGACCAGGTTGGTTTCTTCACATCTTCTTAATACCTTTTCCAGATTATTGAAACATTCCCTGAATGAGTCTCTACACATTGACAAATCATCCCTGCAGACTTCGAGACCATATTCTAACATGAAAGCAATAATAGCAATCATGCATCTAATAAAATTTTCCAGAGCATTGCATAGCCCGAATGACATGTGTTTGAAAAGATATGTATCAAAGGGGCAAACAATCATAGTTTTCTCCTAACCATCAGGCTGTATGGGGATCTTGTGGTATCCGGAATATCCATCAAGAAAACAATATCATTATATTCTAGCTAACTTGACACGCATTTGGTCAATGAATGGAAGATGAAATGATCATTCTTTGTCACGTTATTCAATTTTCCATAATAAAAACTTACTCGCCATCCGGTTACAGTCTGAGTTGGGATTAATTTGTTCAATCCATTTTCTACCACCATCAATCTTCCTTTCCTCACTACACACTTATGGTTATCACCCATTCACTATCGAAAATAGCATAAACTATCCCTACACCCAACCATTTGATCAATTCTTTTTTTACTACCTCCTTCATAGTTGGATTTAATTGTCTCTGTGTATCCATGACTAGTTTTTTTCTTCTTCTTCCAACCTAATTTTTTGTTGGCATAATCTTGTCGAAATACCATTTTGTCATTTTCCTATTTTAATTTTGCAGCGATTCTCTCTTCACCGTTTACTTTACCCAATTCTAGCATATTTTTCTCAATTTCATCCGACACTCCCCTTGACTCTCTTTGATTGTTTATCCAGTTGATGGTCACTAAACTAACTATAAATACGACTAAGGCAATCGCACCTATCAAATAATAGTATATTTCTGGTGAGTAGGGAATATCGTATCCACGAGGACTAAAAGTAATAGTAATTATCATTTTTCTATTATTTAGCTGGCAAATTGGAGTGATTTTTTTTAATCTAAATTTACTAATTTAATTTAACTAAGGACACAACAGAGAATGAAATAGGAAAATAATCAAAGATAACCAATGAGAAAGACAATACTCAGGAAAGATCCACCTAGACTGTACCTATTATTTTGAATCTGAATTAAACGATTTATTCACTTGTGTCTTGATTCATAGAAATCCCTAAATTATGTTAATATCTCTTTCGAGAGTAAGAACAACTGATTCTAGGTTGATTAATTGAAATTTCTTTCTAATTAAAACCCCTATCGTTGTGTTAACTCGATCTATGGATTCCCCTATTAGATTTGACTCTAATTCGCTAGATTTATGTCGTCCTATTTTTAGGATTGCATGCAACTTCACTCAATTATGCTAGATCTACTCTTAAATAGGGACTTTTGCTCCACTAAAATAAGAACATTAACAAGAATTAATATCCCAAAAATATTAAAACACGAAATAAACATACATAATTGAGAATAAGAATCAAATATTAATTGCACAAAAACTAAGATTAAATAATAAGATTCATCATAGGTTTTATCCTCCCTAGGTATCTAGGGAATTTAGTTCATAATCCTAAATAGAAACATCTCAAATTTAGAATAACCACAAGACATAAAGAAACTCCATAAAACATCAAAAGAAATTAAATGGAGATCTTCGATCTTGAGGGAGATCTGCTCTCGAGTTGATTCTGATGGCTCTATTCGAGTGTTTTCTTCGATCTTCTGTAATTGCACCCTTCTCTATTCTTCTAATTGGTATTTAAAGTCTTTAGAATGCTCACAAAGCCTAAAAATTAGGTTTTTCCACGTATTTGAGAAGCAGAGTGTGAAATTGACACGAGCTGGTACATGGGCGTGTGGCCAGCCCGTGTGACGTTTTCCTAGCTCGTGTAGATCCTGAAAGCAGCTCTTTTTGTCTTATTTTGACTTATTTTTCGCTCCTTTTGCTCCCAAATTCTCATCTAAGTATATAAACATGAATTTAAAGGATTAGGAGCATCAAATTCACCAATTTGCATAATTAATCATCCAAAAATGCATTAAGAATGAGATTAAAATATGTTACTTTTACAGCTTAGCAAATATCCCAAGACTTGAGCGTTTGCTTGTCCTCAAGCATAATCTTCAACTCTCATTAAAATAAATATTTCTTAACTTATAATTCTCATCAATAATGTCTCAAAATAATTCAAAAATAATCAGACATTGGCAATTCAGCTAAAAGAGGACTAAAGATTCAAACAATCTAAGTCAAAGATTTTTAAAGTACGAAAACATAGGTATTTTCCCTTTATCTAAGTAATTACCTTTAATTAAAAATCGACAAGAATCGACATCTTCACTAAAGATTCACTCAAATCACTCAAAGTGTTTAAGGTTCAAGAATAAGCACTCAATAGTCAAACAAGAAAAGTAATTACCATAGGCTTGCATGAAAATCAAATCTCCACCACTATAAAATGATATGATACACAAATCAAAAGGTCCTTAAGAGGATGTAGTGGGGTTTAGGTTAAGGGTGTGGAGAAAGGCTGAAAAATTTGGTTAAAATCAAAATCGAATTGATAAATTACCAAATTAGAAAAATAAACAATTACTGAATTAAGAATTATTCAAGAATAAAAAATGAGCTTCTTCTCAAAATATGAATTTAACTGTTCAAGTTCACTCAATAAGACTAATTAATAATCAATTTTTTCCAATATATATAGATATATATTTTTCGATCCTTTTTTTAGAACAAGAAGAAATAATTTAGCGAATCAAACAAAAGAGTATAGTTAGGCAACTAACCAAATCAAATCTCGACAGAAAAAGAGTCAATAAAACGAGAAAAAGTCTCAATAAAAATTGAGTTATGGGTTAACATTAATGGGTAAATCAAGAAACGGTGTGCTAAGCTCGACGAGGTTCACTAAGGGTTAATTAAAAAGGTAGGCTTTTTATGGAGTAAGTGGCATAAAACCTAAGTGTCTTTATAATCTTAGTATATCAAATCAAAGGTGTAGTCTCGACATGTATAATCGAAGCAATTTCTAGAATAACAAATCAATTTGACACACCAATAATAAAATGAGTAAGATAAATGCATGCTTTAAAGGTTGAAAATCTCAAAAAAAATTTATGGTTTTTGATGTCAAACTTGCGAATCTCTAACTTCAAGGTAATACTTCAATTTAGGGAAACAACCTAAACTTTTAAATTTCTGAAAAATAGCTTATCATGTTTGATTCTCTCATGCCTTCAAGTTTAAATCAACCAATACACACTTATCAACAAATTAATCTAAAAAATTTCAACAAAAATTCCAAATCGACAAAAATTCATTCTAATGGAAGTATGAGAAAATTACTTAAATACGAGACATAATTCAGGGATTTTGTAATAATTATATAAATAACCTCCCCACACTTAAGATGTACATTTTCCTCAATTTACAAATAGATATAATCACAATATAAACAAAATATCATAAGAGAGAGAGAAAACTGAAATTGCCCTGAATATTGGATGAAATTCTCAGAATGGTGAAAAGCAGAATTGTAGACAAATCTTGATGTAGTGCAAGATTTCGAGCAAGCTAATAAGAAAATAAACACAAATAGTGAAGAAGAGTAAGGGGTTATAATTCGAGTAGAAACAACCATAAAAATATAGTTCGAAAGATAATAATTAAAAGAAGTACAAGAAAATAAAAATAAAACAAAACAACTAAAAATAGAAATAAACATAAACATAAAAAGATAAATTAAAATTAAAAATAATACAAATAAAATCAATGATCCTCATCGTCGGAGGCATAGTAGGGTGAGTCGTCGGTGCCGAAGAAGAGATGTGGAAATGCTGACAGATCTACTACAGTGTCGCGTCAATACTATTGAACCTCTAAAAGCAGTGCTGCTCGGAGCGAGTGAACCGTTTGGAGAGGTCTTCAAATGTAGTAGCAGAAGAAACAGGACGGTGACTCGAAGGTGGAGGATGAGGTGGGTCCCCGTGATGGAAAGGAACATCATCAGTGAAGTCCTCGCGTTTATTCTGAGAGTCAGAATGAAATAATCGGTACTAAGGAGGATCCACTCCACGATGTCGCTCGATCATCGTCATATGGGTCATGCTCGATATCTCCTATGGAGACATTTGGCTGCGATCGTAAGCACAGAGGGCTGCTCCAGTGTATTAAGGAGACTGAAGTGTCGAACGAGTCGAGTCACATAAGGGCCTAAACAGATAGGGCCTTTCCTGTTACGGTCTGTCTGATTGTGGAATGCGAGGGCGATGAAGTAGGCTAAATAAAAAATATGCCTTGTGGCCATACTCTATAGAAAATATGCACCGGTGGTACTGATGACTTCGATGCTCTCCCTACTACCGGTCAATGTGTGAGCTAAGAGAGCATGAATATACCGTAAGGCTGGAGAAAGAAAAGTCACCTTCGAGCGACTCATGTCATAAGGTGTCGTACTCGCCTTAAGATCTACCCGACAACTAGATGGCGAATAGTGGATGTGCTGTTGCAGGCGGAAGAAGTTCACTGCACTCATAAAATCCTTAGTGTATAGTCCCAAAGCAGCGCCGAACTCAAGGACACTCATATGGTACACCAGGCCACCGAGTTGGAAAGTGATGGTGCCTATCTTGTCATGAGTCATCATCACATGCTCTAGAGTAAATGTCAAACAGAACTCTAAAGTTAGCTCCATGTATGTGGGCTCGATAATGGAGAAAAATCGATCCCACAGGGCTGTGGCAATAATGGAGCACACATGATCAACTAACTGGACCTGCGCCAAAGTGGCCTAATTAATACAGTGACCTAACAGAGTGGTCGCAGTTGAAGTACCTGATATAAGCTCTGTTGGGGACCCGCTGAAAATCGGATAAAGGGGTAGCGGGCTTCGGTGGAAGGATCTAAGGAGGAGGTCGCACCTGGAGTCTTTCGCTTCTTCGAAGCGGGGATGGCGACCTTAGATTTACGGCATGTGTTGGTCATGGTGTGCTTGAAATAAAATAATTCACTGTCGGAAAATAAAATATGCATCACCAAATAAACAATCAAAGAGGATGAGAAACAATTGTGTAAATTAAAATACGACACTAAGAATCATCCTAAGTGTTGGATCACCGGCACCCTTATGGCGCAGCAAAAAATAAAAATCCGGTGATCCTAACCAGGGATCCATGTGTGAGGAACGAATCGGGGTGAAAGAGGTGGCGAAATTACCTAATGTTTATTCAGAGTAGAAAGCAACACCTCAACAACGAGTAGTCTGATCTACTGTCGAACCAACCCGTAATCTATCGTGATTCCGGCCTCTACGTAATCCACCCAGTTGACTACGAACGGAAGGAATCCCCAAAACAGTTTTGAGAGTTATTTTTCTTTGACGGCTGCTAGACTCAAACAAAGAACAATGGGATTATATATATCCTTTTGTTTTAGGGTTTTTTTTAAGAATTAAATAAATATAATAATATTTTAATCCGAAAATTATAATTACATTAATTATAATATAAGTTCGGTAAACCATATATTTATTTGAATTCTTATGCTCACCAAATTCATGTCCTCACTATACGTACAACAACCTTGTACATAATGTGTTGGAAATTTGATTACCGAATTAAATTAATTCTATAATTAATTTAATTCAAGCGACCCCAAAAACAATACCAACTATGGTTTATTCCGTTCATTTCAACTATAAGGTGTGACCCTGTAGGTTCTTGTAACATTAGCAGTAACACTAGAACGATTCTAATGCTACGAACAATGAGTGGCATCTAGCAATGCATCATTGCTACCTAAGTCACAAGAGATCAGGATTTGAGATAACCTTTTTATGATTAACCTTTTATGCAATAATTCTTAAGTCTTTTATCTCTGGATTGGACACAAGTCATGGAATAGTCACACTTGCATTGTCCATTCCATGTTCCTTGATATCTTAAGCAGACTACGATATACAAATAAGTATGACATCTAATATCAACTTATTTGAGCATGGCCATGCATTTCTAGTCTCACTTAATCAAGTGGCCTAAGATATTACTCCCATTATGTAGGAGGGACTTATCCTATATCGACCAACCATATCCCTCTACATAGATTGTGGTATATCCAACATTAGTTTTATAGAACAACCAGTTACGGTGTACGTTTGATTGTATCAAAATATACAACTCACGATGTTGGGATTATGATGATCTCAAGTCTGAGGATCATATAAATATTAATCATTATGAGTAATGTCGTGACAATTACATAATAATCCAAGAAACATACTCATAACGGGTTAGTCCAATATGTTGTTCTCTAACACACATATTAATGTAATGATTCTGACATTCCATATCAATGACAACTCTTTATCATCAATCAACTACACATTAGTCTTAATGCATTATCGTTGTCCTATCCAACAATAATACTTGACTAAGGAACTTTTAAGAATAATCATATTATTCTCAGGACATTATTATAAAACAGTTTATTTATATACACAGAAAAGAAACTGAAATAATAATGGTAACGCCTTATATTAATAAACATGATAAATCAAGTATGTTATTACAACCATCTCATGATTGATCTCTGGGCATACTCTAACAATCTCCCACTAGCACTAAGACCAATCACTTATATATCTAATACCAAGTGACTTAGTGTGACGATCATGCTTCTGTTGTGTCAGAGGCTTGGTCAAGGGATCAGCAAGGTTATCATCTGTAGGTACTCTGCATATCTCTACATCCCCTCGATCGATAATCTCTCGAATAAGATGGTAGCGCCTAAGTATATGTTTGGATCGCTGGTGAGATCTAGGTTCTTTAGCTTGTGCAATGGCTCCATTATTATCACATCGGAGTTCTATAGCATCTGATATGCTAGGCACAACCCCTAGTTCAGTAATGAACTTTTTGATCCAAACCGCTTCTTTTGCTGCCTCACTGGCTGCAATATACTCAGCCTTTATTGTAGAATCGGCTACTGTACTTTGCTTTGAACTCTTCCAGCTCACAGCACCACCATTAAGGCAAAACACAAAATCTGATTGTGATCGAGAATCGTCCTTATCGGTTTGGAAGCTAGCATCAGTGTAACCTTTTACACTTAACTCTTCCTCACCTCCATATAGTAGGAAAACATCCTTAGTTCTTCTCAAGTACTTAAGGATATTCTTGACTGTGGTCCAGTGACCTTCACCGGGATCTACTTGGTATCTGCTCGTCATGCTTAAGGCATATGAGACATCTGGACAGGTACATAACATGGCATACATGATAGATCCAATAGCGGAAGCATATGGAATTTTACTTATTCGTTCTCTCTCTTGTGGAGTTGAAGGACACATTTCCTTCGAGAGTGAAATACCATGTCTCATAGGTAGGAATCCTCTCTTAGATTCTTCCATACTGAACCTTTTCAGTACTTTGTCTATGTATGTACTTTGGCTTAGACCTAGTAGTCGTCTTGATCTATCTCTATAGATCTTTACTCCTAAGATGTAAGTTGCTTCGCCCAAGTCCTTCATAGAAAAACAACTTCCTAACCAAGTCTTAATAGACTGCAAGGTAGGTATGTCATTTCCTATGATAAGTATGTCATCCACATACAGTACCAAGAATGTTATAGTGCTCCTACTAACTTTCTTGTAAACAGATGGCTCATCTTCATTTTTGATAAAACCAAACTCTTTGATTGCATCATTAAAACGAAGATTCCAACGTCGAGAAGCTTGCTTTAATCCATAAATGGATCTTTGTAGCTTACATATCTTTCCAGCATTCTTTGGATTGACAAAACCTTCAGGTTGTGTCATGTACACATCCTCTTCAAGTTTCCCATTAAGGAAAGCTGTTTTGACGTCCATCTGCCAGATTTCATAGTCATGAAATGCAGCTATAGCTAGCAAGATCCTGATGGATTTAAACATAGCTACAGGAGAAAAGGTTTCATCATAGTCAACACCATGAACTTGGCGAAAACCTTTAGCGACTAATCGCCCCTTGTATGTTTGTACATTACCATCCATGTCAGTTTTTTTTTTGAAAACCCACTTGCACCCTATGGGCTTAACCCCTTCGAGTGGGTCAACCAAAGTCTATACTTGGTTTTCATACATGGAATCCATCTCAGATCTCATGGCTTCAAGCCATTTCTCAGAGTCTGGGCTCGTCACCGCTTCTTGATAAGTCCTAGGCTCATCTTGATCTATCAGTAGAACGTCACCATGCGTTGTAATGAGAAATCCATATCTCTCAGGTGCTTGGCGTTCCCTTAAAGATCTGCACAGTGGTTGTGTTTCTACAGCAATTACTTGTTCCTCAACCCCTTGTGGAACTTGCTGTTGTTCTATCTCTGGTTCAGTGGTATTTTGCGATTCTCGAACTTCATCAAGTTCAATCTTTTTCCCACTTCCTTTTCTAGAAACAAATTCTCTCTCTAGGAAGACACCAGTCCGAGCAACAAGTATTTTGTTCTCAGTGGGATTAAAGAAATAATATCCTTTGGTTTCTTTTGGATACCCCACAAAAATACATTTTCAGATTTGGGTTCAAGCTTAGTAGACGCCTGACGTTTAACATAAGCTTCGCAACCCCAAATTTTCATAAAAGACATACTGGGACGTTTCCCAGTCCATATCTCATATGGTGTCTTTTGAACCGATTTAGATGGAACACGATTTAGTGTGAAAGCAGCTATCTCAAGTGCATGTCCCCAAAAGGAAGTCGGCAGATCAGCATGACTCATCATGGATCGAACCGTGTCTAACAAAGTTCGATTTCTTCTTTCAGAAACTCCATTCCATTGAGGAGTACCAGGAGGAGTAAGTTGTGAGACAATCCCACATTGCTTCCAAAGATCATCAAACTCTAAGCTCATATACTCCCCACCTCGATCAGATCGAAGTGTCTTGATAGTTTTTCCTAGTTGATTTTGTACTTCATTTTTGAATTCCTTGAACTTTTCAAGGGATTCAGACTTATGGCGCATGAGATAGACATACCCATATCTACTGAAATCATCAGTGAAAGTGATGAAGTAATGAAATCCTCCTCTAGCCTGTATATTTATTGGCCCACATACATCAGAATGTATTAGGCCCAATAAATCACTAGCTCGTTCACTTTTACCAGTAAAAGGAGACTTAGTCATTTTTCCCAATAAGCAAGATTCACATATTTCAAATTGTTCAAAAACAAATGAATCCAAGAAACCATCTTTATGGAGCTTGGATATGCGTTCCTCACTTATGTGGCCCAAACGACAATGCCATATATAAGTTTGATTTGAGTCATTTATTTTTTATCTTTTAGTATTTATGTTGTAGATGAGATTCATTTGATCTAAAACATAGAGGCCATTATTCAATTGTGCCGAACCATAGAAAACATTATTGAGATAAAAGGAACAACAATTATTCTTAATAATTATCTCAAAACCAATTTTGTCTAAACAAGAAATTGAAATAATGTTTTTAGTCAAACTGGGCACATAATAACAATCCTCTAAACATAAACCAAGTCCACTAGGCAAAGATAAATTATATGGTCCCACAGCTAATGCAGCAACTTTTGCTCCATTTCCAACTCGTAGGTCCACATCTCCTCTAGCCAAAGTCCTACTCCTTTGCAGTCCCTGTACAGAAGTACAAATGTGAGAACCACAACCAGTATCTAATACCCATGAAGTAGTAGTTGATAAATTAATATCAATAACATAAATACGTGAAGCAGACGTTCCGCTTATTTTAGCCTTCTTGACTTCCTCAAGATAGATAGGGCAGTTCCGCTTCCAATGTCCAGTCACACCACAATGAAAACAGTTTCCTTCCTTAGCCACCCCTCCTTTAGGTTTCAATGCAGCCTTTACTTTTCCAGGCTTGGGCCTAGCTTTGCCCTTGGGCTTTGCCTGAACTTTGGCCTTTCCCTTGCCCTTATTATTACGGACCATCAGTATAGGCTTGGGTCCAACCTTTTTCATGTTGCCTTCAGCAGTTCGTAACATACTGAGCAACTGTGGCAGAGTCTTATCAATCTCATTCATATTAAAATTGAGGACAAACTGGCTGTAGCTATCCGGCAACGATTGCAGAATAACATCAGTGGCTAACTCTTGGCTCAATGGAAACTCAAGCTTAGACAGACTTTCAATATAGCCAATCATCTTAAGGACATGAGGTCCCACTGAGCTTCCTTCAGCCAGCTTACATTGGAACAGGGCCTTAGAGATATCGAACCTCTCCTGCCGTGCTTGCCCCTGATAAAGTTCTTTCAGGTGCTCAATCATTTCATAAGCAACCATGTCCTCATGTTGCTTCTGAAGCTCAGGATTCATAGTGGCAAGCATAAGACATCCAACGTCTACCATGTCATCGAGATGCTTCCTGTAAGCATCTCTATCAGCCCTCAAGGCATTAGTGGGTGGCTCGTTAGGAACTGGTTGTTCAATGACATATAATTTTCGTTCTTGTTTGAGGACAATCCTCAAGTTACGGAACCAGTCAAGAAAATTTAAACCATTCAACTTGTCCTTCTCAAGGACCAATCGCAATGATAGTGTATTTGTGTTTGCAGCCATAATATATCTACAACAATGAAATTATGCGTGTGAAAATTTATCAAATTTATATTAATCATTAAAAGGACTTAATTAAATGATGCTTCCACTATTTTACTACAAAACCAATACCCTCATACGTTAGTTTCGGAAAGGCTTTCTTGAAAAGCATTTCAAGTGGGTTAAGGATCCATATTTCACCTCCTTTTAAGTCAGCTTTGGCTTTACTCTCAAGATTATGGTTATCTAGGTAAGCAACACTTGCTAATTACATCATATGTAACTCCTAAATTTTGGTGAACAACTCTTGTTCTAATCATCTTATGATTTATCCAAATTACTTGCCTCTAGGTTTCTAATCCTATTAGAATAACCTAGTCAAGTCATTAACCAATTTTAACCTGCGAATATCACTTGTTTATTCTTCGCGTTTAACCAAGATAAATACTAGTACTTCGCTTTAGCAGAACCTACACAGTATTGATCGAGGCCTTAACGAGGGCAAAATTGGAAGGCTATGTTGACTTAATATTTTAATAGAGGGATTTTATTAAAATCGTTTCATCTCACCAATTATGATTTACTTTAGTCCATTTATCCATTTAATTGATCTCATCAATTAATGTGGTTCATTATTATCAAATTTTAACATGTTTAAAATTTGGCATGCTTTAGACATCCATAGCATCTCATACATGAATAAAGCAATAAATAAATGCAATAGTTATAGCCCATAAACTAAGGTGGCGCAACCCAAGCCAATGGGAGAACCAAAAGGACACCTAAAGGTGTAAGCCGGTTTTCAAGCTATCAATCCACACTGGTTGGCCCATCTTCCATCTCGGCTACCCCACAGCAACTCTTGCAAATTACAATATGTAGAAACTCGTTTTACATACGAGGGAGTAAGATGAGAAGAGAAATACAAGAGAATAGTAGCAAGGCACGACACGCAGGCCGTATTTATAAAATTACAACCTTTTTTATCAAATGGGCTGTTGGGCTATAACTATGCATTTCAAACACCGTGCATGTCAAAAATAGCATATACAAATAAACACTTTTGTTAAGGTGTATTAAAACATATCCTTTCAACTTTATGGCCCACCAAGTTTTATTTATTATATATAAAAAAATACTTTAAGAAGATGGGGGCTGAGGCGGTGAAGGGAGCGGGCCGAACCGCATACCCCATTCAAGTAAAACCTCACGATTTGATAACTTTTGTCAACATAATCGTGTTTTTGGGACTTTAATCCCTGAGGTTTCATGCCGGAACAACCCTTGTTCCACTAACCAGTTAACTTTTACTGGAAATTGTCAACACCACCGTCGCACCATTATAAATCTGTTAACATTTAACTGTAAGAACATAAAACCAAATAGGCCATAACATCTTGATTAACATTTAATCCATTGTCAAAAGGAACGATTATCAGGTTACTATTAAACGATTTAAACAGTCGAAATTTACTAAAATTAAAGCATGCATCTCATACAATTGCATCACCCAAATATTTAAACCCGAATCAGGGATCCAGGTGTGAGGAACGAATCGGGGTGAAAAAGGTGGCGAAATTACCTAATGTTTATTCAGAGTAGACAGCAACACCTCAACAATGAGTAGTCTGATCTACTGTCGAACCAAACCGTAATCTATCGTGATTCCGGCCTCTATGTAATCCACCCAGTTGACTACGAACGGAAGGAATCCCCAAAACAGTTTTGAGAGTTATTTTTCTTTGACGGCTACTAGACTCAAACAAAGAAAAACGGGATTATATATATCCTTTTGTTTTAGGGTTTTTTTTAAGAATTCAATAAATATAATAATATTTTAATTTGAAAATTATAATTACAGTAATTATAATATAAGTTCGGTAAACCATATCTTTATTTGAATTCTTATGCTAACCAAATTCATGTCCTCACTATACGTACAACAACCTTGTACATAATGTGTTGGAAATTTGATTACCGAATTAAATTAATTCTATAATTAATTTAATTCAAGCGACCCCAAAAACAATACCAACTATGGTTTATTCCGTTCATTTCAACTATAGGGTGTTACCCTGTAGGTTCTTGTAATGTTAGCAGTAACACTAGAACGATTCTAATGCTACGAACAATGAGTGGCATCTAGCAATGCATCATTGCTACCTAAGTCACAAGAGATCATGATTCGACATAACCTTTTTATGATTAACCGTTTATGCAATAATCCTTAAGTCCTTTATCTCTGGATTGGGCACAAGTCATGGAATAGTCACACTTGCATTGTCCATTCCATGTTCCTTGATATCTTAAGCAGACTACGATATACAAATAAGTATGACATCTAATATCAACTTATTTGAGCATGGCCATGCATTTCTAGTCTCACTTTATCAAGTGGCCTAAGATATTACTCCCATTATGTAGGAGGGACTTATCCTATATCGACCAACCATATCCCTCTACATAGATTGTGGTATATCCAACATCAGTCTTTATAGAACAACCAGTTACGGTGTACGTTTGACTGTATCAAAATATACAACTCACGATGTTGGAATTATGATGATCTAGAGTCTGAGGATCATATAAATATTAATCATTATGAGTAATGTCGTGACAATTACATAATAATCCAAGAAACATACTCATAACCGGTCAGTCCAATATGTTGTTCTCTAACACACATATTAATGTAATGATTCTGACATTCCATATCAATGACAACTCTTTATCATCAATCAACTACACGTTAGTCTTAATGCATTATTGTTGTCCTATCCAACAATAATACTTGACTAAGGAACTTTTAAGAATAATCATATTATTCTCAGGACATTATTATAAAACAGTTTATTTATATACACAGAAAAGAAATTGAAATAATAATGGTAACGCCTTATATTAATAAACATGATAAATCAAGTATGTTATTACAACCATCTCATGATTGATCTTTGGGCATACTCTAACACTAAGAAGTGCATCAATAGCCGAAAATAGAATACTAAAATACTATTTACTAATATCAGTCCTGCAAAAATAATAATAAGGAAGAATAAAAATAAGAAATGACATGGAAAACTAAAATTGACAATGAAAATAATGAAACACCAGGACGAATTAAAGTAAGAACACATAATAATGAAAAGAATAAAAAGCATAGAAAACTTAAGTCGGATACTAACAAAAATGTTAATATTAATAGGGATATGAAGCAAATAATTCAAAGTAATAAAAGAAGTACTAAACAGAATAATAACTAGAATAATAATCTAAACCAGTAACATGAATAATAATAAACTGACGAAAATAAGAACAAGAAGAAACTTAGAAATAATGATAATAATAACAAGAAAAAAATGTCTAACCTAAACAAACTATACTACATAGAGATTAAAGGAGTAATAAGAAGAAATAATATTATAAGCAATAAAACAAAAAGAGCTGTCAACAACATAATTAAATAAGAATAATAAAATTACTAAAATGAGATAAATAAATAGATGAAATAAACATAAATAGAAATAAAATAAAGTAATAAATTATTTAAAGAAAATAATAAACTAATAAACTAATAAAGAATTAAAAATAAAAGAACTAGGGAGGATAAAAGTGACACAGTGGCTGGAGGTGTGTGCGATGGTCGAAGTGGAAAAGGGAGATCAGGAGAAGAGGCGGACGGTGGGGTGGGGTGGCTTGCAGTTTCAAGTAGGGGAGGAAGGAGATGTGAAGGGGATGGTGGTTCATGCGTGGCTAGTGGAGAGGAATGGGCAGGGTCGGGATGTTGGGGAGAAAGGAAGAAGGGAAAGCAGTCGTGGGTACTCGACAAAGGTGAAGGAGAAGAGGAGGACGCCTATGGGAAATTTTTCGAAGGGGGGAAGCGGGGATAAGGGCTGAGGCGTGAGGCGAGGAAGTTGCGACGAGGATGGGGGCATGTTGGTCATGTGGGAACGGCTAGAGTTGCAAGGGGAAGGCTGATGACGACTAGCGTTAAGGGGTGATAATTTGGGAAAGATGAAAGTAAAAAAAAGTTCGGGTTTAAGGGTTAAAAATGGGTGACACGATCGTGTAAGGGCTTCTGTTGGACCACACGACTATGTCACACACCCGTGTGGTGCCTTCTCAGCCCGTGTGCGATAAAATTTTTAACCAAGTCTTTACACAGCTGTGTACAATCTCCTTCGCTTCTCCCACGCCCATGTGAACTCCCACACGCCTGTGTGGCACGAATGTGTCTCGCACACGGCCGTGTGCCTTACCCGTGTAACTCTCTTACTTGATTTAAAATCGAAAAAATTAGCTCCAGGGTTTACACTGCCAAGGACACGAGGTCACATGCCCATGTTTCCAAGCTGTGTAACTCACTGTCGAATGCTCCTTTACGCATATAGACAAGGACACGCCCGTGTGTCCAGGTCGTATGACGCACTATCGATTGCCCTAGTTTGCACACGGTCTAAGACACGCCCGTGTGCCCAAGTCGTGTGGGTAAAAAAATGCACTTTTTATTTATTTATCTAATTTGAGATTTTAAAATAGCATGCAATGGATTTAAAGGAATTAGAAAAAGTTAAACATTTGGGTTGCCTCTCGAGAAGTGCTTATTTAAAGTCTAAGCTCAACTTACCTTATGTATGGTTATGGTGGTTCTTGGAGCCAAAGCTCCTCTCTATCATTTCTAAAATCATCACCACTATAAAATTTGAGTCGACGTCTGTTTATCTTGAATGTGCCATATGTCGGATGTGTTACCTCTATCATACCGTACAGGAAAACGATTTGTACCACGAATGGACCTGACCATCTTGATTTCAGCTTTTCGAGGAATAATTTGAGATTTGAATTTTATAAAAGGACACGACCCACAACTTTTAATTGTTTGGGTTGCTTCAAACGAGCGTCGTGGTGTTGCTTTGTCACTTCTTTATATAGTCTAGAGTTCTCATAAGCATTAGTTCGCTAGTTGTCTAACTCATTTAGCTGCATTAATCTCTTCTCACCTGCAAGTTTAAGGTCATAGTTTAGAAATTTTATTGCCCAAAATGATTTATGTTCAAGTTCAAGCGGTAATGACAACTCTTTCCATATACAAGTCTGTAAGGAGATGTTCCTATGGGTGTTTTATACGTAGTCCTATAAGCCCATAAAGCGTCATCTACTTTCATCGCCCAATCCTTTCTATTTGACTCCATAGTTTTTTCTAGGATGCGTTTGAGTTCTCGATTCGCAACTTCAACTTGCCTAGTAGTTTGAGGGTGATAAGGGGTAGTTGTTCTATGATGCACCCCATACTTCTTAAGGACCTTATCAAATTGAGCATTACAAAAATGTATTCCCCTATCAATAATAATCACTCTAGGTGTTCCAAATCGAGAGAAGAACTTCTTAAGAAATCGAACTACCACTTTAGCATCATTAGTAGGTAAAGCTTGAGCTTCTACCCATTTTGACTTATAATCAACTGCTATTAGAATGTATTTATTACCAAAAGAGCTAGGAAATGGGCCCATGAAATCAATACCCTAGACATCAAAAATTTCACATGAAAACATATAAGTTTGAGGCATTTCATCACGTTTAGAAATATTATATGTTCTTTGGCATTTATCACAATAAGCAACATATCTGTTAGCATTCTTGAACAGTGTGAGCCCATAAAAACCTGATTCAAGCATTTTATGTGTGGTCTTGATTCCACTGTAATGTCTTCCTATCGGTCCTGAGTTGAAATGTTCCAAGAGTTTATTCACTTCTGATTTTGTAACACCCCTTCGGATTACTTGATCTGCACATACACTAAAAATAAAAGGGTCCTCCCAAAAATAATTTTTCACATCAGTAAAGAATCATTTCTTTTGATGATGTGTCAACCATTTTGGTAGGATGCTTGTGGATAAGTAATTCGGGATATCTGTAAACCAAGGGACTTCAGAATCTATTATAACCATGAGTTGTTCCTTAGAAAACGAGTCATTTATCTTGTTCTCATTAAGCTCCTTGAGGTGGGGATTCTCTAGTCGTGAAAGGTGATCTGCTGCAAGATTTTCAACTCCTTTCTTATCTTGGATTTCCAAATTGAACTCTTGCAATGATAAAATCCACCTTATAAGTCGAGGTTTTGCATTCAATTTAGTTAGAAGATAGCGAAGAGCAGAATGGTCAATGTAAACAACAACTTTAGATAATATTAAATATGGTCTAAATTTATTGAATGCAAAAACCACAGCTAGCAATTTTTTTGTAGTAGTAGTGTAATTTTCTTATGCATCTGTCAAAGTCTTGCTAGCATAATAGATTGGCTAAAAAAGCTTGTCTCTTCGTTGTCCAAGAACTACACCTATTGCAAAATCACCTGCGTCACACATATTTCAAAAGGTACATTCTTCCTGACTAAAATTGAATGGCACATCTTTTTCTAGCAAATTAGTTAAGGGCATAGCTATTTTAGAAAGATATTTGATAAATCTTCAATAGAATCCAGCATGTCCTAAAAAGCTTCGAATAGCCTTAACTGAACTAGGAGGAGGTAGTTTTTTTATGGTTTCAATTTTTTCTCTATCAACCTAAATCCCTTTACTAGAAATTTTATGGCCCAACACAATCCCTTCTCAAAGCATGAAGTGACATTTTCCCAATTAAGCATAAGGTTTGTTTCCTCACATCTCATTAAAACTCATTTTAAATTTTTAAGACAAAGGTGGAAAGAATTACCGAATATTGAGAACTTGTCCATAAATACCTCCATAATTTCTTTTACAAGTTCATCAAAGATTGCTAACATGCAAAACTAAAAAGTAGTAGGAGCATTACACAATCCAAAAGGCATTCTTCGATAAGCAAACTACCATATGGGCATGTAAATGTCATTTTTTCTTGGTCCTCGGGAGCTATCGGGATTTAGAAGTAGCCAGAAAGTCCGTCTAGGACGCAATAATACATGTGACCAAATAATCTCTCCAACATTTCATCTATGAATGGTAGAGGAAAATGATCTTTCCTTATGGCGTCATTCAACTTCCTATAATCAATACAAACTCTCCATCCTGTGACTGTTCTTGTTGGAATCAAGTCATTTTTCTCGTTGGCCACAACAGTCAAGCCTCCTTTCTTAGGAACAACCAGCACAGGACTCACCCAAGCACTATCAAAAATAGGATAAATAATTCTAGCATCTAGAATTTTAATTACCTTAGCCTTAACAACTTCCTTCATGTTAGGATTTAACCTTCTTTGAGCTTACACGCATGGTTTGTACTCAACTTCCATTAAAATTTTATGGGTGCATAAAGAAGGATTGATCCCTTTGATGTCAGAAACCTTCCAGGCTATAGCTCTTTTATGTTCCTTCAACACTTGCAATAACTCATCTTTCTTATTTGGCTTTAAATCTGAAGCAATAATCACTAGTAATGTAGAATTTTCTCCAAGGAATGCATACTCTAGGTGATTTGCTAATTACTTCAATTCCAATTTGGGACATTCTTCAATAGAGGGTTTTAATTTTAATTTCTTGTTTACCTCAATGTCCTTATAATTATTTTGTCTCAGTGAAGACTCATTAGAATCTAAATCAATTTTTGTCTCACTTATCACAGCATTATTGTCATCTATCTCCTCTCCTTGAACAAGACACAGTTCCAACGTGTCCTTATGAACAATTTCTTATAATGAATCTTGAATAACACAATCAATAGATTCAATAAAATAACAAGAATCATCTTGTTCTCTAGAGATTCACATAGCATCATAGATTTTAAAAGTGATCTCTTTATCACCTACCCTAAGCACAAGTTTACCATCACCCATATTAATGACATCTTTAGTAGTGGCTAAAAAGGGGCGATCTAAAATTAAAGGCACCTCACTACCCTTATCCATGTCAAGCACAACAAAATCAATAGGGAATATAAATTTATCTACCTTCACAAGTACATCCTCAATGATACCCTTAGGATATTTAATAGATTATCAGTTAATTAAATACTCATCCTAGTATTAGCACCCAAATCAGTTAATGCTTTCTTAATATTTAAACTACCAATAAAATAGGGAATAGTAAAACTTCCTGGATCTTTCAACTTAGTTGGCAATTTATTTTGGAAAATAGCTGAACATTCCTCGTTAAGTTGCACTGTAGATAGTTCTTCAAACTTCCTTTTGTTTCTTAATACCTTTTTTAAGAACTTTGCATATGTGGGCATCTGCGAAATAACTTCAATAGAAGGTAAGTTAATATGTAATTGTTTAAAAATTCAAGAAATTTACCAAATTGTTCATCCATACGGTCTTTCTTTAACTTTGTCGGATATGGGATCAGTGGTTTATATTCTTTAACTACTAGTGTCTGAATTTCTTTGGGTTTTACCCCTTCATCATTTGCCTTATCAGTTTCATGTTGCAGCTTCTTTTCAGGTTCAGCCAACACTTTCCCATTCCTCAATATAACTACTGTCACATGCTCTTTTCGGTTGGGTTCGGTATTACTAAATGAATTACCTCGTTGCCTTTCTAAAACTGATTTAGCAAGTTGTTCAACCTGATTTTTTAGCCTAAAAATTAATGCTTGTTGACTTTTCAAAGTTGTTTCGGTGTTTCAAAAATGAGTCTCCAACATTGAAATAAATTTTACCAACATCTCTTCAAGGTTCAGCTTCTTCTCTGGCTGATAAGTTTGTTGTAAGCCTGAAAGGAGTTGTGATATTTGGTTTCCTTAACCAACCCATGAAAAGTTTGAGTGATTTCTCCAACCTGTATTATAGTGATTACTATAAAGGTTATCTTGAGTTCTAAAATTATCTCCAACCAGTGCTTAGCTTTGTTCCTCAATGGGAAAGGGAACAACCGTAGGCGAATAGTATCGTCAGTGACGCCATCAATTTTGAAAGTATCACAGACTTCCTAAAAGCTGGTCAAATGAGTATATGGATCTTCATCTTGCAAACCATTGAACTAAAAAAATTGTTGAATCATCTAAATAGTGTTTAGTATTAGTTCAAAATTATTTGCAACAATAGTTGGTCTCACAATACTCGATTCAGCCCCAGTTAAAGTAAGCTTGGCATAATCGTACATAGTACGAGGAACAGGATCTAGATTTCCATGATTTGCAGAAACTGTAGGAGGTAGCTAATTATTCTGATTACCACCCATCTCCATGGTAATAATAATGTCCTCTTGTTCGTCTACTATATTCTGTCCACTTTTCCTTGCCTCTCTACGGTTTCTGTAAGCGGTACTTTTAATTTCACTATCAAATAACAATGGTCTCAACGGGTTTCTTCTTGTCAAAATTAAACTAAAAGAACTTGCCAGAAGTAAATAAAAGAAAATAAATTAGAATGTAAAAATTAAACTAAAAACAAAAATAAAATGCAATAAAAATAAATGGCTAAATTAAAAAAATAAAGTGTTCCTAATATTTTAGTCCCCGGCAACGGCGCCAAAAACTTGATGGTCACTAAACTAACTATAAATATGACTAAGGCAAGCCCGCTTATCGAACAATAGTATAGTTATGGTGAGTAGGGAATATCGTATCCATGAGGACTAAAAGTACTACTAATTACCATTTTTCTATTATTTAGCTGACAAATTAGAGTGATTGTTTTAATCTAAATTCACTAATCTAATTTAACTAAGAACGTAATAGAGAAAAAATAATCGAAGATAACCAATGAGAAAGACAATACCTAGAAAAGAGTCCACCTAGACTTCACCTATTATTTTGAATCTGAGTTAAACAATTTATTCACTTATGTCTTAATCCATAGAAATGCCTAAATTATGTTAATATCTCTTTCGAAAGTGCGAACAACTAGCTCTAGGTTGATTAATTGAAATCTCTTTCTAATTAAAACCCCTATCGTTGCGTTAACTCGATCTATGAATTCCCCTATTAGATTTGACTTTAATCCGATAGATTTATGTCGTCCTATTTCTAGGATTGACCTAGTAGATTTGACTCTAATCCGGTAGTTTCCCCACTAAAATAAGAACATTAAACATGAATTAATATCCTAAAAATATTAAAACACAAAATAAGAATACATAATTGAGAACAAGAATCAAGTATTTATCGCACAAAAATAGAAATTAAATAGTAAGGTTCATCAGTGGTTTTATCCTCCCTAGGTATTTAGGGAATTTAGTTAATAATCCTAAATAGAAACATCTCAAAGTTAGAATAACCACAAGACATAAAGAAACTCAATAAAACTTCGAAATAAATTAAATGGAGATCTTTGATCTTGAGGGAGATCCGCTCCCGAGTTGATTTTTATGGCGTTCTTTGAGTGTTTTCTTCGATCTTCTGTAATTACCCTCTTCTCTATTCTTCTAATTGGTATTTATAGTCTTTAAAATGCTTAGAAATCCTAAAAATTAGGTTTTTCTGCGTATTTGAGAAGCAGAGTGCGAAATTGACACGAGCTGGCACATGGGCGTGTGGCCAGCCCGTGTGGATCCTGAAAGTAGCTCTTTTTGTCCAATTTTGGCTCATTTTTCGTTCCTTTGGCTCCCAAATGCTCTCCTACGTATAGAAACATGAATTTAAAAGATTAGGAGCATCAAATCCACTAATTTACATAATTAATCATCCAAAAATGTATTAAGAATGAGATTAAAATATGTTACTTTTATAGCTTATCACCAATCCTCATGAGATACTCTTTCCACTTTCTTTACAATTTTCATTTTTCAACTTATTCCCTATGTATAATCATTGTTGCTTACCTCTTCCAACAGTATGATTATTTATCAGCCAGTTTTAGACCAAATACTTCCTTCGACTATGATGTCAAACTATTTTTTGTTATCCCCATCCAGACTGTCATAATAATGTTGTAGTTGTATGACTAAAACAATGCCTTCTCCTAATACCTTTCTAAGAATTGTCTTGAATCTTTCTCATGCCTGCCCTAACGTCTCTATAGCACATTGCTTGAATCTGAATAATTCTTCATATATACTAAACACAGTGGTCATTAGTACTACTCTGCATAAGAATAACTATACAAATTCTGCCCAAGTAGTGATAGTTTGTGGGGGCAGAACATCTAGCCAGGCCTTCACTTGACCTTCTAAGGTAAACGGAATAAGTAGCAGTTTAATGGCTTCTACTGGGACACATGCATACACAATTGTGCGACATAATTGCTTGAATTATCTTAGGAATAGTATTGAATCTCCATCTTCGTGACTGTTGAACATGAGATTTAAAGATATCCACATTAGTAGTGCAGGATTAAGTTCAAACTAGGAATTTTCAATAATACATTGAACAATGTTGGGTTTTAACCAACTCATATCAAAAGGTATTTCTCTTAATACTTGCGTCATCCTGCCAGTTTTTAGCAATAATAAAATGATTGAAGGGGAAATGTAATAGTATGATGAATATAGAAATTAATTGTCCCTATTAGCTAGATACATTTCTTTCGAGAATTGTAACTTGTCTAACAGGAATGTCCATATATCTACTCATATGTTGAAATCCATAAAAGAACATTAATAAGTTTGAAAGTTAAATAAATTAACTAAAATTAAAAATCGTATCTATAATTTGAAAATTTTCCTAATTATCGTATTAACCGCAAAATTAAAATTAATTTAATAGCGAAGCCTCCCTGGCAGCAGTGCTAACAACTTGACCGCAAGTACCAAAAAGATATTACCACAAAAGATATAAAATAAGGCAATGTCCACGAGTATACTAGTTAGGTTGTAATATAGTTTTTACAACGAAGTACCAGAAGTACAATTAATTTTAATTTATTCCCAATTTAATTTGGGCTAAATAAATTATTATTAATTAATTATGGAAAAATGGTCTAATTGAACTGCATTGGTTGAACCGAATCTAATGAATCGAACCAGCCACCAATTGGGCTGCCCAGAACCGTACATATGCTGACCCAAATCAACATTTTAGCTAACTAAATAAGCTTGCAAAGAAGCCCTTGAAGAACTTTCAACCTTGCATTCAAACCCCTCCAAAAAATATGGTTTTATGGATTTGCCCCAGGTTATTTTTAGCAAAGTTGAATCTCTCAACTTTTCCATGTGTGTCGCCGGCCAAGAGGGGGTCTCTTCGACTGATGAAATTTTCTATTTTTAGTAGCTACAATCAGCTATAAAAGCTACCCTTTGCTGATCATTCAACACATCCCTCACACTCTCATTCTCTCTTCTCCTCTCTCACTTTCTCTCAATTTTTCCTTCCCATTTTCCCTTTTGTTCTAGTGTCGATTTCTTCTCTTGGGAAAGAGGTCCTCATCATCCATTGTTTAGCAGCAATTAAAGTGTACATAAGCCACCTTGATAGCCGAGGACAATGGAGAATGAAGAACAGAGAAATAAGTCAAGCCACAGAAAAACACCGGATTTGCTTCTTGTTCCCTATCTCTTTAAATTTCGCTGTTGTTTAGACAAACATGTTTATGAATATTTATGCTATTGAAATGGTTATTTTAATCAATCTAGATTGAATTTAATATGTGTTGGGTTGATTATATTTTTCTTGCTTGAATTATTGAAATGGTGTTTGTGGTGTTATAGGCCTCGGTAAGATGCTTGATTAAGTAAAATCATGCCTAAGATATTCTTGCAATATTAATTGTTAGATAACTAATGAATTAATAATTAAATCGTATTGAAATTGTAATTAATCGACACAATACTTAATCAGTGCATATTTATTCTTCTAAGGTAGCTGAAGTTAATTTAGCATTGTATTTGGCGATACATCTGCCTTGCATAACTTGCAGGATTATTGTGATTAAACTGTTTCAAGGTAGAAATACTCCGTTACTTCACTTGATCTTTTATATGCTTGTGAAGATTGATTAATCATTTGGATTGACATTGAAAAATGTTCAAGAGATTGATTAATTTAATAAGTATGTATGAGCAGTAGTTAGCAAATTACCGAGTTGCCGTGAATTTGGTCGTAGCAGTATAAACATAAGTTTAATAATTCTAAGTTTAAGGAATGTAATTAATCCAACACAATTATATCATCTTGATTAAACCTTATTTGAAATCGTGCATTAGAACCTTTTTATTTTTAAATTTTTTACTTAGTTTTTAACCCTTAGTTTTTAATCATCTTTAAACCAAAATATTTTCTATCACCAAAGTGTTTTAACATTAATTTCATAAATATTCTTTTTTACAGTCCCTGTGGGTACGATAACTCGACATTTACTTGTCACTTTATTACTTGTTGCAATTGTGTACACTTGCACATTTTCGTCATTCCAAGTTTTTTGCGCCGTTGTCGGGGACTGTTTTTAAAAAAAGGCATTATTTGTGAATCTATTTTTATATTTTGGTTTATTTATTTTCCTGTTTAAATCTTTGCTTACTTAATCTTTCTATGATTATTTCAAATGTTTATGAGTATTGACCAGATTATCGACTTACTCCCTCTGGACCCTGAAATAGAACGAACATTTTGACAGCAAAGAAGACAAGCGAACCAGAGAAGAACCGAGGAGATAAAATTTGAGAATATGAATCAAGGAAATGGAGCAAACCTTACTTAGAATCCAATCCTTATTACTGATGATAGGGATAGAGCTTTACGATAGTATGACGTGCCAGTATTTAATGATCTTAATCCGAGTATTAGGAGACCTAAAATTGAGGCACAATAATTTGAGTTGAAGCCAGTCATATTCCAGATGCTTCAGACTATGAGCCAATTCAGTGAAATGCCTACTGAATATCCTCATCTTCACTTAAGACTATTTATGGAAGTGAGCGATTCTTTCAAGTTAGCCGGAGTACCCGAAGATGCATTACGATTGAAGTTGTTCCCATATTCGCTAAGGGACAGAGCTTGTGCCTGGTTGAACTCATTCCCACCGAACTCTATTTCTACATGGAAAGAGTTAGCCGAGAGATTCCTCATGAAGTATTTCTCGCCGAGCAAGAATGCCAAGTTGAGGAATGAGATCACTGCCTTCCAACAAATGGATGATAAGTCCCTGTATGAGGCATGGGAAAGGTACAAAGAGTTATTACGAAAGTGCCCTCATCATGGAATCTGACATTGCATTCAACTTGAGACATTCTATAATGGTCTCAACGCTCACACGAGGATGGTAGTGGACACCTCTGCTAATGGTGCTCTCCTCTCTAAGTCTTATAATGAGGCTTACGAAATTATTGAGAGGATTGCTAGCAATAATTATCAATGGCCAACCAATCGAGCAGCGTGAAGAAGACGATTCGCTGGAATACATGAAGTGGACGCTCTCACTTCACTCGCATCTCAGGTATCTTTATTATCCTTAATGCTTAACAATCTTACCACTAATGGATCTAACAGTTTTGCAGCCCAACCACCTAACCAATTTGAGAATATAGCATGTGTGTATTGTGGGGAAGGACATTTGTTTGAAGAATGTCCATCGAACCCCGAATCCGTATATTACATGGGTAACCAAAACCAAAACTAAGGGAGGCAAGGACTGCAATCCAACTTTTATAACTCATCGTGGCGAAATCACCCGAATTTTTCCTGGAGTAACCAAGAGGGTGGAACCAGTAACACTTACGTCCAACCTAGACCAACTCAGCTGCCTAGTTTCCCCCAACAAGTTTAGAAACCAACCCAAGCGGAACCATCCAATAGCTTAGAGAATCTATTGAAGGCATACATGGCGAAAAATGACACTACTCTAAGGAATTTGGAGAATCAAGTGGGTCAGTTTGCTACTGAACTCAGGAACCGACCAACAGGTGCTCTACCTAGTGACACAGAGAATCTGAGAAATCTAGGGAAAGAACATTGTAAAGCGTTGACATTGAGGAGCGGAAAAATAGTAGAGCCCAACACTATCGAAGTTGAAAAGGAGCCAGCTGACGCTCAAGATTCAGAAAAATTTCAACCAAGTGTTGAAATTCTAGTTTCACCAGAACTAGAATCTACAAAACCTAACAAAGTAACCTCAGGATCAGCTAATTCTGATCAACTAACAACGTCGTTAGATGCAGAATTGCCGCCAAAGACGAATCAACCAGAATCAGTCCCAGTAATGAAACCACCACACCCTACCCTCAAAGACTTCAGAAATAGAAGAAGGAGATTCAATTCAAGAAGTTCCTTGACGTACTCAAGCAACTTCACATAAACATCCCGTTGGTTGAAGCACTTGAGCAAATGTCAAACTACGTCAAGTTCATGAAAGATATCTTGTCTAAGAAATGAAAACTTGGAGAATTTGATACGGTAGCTCTAACGAAGGAATACAATGTCTATCTTCAAGACAAACTACCCCCAAAATTGAAGGATCATGGATGTTTTACCATACCGTGCAACATTGGGGCAACATATTGTGGTAAGGCATTATGTGACTTAGGTGCAAGTATCAACTTGATGCCTATGTCAATATTTAGGAAGTTGGAGATAAGAGAAGTTAGACCAACTACAATTATGCTTCAACTAGCAGATCAATCCTTAGCACATCCAGTAGGAAAAATTGAGGACGTATTGGTACATGTAAATAAGTTTATCTTTCCTGATGACTTTGTAATTCTAGATTTTGAAGTAGACAAAGAAGTACCAATCATCCTAGGAAGGTCGTTCCTAGAACCTGAAAGGACTCTTATTGATGTGTAGAAGGGCGAGCTCACAATACGTGTTCAGGATGATCAGGTAACATTTAACGTCTTTAACCCTATGCAATTTCCTGACACAATGGATGATTGCTCTGTAGTGTCTGATTTAGAGAATTTAATAGTGGAGAATGAACTCAACTGTGTTAAGGACCCATTGGAAAGAATTTTGACATCGGATCCTCCGAATGATGAAGAGGGGGATGAATACTTAGCTTTGTTAGAAGCTAATCAAAAGGGATTTAACCTGCAATCACATTTTGAATCTTTGGAGTTAGAAAATAGGAACTATTAACAACCAAAAGCGTCGATCAAGGAGCCACATAAATTAGAGGTATTACCTTCTCATTTAAAATATGTTTATTTAGGTAACACTTCTACTCTGCCTGTGATTGTTTCAGTAGAATTGACCACTAAGTAAGAATAGAAATTTATCTTAGTTCTGAAACAATTCAAGAAGGCCATCAGATGGACCATAGCCGATATTCGGGGCATTAGTCCATCTATATGCTTGCACAAGATTATCCTAGAAGATGGAAAAAAGGGACGATCGATGGACAATAGAGACTGAACCCTATCATGAAGGACGTAGTAAAAAAAGAGATAATCAAGTGGTTAGATGCAGGTATCATCTATCCCATCTCAGAGAGTTCATGGGTAAGCCCGGTCCAGTGCGTGCCAAAAAAAGAGGTATCATGATTGTAGAGAACGAGAACAACGAGTTGATACCGACTAGAATGGTTACGGGATGGAGAATCTGCATCAATTACCAGAAGCTAAAAAGGTGACTAGGAAAGATCACTTCCCTTTGTCGTTCTTGGACCAGATGCTGGATAGACTCACAGGATGAGATTACTACTGTTTTCTCAATGGACACTCAGGGTATAATCAGATTACAGTAGCACCAGAGGATCAATACAAAACGACATTCACCTGCCAGTACAATACGTTTGCATTTAGACGCATGTCATTTGGTTTATGTAATGCACCTGTTACATTTCAAAAATGTATGATGTCTATTTTTACTGTCATGTTTGAGAAATATTTGGAAGCTTTTATGGATAATTTTTCAGTATTCAGAGATAGTTATGATGATTGCTTAGCCAATCTCACTAATGTACTAAGGTAATGCGAAGAAACGAATCTCGTACTCAACTGGGAAAAGTGTCATTTTATGGTACAAGAAGGAGTTTTTCTAGGGCATCGGATAATAAGACATGGGATCGAGGTAGACAAAACAAAGGTAGACGTTATTGAGAAACTCCCACCTCCAACATCTGTAAAGGGTGTTAGGATCTTTTTGGGCCACGCCGATTTTTATCGAAGATTTATCAAGGACTTTCTCCAAAGTTGCTAAACACTTATGCAAATTATTGGAGAATGACTTTATATTCAAGTTTGATAAGGAATGCTTAAAAGCTTTCAACGATTTGAAGATTCGATTAGTCACGGCACCCATAATCGTCACACCAGACTGGGATTTGCCATTCGAATTGATGTGTGACGCAAGTGAGTTCACAATTGGAGCTGTATTAGGCCAGCTAAGGATCAAAGTTTTTCATCTCATCTACTACGCAAGTCGAACCCTAACAGGAGCTCAACTGAATTATACGGTAACAAAAAAAGATTTACTTACTATTTTGTTTACTTTCGACAAATTTCGATCTTATCTGGTAGGTACCAAAGTGACTGTCTATACAGACCACTCGGTAATTAAGTATTTACTTACGAAGAAAGACGTTAAGTCGAGGCTAATCTGATGGGTACTTCTACTTCAAGAGTTCGATCTAGAAATTCAAGATCGAAAGGGAGTCAAAAATCAAGTAGCAGATCATTTGTCTAGATTGGAGCCACAATAAGGAAATTCTCATGTTATACCAATTCAGGAGAAGTTTCCAAACGAACATATCCTGAAGGTAAATCATGTCCATAATACCCATTGGTTTGCTGATATTGCTAACTATTTAGCTTGTGGTTTGATGTCAATTGATAAGACATACTAAGAAAGGAAAAATTTTCTTCACGATGTGAAGTACTATTTTTGGGAAGACCCATACGTGTTTAAAAAGTGTACAGATCTGAAGATCAGGAGATGCGTGGCAGAAGATGAAATACCGAAGATTTTATACACTACACTAAAACAGACTTTTAGAGGCATTTTTAGTGGCGTTTGGATAAAAAACGCTCTAACAAACAATCATTAGAGGTGCTTTCTGAAATACGCCGCTAAAAATGAGCATTAGCTGCGATTTTCAAAAAGCACCGCAAAAAACCTAAGCCCATCGTATTCTGAGTTTTCGGGGTATTAGTGTCGTTTTTAAAAAGCGTCACTAATGCATGGGGCTTTAGCGGAGTTTTTTAAAACGCACCGCTAATGCTCAGGGCTTTAGCAGCGTTTTTGAAGAAGCGTCGTTAATACTCAGGGCTTTAGAGGCATTTTTGAAGGAGCACCGCTAATGCTCTATTTTTAGCGGCGTTTTTATGAAAGCGCTGCTAATGCTCAGGGTTTTAGCGGCATTTTTTAAGAAGCGCCGCTGATGCTCAAGGCTTTAGCAGCATGTTTAATGAAGCACTGCTAATGCTCAGGGTTTTAGTGGCGTTTTTGAAGAAGCGCCGCTAATGCTCTATTTTAGCGGCATTTTTGAAAAAGCGCCACAAAAAATTCAAATTATTTAATTGTTTATTTATATTAATTAAAATTCAAATTATTTTTAATTGAATATTCAAAATCTTCAAAAAATAATGACACGAAGAAAAAATTTGAAATAAAAAACATAGAAAAATATTTGTTAAAATGGAAAAATTAAAATACTATTATGTAAAATAATTTTAAAGTTTTTTTGGTATATTACTGAGTGTTTTTTAATTTACATATTAAATAATTTCTTATATAATCGTAAAAGAGATAGTATTAATTGTAAAATATTGAATTAGATATTACTATAGTTTAAGGTTTTTGGTTTAGGGTATATGGTTTAGAGTTTAAGGTTTAAGAGTTACTATTTTAAGGTTTATGAATTATGGGTTTAGGGGTTATGATTTATGGTTTGCAGTTTAAAGGCTGGGGTTTAAGGTTTAGAGGTTATGTGTTAAGGGTTTAGGGTTTTATGGTTTAGGATTTTAAGGTTTAGGGTTTAAATTAACTAGTGTTTTCTAATTTATATTAATTAATTTCTTATATAATTTTAAAATAGGTAATATTAATTTGGTTCTTCAAAATCGTGTGAAGATTTGGTTCTTCAAAATCATTTCGGTGTATTTAAAACTATTAAAGTTGCATTATATTTGATGAGGGAATAATAAAATAGTAATACTGAGTTTTTAAATATTTTCAAAGAATTTGACATTGAATAGTTTCACAACGTTTTAATAAGTACATGGTTAATTTTCATTCTTATTCTGCTCCAGGGATATCCCTTTTTTTAATAAGATTTTTACAATATTTTTTAAAACTTTTCATTTTAAGCTATGCAACTTAAGGCTTGACGTCTCATTTAACTATTAAATTAATGATTTTAGTAATGGAGGGACCATATTGATATAACCTCATTTAACTATGACGTTTCATTTTACAATATATATTTTTCATTTATTAAAATTTTAAACATAGACAAATTAATACATATTTTAAAAACTTTTCCAACTTCAAGCTCGTTTTACCCAAATCACCCATTTCATTGTTTAAAACAATAAAAATTATTTTATATTTAAATTTAATTAGATCTAGCAAAATAGTTATATTTTAGTTAAGAAGAAATATCTCTAATAAAATGGAGATTAGATCGGAAAGGAATAATATAAAATCATGATTAACGTCTTAATCTTTAATAGAAGTTTGATATGTGAGAGATTGATTGCTTATATTGGATAATTCTAACTTAACAATTAATTACAGCCATTTAATCATTTGTTTTCTAACTTAATAACTTGGTTTTTTTTATAAAAATCTAATTTATAAAAAATAGTAATAATAAATGTTTTATAAAATCACTTAACTAATAATTTTTAACAGACAAAATAAAAGATTTCTAGCAGAGTAAAACGACGTTGTTTTAATCAAAATGAAATGATTTTAAAAAAACGCTGCAAAAAGTAAGCAATAGCGGCGTTTTTATAATAAACGCCACAAAGAATAATTTTACTTTAAAAAAATCCCGCCATTTTATCCCCAAATTCCCCCCCGTGAAACACCTAATTTTCCCCTTAAAACTCTTAACTTTGCAAACACATCGCCTCTCTTGCTTTCTCTCCCTCCCTCCCTCCCTCCCTCCCTGGGACATTATGAAAAAATCCCAAAAGAAAAATTTAACAAGAAGCGATTATATTCAAAAAGAAAAAAAGAAGAGGAAAATGAAGGCATCAAAGACCATTCGACATGAAATTGGAGGAGTCCAGAACGACGCGCTGTGATTCGGTCTCCACGGCGTTAAGAGCGACCTCATCGGATTTTACCCTCTCCAATCTGCTTACGAGTAAAAGAATCATTGAAGTATCAGGTGTTTCCAGATTAGGGTTTAGCATTGCCGAAGTCGGAGGTAGAGTTGTCAATCTTTGTAATAAAAAAGTTTTGGATTCATCTTCAATAGGGTAATTGGCCACTACTTGTCTGTATTTAAAAGCTCGCAATGTTGAATATATTATTGTTCTTTGAGCCCTGTTATTTACTTTTCCCTCTTCGAAAACTTTTAAAATCTCCATTTTCCCAGTTCACAAACATCATTTTCTGTGAAAAAGAAATCCATCTAAAAGACTAAAGGACTAGAGGAAAAGGAAAAAGAAGATGGAACAGTGGTGGAAACAGTGAGTGGATACCACGGCTTTAGTGGTTCAACCTAATCAAGCTTCTATTTGTTGTCGGTGCCAGTTATATCGGCTGTTTGACTCAATCAACCACTCATTTGGTTTGTTTCCTTTTCTCTTAGTACTTTAAAAAAACAATTAAAAGGAAACTGAGGAAAACTAAATTTATTTGGAATTTAGGTATGTTTGTTGAACATGGACTGCAATGCAACAATAGGCCAAGAAGCAGACTAGCAGCTGCAGCAGACCAGAATTCGAGCAGGACCAGAAGCAACTTGGTTCTTTTGTTTACTTTTGATTATTTTGTAATGCTATCAAAGCTTGAATGTAACTAAACCTTAGAGTTGTTAGGATTTGAATTTGATAGATGTAATGGCTAAATTATTCAGCTCTTTAATTTGTATTATTTTGTATTGTAACTTGCTAAAACTGATGGGAGCAGCTACATATGTTAGGTAATTGTCATACTATTTTTGTAACATCTTATATTTCAAAGTTTCAATAAAAAATTGAATCACTTCATCGGTTACTTGTTGTTCTTAGTCTTTCATTTTTCTTTTCATTGTTTTTGCTTGTTGTTTTCTGAGCTTATGCTCGATGAAGCTTCATTTTGTTTTATTTGCTGCTGCCATTGATCCAACAAATGGTAATCAGAGCCTTCTATCTTTGAAGACCTCTGTTGTTTAAGTTTTAATTTTCGAAACCAATTTAGAATCGTGTTTGCAAAGTTAGTTTTAGCAACATGAGTTTTGCACCTCTTCCGCCACCAGTTTTTGCTGGAGACAACTACCATATTTGGGTAGTCAAGATAAAGACATATCTCCAAGCACTTGACCTCTGGAGTGCAGTTGAAAGTGATGTCGAGCCACCACCATTAAGAGCAAATCCTACTATTGCTCAGATCAGAAAACATGGTGAGGAACGAGCCAAGAAGCACAAAGCTATGGCCTGTCTGCAGAATGGTGTATCTGATGTTACCTTCACTCGCATTATGGCCTGTGACTCTCCTAAGTAGGCATGGGACAGGCTGAAAGAGGAGTTTATGGGATCAGACAAGACCAGGCAGCAACAAATCATCAACCTGAGAAGGGAGTTTGAAAACTTAAAGATGAAGGAGTCAGAAACTATTAAACAGTATTCTGATAGAATTATGGCAACTCTTCATAACATAAAACTCCTAGGAGAGGATTTTAATGACAGTAGAGTGGTTGAGAAGGTGATTATCACTCTTCCAAAGAGGTTTGAATCAAGAATCTCCTCACTGGAGGACTCGAGGGACCTTACAACCATTTCCTTGTCTGAATTGGTTAATTCTCTCTATGCATTTGAGCAAAGGAGGGCTAGTAGACAGGAGGAGAACCTTGAAGGAGCTTTTCAAGCAAGAGCCAGATAAGGTTCTATCTCAAGTCAAAAAGCTAAGAAACTTTGGTTTGAAAGAAGGGACAAAGCAAAGAAAGAAGCTAACAGAGAAGCAGGCAGAAGGAGGTTTCCACCATGCATTCACTGCAAAAAGACCAATCACCTGGAGAAATTTTGCTGGACCAGACCAAACATACAGTGCAAAAGCTGTAAGCAGTATGGACATCATGTGAAGATTTGTAGAAATCATGAGAAGTATCAAGCAGAGCCAATACAAGCTAAGACTGCTGAGGATATGCAAGCTCAGGAGGAGCATGTGTTCACTGCTTCATGTTTTGCAGTCAACAGTAAATGTAGTTGGCTTGTGGATAGTGGTTACTCACACCACATGGCTGCTGATGAGAGCCTGTTCAAGAATCTTGACAAGGGCTATGTCTCGAAAGTCAATATAGGTAATGGCAACTTGATTGAAGCAAAGGGCAGAGGTAATGTTGTGATCAACACTGGATCAGGTAACAAAGTTATCTCAGATGTGCTTTATGTGCCTGAAATTGATCAGAACCTGTTAGTGTAGGCCAGTTAGTCAAGAAAGGTTATTCTCTAGTTTTCAAGAATGATTCTTGTGTTATAAGTGATGCTCATGGTAGGGAGATAGTCTCAGGACCTATGGCAGAAAAATGCTTCATGCTGGATGTGACTCAGCTTGAGAAAAGTGCCTATACAAGCTCAGTTGACAATACTAATCTTTGGCACAAAAGGTTTAGCCATGTTAATCTCAAGTAACTTGATTTGCTGCACAAAATGAGCATGACAAAGGACATGGTGAAGGTTAATGCAAGTGAATCAGTTTGTGAGGTGTGCCAGCTTGGTAAACAGGCTAGGTTGCCCTTTTCAGCTAACCAGGCATGGAGGGCTCGAGACAGACTTGAGCTGGTGCACTCAGATGTCTGTGGACCAATGAGGACATCTCCATTGAATGGCAGTAAGTACTTTAAATCGTTTATCGATGATCTGACCAGATTTTACTGGGTTTACTTTATGAAACAGAAGTCATAAGTGTTTGAAATGTTTGCAAAGTTTAAGGCTTGGGCAGAAAATCAAGCAGGCTGCAAGATTAAGGCCTTAAGGAAAAACAATGGTTCAGAATACATATTTGAAAAATTCCAGAAGCTATGTGAGCATGCTGAAATCCATCATCAGCTGACTACAGTGTACACTCCTCAGCAAAATGGAGTGAGTGAGAGGAAGAACAGGACAGTGATAAACATGACCAGGTGCTTGTTGTTCCAAAGCAAGCTTCCAGGCATCTTTTGGGCTGAAGGTGTCAATACTTCAGTATACTTGCTCAATAGGCTGCCAACACATACTGTGAAGGACAAGACCCCTTTTGAAGCATGGTATGGTCTCAAACCTGTTGTCTCACACTTAAAATTGTTTGGCTGCATATGTTATGTACTTGTACCAGCAGAAAGAAGGACCAAACTTGAGAATAGGTCAATTGCTGGCATGTTTGTTGGCTATAGTAGTTGTAAGAAGGGCTACAGAATATTTGATCCCTCAACCAAGAAGATTTTGGTAAGTAGGGATGTTAAATTTGATGAAACAAGGTTTTGGAACTTTGATGATTCAGATACAAGTCAGTTTGAAGAAGAGAAAGGTGATAGCAACCTAGAATTGGCAGAAAGTGAAGTCAGTAATGCCAATGTTGATGATGCTCCTGTGAGAGGGACCAGGTCCATTGCTGATCTCTATTAGAGATGCAATGTAGCCATTGCTAAACCTTCAAGCTATGAAGGGGCTGCTAGAAGCAAGATTTGGAAGAAAGCTATGGAGGCTAAAATCGATATGATCCACAAGAATGACACTTGGGATCTAGTGGACAGACCTAAACAGAAGAAGGTCATTGGTGTCAAGTGGGTTTACAAGGCTAAGTTTAATGCAGGTGGCTCTCTGAACAAGCACAAGGCAAGGCTTGTGGTGAAAGGGTACAGCCAACAATTTGGCATTGATTTTGAGGAAACTTTTGCTCCAGTAGCAAGCTGGACACTATAAATTTATTGTTTCCCTTGGCTGCACAGAAATAGTGGAAGGTCCACCAGCTTGATGTCAAGTCATCTTTCCTGAATGGCTTCCTTAAAGAGGAAATCTATGTAGAAGAACCTGATGGATTTAAAGTTCAAGGAAAGGAAGATAAGGTTTATAGGCTGAAGAAGGCACTTTATGGTTTGAAACAGGCTCCTCGAGCCTGGTATGACAGAATTGATGAGCATCTGTCTAAACTTAATTTTGAGAAGAGCTTGAGTGAACCAACTTTGTTTGTGAAAATGTCCAAAGATGAGACACTGTTGATAGTGTCAATATAAGTGGATGATTTGTTGGTTACTGGAGCAAAATTGAGCTGATTCAAGAGTTCAAGGAGAAAATGCAAGTCATGTTCGATATGACAGATTTGGGAATTATGATTTATTTCCTTGGTATGAAGGTGAGTCAGATTGGTCAGGGTATTTTCATCAGCCAACATGCATTTGCCCTGAAGATACTCACTAAATTCCACATGGAAATTTGCAAACCAGTGAGTACACCTCTAATCACAGGACAGAAATTAAACAGCTATGGAAATGAAGAAAAATTGGATGAAATGGAGTGTAGGAGTCTAATTGGATGTTTGCTTTACTTAACAACAACAAGGCCTGATCTTATGCATTCTGTGAGTCTGGTATCTCGTTTCATGCATAGCTGCAATACATCACATTTAAAGATAGCAAAGAGAATCCTCAGGTATGTAAAAGGAACCTTGAAGTTTGAAGTGATGTTCAAGTCAGGGATTAAGCTAAAATTGACTGGCTATTCAGACAGTGACCGGGGAGGTTCAATTGATGATATGAGGAGTACCTCGGGCTACCTTTTTACACTTGGTTCGAGAGCTTTCTGTTGGAGCTCTAAAAAGCAACAAACAGTTGCCCAATCAACTGCTGAGGCAGAGTACATAGCAGCAGCTTGAGCAGTAAGTCAGGTTATTTGGCTTGGAAAATTGTTGTGTGATTTGAATGAGAAACAATTTGAGCCTACTGAGATTATGGTTGATAATCAATCAGCAATAGCTATCTCCAAAAATGTTGTTTTTCATGGTAAAACAAAATATTTTAAACTCTAATTCTATTTTGTTCGAGAGGCAGTGAAATCAAAGGATGCAAGTCTTGCACATTGTAGCTCACAAGGCCAATTGGCTGATATTTTGACAAAGCCTCTTGGTACTATGAGATTTGAATCTCTTAGAGAATCAGTTGGTGTTTGTTGCCTACAGTCCAAGGAGGAGTGTTGAACATGGACTGCAATGCAACAATAGGCCAAGAAGCAGACTAGCAGCTGCAGCAGACCAGAATTCGAGCAAGACCAGAAGCAACTTGATTCTTTTATTTACTTTTGATTATTTTGTAATGCTATCAAAGCTTGAATGTAACTAGACCTTAGAGTTGTTAGGATTTGAATTTGATAGATGTAATGGTTGAATTATTCAGCTCTTTAATTTGTATTATTTTGTATTGCAACTTGCTAAAACTGATGGGAGCAGTTACATATGTTAGGTAACTGTCATACTATTTTTGTAACATCTTATATTTCAAAGTTTCAATAAAAAAATTGAATCACTTCATCGGTTACTTGCTGTTCTTAGTCTTTCATTTTTCTTTTCATTGTTTTTGCTTGCTGTTTTCTGAGCTTATGCTCGGTGAAGCTTCATTTTGTTTTATTTGCTGCTGCCATTGATCCAAAAATGTTGGAGATTTGAAGGAAGGAAATATGAGCTTGCTAAGAAGTTAAAGATGATTGTATAAAGGAAGGAAAGCATTTGCGTGAGGGTCTTTATATGTTGTGAAGGTATTAATTTATATTAATTTCTTATCTTTCTATTAATTTTTGGTTTAATTTATTTCAAGTTATTTCTCATTGTGTTGTTTTTGGTGCTCATAGATGGGAGACCCTTCTGTGGAGGTTACCGATGATAACCGTGATGCTTCCCATTCATCTAAGGCCAAGGCTATGGATGCCATTTCTGAAGGTAAATAATCACAACTTACCATTTATTTACTTATTTTTATGTGTTTATATGTATATATATATGTTTAGCTTAGTATTGATCTAGTTTAGCTTAATATTGGTCTGGTTTTTTTACATGCTTGAATGATAAAAGGCTTAATGGTAATCGTGAACTTAAATCGTGAAAATTGCTTGATTTGATTTTTACAAATTGCAATTACTGCCTTTTTTGGTTTCTTGATTTATTATATAATATGTTCTATAATCGAAAAGGCAGTTATATTGCAGCAGAGTCATGAAAATTAGGCAGTAAGAAGATGTTCCATAAAGAATAAAGCAGAATAGCACATATACAATGGAACTAAGAGTGGTTCTTATTTTGTTTTGCTCACCATTGATACATATTGGAGATCTCAAAGCATAGATATTTTGTATAATGTTCTGGGGTTCCAAGTATAAAGGGAAAACATTTGAAATGCCTATGTCAAATACATAATCATGTCTGACACTTTTGAGTTGAAACTACTATGGCCAGTGACTTTAATTCTTTGATCATGAGTTACAGCATATGTCCACACCCCAGACTGTTTGATAGATTGTGTCTTAAAAATTGTATACTCAACTTACTCCATGATTGTAATTACTAAAAGCATTTGAATAAGAGCAATTTTATGTGCAATCTGGTTTGGTCCTTTGATTCAACAGGAATCTCCTTGGTGAAGACTTGGGTCTATTGAACTCAAAGGAGCTTGAGCAGCAACTAAAGCCATCCTTGAAACATGTCCACTCCACCAAGGTAACATGTAATGAAGCTTATATACTTATAGGTTTTATCTTGTTTGGAGGGTAAGTTTTGATTACTACTTACATATATCTTTGATATGTTTGAGTTTATACAAGTGAGAATTTCATAGAATTGTTCAGCATAGTAAATTTATTTTTTATCAATTGTTGCACGTGTTATATTCTGAATTTTTAAGATAGCTAGGAATAAATATGAAACTAGAATGTTATGGTAAATAAACTTTTTTTTCTAATTTAATCCCATCCAATTTAACCAGACCCAACTTGTCAGCAAATCTATCTTTTACAAAAATTGTGTTCTTTTTAGAAGAGTTTTTCTTCATCAGTAATTTATTTAAATCTAATGGAGAGCGTTAAAAACTGTCTATTGAAGCTCATTAACCATAAATAATATTAGAAGTGGCTAGAGGAATTAGGGAAACAGTACTATATAATAACATCTTTATTAGAATAATTTTATTTCTACTTTAATAATACTGAAAAATTAAAAATTTTATTAGACTATTTAAAATATGTAGTGTTGGGTTTTCTAGATTATTGACTAAGTCGTATGTTTGTCGGCAGACCGGTCAAGCTATGGCAAATGCTCTCAATGTTGTACAAACATCTCATTCGTATGGGGATTTAATGCTCCTAATGAAAGCTGCTGAACTGCAACAAGTGTGTGCTTCTCTTGGTGTTTTTTTTACTACGTTTTTAAGTGATAAAACTTATGTTAACTTTGTGAGGAATCGGGTCTCGTAACACGTGATTCATCTGAATATCTATTTTTTTTAGTGTTAATAATTCTTTTAACATAAATTTTGCAGGAAAGGCCCTGGAGTTATATGGTTGAAATGGCCAGGATTGAATTGGTGAGTCCAATTTGAAACTCTTATTCATCTTTCCATAAAAATACATTTGTATTTGAACTTGAACTTGATAGTTTACCAATCATTCCACTCTTATCAGAGCTGACATGCTCAATTGTTTTTACTCTTAAAATTAATCACTCGTAGGTTTACAGGGAAGTTGAGTTCCTTCTAGCTGTGACGAGGTATTGCAAAGAATAAGTTAATATAGTAACCACTATTCATGCGAGCTTGTGAATTAGCATTTGTTGAATGTTATGTTACAAATGGAATGCGAGCCCCGTGGTTTATTTTAAGGTTTAAATATTGTTATAAATGTTACGTTTTATTTTAAGGTTTATGGTTTACCGATCATTCCACGCTTATCAGAGCTTTGAGTTCATTACAAGGTTTCCTTGATTAAGTTAATGTATTATATCTTTTATTACCAAGATTTACTTGATTAAGAAAATGCATTGTATTTTTTATCACCTTGCAATGTGTATAGTCATAGGCAGGTTCAACTAGTCAATCTGTTTCTCATAGGTATTATTTATTTTAGTTTTGATTCTAAATTTTTATTTTTACTTTAATATTTATGACAACTTGAGTTCTAACTTTTGGATTTTAATTGTGTTATTAATTTATTATTTTAAATTCTAAAACTAAATTCATTAATTTTTATATTTAGTTTTAAAGTTAAAATTTTTATAGAAATTTTAATATAAATAATATTTTTTATTTATCCTTAAAAGTATATTTAAATTTCAAATTTAAAAAATAAAACATAATATAATATTTATCATAAAAATAAATATTATTTTATTAAAATAATTTTTTTAAATGTTATGTTTTTAGCGGCGTTTTTGCAAGAAGCGTCGCTAAAGGTTTGTTCTATAGCGGCGTTTGTGACAAATGCGCCGCTAAAGGACATGCGTTTGTGACAAAAGCGTCGCTAAAGTTCATGACCTTTAGTGGTGTTTGTGACAAAAGCGTCGTTAAGGACCATGACCTTTAGCGGCGTTTGTGATAAAAGCGTCGTTAAAGGTCATGGTCTTTAACGGCGTTTTTTCACATAAACGCCGCTAAATTTAGCGGCGATGTCTATAGCGGCACTTTTTGCAGCGCTTTCTAATACTTTTAGTGGCACTTAAAAGCGCCGCTAAAGGCCTAAAAAAACGCCGCTAAAAGTCTATTTTGCTGTAGTGATACCACTGTCACTCAGCTCCAAGTGGGGGACACTTCGGAGGTACACGAACAGCGGCTAGAGTATTGCAAGCCAAATTCTTTTGGCCAACACTATTCAAGGATGCATATGCTTACCTGAAGAGCTGTGATCGATGTCAAAGGGTTGGAAATGTCACCAACAAAAATGAAATGGCTCGAAAAAACATCATTGAGGTAGAGTTGTTTGATGTATGGGGTATTGACTTTCTTGGTCCTTTTCTTCCGTCTTGCGGTCACAAGTGCATACTAGTAGCAGTAGACTATGTGTCTAAGTGGGTCGAGACTGAGTCATATCTGAAAAACGATGCTAAGGTTGTGATGAAGTTTCTACAGAAGCATGTGTTCACAAGGTTTGGAAACCCAAGAGCTATCATCAGTGATGAAGGATCCCACTTTGTGAACAAGTAGTTAAAATGGTTATTAGACAAGCACGGAGTGAAACACAAGGTTGCAACAGCTTACCATCCGCAGACAAATGGGCAAGCTGAACTGGTAAATAAGGAGATCAAAGGCATACTTGAGAAGGTAGTCTGCCCGAACCAATGAGATTGGTCCACAAGATTAGATGATGCTTTATGAGCTTACAGAACAGCATACAAGACATCGTTAGGGATGTCACCCTATAGGTTGGTCTTTGGGAAAGCCTATCATCTACCATTGGAGTTAGAGCACAAAGCTTATTGGGCTCTTCAACAACTTAATTTAGATCCTAAGCTGGCGAAAGAGAAACGGATGTGCCAACTCAATGAGCTAGAAGAGTTCCTGTTCTCATATGAAAATGCAAAATGACTTAAAGAAAGACTCAAGAAATGGCATGACAACCATATTCGAGTTCAAGAATTTGAAGCAGGTCAGCAACTCTTGTTGTTCAATTCCAGATTGAAGTTCTTTCCAGGTAAGCTAAAATCATGTTGGTCCGGTCCATTTACGATTCCCCAAGTCTATCAATACGGAGTTGTTGAACTCCAAGGTAAGGGAGGTAATTTTCGAGTTAATGATGAGCGCCTGAAACATTATTGGGGAGATATAATTGAACGGGATAAAATCTCATTCATTTTATCAAATACCTAATTTTTTGTTTTTCTTTTTGAATAAATGATTTAGGGTATATTTTCGAGTAAAGTATGTTTAAATAAATTCTGTCTAGGAGATTGGAACTTAAGCAGGACCGTTTGTAACCCTTCCAATCTTTCCTGGGAATTTATTTTGACATAATTTTCCAAGAAATTATCCCCTAAATGGAAAAATAAATTTTTAGTTTCAAATAAAAGGGTCAACTTTGATCGAAGTTTTAATTTTGCAACTCAATTTTAAATTTTCATTAAGTCTGGGGACTTAATTGAATTATTTTTGAAATTTAGTCACTCTTTTCATAAACAATAAAAAAAACTAGGTGTCTTTCTTTGTGAATATTTTCAAAAAGCATCTAGAATAAATATATTTAATATTATTAATAATTTGATAAAATTTAATATATAATTATATTATTTATAATTTATATATTAATTTTTATCAACTTAGCTTAGAATTAGGATTAATTAGCATTTTTTTTATTTCTGCACAATAAAATAAGAGATGGGAATCAAAAGTAAATATGGACAAGTAGTAAAGTCTAAAGTGTGGCAAAAGGTATATACATGTTTAGGATTGGATCTAGGAAGAGTTTGGTACTTAAGCAGTCAAATTGACTCACCTCCTCTTTTCTGGTATCCTACCTGGTGTATAGTATCTATTCACTTTAAACAATGAGGACATTGTTCATTTTAAGTTGGGGGCACTGAAAATTGAAATTATTTCCACTCAGAATAAAATTTTTCTTTTAATTATGAATATGATATATTTTTGTTCAATAAATTTGAATTTTGTTGAGTATGCTAAATTTAAGTATGAATAAAGTTTTATTATTTCAATAAATTGTTATGTTAGCTTAATAATGACATGAAATGTATTTCTAACAAAGCATGCAAATCATACCGTAATATTTTAGTTCTTTAGGAAAGTTAGGCATGCTTGAAAGTTTAAGTCTTCAAAATTGACTTAGTAGTTTCTTGAGGCGAAATCCTAGGAAGCATGGAACGTTGAAAATGATTTAGGCAACTATTGTTTGGACCACTTGAGCCTTTCAAGCCAACCATGATGAAATTTTTATCCTTTAAAACCCAACTTTGAGACTTTATGGCCTAATTTTATTTAAACCCTTACAAAGTTAGCCATCACTTTTCTTAATTATCTTAAAATGTCTCAAACACTAGACTCAGTACTATTCAGAGTATTCTTTGAAAATAAGTTTGGGGGAGTTGCAAAGAAGTATGAAATGCTCTAAAAATTGTAGTACATGCAGTAAAATACTCGAAAAAAAAGCATATGTACTTGAAGTAAATTGCACTAAAGGCACGTGAAAAGGAAAGAAAAGTTGATGTATTAAAGGTAATTATTTCGAAAGGTCCGATACAAGCTGAGTCTAAGGTTTTTTTAACCTAAAATTATCTATCTTTTACCTACCCCTAAGCCCAGCCACGTTACAACCTTGTTAAAGACCTATTGATTCAAAGTTCCAATGTTACCTACATTAGTGGAGAGAAATTGCTTTGTTCAACATAAGAAGACATCAGTTAAGCTTAATGATTGCATTTTAATTTTGAATAAGGGATTAAAATCAAATTGGTAGGGATTAACATGTCTTTATTAAGAAACATTTATTCTAATTTTGCTATTGTAGTAATTGTTGAGATTAATTTGAACGATATATATACTTGAGTAGCATAATTATCAAATTTCTTATTTTTGAGCATAAGTATATTGATTTCATGATTTTGGGAAGAATGTTGTTCTGAAAGAGTTTTTTAAAAAATTTTTCCGAGAAAATTCTTTCCAAATTTGTGCATTACTCGGGACGAGCAATGAATTAAGTTTGGTGGTGTGAAAACATGAAAATTTATGTGTTTTTACATGCCTTTTTAGCTTAAAATCATGCTATTTCGGTTAAATTCTTGTTGAAAAATAATTAAATATTATAAAATAATTAAATTATGTTAAAAATATGAACATGATGAATTTTAATTAATTTTATAGTTAAATTTGATTAATTTTGACTATTTTCGACAGATTCGCACAAAGGGCGAAAATTGGCTCGATAGACAATGCTCGAAGAATAAAATCGAGAAGCAATTTGAAGCATCAATGAAAATTTATTTCTAGCTTGAGATGGTCCAAAAATGTGTGTTAATTCATAATACAATTAATTTTAATTTATTCCCAATTTAATTTGGGCTAAATAAATTATAATTAATTAATTATGGAAAAAAAAGTCCAGTTGAACCGTATTGGTTGGACCGAATCTAGTGAACCGAACTAGCCACAAATTGGGCTGCCCAGAACCGTCCATATGCTGACCCAAATCAGCATTTTAGCTGACTAAATAAGCTTTCAAAGAAGCCCTTGAAGAACTTTCAACCTTGCATTCAAACCCTTCCAAAAAATGTGGCTTTATGGATTTGCCCCATGCTATTTTTAGCAAAATTGAATCTCTCAACTTTGCCATGTGTGTGGCTAGCCAAGGGGGGTCACTTTGGCTGATGAAATTTTCTATTTTTAGCAGCCACAACCAGCTATAAAAGACACCCCTTGCTAATCATTCAACACATCCCTCACACTCTCATTCTCTCTTCTCCTCTCTCACTTTCTCTCAATTTTTCCTTCCCATTTTCCCTTTTGTTCTAGTGTCGATTTCTTCTCTTGGGAAAGAGGTCCTCATCATCCATTGTTTAGCAGCAATTAAAGTGTACATAAGCCACCTTGATAGCCGAGGACAATGGAGAATGAAGAACAGAGAAATAAGTCAAGCCACAGAAAAACACCGGATTTGCTTCTTGTTCCCTATCTCTTTAAATTTCGCTGTTGTTTTGACAAACATGTTTATGAATATTTATGCTATTGAAATGGTTATTTTAATCAATCTAGATTGAATTTAATATGTGTTGGGTTGATTATATTTTTCTTGCTTGAATTATTGAAATGGTGTTTGTGGTGTTATAGGCCTCGGTAAGATGCTTGATTAAGTAAAATCATGCCTAAGATATTCTTGCAATATTAATTGTTAGATAACTAATGAATTAATAATTAAATCGTATTGAAATTGTAATTAATCGACACAATACTTAATCAGTGCATATTTATTCTTCTAAGGTAGCTGAAGTTAATTTAGCATTGTATTTGGCGATACATCTGCCTTGCATAACTTGCAGGATTATTGTGATTAAACTGTTTCAAGGTAGAAATACTCCGTTACTTCACTTGATCTTTTATATGCTTGTGAAGATTGATTAATCATTTGGATTGACATTGAAAAATGTTCAAGAGATTGATTAATTTAATAAGTATGTATGAGCAGTAGTTAGCAAATTACTGAGTTGTCGTGAATTTGTTCATAGCAGTATAAACATAAGTTTAATAATTCTAAGTTTAAGGAATGTAATTAATCCAACACAATTATATCATCTTGATTAAACCTTATTTGAAATCGTGCATTAGAACCTTTTTATTTTTAAATTTTTTTTACTTAGTTTTTAACCCTTAGTTTTTAATCATCTTTAAACCAAAATATTTTCTATCACCAAAGTGTTTGAACATTAATTTCATAAATATTCTTTTTTACAATCCCTGTAGGTATGATAACTCAACATTTACTTGTCACTTTATTACTTGTTGAGATTGTGTATACTTTTACATTTTCGTCGTTCCAACCATACCGATTTCGAGTTCATATTTACCTACATGACTTCCTAGGGTTGTCAATCCTAAGGTTTAAGTTTTTCCATTCCCAACCAACCAACCCGTTAAGAAACCCTACATAGTCGCCAACTAATCCCACATCCACTTGTTAATCTCCCTAATAGATTAGTTACTCATGGACCTAACGCACACAATAGATTGGAATTGAAATATAGATATTTGCAATACAAATGAAAAGATGAGAAAGATCCTAATATATATATTGAACAGTGAAAAAAATCCTTAAAAAATCTGATGAATACACAATCTAGATCTCTCGAAGAACAAAACAAGAACAGAAATAAAAACTACAAGTAAAAACCTAAACTAAGGATGAAGGTGAAAATAACTAAGAGGTCAAGAGTCCCTTAAATTGTTATGAGCAATAGTATTTATAGGCCTAGGTTTAGTAGCTCATTCTTGACTTAAAATGACTAACTAATCTTCATTAAAGTATGTTGTGCGGACGAAAACACCCTTGCTTCATTAAGTGGCCACGTCACTTTGGTGTCGCAATACTGATGGCGGATTGCTCCTTGGTATTTTGCTTGTTGTGTTACGACATCCCAACTCTATGTTGCAACATAGGGGAGCAGTCTACTATCTTTCTGCCCTTAAAGGATGTCCTCCACACTCACCGAACGTATTAGTCTACCTTTAAGCCTATTTCGGCCCACAAGGTCATGTAAAATGTTTAAATTGCTCATTTTATTACCAAAGTGCTAAAGATGAAAACTAATTAAAAACGTAACAAAATTTCTTTCTAATGAGCTTATTAAGTACAAAAAAAGGTTTAATCTGTTATAAAGAATTGCGAGAGATCAATAAATAATATTTATTTTGAGAAATAGAAAAAAACATATATTAGGTTGGATTAAATTATAAAACATTGGGTTAAAAGTCCATGAAGCACATTTATGTAGGACCTAATATAGGAGAGGCCTAATTCCCTTCGTATTACATGTGAAGGGCGGCAACCCTAGTGTATTTAACTAGGGTGTGTCACCACCCTCTTCTAGTTAGACCAAAAGACTAATTTTCTATTAAATAAATATTACTTGTGTTTTACTAATTCAACTAGGGTTCCCCTATCTCTCCCTATAAATAGATGACACTAGTAGAGCTATTAACATACAACATAAGTTATACATAACTTTGAGACATTGTTATTCTACCAGAAAGTAGAGAGAATTTATTTTTTAAGTATAAATTCTATTTTCTGAGAATTGCAATTCTACCATTACTATTGAGAGAGAATTAGTTTCCCACTAAAAGTGATAAATCATTTCTAGTTCCATGTCTGATTCGTAATTTTTTGAGCCCACATTAGAAGAAATTCATGGTACGAGAATAGCAAAGAAGGTCGTTCGGTTGGAAGTTAGAAACATTTAGGATCTATCTTGCTCAAAGAACAGGAATTTTTTAGGAAAAAAAGTTCATTGCAATAAATATCACAAGTTGATTTAGTTTGCAAATTTTAATTTTCCTATTGTGATAGAAAATCGTTTTCTAAATCAAATTTTTCCAACAATATATGTTTACTAGTTATAGAGATACATGGTTTTGCTTGTCTAATATGCTATGTTTAGATCATATTTGATATAATGCTTGCATGTCGAAAAAGTGAAATTGATGCTTGATGTTAATAAGGTTGTGATCATACTTGTAAATAGGTTATTTAAGGCATTAAATATGCTCAAAATTGTGTTTAGAAATTTGTAAACATGTCTTATAATGTTTGGATATGATATGGGATTGTTTTGGGTCAAACTAGTGTATTTTTGGGTCTTGGCAAACTTCTACCGATACAAGTGGTCAAATGTATCACTACAAGTAAGTTAGTAGCCAATTGAACAATAGCATTCTATCAGTAGAAGTCTAGATACAAGCATGTTAGAACAAGGTTCCTCCCTTGTTTTGACTTGTTTTGATTCCTCAAAGACCCGAATTAGGTCCTGATCATCCCCAAACACCTAGAACTCAATTAAAAATGATATAAAAGTGTTTTAAATGACTTGAAGTTGATTTTAAACAATTTGAATGTTTTGTAAAGTGTGATAACATTAGGATATTGTGTTGATGTTGAATGAGAACTAGTTCTAGTTGTTTTTAATCAATATCATTGACCTTGTTTTCAAGTAATTTTAAAGTATTTGAATGCTTTAATTGTTTTATGGTTGAAATGAATAGTTTATATAATATGTCAAATGTTTGATGTTTTGAATTGATTATAAAAGAAAAGCCAGTCCATGTTACTTCGGCAATAAATGTGGTGCTTCACATTCGGACCTGACGATTAGGTGGATGTGGGGTGCTACAGAAATGGAAGGAGGAAGTTGGAGCTGAACAGTTATAAATTGATTGTATTTGTTGGGAAAGTTGTTGATGCTCGTTCCATGTCATGTTATAATGAAACTGTTTCTCTACTTAGGCCATCGAATTGGGCTGTGAATAGGTTTCGTTTGTGTTGTGTTCGGTCCACCTGGGTGCGGCATATTTGACAAAACACAAAACATGGTTCGATTAGAATTTTAAAGACTCCCAACCGAATTGCTTGAAGTGATTGGATAAGCATGAAAGTCTTATTATCTATTGAGGGAGTTTTGGAGCTGTTAGAAGATTGATTTACGAAGAATTTTATTTGATAAATACTCGAGATAATTAATGGGATAATTTCAACTTTTAAATAGGATCTTAAAGTCCTGTTTATTGATCACTTGAAAAGACGTATAAATAGGCTATTTTGTGCCGCACATCAAGAGAAGTTTTGGAGTGTCTTTGTTGACAATTTTGCTTTGTTCTTATGGTTATTTTGGGGCTACAATTACTTCTTTGTGTAAGGGTAAATTGAGTTTAAGTCAATAGGTGGTCTGAACAATTGTTGAATAAAATCAATCAATGGGCGGGACTCTACAAACGTAAGACCGTTGTGTCTGAACTAAGTTAATAAAGATCGATTGCGTCAATTCTTTTCTGCTCCTATTTTTTACACTGTCTGTTTTCGTTCTAATTGCTGTTACAATGAACCTTAATCCAAATTGATTTATCATATTTGCAAACTAATTATATTTTAATGTTAATTTATTTTTAAGTTCTTTTTCTTTTTAGATTTTTAAAACACAAATTCATCTGCTCTATGTATTTGTGAGCCAGCGCAACTAAATTAACGAATCATGAGCGAAGTTAAATGTGATTCAAAAGGAAGATTGGGTTAGGGTTGACATTAGATACGTTTTTATTGGAAAATCAAGAAGGAAATAGACAAATTGTGCTTATTATGTGGTCCAATAATGACATCAGATTTGGGTCGCCTCTTTTCGGCATTAATGGGTGAAGTATATTTCAGAACAAAATGTATATAGTATTGGGGACTAAGAAAATCGTTTCTGAACAACATAACTTGAACAATGATTGTTGCGAAACACCAAAATCATTCCTAGGGCTAATGCAGTTTCCTGCTGCAAGATAACAAATTTAACACAAAAAAGCAGCATCGATGCCAACGCAGACAACATAAATACTACTTGCTAGTCTCTCTGATGCCTTCAATTTCAACAACGAAAACGGCGGCTGTGGAAGAATCTAAGGCCCATCAAATCACCTCAACATCCGTTCTCTCATCGCTCGGTACAAAACTCTCAGTAACATGCTACTTCAAGTTTCAACGACCGTAGTATTGCTTTCACAGCAGCGCTATCAACAACAATAGATTAACGCTTCTTTCCTAGTAAGTAAGAACCTTTAGCTCATCTCATCGATCGGTTCAAAACATTTGACCACAGTTTTTAAAATAGAAAATCTACATGAACTATTGAACTACTCGAAAAATCTGCATCGGCTGAGCAATGCAAAATTTGAAGCATGAGCGGAGAAGGGGTTTCACACTTTCACTGACCAACAGCCACGGCATCAGCAACAACAACAATCAAGCGTCGTTGTTTGTAGGATGTAGGGATTTTCAGTGAAAAATAACACAGTACAAAGGTACGTAAAATATTAGTGACGTTTTAAAATAAATTATATGCTTAAAATTTTACTTCTGCTTTGTATTGGTAAACCTGTGTCCTTCAATTTAGCGCCGTTTGAAGCTTTTTTTTTCTTTTTTTTTCCTCTTTTGGTTTTTTCAATTCTCAGACATTGTCTTGCATGGGGCGGTCATGGGCTGTGGAACAATGGGTTTTGTTTCTTTTGTTGTCTTTTTGTCTTTAATTTTCCTTCTTTAATTGCATGAGCTGGCAACTGGCAGTGTCACGAGTCCTGCTCTCCAGATATGATAAAAACATAACAAACGTTTCTTAAATAGGGTAACTAAATGTAATTAATATATATGACATTTAATATAAGTATGTTTTTCTATACAATGATAATTTGAATTTATGCTATATTTGAAGAACGTAAACACTCAATAGGTTACAATTTAAAATTTTGATATTTAAAATTTTAATAATTTATATTGTATACTTTGAAAAAATATTTAATATATTGTTAATAAAGTAGAAGTTGACAAATATCTTATAGATAAAATATAATATTGAAAAATATATACGTCAATTTTTTAAAATTATTTTTGGAATAAAAATAATTACTAGCAGTATACCATTTATATTTGTATAACCAACGTAAAAAATACATGAAACATATACACAATCGAATTTATCACTCACTTCTTGGATTTATTAATGATTACACAACATTTGTCAGGCAGCAGTAAAAGTTTAAAAGGATAAGTTTTGAAGTAAAATTAGACTGTTGGCATACTTTATTATTATTATTATTATTATTATTATTATTATTATTATTTTGGTGGAATAAACCGTGAATTGGCAGTCAAGGACTGATTCAATAAAGAAAAATGAAAAGTAAAAAAAGACAACAATCGAGACAAAAGAGCCACATGATTTCCTAATTAATGATCATAACGACCGAACAATTCTTGACACTTTTAACTGCTGCGGCTGCCTGTCTGAGTTGACATAAATTTTCTAGACAATACTCCTTCACTCACTCGATACTACTGAGGATATTCCTATTCCTAAAACCCACAATACATATATATGTATAGGGGTAAGCATTCGATCGAATCGAATCGAAAATTTTCGAGTTCATCGAGTTTTTGAATCACATTTTATCATTCTAATTTTATTTGAAGTTTTTTCGAATCGAGTCGAGTGAGATGGATTTCGAATCGAATCGAATCGAATCGAATCTATTTGTTCGAGTTAAATTTTAAAAAATAATTTTAGGTACTTATAACTACTGCCACCCATCGTAATAAAATTTGTCCACCTTAATTAAATTTTTTATTAACTTTCAACACCTTATAATTTATTTATTAATTTTTTATATACTGGTTAGCATCTTTGCTTGCTTAGTTGTTTCAATTATCTTCAGATTCTTGTCACTATTTATTTTAGAATTAAATAATATATTAAATGTAAAAACGTGATTTTTTAATAAAAGTTATTTTAAAAATAAAATGTGAAATTGATACCAATATAAAATTTTAACACAAATATTTTATGGCATAATTAATAATTCAACTTTAATATAAATATTAAATATGACTAAACAATTCAATAATATAAATAATTTAAAATGTGAAATTTAATTTAATAATATAAATAGTAGATATAAATAAAATTATTACTATTTATGTTTAGTGATTTTTTATTTTGGATAATTTTGATTTTTTATTTGAGAGTAAAGGGTGAGAAGTAAAAGTTTAGGGGAAAATAAAAAGTTTTAGGGAATAAAAGTTTGAGGGAAAGTAAACAGGGGAGTAAAATTTTGGAGGGAAAATATTAAAAAAATTAGAGGGGGGAGGGTTTGGGGTAGATGAGAGGTGGGATGGGAAGGAAATAAAAGTTTTAGGAAAAAAGTGGGAGGGAGTAAAAATTTTGGGGAAAAATAAAAGGTTTTGAGCGTTTTGGGGAGTAAAATTTTGAGAAAAAATAAATGGGAGAGTAAAATTTTGGTGGGAAATGAATTTTGGGTAGATTGGGGGGTTGGGAGGGGAGTAAAAGTTTTTGGGGGAAAGTGGGAAGGAGTAAAAGTTTTAAGGGAAAAGTAAAAAAGTTTGGGAGTTTGGGATAAAAATGTAAAATATTATAGTTTGACATTTGAATTATTCGAATTCAAAAACCCAACTCGATTCGAACTCGAAATTTGAAAAAAATTCGAGTTGATTCGAATAACTCGATTAACTCGAATAACTCGATTCGTTTAACTCGAAATTCGAATTTTTTTCGATTTTTTCGAGTCGAATCGAATTTTGCTCACCCCTACATATTTATGTTATATAAAGTAAGAAACATAAGTATTTTAAGAATATTTTCAAAAAAAAAAGTATGTCAAGAAATAAACCTAGGTAATATTAGGCTATTTTACCAATCTAACTTAAATTTTTTTTATATTTATAAAAATAACCCAAATTTAAAAACAATCGCCTAAATGACCTAAAATGAACAGTAAATTAGGGTTTTGGGAACCCAATGGGCGGCATTACATAGTGTTTTGACCCCATGATTGCCTGATGATTGTGTCAGGCTTTAAAATATTAATTTTTTTGACTTTGGGAACCCAATGGCCGACACCAGGGTATTTTTTTTAAAATCGTATCATATTGATATACAAAAATATCTATATTTAAAAAAAATTTTGGTTCTGGCCATGTAATGTTCGACACCAAAGGTAAAAAAACAAATTTGGTGCTGGCCAGTAGATAGTTGGCACCAAGTACTTTTTTCGTGTCCCAGTACAATTTTTTTTACTTTGTTACACTAATGGTCGGCACTAGTTAAATTTTTTTGAGTGCTGGCCATGTAATGGCCGGCACCAAGTATCTTTTTTTCTCCCAATGTAAATTTTTTTTCTTTGGGACACTGATGGCTGGCACCACCTTTTTTGGGTATCAATTTTTTTTTTTGGTTTTGGGACAACGATGGCCAGCACCAACTTTATCACATTAAAAAATTATTTTTTTCTTATTTTGGAACACAGATGGCCGACACCAAACCCTATATATAGTGGGTGATTTGGGTTTTGATAGTGTAAATGGATGAGAATTTTTTTTTTTAGAGAGCCACCAAAATGAGAGTGTTTTGTAGTCTATCATCAAAAGAGTATTTTGTAGTGGATTGTAGATGGGAGTTTTTCGTATTGTACAACCGAGTTTCAGGGTTGAATTATATATTGTCATGTTTTAATGGAGTTGAATTATATATTGCCATATCTGCCCCAAAGGTTATGCCATTAAGGGTTGGATGACTTTCTGTGCCATAGATGGCTAACTGAGATGTCCAACGCAGATGAACATTATCTATGGTGCAATAGCGTTTATTCCGCAACTTATAAGTGAGCTGCTGAAGCAACGTAGACCTGATTCAAGTAGAAGACGACTAATTGTAAAGAAACTACTATTCAAAATAATTGTATTATTTCTTTAGAGTGTTTTTATTTTTTTTATATCTGTAAATTTAATGTAGTTGTTTAGGATTTAAGGTATCATTTTTATATTTTCATGTATTAATTTCTTAGAATGTTTTTATTTTTTATATCTGTAAATTTAATATAGTTGTTTAGGATTTAATGTTTCATTTTTATATTTTCGCGTATTAATTTCTTAGAATGTTTGTATTTTTTTTTGTATCTATAAATTTAATTTAATCTGTATTATATGTAGTTTGAATTTAAAATTTTCATATATTAATTTTAGACATCTGTTTGTAGTTTGTTGGGTGTTTAAATTTAATTTAGTGCGTATTATTTTTGTTTGAATTTTATATTTTTTGTATTAATATTGTAGAATTTTTGTATTTTATTGTGTCTATAAATTTAATTAATTTTTTTTGTTCGAAGTCATTTATTCAAAAAATAATTATTTTAGAGAAATTAAATTAATATCAAAAATAGAAAAATTAAAAAATAAAGTAAATATTTATAGATAAAAATTAAAATTATCGTGATCTCGACGACGTCTTCGGCGCTGGTGTGTAACGGTCCGAATGCCTCCGTCGGCAATGCAGTGCACCTTGTTGAGGCGTTTGATAATTGCTTGGTTCGGCCTCCTGTGTCTTGTCCGGTGTACTTAGAAAAGTAGTATAATCATATACACCATAATCGGGAGTTAATGGGTATTGTGTGACCGGAGGTCCCGATGGAAAAATATCCTCAATGGTAGGTGTACGTGCTTCCAAATCAAGCTCCGGATGGTATAAGGACGTTCCAGACCGTGTTGAATGTTGAGGCTCGAGGTCGTCACCAAAAATATCCTCGAACGATGGAGGAAATTGGAGATCGGGCTCGGGATCTAGGGGTGTAATGACGAGCCAGATGCTTCATATTGGGGCTCGGGATCGGGGTTTGAGGCAGAATCAGTTTCGGTGTTCTCGAATGGCGAAACTCGGTTACCGCGCAGTCGTACGTTCCTCTATTGCCATCGGGAAGATTCCGATTGTGCGTCTTTTTGGATCAGCATGTAACGACCTTGGAATATAAAAGGCCTCCCGTGTGCCATATACCATGCTGCGTACTCGCGTGTAGAAGCGACCCTCCCTTTAAGACATACAAGGAAGGGTGCCTCGAATGTTGATCATTCCATAGAAAGATATACGGTTCATGCCTTCCCGCCCAATTTAAAGCGTCCCGACCTGAACCCTTTTTGTCCATTCCGTAGACTTCTGTGATGTCGACGGGAGGGTTCGAGATAGGTTGTGCGCAACCGAACTGCCTCAATACCTGACCTCCATTGTGCCACTCCACCATATGGAAATGAATCAACGGTACATTTGACACGAACAGTTATTGCTACTCGATAACCCATAGAAACTGTATAATATAGACAACACGTTATTAGTTAAATTTTTCTTATGCAATTATTGTATTTAAAAACGAAAGATTCGAAATCGTATTTTATGCCATCCCCAGAATGAGTCTCTATCATCATACGGTACATAGGTATGGTGAACGATCTCCCGATTCCCGGTACAATTGCCCATATAAAAAAATTAATAAATTATCAGATTATTTTTTTAATGCAAAAAATGAGTATACTATACTATACAATTAAAAAATATATGGTAAAATTGAACTATATATTTACCTATTAACAAGTGGCCACACATACAGTTGGTGGCTCACTGATGCTAAAATGGCATTCGGTATAACGCCCAAGACTGCAATAGAAGGCAACAATCGCCCATTGTTTTCGTAGATAGCTTTTTCACTCGTCAAAGCTCGCGGTATAAGCATGCCAACACTATAGAGCCCCAACTAAATCTTATGGCAAGCTAGAGATCTCTAATAAAGGGAGATACATTATTTGGACTTTATTTTGATTGACGTCCGGCAATAGTATCCCACCTATAAATTACAGAATGAACACTTTTGCAGCGTGGATAATGTCCATCTACGTTGGACTGCTCGGAAGATGCTGGAAGTTTTCTTTTAACCAAGTAAATTTAATATAGGTTAATCGTCCTTCCTCGTCATTGGGGGGCACTCTTCCAAGTAACCGCTTGCAAGTGCCCCACGGATCGGGAACTTTTCCAAGCCTGGTCACTTTTTCGCCGTTTATAGATAGCTCTAGTTGGACTACATGGGAGGTGGGACGTATGTGTCTCCGGGCGCCATCTTTCAACTAAGCCCGATATTAAATTGGCCCGTAGCTTAGATATCTGAATGTACGTGGTTACCCCAAAACCCGCGACATTTAAATACGGTAAAATTCTTCGATCGGGAAAATATCAGGGATCATGCAACCGAGGTATCAAAATTCGGTACAGATCCTACGTTTATAATAAATATAGAATGTTATATTTCTCGTTTAAAAAAGAATTTAAAATTAAATGAGATATTTTTCTTCTCGTTTACCTTATGCACATAGGCTGCAATGTGGTTGTTTCATTTAAAATAATATTAGGATTAGGATCCATGGATCGACGATAGTCGGCGGTGGTTGACGGTGAACGACAGTTGTCGGAGGTGTTTGGAGGTGATCGGTGGTTGTCAATTGACGGAGGATACTAACGGTCAACGGTGAACGACAGTTATCAGCGGTGGTTGAGGATGTTGGGTTGAAGTAACCCATTTATAGTGGGGGACCATGGTGGGGCAAAATTGGAAAAAAGAAAAAACATTGTGTTAAATTGGCCATCCTATTGCCCCCCATTAGAAGGCCAAATTGGCCTTAGTCAATGACGCAGGCTTGACAAGGCACAGGCTCTATCATTTCAACTTTTTTTTTCATTTCCATATTAAATTCCGTTTCATTTCATTTACATTTAATATCATTTAAATTTAGATCTTCCATTTAAATTTATTTATTTACCATTTCAATTTTTTTTCATTTCAGTTCTTATTTTCATTTTCATTTATAATTTATTTTCATTTAAACATTTATTTCATTTCATAATCATCATTTCATTTCATATTCATTACAAATTACATTTCATTTCTTATTCATATTTCATTTAATATTTGATTTCATTAATTTTTTTCATTTAAATTTATTACTTTTTTCCTAATATACATTTTTTTTTCATATTAATCACAACTAGTCTCATCTCAAGTTATCTTTTTTCAATTCAATTTTTTTTCAATTCATTTCATATTTTTTCATATTAATTAGAAGTAGTCTCAATATCAGGATCGTTTAAAATTTATCATATTTTATTTAAATTTTTTTCAAATTAAATATAATTCTATTACAAAATTTTAAATTTCACTTAAATTAAAAAAATTTCTCATTTCAATTTTTTTGGGTTCTTTTTTAGTTTTTTAGGCTTGAAATATTAGATCAAATACTAAGGAGTAGGCCTGTTGGTGCCGACCAATGACACCCCATTTTCCAGGCCTAGCGCAGGCCTGCCTAACATGTCATTTCACCTTTTTTTTTTCATTTCATTTGTATTTCATTTGCATTTCATTTCTTCCTTTTCATTTCATTTATATTTTCATTTCATTTCATTTACACCTACATTTAAATGAATTTTTTTTCCATTTAAATTAATTTTCCATTTATATTTTCATTTAAATTAATTATTTTCCATTTAAATTTAATTATTTCTCATTTCAAAATTTTTATTTTCATTTCAGTTTTTGATTTCATTTAAATTTATAATTTATTTTCATTTAAACGTCATTCCATTTCATAATCATCATTTCATTTTATATTCATTTAACACCTCATTTCATTTCATATTCATTACAAATTACATTTCATTTCATATTCATATTTCATTTAACATTTCATTTCATTAATTTTTTTCATTTAAATTTATTTTTTCCTAATATACAATTTTTTTTTCATATTATTCACAAGTACTCTCATTTCAATTTATCTTTTCTCAATTCAAATTTTTTTCAATTCATTTCATATTAATTAGTAGTAGTTTCAATATCAAGGTCATTTAAATTTTTTTATTTTTAATCTAAATTTTTTGTCAATTTAAATATTATTCCATTAAAAAATTTTAAATTTCATTTAAAATAAAAAAATATTTCTCATTTCATTCTTTTTGAGGATTTTTTTTACGCTTGAAATGTTGGGTCAAATCCTAAGAGTAGGCCTACTAGTGCCAGCCAATGACACCCCATTTCCCAAGCTTGCCTAACATGTCATTTCACCTTTTTTTTTCTTTTCATTTCTATTTCAATTCCATTTAATTTAAATTTCCATTTCATTTCCATTTTCATTTCATTTAAATTATATTTTTTTCTATTTAAATTTAATTTTTTTTCTCATTTCATTTAAATTATTTTTTTTCATGTAAATTTAATTTTTTCTTATTTCATTTAAATTATTTTTTTCATTTAAATTTAAATTTAATTTCTTCCTCATTTCATTTAAATTATATTTCTTTCCATTTTAATTTTTTTCTCATTTCATTTAAATTTAATTTTTTTCTCTTGTCATTTCAATTATCTTTTTTTCTATTTTAATTTACATTTTTTTTCATATTAAAATTTCTCTCATTGTTATTTATTTCATTTTAATGTGTTTTAAAGTAAATATGTATCTATATTGTATTATATTTAATAAAGTGTATAATTTGAATAAAGTATATCATTTATCTAATTTTTCATATTTTTACAACGTTTTTACAAGAACATGCGCCCAATAATATATCATTCGTCATCTTCGAGTTCGGCATTACGAGACGATTGACCGAAAACATAAACACAATGTGGGCAAGTTGATCGGTTGTGTCCGGATGTTCGACACATAGTGCACAGTTTGGGTTCGCCCGTCTCTCTGACATCCATGTCATTTTGAATTCTCGTCAATTGTGGTCGGCCTTTAGGATGTCTACGGAGACTACAGTTAGGCACCTTCTTGAAAGCAGGGGGTGGAACTTTCTAGTTTAAGACATCGGGCATTACAGGAAATTCGTTCGCCCATATACACAATGTGCGTTGCAATGTGTAAATCTCGCCTGTGAATTGTTCAACATTTAAGTTTGCTCTCACACACGTTGCATGAACATGCGAACACCGACATTGGAGAGTCTGAAATATCCCATACTCGCATCGCTTGTTTCACAAATCAACTGCGTACGACCTAGGTGGAAGACCCGAACAATGGCCGATGTACTCTTGAACTCGGAAAGTCTCCAAGTCGCGTGAATATAATTCTGTGTTCATTGTTTGTGCCCTTCAACTATTTACCGCCATGGCTTTTCGGACGGCCTCAATGTACACGTGCCCAGCCTCGATCTGTTTAGCTTGTCTCAACCCCATCCTAGGCATCAATGTGGCCAACCTATAAAATGTTGCTGAGAAAGCAGCAGAAATCAACAGATAACGTGTGCGCCTCAATACAAAGTTGACCACCTCTACTAAGTTGGTCGTCATCTGCCCATACCGAAACCCCTCATTGTAACTTTAAGTCCATTGCCAGTTCTCCATGCTACCCAACCATGTCCGGAGATCTGTTAGTAAAGATGACATCTAAGATTCAAGCCTCGCGAACCTCTGCCCAAATCTTCGCGGTTCTAACTCATGAGCTGCATATTTAATTTGAAACCAGTATTTTAAAAACAACCAAAATTTTGAAAAGTAATTTTTGAAATAAATACAAAAAAAAATTTACCCATGTTCACGAGTTCTTTTTTCCAATATTTATTTTTATAATCTCTGTGGAAGTTTGTCGCGATGCACCGGATGCAATAAATAGACCTACATGGAACCCCCGATCGCCTTATCGTAGCAAGTAATCCTTTCAATCTATCTGATATAAGGAAAATGTTGTCTTCTCTGACGACGTGCCTCTGCAGATTTCTAAGAAAACTTCCCAAGACTTGAAGCACTCACGCTCCACGATGGCGAAAGCGATCGGAAGTACATTTCGATTTCCATCTTGTGCAACAACAATCAAGAGTATTTGCGTGTATTTTTCGTACAACCATATCCCGTCCACCTGCACCATCGGCTTACAGTGAGGGAAGACTTTAACACATGGCTCGAACGTCTAAAAAATTGGTGAAAAACTCGTTTCCCCAATTGTATCTACTCATCTAATCCTTTATACGGTAGTGTTTGCAAATCAGTCACTGTCCCGAGCACATACTCTCACATCTCGACTATCCACCCTTAAAACTCATTGTATGATGCATCCCAGTCACTATATAACTCTCGCATCACCATTTTCTTTGCCCACCATGCCTTTCGGTACGACACTTTATACTTGAATTGAGCTTGCATGTCCGCAATAAGGACTGACACCTAAATGGTGGGCGACTCTTTCACCAAAGGGATGATGTAGTTGCATATAGTTTTTACATCTAACTTTTTATGGTCTTGCGACATATGAGCAGATGTGCATGTGTGTGGACCTTTTAGTTTCCTTATCATCCACATCTGTGTCCGTTGCATTAACACGGCTCAAACACGCCATTTACAACCACTTGAGGCTTTCCAACATTCTCCTACGTACAAAGACTGCGTCGACTTCGTTACTTTATAATCCACACCTAACTTTAAGCTAAGTTGTTTTATAACATGTACACAATCTTTTTTGTTATCGAATTGTTGTCCTACGAACAACTCTTCATCATTGAATTCATCATCAAGTAGGTGAACCGACACAATGTTTGTATATTCCGGGAACTCATGTGCAAGAGCCGCATCAAGATCCACGTCGGTCATGAAAGACTCTGAATTATTTCTTATAACTATACCAGGGCTCGTGTTCCAGGTCGAATGGGGATTTGCATTTTCACACTCCACTGACCCTTCCTTGTCTATGTCTTCAGGGATGTCATCCAAATCGGGGTCACTAAAATCATCATTGGGATCACAGTCGGAACCTTCATGACTATCTTTTATGGTGGCCAACACCTCTGGATGGATCTTTAGAGGAGTACACGAGTTTCGGATGTTATACGAACATCCACCGGTGTTTGGATTTTCGGGAGTTGGCATTGACTATCCAAAACTCGACTGATCTTCCCAGGAGACGTTAAGATCAAAATCAATTCCAGAGCGCTGGCTTGCTGGAATTACAACTTGAATGGGATCCGATTCATCTATCTCCGCGAACAACTCAACCGAGCTGGGATTTTTTATTTTAGGGGGGCAATAAATTTCTATCATTGTCACTAGATCATCATCATCTTCAAGCTCAATTTTTGAGAACTTGAGCGTATCAGTTGAAACTGAAAATTTGTAAAACAGTCTAAACATTTGCTTTCTGCAACGGGTTGCTATCTTTGTACTAATTTTTCATTTTAAATTCGCCAGCAAAACACACTTGTTGAATCTCATTCCTATTTTTTTCCGACTTTGAAATACACAGCCTTCTTTAGTTGTATTTATTATTTCTCCATCGAAATGAACATAAACAAACAAAATTTGGGAACTCATCTTAAAAAATTTTTGCTTCCTTCTCAACAAAGAAAAAAACTAATATTTTTAATCTCGCTTTTCAACTAATAAAGCAAAGAAAAAGAAAAGAAAAACTCAAATGGAAGATAAAACACCTACTTCTATCTGATAAATTTGGTGTTAGCCATCTACTAGTCAACACCAATTTTTTAAAAAATATACACTGGTGCCGGCCATCAGTGTCCCAAAGTAAAAAAAATTGCCTTGGGACACGAAAAAAGTACCTGATGCCGGCCATCTACTGGCCAACACCAAAAAAAAATTTTTTTCTTACATCTTTGGTGCTGGCCATTACATGGCCAACACCCAAAAAAGTTTTTTTTTTTAAATTTATCTAGTGTCGCCATCAGTGTACCAATAAAAAAATTTGCATTGGGGCACAAAAAAAGTACCTGGTGCCGGCTATCTACTAGCCAACACAAATTTTTTTTTAAAATACTAGTATTTTTGTATATCAGTATGATACGATTTAAAAAAAATACCCTAAAGCCGACCATTGGGTTCCCAAAGTCAAAATAATCAACAATTTAAAGCCTGACAAAATCATCAGGCAATCATGGGGCCAAAACACTATGTAGTGCCGACCATGGGGTTCCCAAAATCCAAATCTACTGTTCATTTTAGGTCATTTTGGTGATTGTTTTTGAACTTGGGTCATTTTTATAAATATAAAAAAAATTTAGGTTAGATTAGTAAAATAGCTGTAATATTATAAAATTATTACAAACCACCATTTTAATATTTTTGAGACTTCATTTATTATAATATTAATATAATTGTTGGGTTTCACGTTTTAATCTGTATATAATATTTCATTTAATTTAAGAATAAATATAAATATTTATTTTATATTTAAAATCATTTCTCTTAAATTGGAAACTGATTTTTAAAAAATTGATTTTTTTAGAAAATAAAATTCGTTTATAAATGAAATTTTCTTTAAATATTTTAATTAAAATAAAAAATTATTTCTTATAATAATTTAATTTGACATATTATTTTCTTTAATTACTTTAATTTCTATTTTTTTGACTATATCATTTTCATTTTTTTAATATATTATTCTCAATTATTATTTCTAATTTTATGTTATATTATTTTTTAAATTCTTTTAGTTTTTAGAAGAAATTAATAGGGAGTAATTTAATATAATAATTTAAAAGGTCTAGCAACCACTTTTAAATTTCTCAAAAAAGTTGAAGAGAAAGTGGTTGTTCATTTTTTACAGGGTGGACTGCGTTGAGGTCGGGACGTTTTCGATGTGGCTTGGAATCGACATTGAATGAGATTTGGGTTTTCAGTAAAGAATGTATATTTTCAACCCTATTTCGACCCGATTAATTCCTTATACATGGATCCTTGGATGTGGATCACTAGAATAATTTTTTTACCATGCCATGGGTCGTACCGGCGGTCTCAATAGTGGTATCAGAGCCACTTGTACGATATGGATTCAAGATTAAATTTATTGGTTGATGCGATTGTATGAGATACATGTTGTATACTATGTTTGATATGCATGGTGTTTGGAAATGCATGGTTATAGCCCGATAACCCATTTAATTTATTATTTGCAAAGGTTGTAATTTATAAACATGGCCTGCGTGTCATGCCTTTCTATATTTCTTTTGTACTTCTCTTCTCATCTTACTCTCTCATATGTAAAATGAGTTTCTATAATTGCAAATTGTATGAGTTGATACGAACTAGAGGAAAAGAATGTTGGGCTACCTAAAGTGGAAAAGAAACTTGAGAAGCGGCATAAACCTTTAGGATTCCCTACGATTTTCCCATTGGCTTGGGAGGAACCACCTTAGTTTTATGGACTATAACCATTGTGTTTATTTATTATTTTATATTTTTATTATATATGATGCAATTGATTATATGTTAGCATGCATGTCATAAGATATTGATAAGATCAATTAAAGGATTAAATGGACAATTGTTTACCATTAATGGTGAGATTAATTTAATTTAAAAACCCCTCACTAATATGTTAAGTTAAGATTGCCTTCCAATATTTACCCTCGTTAAAGCCACGATCAATATAATGTGGGTTATGTTAAAGCAAAGTACATGTATTTATCTTGGTCTAATGTGAAGAATAAGAAAGTGATATTCACCGGTTATGATATTAGTTAATATCTTAACTAGGTTACTTGAATATGATTAGATACCTAGAGGCAAGAGATTTGGATAAATAATGAGATGATTGGAACAAAATAGAAGAGTTACATGTGATGTAATTAGCAAGTGTTGCTTACCTAAATAACCATAATCTTGAGAGTAAAGCCAAAGGTGACTTAAGAAGAGGTGAAATATGAATCCTTACCCACTAGAAAACTTTAGAGAAAGTCTTTTCGAAATTAAAATATAGGGCTATTAATTTTGAATAGAATAGTGGGAGCATCATTTAATAAAGTTCTTTTAATAATTATAATAAACTTGGTAAATGTAATCATGAGCATATTTTATTATTATAGATTAATTATAGCAAACAACACAAGGTCTTTATCATTGTGATCGGTCCTTGAGAATGATAAGTTGAATGGCTTGAACTTCCTTGACTAGTTCCGTAACTTGAGGATTGTCTTCAAACAAGAGCATAAATTAAATGTTATTAAAGAACTCGTTCCTTTTGAACCAACAACTAATGCCTTTATAGTTGACAAGGATGCTTATAAGATGACATGTTAGACATAAGATGTCAAATGCTTTCCATCATGACTCCTGAGTTTCAAAAGAATCATGAGGATATGGTTGCCTATGATATGATCCAACACCTTAAGGAATTATATGAGGGGCAGGCACAATAAGAGAGGTATGAGACCTTTAAATCTCTATTTCAAAGCAAAATGGTGGAAGGAACTCCTATGGGAACTCACGTTCTCAAGATGATAGGCTATATTGAAAGCCTTGAAAAACTAAGATTCCCTCTAGGTATGGAGTTGGCCATCGATGTCATCCTGCAATTGTTTTTGGATAGTTTTAGCCAAATTGTCCTTAATTTCAACATGAATGAGATTAATAAGACTTTTCCACAGTTGTTCAACATGTTATGAATTGTTAAGTCTAAGGCAAAGCCTAAGGAAATGCTAAGTCTAAGGCAAAGCCTAAGGACAATGTTAAGGCCAAGCCTAACAAAGAAAAAGCTGCATTGAAACCTAAAAGTGGAATTGCAAAGGAAGGAAAATGTTTCCATTGTGTTAAGATTGAACACTAGAATAGGAACTGCCCTGCCTATCTTGAAGAGATCAAGAAGGCAAAGGAAGACTGAGCGTTCGCTTCAGGTATTTATGTTATTGATATTAATTTATCAACATATACTTCTTGTGTATTAGATACTAAATATGGTTCTCATATATGTACCTCTGTACAGGGACTGTAAAGGAGTAGGAATCTAGCTAAAGGAGATGTGGACCTACGAGTTGGGATTAGAGCAAGAGTTGTTGCATTAGCTATAGGAACACATATATTATCATTGCCTAGTGGATTTGATTTAATTTTTGAGGATTGTAATTTTGTGCCCAGTTTGACTAGAAATATTATTTCAATTTCTTATTTAGACAAAATTGGTTTTGAGATAATTATTAACAATAATTATTGTTCATTTTATCTCAATAATGTTTTCTATGGTTCGACACAATTAGTAAATGACCTCTATATTTTAGATCAAGATAAACCCATTTATAACATAAATACTAAAAGATCAAAAATAAATTACTCTAATCAAACTTATCTTTGGCATTATCATTCGGGACATATAAGTGGGAAGCACATATCAAAGCTCTACAAATATGGGATTTCAGATTCTTTTATTTTCGAACAATTGGATATATGTGACTCTTGCTTGTTAGGTAAAATGACTAAAACTCATTTTAATATTAAAAGTGAGTGAGATAGTGATTTATTGGCTTTAATACATAATGATGTATGTGGACCAATGAACGTACAAGCTAGAGGAGGTTTTCAATACTTCATTACTTTCACTGATGACTTCGATATGGGTATATTTATCTTATGCGTCCTAAATCTGAAGCCCTTGAAAATTTCATGGAATTTAAAAATGAAATACAAAACCAACTAGGTAAAAGTATTAATGCACTTAGATCGGTTCAATGAGGAGAATACTTAAGCTTAGAGTTTGATGAGTTTTTGAATGAATGTGAGATTATCTCACAACTTACACCTCCTAGTACTCCACAATGGAATGGAGTTTCTGAAAGGAGAAATCGAACACTGTTAGACATGGTTCGATTAATGATGAGTCATATTGATCTTCCTATTTCCTTTTGGGGACATGCACTTGAAACAACTACTTTCACACTAAATTGTATTCCTTCTAAATCGGTTCAAAAGACATCATATGAGATGTGAACTGGGAAGTGCCCTAGTATGTCTTTCATGAAATCTTAAGGTTGTGAAGCTTATGTTAAATGCCAGACGTCTACTAAGATCGAACCCAAATCTCAAAAGTGCATCTTTATGGATATCTTAAGGAAATTAAAGGATATTATATCTTTAATCCTACCGAGAATAAAGTGTTTGTTGCTCAGACAAGAGTTTTCCTTTAAAGAGAGTTTCTCTCTAGAAAAAGAAGTGGTAAAAGAATAATAATCGACTAAATTTGAAAACAACAACAAATCACTGAACAATAAATTGAGCAACAACAGGTTCCACAAGTTGTTGCAAAATAATCAACTGTTTTGGAAACACAACTACTGCAAAGATCTTTAAAAGAATGCCATGTACCTAAGATATATGAATTTCTCATTACAACACATGGTGATATTTTACTTATGGATCAAGATGAGCCTAAGACTTATAAAGGCGAGCCCATATTCTGAGAAATGGATTGATTCCATCAGTTCTGAGATGGATTCTATGTTAGAAAACCAAGTATGGACTTGGTTAACCCACCTGAAGGGGTTAAACTCATAGGATGCAAGTGGGTTTTCGAAAAGAAAACTGACATGGATGGTAATGTACAAACATACAAAGGGCAGTTAGTCACTAAAGGTTTTCGCTAAGTTCATGGTATTAACTATGATGAAACATTTTCTCCTATTACTATGTTTAAATCCATCCGGATCTTACTTGCAATAGCTGCATTTCATGATTATGAAATCTAGAAGATGGGCGTTAAAACAAATTTCCTTAATGGGAAACTAGAAGAGCATGTGTACATAACACAACCTGAAGGTTTTGTTGATCCAATCATAGCTATTACATAAGTAAAGGAACCCAGATCTCACTAGCGATCCAAACATATACTTAGGCGCTTTCATCTTATTCAAGAAATCATTGATCGAGGAGATGAGAAAATATGTAGAGTACCAACAGATGAAAACATCGTTGATCCACTGAAAAAGCCTCTAACACAGTAGAAGTATGATCGTCACGCTAAGTCACTCGGTATTAGATATATGACTGATTGGTCTTAGTGCTATTGGGAGATTATTAGAGTATGCCCAAAGGCCGATCATGAGATTATTGTAATCACATACTTGTTTTACCTTGTTTATTAATATAAGGCATTGTCATTATTATTTCAATTTCCCTTTCTGCGTATATAAATAAACTAAATTGTAATAAAGTCCTAAGAAAATATGATTAGTCTTAAAAAGGTCTTTAGTCAAGTATTATCGTGGGATTGGACAATAATAATGCATTGAGACTAATGTATAATTGATTGATAACAAAGAATTGTCATTGACATAGGAATGTCAAAATCAGTACATGAGTATGTGTTAAAGGACAACATATTGGGCTGACCCACTATGAGTATGTTTCTTGGATTATTATGTAATAGTCACAATATTACTCATAGTAATAACTATGTATATGATCCTCTAAATTGATATCATCATTGTCCCAACATCGTGAGTTGTATATTTTGATACAATCAAAACATCCATCCTAACAGGTTGTACTATAACTGTAGCTCCCTATATAATTTATTTCTGTTACTGTAAATCCTAACATAAATGAGTATCTGCTTTTGTGGTTAAGTGTTCTGGGTGTGTGTTTGAGGTCTTGGGTTCAGGTCTCACTTTTGGTGAATTCTGTTATTTTTTATCTAAGCCTTATCCCTGTTGGGTGGGCTTATGTTGTATTGTTTGTAAACTCATATCAAAAAGAGCCTACTGGTTTGAGTGGTAAGGAGTTAGCTTGCTGGAGGTCTTGTGTTCGAATCCTCGCGTGAGTGTGGGTGTTATTTTTGGCATCGGTTGTTGATAAGAGTTCAGTGGTAGTGGGATTCTGAGTTGGTTAGGTTGTTAGTGGATGTAGTGGGATTTTGTTTAAATCCTATTTTAATTTATTTTATTTTTTCTCTTCCGAAAAGTCTGACATTAGTTTTCTCTTTCCACATTCTTCTTCCTCTTCATTTTCCTACAATTCTATCTATAATCTACTGTTGTATTATTGTATTTCAAAATTTTGGTGTTCATCGTGTGATTCTGATAAGTGAGGTTTCGTTTGACTGTAGGTTTTGGTTTCTACAAACTATTTGGGATTATTATTTATGTTGGAATTTTAATAATGGGGTAAAGTAGGATGAAAGTAATTCTTTAAGAACGTTTGGCGCAGGAATAGGCATAGAACATGTGGTTAGTGCTCCAACGGCCTAAATCGTGAGAGTAATGGTTTTTATCGGCGATAAGTTCATTTGTGCCATTCAGTTTTTCGTTGTGGATTTTACAAATGTTCTGTTAATCAATCGTTGGAATGCTATTTTTTAGGTTCTGGTGGTTTCAGCAGTGGTTTCGCATCAAAATCGAACCAAGTGTGTACATAAAATGTGAGAAAACGAGTTTTGGTAAAGCTAAAAATTAGGATTATCGACGTCACACGGGCGTGTGGCTGACCGTGTAACTATCGAGGGTGTAGCCGTGTGACTGTCGAGGGTGTGGCCGTGTGACTGTCAAAGGTATGGTCGTGTGTGAGACCCGGCTTTTTACTGGTGAATGTGTGGCCATGTGAGCTACATGGGTTAGGCTCGGTTGGGCGTGTAGGCCACACGGGCATGCCTTTGTGGGCAAAAAATTTTAAAATTTTTCCTAGGGTCTATAGGTCATTTTGATTGACTGTGGGCCTATGGTAGGGTCGGTAAGGGCTAATCAAACCCTTTTTTCATGTGATCTGATATTTTAATAGTCTAATCTAAGTAGGAAACTGATATGTATGTCTAACTGTACTATTTAAGTATTATGTTATCTATACACGAGCATGTTAAGCATGTTAAATCTGTTATTTCTGTATCTATATTCTGTATCTGTGTTTGGAGTGAGATTTGTATATGCGGAGGAAGTGATATGTACGGTGACCTTTTGCCTATATTCTAGCAGCTTGACTGCATATTATCTGTTATGTGTCGTTTCGACACTATATAGTATGTAGGGATGGGTGGGTGTTTTTAACCCCACATGGTGTGATTGGATAAACGGAGATGGTGTGTAGAAGATAGGGCTAGGATTTTGTATATCTGTTTGGATTATCTGATTCTGAAATCTGTATCTGCTAAAGACTTAAATCTGTATTTGTATCTGCTCTACATATAGGAATACTGTGTACATTTGCATGTCGATCTCTATTGGGTTACACACTGAATTTATGAAAACTCACATATGTTTGTCTGTTCTGTTCAGGTAACCCTCAGACATAGGCGGGTCAGTACGACAGAGGCTTAACGGTGACCACTAGTTAAAACTGCCTTTGAGTTTTCAGTATTTTTAAGATTTTTAATTTATCTGAGAGTTTGTAATTTTTGAGACTCTTTGTACTGTATGGTTTTAATTGTTGGTTTTGGTTTTGATTGTTTTCTACCCTGCATTGTTTGTTGAAATGATTAACAAAAACGAAAGTTTTATGCAAACAAAGGTTTTTCTAGAAACACGAATTGGGTTTCTAAAATATAATGACTTTTATGATTTTCGATGCAAACTATATTTTGGTGAATGAATAAACCCACAACGGTTTTGATAATAAACAAGTAAATGATTATGTTTTGTAAAATTTGGACACTTTATAACAACTTTTTAAGGTTTCTGTCAAAATAAAAATAGTTTCAAAACCCTTCTTCGTAACACTCTCAAATTCGGCCATAACGTCTAGGCCAAGTTTGGCGTATTACATTTAATAGTATCAGAGCCAGCTTGCAAAACTCAGGCTATGAATTTTGGGTTCCGAAATTAGGTTTGAAAAAGAACTGGTTTGTAAACAAAAAATTATTTCTTTTTAAGTACGTATGCAGTACATTGAGTCTCCAGCGTCGATCTTGTAAGTACTTCTGAACTTAAAAAATACTGTAGTTAGACTCTTTGAGAATGAGTCACTATGCTCGAGGTATGGTGGCATCTGAGTATGAGAAGTGTGTCCGTTTTGAGGAGGGTTTGAGGGACAGTTTAAGGGTATTAATAGCTCCGAAAAGGGAGCGAGAGTTTTTCGTTTTGGTGGATAAGGCGAATATCGCCGAGGAGGTTGAGCGAGTGGAGTGCCAGAATAGAGATCGAGAGAGAGAAAAAAATAAGAGGGATTTGGAGTTTTTTAATTCTGTTCAGAGGCCTAAGAAATGGGCCAGACCTGATGGGCCTACTAGAGTGGGAGTCCCTATTGTTCTTGCTGGAGTTCAGCCTTGTAGTGATTGTAGTAGGCGCCATCCACGTGATTGTTGGAGGAGGTTAGGGGCTTGTCTGCGATGTTGGTCACTAGTGCATCAGATTAGAGATTGTCCATATCATGCTGATTAGATGCAAGCTACAGGACCGGGTTTTGTTTAACCTCAGAGGGTAGTTTAGCAGCCACCTAGGGGTCATGGTCTGGCTAAGGTTGGTAATGGTATAGGCTGAGGACAAAGAGAACTGGGCAGAGGTGCTAATCAGACTGAGGCAAGGTAGCCTGGACTAGTTTATGCTACTCGACTTCAAGAGGATAGAGACACCCCTGATGTGATTAGGGATACGTTTTTTTTATTTTTGATGCCCCATATACTTCTTTGATAGACATAGGTTCTACACACTCTTATGTAGCTAGTTCAATTTTTGAAAACTTGGGGATTTTTGTTGAGTGTACTTCTGGTGAGATCTCTATGCTGAGTTCGTTGGGATAATATGTTCGGGTAAATAGACTATATAGGAATGTACCGCTGGAAGTACAAAAGGTTGTGTTTCTGGCAAATTTGATGGAGCTACCGTTTGACGAGTTTGACTTGATTCTTGGTATGGATTGGTTAGTAGAGCACCAAGTTAGTTTGGACTACATGACTAAGAGGGTCATTCTGAAAACCGAGGATGATACGGAAGTGGTTGTGATTAGTGAGTGTCGATATTACTTATCTAATGTGATCTATGCTCTAGTGGCCGAAAAACTAATTTGAAAAGGTGTGAGGCATATTTGGCCTAAGTCAGTGTTTCAGTTTCTAGGGGCTCTTCTAACGAGGATATCAGAATAGTGAGAGAATTTTTGGATGTATTTTTTGATAAGTTATCGGGTTTACCTCCAAATTGGAAAGTTGAGTTTGACATTGAGCTTCTACTGGGTTCAGCTCCTATGTCTATCGCTCCTTATAGTATGGCGCCGAAGGAGTTTACAAAGCTTAAGGCTCAACTTCAAGAGGTTTTGGATCATGGTTTCATCCATCCTAGTGTCTCTCCGTGGGGGGCACCGATTTTGTTTTTGAAGAAAAAGAATGGTACCATGAGTATGTGCATCGATTACCGACAGTTAAATAAGTTGACTGTAAAGAATAAGTACCCACTTCTGAGGATCGATGATCTATTTGATCAGTTTTGTAGGGCTTCGATATTCTCAAAAATAGATCTCCGTTCTGGGAATCATCAGCTTAGAGTTAAGGAAGTTGATGTTCATAAGACAACTTATAGGACTCGTTATGGGCACTACGAGTTCTTAGTTATGCCTTTTTGTTTGATGAATACTCCGGCTGCATTCATGGATCTGATGAACCTAGTTTTTCAGCCGTATTTGGATCAGTTTGTCATGGTCTTCATCGAAGATATTCTAGTGTACTCTTAGATTGAGGATGAGTATGATGAGCATCTTAGAGTAGTGCTTCAGATACTTCGAGAGAAACAGCTCTACGCTAAGTTGAGTAAGTGTGAATTCTGGTTGCGAGAGGTAATATTTCTGGGGTACGTGGTTTCTGCTGAGGGGATTTAAGTTTACCCTAGAAAGATTGAGGCTATGTTTGATTGGAAATAGCATAAGAACGTTTTTAAGATTCGTAATTTTTTAGGCCTTGCGGATTATTATCGAAGGTTTGTTGAGGGGTTCTCACTGATTGCAGCTCCCCTGACTAAGCTTTTACCCAAGAATGTTCCTTTTGTCTAGACCGATACGCAACAATTGAGCTTCAAGAAGCTCAAGTCTGTTCTGGCTCAGGCTCCTGTTTTAATACAACCTAAATCTGGTAAAGAGTTAATGGTTTACAGTGATGCGTCGCACGTTATTTTGGGATGTATACTGATGCAAGATAGTAAGGTTGTGGCTTATTGTTCCGTCAGCTTAAGTCACACAAGGGGAATTATCCGACGCACGATCTTGAGTTAGCTGTCGTGGTGTTTGATTTAAAGATCTTGAGGCACTATCTGTATGGTGAGAGCTGTATCATCTACACCGATCACAAGAGCCTCAAATACCTCCTTACTCAAAAGGGGTTGAGTCTTAGGCAGCGTAGATGGAATGAGCTGCTTAAAGATTATGATTGTACGATAGAGTATCATCTTGGTAAGGCAAAAGTGGTGGTCGATGCTCTCAGTCATAGAGCGATGTTTGATTTGAGGGCGATGTTTGCTCATCTCAGATTGTTTGATGATAGAGATCTATTAGCCGAGTTACAAGTTAAGCCGACTTGGATTAAACAAATTCGAGGAAAGTAGTTAGGGGATAAGTCTTTGTTTCTTCAGTTTTGTCAGGTTGAGAGTGACAGTACTTTTGATTTAGGACTGAATAAGGGTGGAGTTCTGTGCTTTCGAGGACGGGTTTGTGTACCGAAAAATTCTAATCTGAGACAGTCAATTATGAGGGAAGCGCATAGTAGCCCTTGTGCTATACATCCCAATGGTACTAAGATGTATTAGGATCTTCATAAACTGTACTGGTGGCCAGGTTTGAAACATGAGGTAACTGATTTCGTTTCTTGTTGTTTGACGAGCCAGCAAGTTAAGGTTGAGCATTAGTTGTCTTTGGGTTTGCTCCAACCCGTTAAAATTCCCTTATGGAAATGGGAGCGTGTAGTGATTGACTTCGTTAGTGGGTTGCCTTTAACACCCACTAAGAAGGATTCTGTATGGGTCATAGTGGATCGATTGACCAAATCTGCCCATTTTATTCCGGTTCAGACGGATCACTGCAAAAGTGAGTGAAGCTCTACATTTCTGAGATTATAAGACTGCACGGGGTTCCAGTTTCAATAATCTCTGATAGGGATCCTCGCTTCACCTCTCGGTTCTAGAAGAAACTTTATGAAGCTTTGGGTTCAAGATAGGACTTTAGTACTGTGTTCCATCCTTAGACCGATGGTCAATCAGAGAGGGTGGTTCAGATGTTGGAGGATATGCTTCGAAGCTGTGTGTTTGATTTCCGGGGCAGTTGGAAGGATTTTCTGTCGTTAGTTGAGTTTTCTTACAATAACAATTTTTGGTATAGCATCCGGATGGCACTTTACGAGGTTCTGTATGGTCGTAAGTGTCCTACTCTACTGTGTTGGACTGAGTTGGGTGAATAGCGGGTTTTGGGTCCTAAATTCATTTTTGATACTGAAGATAAAGTCAGATTGGTTTGAGATCATCTGAAGGCAGCTTCTGATAGACAGAAGTCTTATGCGGATCTTAAAAGGAGGGATATCGAGTACTCTGTGGGCAATTTTGTATTCCTTAAGGTATCTCCGTGGAAGAAATTTTTACGGTTTGGTTATAAGGGCAAGTTAAGCCCTAGGTTCATTGGGCCATATCAAATTCCAAAACGTATGAGACTAGCTGCTTATCAGTTAGAGCTACCTCTAGAGTTAAACCGTATCCATGATGTGTTTCACGTCTCGATGTTGAGGCGGTATTGGTCTGATCTTTCTCACATTGTCTCTGTTAAGGAGATCGAGGTTAAATCAGACTTGACATTTGAGGAGGAACCAGTTCAGATTTTGGATCGAGATGTTAAAGTTCTGAGGAGAAAATTCATACCGTTGGTAAAGGTTCTATAGTGGAATCATGGCACTGAGGAAGCTACGTAGGAATCTGAGAACATGATGAGTCAACAGTATCCTCATCTGTTATGATTAGGTAAATTTCGAGGCCGAAATTTCTTTTAGGGGGTAGAGTTGTAGCGCCCTGAATAATTTATTTCTATTACTGTAAATCTTAACATAAATGAGTATCTGCTTCTGTGGTTAAGTGTTCTGGGTGAGTGTTTGAGGTCTTAGGTTCAAGTCCCACTTTTGGTGAATTCTGTTATTTTTTATCTAAGCTTTATCCCTGTTGGGTGGGCTTATGTTGTATGGTTTGTAAACTCATATTAGAATGAGCCTGCTAGTTTGAGTGGTAAGGAGTTAGCTAGTTGGAGGTCTTGTGTTCGAATCCTCGTATGAGCATGGGTGTTATTTTTGGCGTCGACTGTTGATAGTAGTTCGGGTGGTAGTGCGATTTTGAGTTGGTTGGGTTGTTAGTAGATGTAGTGGGATTTTTTTTAAATCCTATTTATTTTATTTTATTTTATTTTATTTTATTTTATTTTTTCCCTCTTTTCCCAAAAGTCTGAGTTAGTTTTCTTTTTTCTCTGTCACATTCTTCTGCCTGTTCGTTTTCCTACAATTCTGTCTATAATTTGATGTCGTATCATTGTATTTCAAAATTTCAGTGTTCATCGTTTGATTCTGGTAAGTGGGGTTTTGTTTGACTATAGGTTTCTCTGTAATTAGTTTTTATATTTTCCTTTCTTTTAAGATTTAGATTTCTTTTCAGTTGTTTTTGTTCATGTTCTTCATTGAACTTCATTTGCAGACGCAATCAAAACTATTGTGGATTTATGTACATTTATCAATCAAATACAATCAAGATTCTCTTAAACCTTATTCTTGATTCATTTTTTATGCATATCTTATTTATCAAGTTTATTATGTTTATGGATTCCATAAAAAACTAATCCTTTTATAGCCGGGTTAGTGTAGCACCCTATATCTTGTCTAGTCACTGTCCTGATCTATACAGTATTAGAGCAATAAAATTGTAACATTATTCATAATTTAATCAAACATAATCAAAATAACTCATATTCAATCATTTCCATGCAAGTTAATCAAATTGGGACCTAAATCGAGCTTACGAAATATTTTAAACAAACTGGGATCAATTTTGGGTTAAAATAAAACTTTTACAAAATATCAAGAACAAAGTGTATACAGGGGTCACACAACCGTGTGGCTAGACCGTGTGACTACTCCACACACCTATGTTCCCAGACCGTGTAAGATTCGAATTTAGGGTTGCATAGCCATGTTGTCAGGCCGTGTAACTCTTTGAAACCATGTGAACAATTCTTTCACTAAAAATTAAAAGATCACATAGCATTGTCACATGACCATAAGGGGCACATAGCCATGTGGTAGCCTGTGTCACAATCCGTGAGTGTCCAAAACTACATTCTCATATAACTAAACCCTTTAGCACAACAAACTTAAAAATCGAATAACTCAATCTACGTTTAATATTTTCGCATGAAATGAATTTCATTCATCTACATATTCATCTCCGACTAATTCTCAACCTTTAAACTTCACAAAACTATGTGTTTTAAGGTATCTAAATTTTTCGACAAGTTTTGTCCATTACGACAAAAATTCATTAAAATCCGAGAAATCCTTGACGAAACTTTAAAGTTACTTTAGAAAGCTTCTAATTAGGTTTAAAATAATTGAAAAACACTTTAAAACCAAGTTTTTATCCACAAACTCAAAATTCACTATTAAAGACCCGATTTTCGACTTTTAATCAAAACATGTGACTTAACGGCTAAAAATTCAATTTCAAATACCCAATAACATTAAAAACTAATGAGGATGCGAATGGTTACCTTTAATGAGAGGAATAACAATTTTTCGATGCAAATTCGAAAAACCCACAAATGGATAAGATGATGAAATTGGTGAGATTTTTAGGTAGTTTCATGAAGATTTAAAGTGGTTTAATGCTTAGAAATGATAGAAATTCAAAGTATTACAGTTTGGGAGTCAAAAATCAATAGAGAGAGTGAGGAATAGCAAGGGACGGCAACACTAAGGAGATGGGAAGAAGCATTCGTGAAAATAACTGGAATAGGGGTTTATTAGGTTGATTTTGAAAAATTGGTTTAATTGCTTCAGAAGGACTCAAAGCTTTTTCCCTTTTACAAATTAGTCCTTTTTTTAAATTAAAGACATTTAAAACTCATTTCCAAAAAGTGACTTAGCTCTATGAAAACCATTGTCGAAAATATTATCAAGTTCCAACCTTACGAAATTTCGAGCTTATATAGGCCAAAATTTCTAAAATACCCGTAAAACTCCTAGGCCCTATTTTGGGGTGTGACAATTGGCACAACAATTCAAACATATATTCAACAACCATTCAATCAAAACATGTAAACAATTTGGTTTCATTCAAACATCCTTTAAACTTTAGATAGCAAACATCAAAGTTCATCCACAAACCAAACCTTTAAATGTTCAAATACCTTACTGCAAATGCATAACATAACATAACCAATTTGACCATTCATCAAGTTTCAAACATTCCAAATTGCATATTAACCTAAACATACCAAAATAACCATTTGAATGCATCTAGATATCACTATATGCATCCACCATCATAACCAATCAAAATACTAGTTGAGATTTACATCAATATACACATATCATACTTCAATTGACACAAAACATATGCACAATGCTCATAACATATATATACTGAAAACCTATTTACATGTCACTTATAAATGACCAAGATAAACAAGTATCTACCAAATGAGTTGTCAGATAGTGTGCTCTCCAACGACGTTCCAATTGACAGCAAAATTCCGACAATCTACAAGGAAGAAAACCAAATAGGGTAAGCTTATGTAAAGCTTAGTAAGTTCGTAAAAGAACATATGTCAGTCTAAGTTTACGATTCATACATAACATAGAAATAACATCCCTTTTTCTTGTTTCATAACTCCTACCATGTCAAATGGTTAGGCCTAGAGAAATCAAATCATCAAAACATAACATACCAAGATTTATATACCAAGTTATAATCAACATGACATAATTCATCATATCATCTTGTTCCATTTCCTTTTCAATAATTAATTTTTTTGCCTGGAGAACTATAGTAAATTGACTTCAGATACAAGGAAGGGTAATACTCACACAAGCTGACAAAATGACATTAACTAATACACGATGTTGCTCACACAAGCTTTAGAGAATCTGCAACACATACAGGATCTCAAGCCATCGGTATGGTATCCATCACCGGTACATAGTATGTACTAAATAACTATGAAATGATGCCATAACGTCTTTCAGCTATGGTTTTAGTCCTATTTACCATGATGCCATAGCATCTTTCAGCCATGGTCTTACTCACTTCCGTCATGATGCCATAGTGTCTTTCAATTATGGTTTTACTCATTTGAATCAAATTAACATGCTCATATTTGTTTCATATGATATACCATTCAATTCACACATACTCATTTACTATGCTTCACAAATCAATCATTCATTTCCAATTTTATGACTTACCTCAATTAATCATGTTAACCTAATACGAACTTACCTAAATAAAGCAACAACCATACCAAAATGATTACTACTTGACAACTTTTGCTTTCACGCAGTTAACAATCAATCAAACCATTTCTTGATATGCATGAATAAAAGTAAGATCGAAGCTTGAAGAACTCGAAACCATGGTGTTTCGATGGGGAGACTTTAAAAATGGGGAATATGACAACCTTAAGTTATGTTTTACTTTGAATATTATTATTTTAACATTTTAAATTAAAATAACATGTAATTTAAATTAATTCTATTTGATAAACCATCCATCATGCTACATTATGGTCAACTTACCAAGCCATTTAATTAATAAAATTCAATAGAGATTAAGTTTTATAGCTTTTACGATTTAATATTTTTTATTTAATTAACTATCTCAACATTAAAATTCTGGATCAAATTTCAATACACCTTTATAATAACTCCGTAAATATTTAATAAAAATATTTACAGGCTCGATTTACAGAAACAAGGTCCCAAAACTTTATTTTCCAAAACTACTTGACTGTATGGACAACCCACTAATACTTTACTATCCATTCAATTAGCAAAAATTATTAAACCAAACTCTAATATAATATTAAAATTGACTCGTAAATATTAAATAATAATATTTACAAGCTAACTTGTTGGATTTTTGGTCTCAAAACCACTATTTTTGACACCACTAGAAAATGGCCTGTTACAGTTAGTGAGTGGACGTGTGATTAATTAATTGTTATGTAGGGTTTTCTTAGCGGATCAGCTATTTGGGAGAGGAATAACGTAAACCCTAAGCTTGACAACCCTAGAAAGTCATTTAGGTGGGAATTAACAAAAAAAATTGGCATGGCTTATTCGTGAAAATCTTACCCCCAAACTGATCTAAACTGTGAGGTCAAGATGTAACACCCCATACACGGCCTGGACGCCAAGCTGAATATCAAGATGCCACACCATCGTCTTACATCGATTTTATTATAATTATCAGAATTGAAATACATGCAGTTTCGTTTTACTTTAATTACTTTAGCATTTTTGAGAATATCAAGTCATGCAACCTTAGTTTAGTATTTAAACATACTACCATATGACAAACAAACATAAAATGTACATATCTCTAGCATTGGGACCACATAGCAATTTTTTTCAAAAATGTTACGTAGGTATCGATATTGCCTCTATGGTATCGATATTTCATTTAAGTGGAATCGATACCACATGGAAAATCGATACAAAACTAGCATTCTGTTTCTCGCCAAATTTCAAACATTAGAAAATACCGTTACATTTCATAAGGTAGCAATAATCACACCCCGAGTATCGATACTCGGGCTAAGGTATCGATACTATGACACCCCAAACCCGACCTGGATGAACATGCCCTAATTCGAAGCATTGTATTAGTCACCTAAGTGGCTCTCCAACTAACGACCACCCAAGACACACCCTGACCTTATAACACCTCAATCTTATCTAATTATTAGTTATGTATTAATGTGGAAGCAAATTATGAGCCAATTTTAAACATTTCCTAAGTAATTTAACTTAAGGGCATTTTTTTCATTTTACCACCTATGGTAAACTAACCCGATTTTAGATCTAAGTGCTTATCAACCTTCATTTAGTCAAAAGTATGCAAGCCTAGAAATTTCAGCTTAATTTGAGTTCATTTACTATGTCTAATTAAAGTTTTATTATCAGAGACTAAATTGTAACAAATACAAACTATTAGGACATATTTCGAATATAAATTAAGTGTGTTTCTATCAAATTTTACCTATTATGAGACTAATCCTAAAACTTTACCAAGTTTCCTTATCATTTAAGGCTCTAATTAGACTAATCAATTTTTAGAATTAATTATTGTAACTTAAACAAATTAGAATACCAAATTAAAAAGCCCAAAACCCACATTACCGTGTCCCCCAAACCATGTGTTATTAAACAACTGTGTTCGCATCGTGAAAAAATTTTTAGACCTACCGTACACGCCCGAGTGGAAATCCCATGCGCTCGTATGCAATAGCTCCAGTATCCATACGCTCGTGTCACTTACCCACACGTCTGTGCGCAACCCCTCACACGCCCGTGTGGACAGGTACATGCCTGTGTGAAAACCACTGCACCTATTTTTGTGAAAAACTCCTTTTAAAACCCAATTTTTCATATTTTAATGCCAATTAAACTCGATTTAACTACGATTAATTAACATACATATACATACACCTTCAATTGAATTTATTGACATCAATTAAGCCTCAATTATATAGAATTAGGCAATTAATTTCATGCATAACAAACACTGAATAAATCAAACAAGTGGTGTACCTTAGTTGATAGTAAACCGCTCCGTGAAAGCTTCATTTAAACAATCGTTAGTATAAATTTCATGCCTCACACACCATATTATCAATCATCGTGTTATTAAGCAACAATACACCATAAATCATTCAATAATTAAACTCAAACATGCATCATAATTATAATAAAACCATCCAAAATAAAATGTCCAATGTCCAATGTCCAATGTCCAAAGTCCAATTACAACCAAAATTAAAACAATTCTTGGGAGTTCCACAATGCCTAATTACAGTATCTAAGACGTGTAATAAAGTCTCTACCAAGCCTAAATCTCTTGGAACTCTCTTGCTAGGCTCCTCAAGCTCGAAGATTATCTGCACGAATTGTGAGGGTGTAAGCTTTCAAAAGCTCGGTGAATGTTAATAAAAACAACTAGTAAGTCAACATCCAAATCATGCTTAAATCACATCCAATCAATCACCAATTATCATTCATAATAATGAAACATGTCAATTTAATTTCCATATGCTTTATCAATATCAAGAATCAATTATTCATGGCTTACAAACATCAAATGATATAACAATAATCACACTCAAATATATCGGCATACACTTCTCATGGCTTAATCGAGTGATCATACATTAGATAAACGGATGTCTAAACCCACACAAATATCAAATAAAATCCATTGAGTTGAACGGACTAAAGCACACGCTCCCTTATAACGCCTCAAATAACCCAATGAATGGAGACTCATGCTCAACACTCCCGTATCTACTCCAAACAAATCAGTCCACCTAGAGTCATATGCTCACAATGTCACAAATAAAAGTGAGTACTCACAAATCTTATGGCATGCCAAATATATCCAATGGATCCACCATGCATGTTGCTAATATATTCAGTCAAATAGAGCATATAAATCAATCATTATTGTGCTCAATTTAATGTGACAAAATGCTTATGTGTAACATGTAACATAGCCATTTAACATCCAATTAAATCAAGCATTTCATTTGCTATTTTTCAATGTTCAATTACCAATTGTAACACCAGTATATCATGATCAGAAACTCCAGTAAATATGCTTTAATCATCAATATATTTAGTCTAATTAAATTGCACAAAATCACCTAAATGCTTACTTACCATTATTCAATAAAAATTCAACTCTTGTACATATAATATCAATCTTTCAAAAATAAGCCATTCAACCATAATTAATCAATTGAAATCATCAATTAAGCTACTAGTTAAACATAAATGAGGTTTAATTTACCAAATCACCCTTAGAAACACTCACCACACAATCTATTCTACCATAAACAAATGATCAACCAAGCAAATCCAAACTTCAGTTCCAGCTAGCTCTGTCATCTTCAAGATTCAAAGCTTTAACAGAGATAAAGTAGACATTACAACCTTTCCAATGCTATAATAAACATGAATTTTAATTAACTATACTAATTGAAATCCTTTCACAAAGATCCCTTACCAGATTTGTAACATCAAGTCGAAAACTCGATTCCTCACAAAATCGATCTCTCTAGCCCTTCTAAAAACTTTCAATCATCAATACGAGACAAAATACACTTATACTAAGTATCAATTTCATCTTTAAATAAATTTCACAAAATTCTGAAAAATTGATTCATGAAGATGATAAAATTTGGATTTCTTTAAATTACCTCACAAATCATGTTTAATCTTGATAAATAAGATCAAAAACCTTTTAATAGATCCATTTTGAGTTGAAATGTCCATTGATTTGTGGATTTCCTCTCAAAATTCAAGATCCACCATTAAAGAACCATATGTTCTTAGAAGAAGATGACATTGATAAAAATCATTTAATTGACTCTCAAATTGAGTAAAACTGTTTCTAATCATCACAAAGGAGTCGTACACCTCCGACCATACAGAGCCTCAAACGGTGCCATCTTAATACTCATGATAGCTATTATTATACGCAAACTCAGCTAATAGCAAGTAATGATCCCAGTTATCTTCGAAGTCGATAACCCAACTACGAAGCATGACCTCAAGAATTTGGATCACCCTCTCTGACTGACCATCGGATTCGAACCCAAAGCCTCATGCAAGGCTTTCCAAAATCTCAAAGTAAATCGTGAATCTCGGTCTGATATGATTGAAATAGGAACTCCATAAAGACAAATGGAGACACGAAAATATACACACTTTTTCATGCCATTTTTAACTTAAATTCATGCAGTTTCGGTAAAATTCTTGTCGAAAAATATATAATTATTATAAAATAGTTAAATTGCACTCAAATTATTAACATGTTAAATCTTAATTAATTTTATATTAAATTTTGATTTTTTTTATTATTTTCAACAGATTTGCACAAAGGGCGAAAAATGGCTCGACAAACACTACTAGCAGCACAAAACCGAGAAGCAATTTTGAAGCATCAAGGCAAATTAATTTTTCAGCCTAAGACGGTCCAAATTATGAATATTAATTCATAATATAATTAATTTTAATTTTAATCCAATTTAATTTGGGTTAAATAAATTATTGTTAATTAATCATGAAAAGGGGTCTAGTTGAGCTGAACTGAGAAAACCAATCCAATCGAGCATTGGGCAACCCAAAACCGTCCTACATGTTGACCCAATCAGCTTGTTTGGCTAATTATTTGGATTGCAAAAATAGCCCTTGAAGACTCCTTGAATTTTCATTCAAACCCCTCCACTATATATGTCTTTCTAGATTTGCCCCTACCTTAAAATAGAAAGTTTGAAACCTTCAAACTTGCCACATGTGTGGCCAGCCATGGGGGGACTCTATGGCTACTGATTTTTGCTATTTTTAGCTACCATATCAACCTATAAATACCCCTTTGGCTGTTCACTTCAAACAGATCTCAAAAACCTCTCATCCTTTCACTTCTCTCTCACTTTCTCTCTTCAATCCCCTTCGTTGTTCTTCATTTTCTTCCCCATTCCCTTGTCGATTTTACCTCTTGAAAAAGAGTCCTTAAACCACCATTTGGAGTAGCATTCAAGTGTTTTTGGAAGCTTCGGTTCAACAAGAACAAGAGGAGAAGGAGGAGAGGAACAAACTAGTCAAGCCTCGGAGAAACACCGAATTTGATTCTTATTCCTTATCCTTTTTAATTTTATTGTTGTTGTTATGAACATGTCTATGAATATTTGTGATGTTGATATGTTTAATTTAATTAATATGGCTTAAATTCAATTCATGTTAGGTTGATTGCATTTTGTCCACTTAATTTATTAAAATTGTGTTTGTGTTGTTATAGGCCTTGGTAAGATGTTTGATTAAGTAAAACTATAACTAACAGTTGTAAGGTAACTAATGAATTAATTATTTAAACGGATTGAAATTATAATTAATTGTCACAATACTTAATCAGTGCATGTTTAATCATCTAAGGTAGTTGAGGGTTAAATTAGCAATGGTATCTAACGATACATTTGCCTTGCATAACTTCTGTTCCAAGGTAGGAATACATTGTTGCCTCACGTAATCTTTTATGTGCTTATGAGATTGAATTAATTGTTTGAATTGGCATAGAGATATGTACAAGTGATTATTTTAATTTCATAAGTATGTATGTGCATTAAAACATTTGCTTATTAAAATTTCTTTAATCGGTTGAATTGACATAGAGATACAGTCAAGAGATAAATGGATTTTGGTAGGTGAGTATGTTCATAAGTTAGCAAATTACTGAGTTGCCGTGAATTTATTCGTAACAACATGAACATGAGTTTTGTAATTCTAAGTTAAGAAATGTAATTAATCTAACACAATTATATCATCTTGATTAACATCATCTTTTGAAATCGTACATTGGAACTTTTATTTTCTTTTTATTTAATTTATTTAGTTAAAATCTTAGTTTTTAATCACCTCCTCAAATCAAAATATTTTTCTTCACCAAAGTATTTTTAACTGCATTCATAAATAATTCTTTTCATAGTCCCTATGGGTACGATAACTCGACATTTACTTGTCACTTTGTTACTTGTTGCGACAAAAATTGAACAATCAAATAAAAGTAAACTCAAATTTTCACGAGCGAATATTTACTCGATTGTGTACAGTTGCACATTTTCGTCGTTCCAACGAACAATCTTTCCGATGTAGAGCTCAACTAACTGATGCAAACTAAAAGTTGTACGGACCGGCAGAAAATGTACAGACTTCATAAATCTATCCGCAGTCACCCAAATTGAATCCTTACATGTCGGAGTCAAAGGCAAACCCAAAATGAAGTCCATCATAATCCGCTCCCATTTCCACTCCGAAATCTAAATAGGCTGAAGCAAATCCGATGGACGCTGATGTTTGGCTTTCACCCTCTGACAAACCAAACATCTCACAACAAAGTCGAAAACATTCTTCTTCAACCCATTCCACCAATACAAAACCTAAAGATCTTGTTACATCTTATTCCCACCAGGATGTATAGAAAAATGATTGCCATGAGCCTCGATAAGAATCGAGTGCCTCAAATCCAGCGCCTTTGTCTCAAGTTCAACTCCTTCTGGGTTAGGAAATACTTAAGACTCTTGTGATCGGTGTATATCACACACCTCTCATTGTATAGGTAGTGACGCCAAATCTTGAGCGTAAAGACTATGGCAGCTAACTTCAGATCGTGAGTCAGATAGTTACACTCATGCGGCCTCAACTGCCTCGACAAATAAGCAACTACCCTACCCTCCTACATTAGCAGACAACCCATTCCCGTATAAGAAGCATCACTGTAAACCACATACTCCTTACCGGATACCGACTGTGTCAACAAAGGCACTTCGGTCAAAACTGACTTCAGCTTCTCAAAGCACTTTTACCTCTCATCAGTCCACTCAAAAGTAGTGTTGTTTTGAAGCAACTTCGTCAAAAGAGCAATAATGCTCGAAAACCCCTCGACAAAGCGACAGTAATAACTAGCTAACCTCAAGAAACTTCTAACCTCAAAAACAGTCCTCGACGGCTTCCAATCCAAATTTACCTCAACCTTCTTTGGATCAACTCGAATACCCTTAGTTGAAACGACATGACCCAAAAAAACCACCTCACGAAGTCAAAACTCACACTTGCTCAGCTTCACATTCTCTCACAAAACTTTCAGAACCACTCTTAAGTGTTCATCGTGCTATCCTCAGATCGAGAATACACCAAATATCATCTATGAAAATCATTACGAACTGATCCAAGTAGGAATGGAATACTCGGTTCATCATGTCCATAAATGCGGTAGGTGCATTTGTCAACCCGAATGGCATGACAAGAAAATTGTAATGATCATATCGAGTCCTGAAAGCAGTCTTCATCACATCTGAATCCTTAACCTTTAATTGATAATACCCAAACCTCAAATCAATCTTTGAGAAAACCAAAGCTCTCTGAAACTGGTTAAATAGATTATCAATCCTTGGTAATGGATACTTATTCTTGATGGTCAACTTATTTAGCTAACGATAATCGATGCATGGCCTCAAGGTCTCATCCTTCTTCTTCATGAACAAAACCGATGCTCCCTACGAAGACACACTCGAACGAATGAACCCACGATCTAACAACTCTTGCAACGTCAGCTTCAACTCTTTCAATTCCTTAGGTGCCATGCTATAGGGCGCAACAGTCACTAAAGCAGTACCAGGATAGAGCCCAATACTGAACTCAACGGTGTTAATCCAGGACACTCCTCAGGAAACACATTCGAAAAATCACAGACAGCCTGAATCTCGTCCAACCTCATCTCCCTACTATCGGCATTCAAGATATAGCTAAATAAACTTCGTAACCTTTCTGGACTAACTTCTCATCATGAAACGAAGAAATCACATTCGACAACAACTCAAACTTCTCACCAACAACAACAACTTTTGAACTGCCAACACCACCACAGAGTCACCAACTTCGCCTCGCAATCCACCTTAGCCCGATGCTCAGACAACCAATACATAACCAGAATAATGTTGAAACCCCAAAACAACAACTTGAGAAGATAAATTGGGAACACTTGTCCCTGAACCATCAGAGGACAATGACGATAAACCCGATCCACCACTGCACTATCACCTAAAATGCTCTTAACTATAACACTCAATCTAGATGTCTCTACAACAATCCCCAACTCTCTAGCTATGTCTCTCAAGATAAACGACCTCATCGCACCAGAATCAAATAAAGCTAGCAGAAAAAAAGACTGTAGCTTGAAAGTACCTGCGATAACATCAGTGACCTCTCTAATCCGAGGCTCCCTCACTACATAAACTTTAGCTAGACCACCATCACCACCTCGTGCATTACCACACTAAATAGCACCTCTACCACCATCACCTCTTGCACGACTTCTCCCTCGAGCCAGAATAGGTGCAGCAGCAACACTAGCAATAGGCTGATCGCAAACAAAAATGGCTCTCCTCAAGATGTCACTCACATGGTGCTCCATCGAACCATAGACAAGACAAGCACTCGCCAAGATGACGTCGACTATAATGCTCACATATCAACCATACAATAGCCCCCTAATCAATAGGACCAGCCTCAACTCTCCCCGCTTGGCTATCCAGACTACGGCCACCAGCAATACGTCGCCCAGATCTACCAAAACGACCTCTCTTACCCTTATGACCAGAACCACTAGCAGCCTCAGTCGACATCTTAACAGCTCCAGACGAAGCAACTTTGGGCTCCTCCCCCAAAGTCTCCTCTAACGCACGAGCCTTCTCAACTAACTCGTCGAAAACCTCAGTATTCTGAAAAACCAGATAGAGTTTAATCTCATGGTTCAACCTAAACCTGAACCTCTTACAACAGTTCGCCTCAAAAGACACCAACTTGGAAGTATACTGGCTCAATCGAAAAAACTCAGTCTCGTACTCATCCACTGACAAATTACCCTGAACAAGAACCATAAAATCCCGTCTCCTTGCCTTGAGATACTGCTCGCCCATAAAATTCATTTGAAACGATGCTAAAAAGAAGTCCCAAGTTAGATGATCCGGTACAGTACCCCTCTCAATAGTCATCCACCATCTGTAAGCCTCGTTCGTCAACAACAATACGGTACAACCCAACTTATCCTCATCACAACAACCTATCTGACCGAGAATACAAATGACGCCCTCCAACCAATACTCTACACAGGTCAAATCACCACCCCTAACACCATGAAATGCTTAGGCTCCAAGCTATGCAACAATCAACAATCAAATCTATCCAAAATGTGCCTAAACAGGGCAAAACATACCAATTCACAATCAACCTATGTGCCTAACCAATATGCCCTCATTGGTGTAACACCCCATACTCGACCTGGATGCTAAGCCGAATATCGAGATGCCACACCACCGTCTCACTACTTGTTCATCTAAACAGACATGCTATTTCTCATTTATCTTTTTTTTATTAATAAAAACATAGCATTATCATGAGTTATAAAACATTCATTCACTATTTGTTGATAAACCATGCCAATAATACATAAAATAGCATAACATAGGCAATAATCATGCATTAGGACTACTTATCAAAATTTCCCAAAAATGTTACGTAAGAATCAATACCACCTCTATGGTATTGATATTTCCTTTAAATGGAATCGATGCCACATAGAAAATCGATATCAAACTAGCATTCTGTTTCTTACCAAATTTCAAAACATCAGAAAATATTGGTACCTTTCACAAGGTATCGATAATTACACCCTGAGTATCGATACTCGAACCAAGGTATCAATACCAAATTGGTATTCTAACTCCTTGCACTTTAAAAAATACAAAGGTATCATTTTAAAAGTCTTAATATCGATACCTCTACTTCAAGTTACAAAAATTCAGCTTATAACAGCATTTAAATCATTTAAGCTTAATTCCTAAACATCATGCTTCATTCACCTAGTCACATATGAATAGATACTGTACAAATTGTGTAAATAATAATAATAATAATAATAAAACCTTATCATAATGTTGATTGTCATAAATTGATTTATGAAAATAAATTTATGTGAACCTTAATAATTATTAGGTCTCAAATAATGTTAATAATTACCTTAATAATTTTTAGGATCCATGTAAATTGATTCACATTGATTTGATGGATTGTTTATTAAATAAATCGTTAAATTTATCAATATATTTATACTTGTTATACATATAAAATTTTAATTGATCCGATATTTTTATCACATCGATCTAAAATATTATTTATATTAATATATATTTAATGGTTGAAAGTTTTTTTTAAATAATTAAATTTTTTTTTAATTTACGCTAAACTTGATATGTATAATCTATACGTATAAAAAATCACGAAAGAGCCTAAAATCACTTTTATTTTACTTTGGTATAAATAAATCCTCCCCTCCCTCTTAACTTGTATTTTGTGCATTTTGGTGTTGGTGAAGGATTTGAAGAAAGAACAAAAAAAAATAGCAAAAATGCATTCGCATAGAAATATTCAGAGGTTAGAATTTGAGACACTATTTCATTTGAGAGGTCCCATGTTTAAATCCCGGGATGACTGCAATGTTTTGTAGAATGGGCGACTTAATTCGTGACAACCATGAATCATGCCATCTCGGCAACCGCAGCCAACATTGCGGATCAAAGTAAGAGCTCGCACAATTTCATCATCAATTTCCCACTGCAAAATTTGCAGCATTAATGCTTAAATGGAAGTGTTCTTTATGGAAATAAACAGACAACCTTTGAGTTCAAATGGACAATTTCCCAGTACAAAATTTTCTATATTAGATAGATAATATAAGAGTGGGAAACTCCCAGACAGTCTAACTAAATGATGAGCATTTTCTGCATTAAAAAGAACTTGGAGCATAAAATACCTCACGACCAATTAGACTCTAAAAACCAAAATCCAGTAACTGTAGTAAGTACATAAAATTGCTACTATTTCTGACATGCTAATGGAAGCCACTGGGAAATGTCAGCTCACTATCATCAAATCAGTACGTAAATGAGAAGGATCACAAAAACCAAAGGGAAACGAAAGCTTACCCTCTCAAGGTCTTATGACAGTTAATAATATAAACATATGTACAATTCCAATCAATTTTCTTCCTCTTGTTCAACATTTATCTCTGGAGATGGTGAACCAAAATGGTGTAACGAATGGAGACTGTAACAGAGTTAAAAAGCAGGGAAACCGTTTTGAGGAAAATATTCCAGATTATATAAACTTACAATGCATAGGATGATAGAAAAAAGGGTGCCTAGATTTAGACAGCAAGAGTACCTGCAGTTCTGAGGAACCCTCCAGGAGATAACAGATTCATTCTTCAGATCTGGTGGCAATGACGTGAAAGCTCTCCAATCTTGAAGCATAATTTTGAGATCATGAAGCTTGCTATCCATACCATAACAGCAATTTGCATGCATTGTGCATACTAAATTCAAATCTTTACTAGGTTCACAAAGACCACCAAAATAAGCAGTATCCAAAAATCTAATCTTTAATCCGATATCTGAGATTAAAGGATCAAACTTGATCTTATTGAAAACATCCTGATCGTGGTATCCAGGATAAGTTTCATGTGAAGCATACCAGAATTTGTAGAATGCTATTGACCGGTTATTAGACTTTACATAGTTAAATCCCCCATTGGGCATGTTATTCAGATCATCAGGATCGCCAAAAAAATGGTCACATGCAATCTGGAAATCAGCATCTGGAAAAAACTGCGGAAATGGATCCCTAAACCACATGATATCGGTGTCCTGGAGATTAACCAAAGAAAAAGGCATTAAACATGCAGATAATCGTTTTCACAGGATTCACTAGATTTGGATAAGATCCATAAACATAACTGAGAAAAGCTATGAACAAGTGAGACAAGACTGCATCTAAGTGGAAACAATTGTAGTCACCCCAACTATCCCTGCTATCTTTCTACCCCCTTTGTGTATCAACATGTTAGACGAGACCATATCTTAAGTTTTCCTATTTCTACTGACTAACATAAATAGTGATACATTTCAAAACAGACTGATCAGGACACAGTGAAACAAAACTCTGCAGGAACAGAGAGAAGAACACTCTTGTTAGTGCAAAATATTGTCAGTACTCAAGAAGACAAAGACCATTATCCTGTTTTGACATTTAAACAGTAATCTACAAAGTTATAAGGCGCTAGGATTTATTTTTAATTTATTATGTTACACAGACAGTAAAATGTGCGTTCTTCTGAAAATCGTAAATGAAGACTAATCTTTTAGCAGAAAGGAGTACTCCTGGACAAAAAATCCCTGCATTTGCAGCTCTAAAGGAAAATATAGAAAGTTTAATATATTATTGATTGATTTTCATTATGCATTTCCTGCAATGATTAAAGCTGCAGCACTGCTCACAAGCTCATATGGTGTGCATCCTTCAGCAACAACAGGTTTTCTTCTGATTGTTTGACCAATGAAAGCTTCCAATACTGCTTAAACTACTAAAATACATTCTAAAAGCAAGAATTTGTTTTCAAAAATTTTCATTCATAAAAGAATGCATCTTGCTTCTCGTATTCATTGACAGTGTTTTAAAAAGAAAGTATGCACCATGATAACAATGAATCTTTCAGTTAGATATCAAGCATCATCAGTTCTAAAACAAAAACAGTCAAGTCAATCTCAAATTGGACAAGCTTGGTCAAATTAATGATATTAAGTTTCCCAAATAGAGAAAAGGAAAATACCGTGAAAACAAAATCATAACCCAACTCAAGCACAGAACGCAGGAAATCAATCCTTCTCCACATCATCTTCAAGTAGTTTGGGGTCATAAAATATGCTTCCTCTTGAAAATCAACATCCTCGGTGACAAGTGAAAAGCAATGCTTATGTACTGCTTGACAACGATTATATGCCTTTTCATCCAGGGCAATAATCACCAAATGGTCCAAAAGCCAATGTGTGCCGTCTCCAAGCATAAAACTCTTAAGGAAAAGGTCAACAACTGAATTGGTACTGGCCCAGGCATCATTTAATGTCGTTAAAATAACAGTATTATTCCCCATAGAAGCATTCCCCAAAACTTCTTTAAGATGTTGCATTGGATTCTGCAGGAAAACAACTTTAAATGTAAAAGCTTTCGAGGATATTCCAGGGATTGTTTTTGCAGCTAAACACTAAAAACAAAACATAGTTAGCATGTCATCCTATAAGGACACTTCGGCGCTTCCTTTAGCACATGCAATATCTGTTAGATAAAAAGCTTAGTCTATTCAAGCTGTTCGAGTAAATTTTACTGCAGAACACAAGGGAAAAATACGGAGCACTAAACACTGAATTCATATTCAAATTACGTAGTACTACCCCAAAATCGATTATCTAAAAGCATCGAGCATATAAATTCAGCAAATTTGTTAACACTTGTAAAAAATTTGCTTTCCGAAAAAATATAAAATAGAATCCTTAGTCTCTACTAAGCACTAGTTCTATCATGCAGGGAATATCTAAACTGGATAAGCCAGTTGGATTCTTAATTTAAACCAATATGACAAATAGTTTAATAAACCAAGTAAAAATATTCCAAAACTAATTGAATTCACAACGAAATTATGCATGTAATAAAAATAGAAATAAAAGGAAAAGAGAACGAACCGGAGAAGGAGAGTTATTGAGATAGGAAGGGAAAATGCGAACTAAAGTGGAAGAGGAAAGGGAAGCGGACGGAAGATGGAGGAAGCGGATGGAATCAGTAGCAGTGTAAAGCATCAAAAGGGAAAGAGTGAGGAGCGTGAAAGGGCAAGCAGCTCGGCGGATGAGCGTTGATGGTTTGGGAGGAGACATACCGGCGGAAGAGCAGTCACGGAGAGGAAGAGAACGAGGAGGAGCGAAAGGGCAGCAAGCTGAAACCGCCGTAGAAGGAGGGTACCGTCGCCTGTGAAACCTTGCTAACAGTCGCCGGGACGCCATCCACCGACAACGACAATGGTTTCATTCCTTTTCCCTGATTCAGATTTTCGATTAAGATTGAAGAGAGAGAAACATGAAACTTGGCAAAGTGGGCCCTCACTCCGCACCACTACCCCCCACTTGAAATTAATTTTATTTCTTAATGTAATCTCAGTTTTGACTGATTTGATTATTTTATGCTTATATTAATTAAGACTAAACGCACTCGTTAATATTTTTTTGTTTTTTATTAAGGATACCCGTAAGATTAAAAAGACTCGGGCAAAATTATCTATATATATGCTAAAAAAAATCATTTGAGAAATTAAGTTGAATTTTAAAAAATTTGTCGATTTATATTGTTTCGGGGAGGAAAAAACGCGTCTTATATATAGAGCAGTTTTCACTGGTGTGGCAGTGAAAAAAACTTACCCTGTAGGAATCGTTTTCAAGAGAGAGAATAAAAACACATCCTATAGGGTGAGTTTTCACTAATGTGGTTGTGAAAACGTGCCCTATAAGATGCTTTTTCACTTAGCTAAAAATTGTTTTTTTGTTCTTTTTTTTCTTGCGATTAGAAATTAGAAGTTTGTATATTTATTTTTATCTGTGTTTGAGATAGACATGGTTATAGTTTTAAGGAACGTTTGAATTTACTGTGGTGCCATGAAGCCATCACCCGAGAAGCTAGATCACGTTGCAAATTAAGGTCTCAGTTGATGGTGATTATACGGTCTAGGGTTGAAGTGTAACTAGGGTTTCAAGTTTATAAAGGTAATGTTGTCAAAGGATGGAGCATATTGGGGCTCTAATTGACAGTGGTTATGCAGGCACATCAACCACTTTTTCCTCGTCAAAGGAGGATGCTTTATAAAACCCCAAATAGACGTACGAAGAAGAAAATACAGTGGCCTTTTAGTATAATCAAGTATTTCGTTTTATCCATGTCCACCAAAGGCAGCGACCCTATTATTATAACCTGTGATATGAGATGAACAATATGAATTACTTGATTATATTAAAAGGCCCCTATGTTTTCTTCCTCGCACTTTTATATAGGTTTCATAAAGCATGCTCTTCTGAATGGGAGAAACTGATGTTGTGCTCGCATAACTACTATCAACTAGGGCCCCAGATATGCTCTATCCTTTGACAACATAACCTTTGTAACCTTAAAGCCCTAGTTACACTTCAACTTAAGACAGTATAATCACTTCCATCTTGTACCTCGAGCTGCAAAACAATCCCGGTTTCTCAGGTGATGGCACCATACTCACACGATAAGTGAAATATGCAGGTTACCGAGCTTTATGACATCGCCATGAACCCAAACACAACTTAAAAATATGACTATGTCTTCCTCAAAGCGAGAGAGAAGTAAACCTTTAAACCCAAAACTTTCAACACGCAAGAAAAAGAAAAAAAACAATTTAGAGGAGACTGAGATATGGGTGAGTAGGGGATGGAAGGACGATTTATATTAGGGATGGGGCGGGGTATAATGGGAAATTTTTCTATTCCGGGATAAACTTAATTGTGGAAAATATAGAAATCACAAACTTAATGACTTCAGGGTATCCACACAACCCGAGAGCATTGAGGAGAAGAGCTAATGACTATATGGTAACTCATGCAGTGAAAACACTAAATTATTCATTTATTCATTATTGCTTTGTAAAGTGTAAGTTAATATTAATTATTAAAGTAAGATATATTACAAAATGCAAGTCAAAGTTTTAATCTATTTCTGAACCTTCTAAACAATTCTTTATTTTCTAAAAGGATTGTATTTAACAAATAGACGGAGAAAAACTTAAATGAAAAATGTAACATCCTATAACCGGCACGGTATGAAAAATGTAACATCCTATAACCGGCCCGGACACCGAGCCCGAATATCAGGATGCCGCACCACTGTCTCACATCACACACGGTACAAATGAGCTCATTATTAAAGAAATGTCTTCCTTTTTAACATACGCACAAGTTATGAGTCAAACTTACTCTAGTCATACATAATACATACTAAACATACACTGAATAGTCTTATAAATATAACCAAATATGCATAGGGTTCATTTAGCAAAATTTCAAAACTGACTATGAGGGTATTGATACTGGAACATGGGTATTGATATTTTCCTTAAACAATATCGATACCGATTGAAAAATCGATACAAAAACGACATTTTGTTTCTTATCTAAAAATAAAACATAGGAAAATATCGGTACATTTCAAAAAGTATCAGTAATTTTACCCTGAGTATCGATACTCGTGATGTGGTATCGATACAAAATTATAAGACTATTTTCCTGCACTTTCGAAAAATCACAGAGTTACAATACCTCTACTCCAGACCATAATAATACAACAGTTTCAAGCATATAATCCATACTAGCATAAACACAAACATCATGCATCATTCACCTCATCAAATGGACACCAAAAAGTCCAAAATATCAGTCCAAAACATCATAATCATGACTAAGCAAGAGACCAATAAAACATACTTTAAGTCCATAAGTTCTAAGCAAAATGAACATGTAATCAACTTAATAATCATAGCATATAGCCTACCACATGGTCTTTATTCCCCAAAACATAAATAATCAAATAAACACCGACAAATAACTACTAAAGTTTTGGCTTGGATCACCCTTCGAAGACCACACCGCTCACACTGGCACTACTTATCTACAATAGTTTAAAAGGAGCGGGTGAGCTTAACAAGCTCAGTGAATGTTCAGAGTAGCTACCACACAAACAAGTCACCGTGAATTAACAACAACTAAATGGCATAATTAACAGTCCCAACTTTAGTGTCATATTATATTTACTCATGCATAACATATTAGTTCATTTTCATGGTAATCGCATTAGCTTTTAAGCATATATCACTTTACATGGCAATCATAGATAATGATAATTTGAAACTTGAGGTTATAAAACATAAAAGTGGGCAAAATCACCACTTATCGGATACACGGATCTCCAACACACCAAATTTCTCATAGAGTTGAACATGTACCAAAAGTGAAGCATATAGCTAATACTCTCTAACACACCAAATATATCTCGTTGAATGGAGCTTAGCACACATTCCCTTATCTCTCTAAAATTGTCTCGGGCCTTAATCCCCAAAATCACAACATAGAGGTGACTACTCATAATCCTATAGCATGCCGATTATATCCAACAGTCTCATAAGGTCACAAGGCCAAAATATCCACAATTTTATCACCCATTACTTACCAATTTTTCGCACATATTCAATGCATATTCACGATATTAGCACAATATAATCATTGTCAGTTGGCATGAATAACATGCCCACATATTCTCTTTCACAACAGTCATAACAAGCTTATAACACATGTCATAGCATCACATATACATTCATATTTCCACATTTGCACAAGCAATCATATCTCACAATGAATCTTGGTATAAAAAGACTTATACTCGAAATTTAGAGTAGGGTTTTAGGTTACCTCTAAACTCCCAATTTACACAATGAATCATTTAAGAGCAGTAATTTCTAAACACTCACAAAATATGCTTTCGCCAAAAAGCTAAAAGCTCAAACAAGCTTTTCTTTACCTTTTTCTCTACTCGTTGAAGGTTCTATCAAATCTGACACTTAAACAAGACAAACCACACAAACATAGAACCAACAATCATCCACTGACTTACCTAAAATAGTAAAAAAAAAAAGCTTAAGCTAAGTTCTCTTATAACCGAAACCTTCGACATAGAAAACCTAGAATTCAAATATCTCGGTCTACACTTAATCTTTTTGCATGAAACTAATTCCATTCATCTACATGTTCATCTAAAACTAATTCCCAACCATTAAACTACGCAGAATCCCTCAATTTACAATACCAAAATTTTTTGACGTATAATGGCTATTTTGATGGAAGTTCATTAAAACTTGAGAAATCCTTAACGAAACTTTAAAGTAAGTTTAGAAACATTCTAATCATGTTAAAACAAGTTAAAAATCACTTTGACACCACATTTTTATTCAAAATCATAGAATCCACCATTAATGACCTAATTTTTGGCTTTTATTTAAAACATGCAAATTAATAACTACAACTCAGTTTTAAAGACTAAATAATGTTTAAAAAAAATAGAAAGACAAACAATTACCTTCAATGGGAAAAAAAGGAGATTTTTTATGCAAATTCGAGAAGCCCACAAGTAAGGAAGTTGAAGAAATGAATAGTATTTTGAGTGTTTTTCTTGAAATTCCTATGAATATCAATGCTATGGAAATGGAAGAAATCAATTGAATTAAGGTTTGAAGAACAAAATGTGAAAGAGAGGAGCTTGGGGAGCAAGGGACGACTAATGCATAAAGATGGAGAAAACTTCTGTGAAAAAATATAGGTGGGGGAAAGAAATAGGTCTATTTTAAAATTTTTGTAAAATTGCAACATAAATGCTCATAATTTTAACTCTATCACAAATAAGTCATTTTCTAAAATTATAGGTTTCTAAAATAATTTTCAAAAATTGATTTGATTTCCTAAAAACCGTAGTTGAAAACATTTTCATGTTAGCATGTCAAAAAACTCTGAACACTCTGAAGCTAAAATCCCTAAAATACCTTTAAAACTTCTAGGCCCTATTTTGGGGTGTTAGGAAAAAGTACTATAAATAATTGTAATTTTAAACTCATAATATGATTGTTTACAAATCAAACCAATTTAATAAATTTGTTTTGTATATTGTAAATAAGTATACATTTGGGATGTAAAACAAAGTATACAAAAAATTAAAAAAATAACAAACTAAAATAATTATTGCCATAATTAAAAAATAACAAACAAACCAGGTGGGCATTGGGCATGCCCAGGGCTCCGTCACACTGTTTGATCGCCATAATCATCTCTTTCGTCCGTCGTTGCTTGCGACCGTGTCTTAGTAGCCCATCGTGCATCCCCCTATTTGAGTCAATGATTGCGAGGATGGCCCACCTCATTAAAACAACGATAAGGTGTTTGTGAGACTATCATCGAATGACTATACAGTGTTGCATAGGCTAATTGCAGATCAATGGTAAGAATTTTCGATGATACCGAATGCGTTGTTGTTGTTGGCGAAATCGACATGTAATATGATACAATGGGTGGTGGTTGTGAAAAATATATCCCTAAAGAAGATGTTGATACAAGGAATGATTGCATGTGTTGTGGTACTTGCTTAAAATAAACTGGTGTTGAATGTGTTGATGTAAGGAATGATTATGCATGCTGTGGTGCTTGTGCAAAATAAACCAAAGTTGAAGGTGATGATGTGGAAAACAAGTTTATTTGTGTGTGTGTGTGTGTTGTGATACTTGTGACAAAAAAAACTAGGTTAGAAGCAAAAATAAATGAATCATATTGACTGAGAGGTTACACGAAAATTGAGTCCTCCGGTGTAAATGGAGCAGATTTTGATCAAACCCGACATCTTCTCCCGACCTAGGATTAATAGGCCCTCGTCTTGGTCTCCTACGACAATATTGCCTACTCTTTTTTGAAGTCAACAGTAAGTATGACTTGCCGTAATGTTTGAACCAATCCATGTAATCTGAAAATGTCACCAACTTTGGTGTAAGAAATGGTTTACATGTTGGCAAGTAATCAGATCTATGTTGCCACATCTCAATATACTTTTTTGTGGAATGTTGGCCAATCTTCCTCGAGTCTCTCCCGCAAGTCGATCTTGTGCAAATTATCAAGCTCCTGAGATGGTGGTGGAAGACGTTGCGTAGCCTGAACTATCACATCACTCAGTCAAATTCGTACATCTCGACCGTCAAAAAAACTATCAATGACACTTTGACATTCTAGATGTTGTGATTGGCCAAAAATTTGACCGGGATGAATTCTTGAATCTTCGGATCCGCATATGGCAAATACAAACTGTAGTACAAATTTTAGCACGTGCTTAGTATTAAATTTCAAATGCTGGAATCAAAAACTGGTAACTTTTAAATTCATAAACTAACCTCCTATTTGATTTGTTGATCTAAAGCTACTTGGATATCCTCGAGCTCAATTGGTATACTGATGTGTATCGTAGGGTTGTTCCACCTATTCAAATAATGTTATTTCAAAATTAAAACAATGAAAAATAAAAACAGTAATGATATTATCAAATGAATTTTACCATATGATGAGTGAGAATTTGTAAAAAAGTTCCACTCTGGAGCGTAAAAATGGTAGTTGATACCATGCCCACGATTGAAGAAGGAGCATACAACTGTCGATTTTAAATTTACCCGGTATCATCGCTCGACATATTTCTCGGAACAATGTCACCAACTGTAACACTCAAAAAATACATGTTTATGTTTTTATAATTAATTGACACAAATATATGTCTGCTTCAGTGGTTAAGTGTTCTGGGAAGTGTCTGAGAGGTCTCAAGTTCAAGCGCTTGGGAAAATTTTTGTTTTTAAATGAATAAACCTCCATCTCTAATCAGTATGCTTATAAATAAATGTTGGTAAAATATGACATAATTGGCCTACTGGTCTAGTGGTTAAGTGGTGAGTTGGTGTGCTAAAGGTCTTATGTTCGAGTCTGGGTAGGAGTATTATTTTTGTTATTTGTACCGTGAAGGAGTTTGGATTGTAGTCAAATGTTGAGAATTTGAGGTGTAGTAGGGAAGTAGTGGACGATTTGGGGGAGAGATTTTAGGGATTGTGGATTGAGGTGAGTGTTTTGGGGGATATGGGCATTAACTTGAGCAATTTCAGCCAGAATAGAATTTTTGGCTAAAAAGTTTTCTTCCTCATTCCTTTTTGTGTTCTGCCGATTTTCTACTCTGCATATTTTCTTCTTCTTTTTTGTTTTTAGCTGAAATATCCCCACTTGCTGCCTTTTTTTTAAAGAAATTCGATTCCCCTTTTCTGTTCCCAAATTTTTGACGCTAGTTTCCCCTTTCCCTCAAGTCGACTGTGCGTTATCTTGCTCCTCTTCTTGGCCAAATATTGCTAGGTGAGTTTTGCTTTGCCTTCTATCCCCTTTTGGCTTTGCACGTTCCTTTTCATCGGGTTTTTTCTCTTATTGTCGTTACCCCCTCTATTTTGCCTCTTTTCAATCTTTGATTCCCCTTTTCGATTCGTTCTCTCCTGCGTTGCCAAATTGTACTATGTTCTTTCGTCAGTTGGGTAAGTGATTTAGGTTTTTTGTTGTCTCATTTTATAATCGGTAAGTATGATTTAATTGAAGTTTACAGTGTGATTCGATTAAAGGTTTAACAAAAAGGTTTGTGACTCTCGTTTTAATTGGAGACCAAGGGTTGGTTGGTGCGTCTTCAAGGAATTGAGGGTACGATTTCGGTTGACTTTGGTAAGGGGGTTTTGATTGTTCATCTATTTTTAAATTTTTTAGGATTTGATTGAATAATGAGTTAAGTAGTTGATTGAATGATGTTTTCATTGAATCTAGGTTTTGGAGTACTCGGAGTGCGAATTAACTTCAAACGAAATCAGGTGTGTAAACACAACTCTGAAAATAAAAATCGACGAAAAGCTAAAAAACATGATTGTTGACGCTACACAGGCGTGCGACCGCCCGTGTGGTAGGTCGCGTGATCGAACATGGGGTGTGATCGACGAGGCTGGTCATGTGCGATTCATGGGCCGAACCGAATTGGGCTGTGTGGGCACACGGGGGCGTGGGCCCCACAAGGGTGAACCACACGGACGTGTGGGAATATTGGGTCAGGCCCTGAGATCCACATGGCCAAGGCCATTTTGGGCCATGTAGGCCACAAGAGCGTGAAGGCCCACATGGGCATGCAACACAGGCTATGGGCCCATTTTCATTGTTTTACTGCTAAGGTTGCACGGGTCGCCCGAGTCGACTGTGGACCTACTGTAGGGTCAGTAAGCTTACCTAGACCCCTAATTGATTGAAATGACTGTATGACTGTTACAATTATGCAAGTTGTTAAGCATGATGATGTCCCACTGGTTTGATACTATATGCCCTAATTTTATGCAGGATATTATGTTTTAGCATGTCATATATGTATATTGCATTGCATTAGGGTGGGGTGGGGTTATATTGTTTGGAGAAAGTGTACTGAAAGGCCTTGAGCCTAAATTACTGGCAGCTCAGTTGCAAACTACTGTCTAGTGCTGCACTCGGTGCTACTTGGAATGTAGGGATGGGTGGGTTGATTATATCCCCACATGGAGTGTAGGGTTGGACAGAGTTGGAGTGTAGAGGCTGGCTGGGTAGGATTTGATACTGCATAACTGTTACTGTACTGAGTATTGATACTGTAATGGGCCAAGGTCGAAATGCATGACTGCTTCTGTATTGTAATGGACTATGGCCCTAACTAAAACTGAAACTTTTACCAAAATGGGCTTAGGCACAGACTATGATCGCATACTGTCTGTTTGTTTATGTTGGGATTACACACTGAGTTTTTGTAAACTCACCCTTTTGATTGATTTGTTCAGGTAATCCTCAAACTTAGGCAGATCGGAGCGGCGGAGGACTTAGCTGTGGCCACACGACTCCTTTTTATTGTTTCGTATTTAATTAGGTTTTTTTAAAGCTTTATTTGGGTATTTTTCTGTAATAATGGCCGCTATGAGTTTTTGCTTAAAATTTGGATTTTATACTATTTTATGTTTTATATCTGCTAGAGGTAGATAAAACACGGGTTTTTAAAAGAAATGTATGTGTTTTAGCAAAATACCCACAAGGACACAAACTGTTTTAAAAAGCTTCCGCAACGTATAATATTTTGCAAACTAACGACTGAATAAAAATCACTATTTTAGGATTAATAAAAGATAACGACAAGATCTAAATGAAAAATTTTTTAAGCAAAGTCACAGTTTTTTCAACACGAGCATCGATTTTTAAACACACTATCAAGTGACATCGCCAAATTCGGCCATAACGTCTATACCGAGTTTGGGGTGTTACGTTTAGTGGTATCAGCGCCAAGTTACAAAACTCGGCTGTGGATTTGGGTTTTAAAACTTGGTTTTTACAGCACTGATTTCTAAATGATTTGAAACATTTTTACTGAATGTGTGGTACACCAAGTCTAGGGTGCCGATCTTGTAAGTTTTCTGAAGCCTTTACGTGTTTTAAACTGAAACTAATTTGATACTGAAACTACTATAGATAGTAAAAAATAAGACTACTATAGGTAGATTGTACAGAAAACACTCAAGTTAGTGTATACTAATATTGTAGTAAAACCGATAGACACTGATAGACACCGCGTTGTACGAAAATAAACGTTACACTTCTGATACTGTTTTCATAAAATATTTGTTAATAAACACTTGAACTGTAAACTGATGCATAAAATTTTAAATACAGATTAACACGAACAGACAATGAGCACAAGAGGTACTCACGAACAGGGTACAAGAGGCCGTGGTAGAGGCCGTAGAGGTGCTCGAGTTGGGTCCTTATTTTTTGGCAACTTGCCTAATTTAGATACAAGTGAGACAGCGGTTTCACCCGTGACCGAAACTGGGTCTCATGATTGTGCGACTGGGGACGAAGCACTATCCCAAGCCATGTTAAGGATTCTAAAGAGGGTCGTTAGGCCCAATATGGGAGCTGGAGGCCGCGGGTCAGTTACGGAAAGAATCCAGTCTAACGGAGCTAAGTTTTTCATGGGTATTGCTGGAGTTACCCCTAATGTGGCTGAGTACTGGATAGAGGCCACAGAGAGGAGTATGGACGATCTGAACTGCACTCCCGAGTAGAAATTAAAGGGGGCAGTATCGTTGCTACGTGATGAGGCATATTAGTGGTGGCTCACTGTTAAGGAGGGCACTCAGCCCAATCGACTGACCTAGGAGTTCTTTAAGACCGCTTTCCAGGGAAAGTATGTATGGGTCAGTTATGTGGATGCCCATTGGAGGGAGTTCCTAAATCTGACTTAAGGACATAGATTAGTGGCTGAGTTTGAGGCCGAGTTTTTATGACTGAGCCGCTATATACGTGGTATGGTTGCGACTGAGTACGAACGATTTGTTCGCTTTGAGGATGGCCTCAGGGATAATCTGAGAGTTCTAATAGCTCCACAAAGGGAGCGAGATTTTGTTACACTGGTTGATAAGGTGAAAATTGCCGAGGAAGTGAAGCGCACCGAGCTCCAGAAACGTAATAGAGAGAGAGGTAGGAATAAGAGGGATTCGGAGCCCTCGAGTTTCGTTCAAATACCTATAAAGAGGCCAGAGCTGATGGGCCAATCAGAGTTGGGGATCCTATTGCTACTATTGGACAACCGCTGCATACTGACTATGGTAGGTGCCATCAGGGCGAGTGTTGGAAAGGAACTGAGGCATGTTTGAGGTGCAATTCTCTAGAGCATCGTATTAGAGAGTGTCCACAGAGGTCTGATTAGATGCAAGCTCCGGGTAATAATACTACACAGCCACCAAGAGTAGTTCATCAGCCACCGAGAATCTCGATCAAGCCAGAGGTGGTAATGGTTTGGGTCGTGGTAGAGAGCACCGGGCAGAGGTGCTGGACATACTCGGGCAAGGCAACCGACTCTAGTTTATGCTACTCATTGCCGAGAGGATAGAGATATCATCAGCTGAGGGTTAAGGACACTGATGTGCACAAAACGACATTTAAGACTCGGTACAGTCATTATGAGTTCCTAGTGATTCGTTTTGGACTGACGAATGCACCAATAGCTTTTATGGATCTAATGAATCGAGTGTTCCAACCCTATCTGGATCTGTTCATGGTAGTATTTATTGATGACATACTGGTGTATTCGAGAACTGAGGATGAGCACGATGAACACCTCAGAGTGGTTCTACAGATTCTGCGAGAAAAATAATTGTACGCCAAGTTTAGTAGATGTGAGTTTTGGTTACGTAAAGTAACGTTTTTGGGACATGTAGTTTCTGTTGAAGGGATTAGAGTCGATCCTTGAAAGATTGAGACTGTCTTGGATTGGAAGCAACCTAAGACTGTATCTGAGATCCGTATTTTTCTTAGACTGGTAGAGTATTATCGACGATTTATGGAGGGGTTTTCTCTGATTATCGCACCCTTGACTAAGCTATTACATAAGGGTTTAACTGGACTAATTCTTAACAAGAGAGCTTTGAGAACCTCAAGACTGTACTAACTAAGGCCCCTGTTCTAATACAGCCAGAGTCTAGAAGAAGTTTACTATTTACAGCAATGCATCACATGTCGGTTTAGGATGTGTATTGATGCAAGAGGGTAAGGTGGTAGTGTACGCATCTCATCAGCTTAAAACTAATGAAGCGAATTATCTGACGCATGAATTGGAGTTGGCCGCAGTAGTATTCGCACTAAAAATCTGGAGGCATTACTTGTATGGTGAGAAGTGTATCATTTACACTGATCACAAAAGCCTCAAGTACCTCCTTACTTAGAAGGAGTTGAATCTTAGGCAGCGTAGATGGATTGAGCTACTTAAGGACTACGAATATACTATTGAATAACAACCTGGTAAGGCTTGGTGGCTGACGCACTAAGCCGTAGAGCTATGACTGACCTGAGGGCGATGTTTGCTCGCCTCAGTTTATTTGATGATGGTAGTCTGCTAGCTGAACTTCAAGTTAAACTGACATGGATAGAGCAGATTAAGGGTAAACAGTTGGAGGACGAGTCTTTGGGTCTTCTCTTCTAACAAATTGAGAGTGGAAATATTGTGGATTTTAGACTGAATTGCGAAGGGGTACTCTATTTTTGTGGGAGAATCTGTGTACCGAAAAACATTGAATTAAGGAAATCGATACTGAGAGAGGCACATAGTAGCCCCTATGCTATACATCTTGGCGAAAATAAGATGTACTCAGACCTTCGTGAGTTATACTGGTGGCCAGGTCTTAGGCGTGAGGTTACAGATTTTGTAGGTAAATGTTTGACCTTCCAGCAGGTTAAAGCTAAGCATTAGTTACCTTCGGAATTATTGCAGCTAGTTAAGATTCCGCTTTGGAAGTGGGAGCGTGTAACTATGGATTTCATTAGTGGGTTACCCCTCACACCCACTAAGAAGGATTCGGTGTGAGTCATCGTGGATCGATTGACCAAATCTGTCTACTTCATACCGATTTGTACTGACTACTCTCTACAGAAGCTGGCTAGATTGTATGTGTCCGAGATAGTGAGACTGCATGGGGTACTAGCTTTAATAATATCTTATAAGGATCCTCGCTTCTTGTCTCATTTCTGGAAGAAGCTACATGAAGCTCTGGGTACAAGATTGAACTTCAGTACTGCGTTCCATCCTCAGACGGACGGTCAGTCAGAGAGGGTGATTTAGATACTGGAGGACATGCTAAGGAGTTGCGTGATTGATTTCTGAGATAGTTGGAAGGATTACTTACCGCTAGCAAAGTTTTCTTATAACAACAGCTATTAGTCTAGTATTCGGATGACACCTTACGAGGCACTATATGGTCGTAGGTGTCGCACACCTTTATGTTAGACTGAGTTGGGCGAGCGGCATGTTCTAGGCTATGAACTAGTTTCTGATACCGAGGATAAAGTTAGGTTGATTCGAGACCGATTGAAAGCGACATCTGATAGGCAGAAGTCCTACACCGACCTGAAGTGTCGAGAGATTGAATATTCAGTGGGGGACTTCATTTTTCTCAAGGTTTCACCGTGGAAGAAGGTACTGAGATTTGGTCGCAAGGGCAAGTTGAGCCCTAGATTTATTGGACCTTACCGTGTGCTTAAGCGAGTGGGACCAGTTGCTTACCAGTTAGAGCTACCTCCAGACTTGGACCAGATTGACGACATTTTCCATGTCACAATGTTGAGGCGCTACCGCTCTGATCCCACACACATTGTTCCTGTTCAAAAGATTGAGGTAAGGCTAGATCTGACCTTTGAGGAGGAGCCAGTGCAGAGCCAATATAGATATTGGAGCGAGATGTAAAGGTTCTAAGAAGAAAATTCATCCTATTGGTTAAAGTTCTTTGGCATAATCATAGCACCGAGAAGGGCACGTGGGAGCCTGAGAATGCGATGCGTTAGCAGTATCCCCATCTATTCTGATCAGGTAAATTTTTGAGGCCAAAATTTTCTTTTAGGGGTAGAGTTGTAATGCCCCAAAAATACTTGTTTATGTTCTTATAATTAATTAACACAAATATTTGTTTGCTTCAATGTTAAGTGTTCTAGGAAGTGTCTAAAAGGTCCCAAGTTCAAGCTTTAGCTTGGGCAAATTTATGTTTTTAAATAAATAAACCTCTATCTCTAATCAGTAGGCTTATAAAGAAATGTTGGTAAAATATGACCGAATGGGCCTGTTGGTCTGGTAGTTAAGTTATGAATTGGTGTGCTAAAGGTCTTGTGTTCGAGTCTGGGTAGGAGTATTATTTTTGTTATTTGTGTCGTGAAGGAGTTTGGATTGCATTCATATGTTGAGCATTTGAGGTGTAATAGGGAAGTAGTGGACGGTTTGGGGGAGAGATTTTAGGGATTATGGATTGAGGGGAGTGTTTTGGAGGATATGGGCATTAACTTGAGGAATTTGGCCAGAATAGAATTTTTGGCCGAAAAGTTTTCTTCCTCCTTTCTTTTTGTGTTTTGCAAATTTTCTACTGTTCATCTTTTCTTCTTCTTTTTTATTTTTAACCAAAATATCCCCACTTGCTGCCTTTTTTTTAAAGAAATCCAGTTCCCCTTTTCTGTTCCTAATTTTTTTCGCTACTTTCCCCTTCCCCTTAAGCCGACCGTGCGTCATCTTACTACTCTTCATGGCTGATTATTGCTAGGTGAGTTCTGATTTGCCTTCTGTCCTCTTTCGACTTTGCACTTTCCTTCTCATTGTTTTCTTCTTCCTTTTCTTGCCATCACCCCCTCTATTTTGCCTAATTTTAGTCTTTGATTCCCCTTTTCGATTCATTCTCTCTTGCGTTGCCAAATTAGACTATGTTCTTTCGTCAATTGGGTAAGTGATTTAGGTGTTTTGTTGTCTCGTTTTATTATATACTGAATGAAGGGTTGTCTTTGATCGGTAAGTATGATTTAATTGAAGTTTACAGTGTGATTTGATTAAAGGTTTAACAAAAAGGTTTGTGACTCTCATTTTAGGTGGAGACCAAGGGTTGGTTGGTGCGTCTTCAAGGAATTGAAGGTGCGATTTCGGTTGACTTCGGTAAAGGGGTTTCGATTGTTGATCGATTTTTAACTTTGTTAGGCTTTGATTGAATAATGAGTTAAGTAGTTGATTGAATGGTGCTTTGGTTGAATCTAGGTTTTGGAGTACTCGGAGTGCGGGTTAACTTCAAACAAAATCAGGTGTGTAAACACAACTCTGAAAACAGAAATCAGCGAAAGGCCAAAAAATGAGATTGTTGACGCTACACAGGCGTGCGGCCGCCCGTGTGGTAGGTCGTGTGATCGAACATAGGGTGTGATCGACGAGGCTGGCCGTGTGTGATTCATGGGCCAGGCCGAATTGGGCAGTATGGGCCACACGGATGCGTGGGCCCCACATGAGTGTATGATAATATTGGGCCAGGCCGCATTTGGTGCTACTTGGAGTGTAGAGATGGGTGGGTTGATTATATCCCAACATGGAGTGTAGGGTTGGACGGAATTGGAGTGTAGAGGCTGGCTGGGTAGGATTTGATACTGCATCACTGTTACTGTACTAAGTATTGATACTATAATGGGCCAATGCCCAAATGCATGACTACTTCTGTATTATAATGGGCTAAAGCCCTAACTGAAACTGAAACTGTTACCGAAATGGACTTAGGCCCGGACTATAATTGCATATTGTATGCTTGTTTATGTGAGGATTACACACCGAGTTTTCGTAAACTCACCCTTCTGATTCATCTGTTCAGGTAATCCCCAGACTTAGGCGGATCGGAGCAGCGGAGGACTCAACTGTGGCCATATGACTCCTTTTTACTGTTTTGTATTTAATTAGGTTTATTTTTTTAAAGCTTTATTTGGGGTATTTTCTGTAATAATGGTCATTATAAGTTTTTGCTTAAAATTTGGATTTTATACTACTTTATATTTTATATCTTCTAGAGGTAGATAAAACACGGGTTTTTAAAAGAAATGCATGTGTTTTAGCAAAATACCCATAAGGGCACAAAGCATTTTAAAAAGCTTCCGCAACGTATAATATTTTGCAAACTAACGACTGAATAAAAATCACTATTTTAGGATTAATAAAAGATAACGACGAGATCTAAATGGAAAATGTTTTAAGCAAAATTATGGTTTTTTCAACACGAGCATTGATTTTCAAACACACTATCATGTGACATCGCCAGATTCGGCCATAACGTCCAGGCCGAGTTTGGGGTGTTACACCAACACTACAGATCCCCAACTAATCGTCCCAATTCTTTTAAGTCGGCTAGTAGTAGTAGCCACCTTAAATGTATCAGATTGTGAGATTTATTTAGCATTAGCAGACCCCTGATCAACCTTAAGATGAACGCACGCGTGAATTTTTCCTTTTCAATATCACTTGTAGAAGCCTCGATAGTTTGGAAGTTCTCCTTCAACCATCTCATCTCGATTCGACTACCCCTAAACTTGTTCGACACCTTCCCTAGTAGTTGCTCGCAAGTTGCACTCCACTCGGCACTAATAACTAGCCCCGTATCGACTTCCCCGTTGACTGGTAGACCAAATTGTAAACTAATGTACTCGAGTGTAATTGTACACTCACCGCAAGGAATATGGAATATGTGTGTCTCTGGTCTCCATCTTTCGACCAAAGCACTGATAAGTGGGGGATCCAATTTTGTCTTCCTGAGCATATAAGTCATGTATAGAAATCTTGCATCTCGCAAGTGTCCATACATGATATCAAATGCACCTCCGCTTCAATTGTTTATGAACGTCTCCAAAATTTTATCTTCAGGTTGGGTATATAAACATAAAAAATTAATAATCTAAACAACATAATAATTAACTATTTAAATTTTAATAATTTAATAATTTTTCTTACCATTTGTAAATGAACGTCGAATATATACTTGTCATCCAAACGAATAAATTGATTTGCCATTTTAAAATTATAATGAATAAATAAAATAGAAGAGAATAAAATTAAAAAAAATAATTTAGGATTTAGAATTGAAAATTGAAAATTGAAAATTGAAAATTCGAAATTCGAAATTGAAAATTGAAGATTGAAAATAGAAAATTGGAAATTGGAGATTGAAGATTGAAGATTGAGAATTTGGGAAGGAAGAATGAGTATTGAGTATTTGGTTGAAAAGAATGAACTTTGGAGGGGTTTATATAGGAAATTTTATGGTTGTTGGAGCCATTGTAGCCGTTAGAAAAGTTACTATTGAAAGGAAAATGCTACCTGTAAGGCCTAATATTTGCCCGGGCCCGCAAACCAAAAATCAAAACAAAAAATAATACAAAAAACAAAACAAATACCATAGTTTATTAAACAGTCCATTTACAGACTCACTCAGCCCAAATTACCTAGACCCGAATACTAGCCTAACACCTAACCCTGGCCCAAATCTCCTAAGCCCAAAACCAGTAACAGAAACCTTAGGGTTTCTGGAAACCAAGTCGCCGCCAACACCCCACAAGCGCGCCTCCAGCCTTCCCTCGGCCCCACGAGCCTTCACACGCGTCATCCGCCTCCGAGCCGAGCCACACCACCGCCAGGGACCACGCCTTCACGCGTCGCACCGTGCCACTCGCGCGAGCCTCTGTACGCACACATCCATTGCTTCGTACGACACCTACAAAAGACACATCAAACGGAACAAAAAACAGAAAAATAGCAGCAAATAAAAGAGATATTTCGTTGTAATTTTTTTGTTTTATCTTCGGCTATATAAAGCTATATTCGAGCATTTGTAAAAAAAAAGAAACGCATACACACAATATCAATATACAAAAAAATTCATTCAAAGAAATCAAAAAAGTTCGAAAGGTGATTTCTTTTAATCTTTTACTTTTCTTTTTTCTGCTCCTTTGTTCATTGATTAGTGATAAAGAGAGGAGAGAAAGGAAGTGAGAGGCTTACCTGGTCTCCGTTCGCTCCGTCGCAATCAGGGTCGGACGAGGCTGAAAGTCCCCCGAGCAGTCGATGCACAGATGCGAGGAGGGGGGCTTCTGTCTTCTGATGCAGCGCAGGAGGGATGGTTTAGGGTTTCTTAGGTTTAGTTATTTATTTATTTATTTAATGCTGATTATTTAAACGACGCCGTTTAGCAGTCTTTGACCTGCGCGGTGACCCGGCCCAGGGAAGGATTTGCGCGTTTTGGGTCTTAGGGGATTATTGCGTGAACGGCCCTTGCATCTTTGCATGTCTGTTTCAAATCGACCCTTTTACCTTTTTTAATTTTGCCCCGCGTTTTTAACGTGTGTCTCATTTCAGTCCTATGCAACGCAGCGTTTTGGGGGACAGGATATTTCCTGTTTCAATCCCCCATGTTATTCGCACATTGCACAGGGACCTTTAGTTGGTTTTATTTATGCTTATTCCCTAGTAACTCTGTTTTAGTGGCATTTTCATCCCTTTCGTATTTGTTTTCTTTTTGTCAATTAATTTAATAATAATATTATTATTTATTAACCCTAATGTTATTTGTATTATTATTTAAACTTGTCACATATTTTAGGTAAATTCAATATAGTTTGTGTATATTCATTAATAGTCTTATAATGTTTTTTTGATCTCTCTTTTATACATCTTTGTGTTTTAAAGGATTTTCATGATAATATTCTTATACAATAGTATTATATATATGTATATATACATACGTATACTTTATGTTAAATTGTTTTATTTTATATATTGGTTTCATATTATTATATATTATTATTTGTATTATTAAACTTTTCATTTTATACATACGTTACTTATTTAAATTAGTATATGTATATTATTTTATGTAATTGATTTTCTTCTTATATGATATTTATTTTAAATTTTATTTTGATACTATTATTTTATATAGTATTTATTTTTAACCATATTTTTAATTTTCATGTATATATTATTTATTTTAAATTCATCGATTATAATTTTCCATCTTCCATATTTCTTAAATTATTTTAAAAATTTGTACAATTTCATATGTGTTAATTTGTTTGGTGATTTGATTGACATTTAATTTATTAACCCTTGAATGTAAGTATGATATGAGGTGAGATTTATTGCTCGTATGCGCATTGTATCAATTGTCTATATTGATTGATTATTTGTTATTCATTAGTGTATGCTTTGGTTTACGAATTATCGCTTTGTATTGTACATTATTATACAATCGTTTTTTTATTCATTCAAAAGATTTAAATATCAAAATTATTTATTCAAAGTCCTTCAAGATAACGCAAAGTTCGGAATTTGGAGTCTTTGAAGGAATTGAGCCCTAACGTATTGGGTTTCAATTTTCCTCGTCGAATCTAAATAATTGAAAATTTTTTAAACATACAAATTTCAAATAAAAGCTCATTCTCGGGAATTTGACGCGTTGTGTCCTAACGCATTGAATATGACGTATTATTTTCTTGAGACGAGGATTTTAAGGTAATGTTCGATATCTAGGAATTTTGCGAAATCGAACCCTAACTTACTGGGTTTTGATTTTCTCATTTGACTCAGATAATCGGACATCCCCCTCAAGATGCATAGGTTTTAAAAGACGAGAGATAAATTTAATTTTGAGGATTTAAAATATTGCACTCTAACTTACTGAGTGTGACGATTTATTTCTTTGAAATAAGTGAATCTCATCGTCTAATTCATTTTATTCAAAATAAAAGGATCGTATTTTAAAATCTTTTCAAAATTTCGACATTAAGACATTAAACAATCAATTCGGTACCAATTTTGGGCGTCACGAGGGTGCTAACCCTTCCTCGTGCGTAACCGACTCCCGAACCTGTTTTCTCAAATTTCGCAGACCTAAAATTTATTTTTAATGGTGAACCGATCACACCTTAATAAAAGATCGGTGGCGACTCGATTCCCATTTTTAAAATCGATATCCATTTTTCAAATTGCAAAAAAATGGTTTCGACACTACCTACAAGACGCGTTTTCACTAATGCGATCGTGAAAACACACCCTGTAAGACGCGTTTTTATTCTCTTTCCTAAAAACACGTCTTACATTACCACATCAGTGAAAATGCGCTTGTAGGATGCATTTTCTTTTGTCTCCCCAAATATAGAAAATCAATGTACTTTCTCAATTTCTTTTCCAGCATACTCTATTAAATTAACCAAAAGACTTGCATTCAAACTACACATTTTCCTAATTAAATTTTTTTATTATAAGTGTATCTAAATTTTCTTTTTTCAAATTGGTATTTTAGTTAATGAAATTGTTATTATTTAAAAAAAATTTAACCAACAAATTGATACTTAAACTATACATTTTTTCTCATTTTTGTACTTAAATTTTCTTTTTAATTACAAATGATACTTAAACTATGTTTTTTTTCAAATTAATATATTTTTTTATTTGATAGTTAGTTCAATCATTAAGTCCATTAAAAAGGATAACCAATTAAAAATTGACATGTGGCAAAAAAGATAAAAAAACTATTATTTTCTCTTTTATATATATACATTGTTTTTATTTTTTTCTTTCTTTAGAATTGAACCGATGGTCAAACCCATTAGGCTACTAATTCTCGGTTTGATCAGTTATTCCAGTTTGATCAAATAAATTATTAAAAATTCATAAAATAAAAAATATATTTAAAAAATAGAGAAAATAGTTCATTTTTTTTAGTTTGGTTCAACCAAACTATATAAGTTTGTGGGTCAATCGGTTCAACCCTTAACTCCGGACTGATATCTCAACCAATTCTTGGTTTAACTGTTCCAACAGGTCGTTCCGATTCAATTATGAAAATACTGATTCTGATTAATGAAATAACTTTTTTGATCTTGTCAGGTTGAGCAAACAGGTGATGAAATTCGAAAACAACGTTGGTATTGCCATGCATCATAAAAGAATAAGAAGAAAAAAAAAGGGGAAATAGAAAGAAATAATGTAAAAGGAAAATAAAAATAAAAATAATTATTTTTTAATTTTATATGACATGAAAAATTATTATTGGCTGGATTTTTTAACGGATATAATATTTTCGTGTAAAATAAGTAACAGAAGAATAGTTTAAGTATCACTTATGACAAAAAAAATATTTAGGTACCAAAGTGGGGAAAAATGCATAGTTTAGGTACCAATTTATGGTTTATTTAAAAAAATAGATTTAACAGTTTGACTAATGGAGGTATCAAGTTGAAAAAAAGATACCACTTGTGACAAAAAATTTAACTAAAAAAAATTTTAAATACCAATATATGAGTTAAACTAATTAAAAATAATAATGAAAGTGAGATTAACTATTATACTAATAAAATCATATATGGTAACATAAAAATTACAATCAATAAAGTGAAATGGAATAAGAAATTATTATTACAAAATTAAGCTAAAATCTATATATGACGAAATCTTGAGTTAATTGATATTTATGAGATTATTAAAAAATATGTTTAATTGTAATCATATAATTTAATTATATATTTTTTAATAACTCAGATTTTTGTTAGTGTTGAAAAATTTAATTTTGACCAGAATTTTTTAAATCAGATTAATTCGAAGAAAAAAAATTAATTGAAGGATTTTCGAAGATGAGTGTCACAATAATTGTATGTTGTTTATTTATTAAATATGACACCGACAAACTACTCAAATCAAACCATAATTTAAATTAACAAATATGGTCTAGGGACTAAATTATAGAAGGTAGTGAAGTGACATGTAAAATTTAAGATTAATGAAGTGAGAAACATAGTGATTTTAGGGACTTAAGTGGCTATTCGCCATGGCTTAGTTAAGTTAAATTAGTGGATGACTTTGATACCAGCCATAGATTTCCACTAAGTTTATCAACATTAAATCATGGCCATTGATATATGTGTAACACCCCGAACCCGAGACCGACACCGGAGTCGAACACGAGGTGTTAACAGACTTTAAACCCCTTATAAAAATATTTCCCAGACACTGCCAATCTGCGTACTAGTCGCTTTAAAAATCATATCTTAATTTTCACAACTCGAAAATCAGTTTCGTGATTTTTCCCCGAAACTAGACTCATATGCCCATCTACATATTTTTTTCTAGAATTTTTGGTCGGGCCAATTAGTACAGTTTATTAGTCAAAGTCTCCCATGTTACAGGGATCGACTATCCTGACCTTTGCGCATTACGACTTGGATATCTCCTCGTACAGGGCTCCAATACTGATGTCGTTTGTTTCTATAGAAACTAGACTCAGAGAGAAATCTATCCATATATGGTATGACTCCTAATTATCTCTGATTAATTTATAATGAATTTCCAAAGTTGGAACAGGAAATCCAGAAACTGTTCTGGCCCTGTCTCACGAGAACCTGAATATCTCTTAACATACTGTCCGTATGATTGTTTCGTTACTTTCCTATGAAAGTAGATTCATCAAGGTTTGTTTAAATAATTTATTCACTATTTAATTCCCTTCCTACTATTTTTAGTGATTTTCCAAATCTACATCACTGCTGCTGTCAGCATCTGCCTTTAAGGTAGACTTTACCTATTTCATGGTTTCCATGATTCAACTAGCCCTTTTTGCATAAATAGCACAATTTATGATAGTGATTAACCATTCCCATGGCTAATCCTTGTCAAGCATATCCACACCGAATGATTATAACATTATACTCAAACACATATAAGCCATTTTCGCATGGCTATCCAAAATTATACAAGTCCAAAGGGTCCACGACCCACAACAAACGGGTAGTCCTATACATGCCATTTCGAAGTTCAACCAAAATTGTACCAAAAGGGGGGCTTTGATAGTGTGGGCGATTTTGACTTCAAGATCCCGAGTCCGATAGCTGGAGAACCAATCTATAAAACAGAGGAGCAATGAAACGGAGTAAGCAATTTATGCTTAGTAAGTTTTGAGCAAGGAATTCCAGCACAACAAAAGTATAGCATTCATATAGCTAAACGGATAATTTCATATGCACAAATTTTCGATATCATACTTGCTTCACATTACCAACCCTTATGTACATACACAAAAGATCAACTCAGCCAAAGGCCGGTAGCTCGTTTATCAACTGAGCGAATACTTATCTGTAAGGGTTCAACTAAATTCAAGCACATACGAAACATACCTCAATGTTGGGATGTTTCTAGAGCATTAACTGAAATTTTTACACCAAGATCATTCACTCCCAAATCACGTACCTTCGGAATTTAACCGGATATAGCTCCTCGTTCAAATGCCTTCGGGACATAGCCCGGTTATAGTAACTCGCACAAATGCCTTCGGGACTTAACCCGGATTTAGTAACTCGCACAAATGCCTTCGGGACTTAACCCGGATTTAGTAACTCGCACCAATGCCTTCGGGCTTAGCCCGAAATTAGTATCTCGCACAAATACCTTCGGATCTTAGTCCGGATATGGTCACTTAGCACAAAGCCTTCGGGACTTAGCCCGGACTTCATTCAAATAACCATGCACATTTAACAATAAATCATGGCACATTCGTATTTCATTTTCGTTAGCAAAACTCAAACACAAGACACTTATCATTCTTGTAATTTCGGCTCAATAGCCACACACAAAGAGCATGATTTTGATTTGCTTAAAACATGATCTAATCAAATCTTAATTTAAGCTCTCTTACTCAAGAACTTACCTCGGGTGTTGTCGAACGATTCCGATAGCTATTTGACCACTTTTTCCTTCCCTTTATCGGATTTATTTCCCCTTTGCTCTTGAGCTTAATTAAACAAATAAATTGATTTAATCATTTGAGCATCGAAAAGAGGAACACAAGGCACTTAGCCCATATTTATACATTAGACATTAAAGTCACATATGTACGGAATCATGAATCAAACTCAACATTTTAGCTAATTTTTTTCCCCCTTGGCCGAATATGCATGTCTATTTTAGGGCCGATTTCAACACTTAATACATTCTACAAGTATGGTCACTTGTATTGACTAAACACCCTTTTTGTTTCAAGTTCAAAACTTGGCTAATACACACATATATACACTAGTAAAGCATCCTCTCCCTTTCCATCAATTTAACACATGCATTACTCATTAATATACAAAAATTATATTCGGCCTTAACACACAACTTGCTAGCCGATTCTTCCCCATCTAGCAACCAATGCACATATGTGCTCACTCAAAAATGCTAAAAAGGAGAGTCAAGAATCATCAATCCACCATCACATGCATCATTAACAAGCTTCATATTTAGCATGCAATGGCATTAACACAAAATCCACCTAGGCCGAATCTTAACTCATCTTCATGCCTCATCACCACAACATCAAACATCAACCAAGAATGATGCATCCATGGCCGAGTGTCCTTTCCATCACATAGCAAGATTTAGACCATGGGCTAGGTAGACTCAAGCTAACAACTAAAATATGCATGCATCTCATGGAACATCATCAAACATACCTTAGCCTAGCTACATGCATGGCCGAACCTCTTAACCTTTCTTCTTCCTTCCTCCTTAAAACTTTTGGCCAAGGATGAACCAAAGGATGAGCACTTTTTTTCTTTGTTTTTCTTTCTAGTTTCGGCAAAATGGGGGAGGGGAGAAACAACCACACACTTTTTTTGTTTTCATCATATTCCCTTTCATTATTTAATTTCCATGCTCATTATTTTATTTTTTTCCACCCATGATGCACCAACAAGACATGTCTATGACATGTCTTGCCCATCACACTTGGTCTACCATGCTTGTCATGGCCGGCCACTACTAATAGGGGGAATTTGACATGCAAGTCCCCCCTTTTTCCACATGCACTAATAGGTCCTTACGCATTGACCTATCACATTTTTAAAATTTTCTCACATAAGTCCTATTGACTAAATTCACATGCAATCGACTAATTCGAAGCTTGAAATTTTCACACATTCATAATTACATATTCTAGACAATAAATATCACATTCAAACATTTCGGTGACTCGGTTTAGCAGTCCCGAAACCACTTCCTGACTAGGGTCAATTTTGGGCTGTTACAACTCTCCCCCACTTAAGAAATTTTCGTCCCCGAAAATCTTACCGGTAAATAGGTTTGGGTATCGTTCTTTCATCGAGCTCTCGGTTTCCCAAGTAGCTTCCTCGATCCTGTGTTTGAGCCATAACACCTTCACTAACGGAATCCTTTTGTTTCGCAACTCCTTCACTTCACGAGCTAGGATACGCATCGGTTCTTCTTCATAACTCATATCGGCTTGAATTTCAACCTCTGATGGGCTAATTATGTGCGATGGATCAGATCGATAGCGTCGAAGCATCGAAACATGAAAGACGTCGTGAATCTTTTCAAGCTCAGGGGGCAAAATCAATATATACGCAACCGGACCAACTCGTTCGGAGATTTCGTACGGCCCAATGAATCTCGGGCTCAACTTGCCCTTACGGCCAAACCTGAGTGCCTTTTTCCAAGGCGAAACTTTAAGGAACACTTTATCTCCCACCTGATATTCAATGTCCTTTCGTTTCAAATCCGCATACGATTTTTTTGACGATCTGTGGCTGCTTTCAGACTTTCACGGATTACCTTTACTTTCTGTTCGGCATCCTTAATCAAATCAACTCCGAAAATTTTACTTTCACCGAGCTCGGTCCAAAACAATGGTGTACGGCATTTACGACCGTACAAAGCCTCGTAAGGTGCCATCTTAATACTTGATTGAAAACTATTGTTGTAAGCGAATTCAATCAAAGGTAAATACCGTTCCCATGAACTACTGAACTCGAGGATGCAACATCTCAACATATCCTCAAGTATCTGAATTATCCGCTCAGATTGACCATCGGTTTGGGGGTGAAAAGCAGTGCTAAAATGCAGCTTGGTACCCAAAGCTTCTTGCAATTTCCTCCAAAATCGCGAGGTGAATCTCGGATCTCTATCCGACACGATAGAAATAGGTACCCCGTGTAATCTCACAATCTGAGAAACATACAATTCTGCTAGTTTATCCAATGAAAAATCCGTACGCACGGGGATAAAGTGAGCCGACTTAGTCAGTCTATCAACAACAACCCAAATCGCATCCTTCTTACTTGTTGACAATGACAGTCCGGACACAAAGTCCATTGTGACTCGATCCCATTTCCACTCGGGTATCATGATCGGCTGAAGTAATCCTGAAGGCACTTGATGTTCCGCTTTCACTTGTTGACATATTAAACATCTCGAAACAAAGTCGGAGATGTCTCGTTTCATACCATGCCACCAAAACCAACGTTTCAAATCGTTGTACATTTTCGTACTCCCCGGGTGAATTGACATTCGGCTACAATGGGCTCCGTTCAGAATCATCGAAATGAGTTCCGAATTCCTTGGAACACACAAACGACTTCTGAACCTCAAACAATCATCATCATCAATTTGAAACTCCGATTCCTTGTTCGGAGCACACTCAGCCCGTTTTGCAACCAATTCATCATCAACTTTCTGGGCTTCACGAATTTGATGAATCAATAATGGTTTGGCTTTTAATTCAGCTATTAACACATTGTCGGGTAGAACAGACAAGTGCACATTCATCGCTCGTAAAGCAAACAATGATTTCCGGCTTAAGGCGTCCGCAACCACATTAGCCTTTCCCGGGTGGTAATCAATGACAAGCTCGTAATCTTTCAACAACTCAAGCCAACGTCTTTGTCGTAGATTTAAGTCTTTTTGAGTCATCAAATATTTGAGACTTTTGTGATCCGAAAATACATGGCACTTTTCACCAAATAAGTAATGTCGCCATATTTTTAAAGCAAATACGATGGCAGCTAGTTCAAGATCATGGGTCGGATAATTTTTCTCATGTGGCTTTAATTGTCTCGACGCATAGGCTACCACTCGACCTTCTTGCATCAATACGCAACCCAACCCAAGTAGGGATGCGTCACTATAAATGACAAACTCTTTGCCTGATTCGGGTTGCACTAAAATTGGAGCTTCAGTCAAATAAGTTTTTAGTTGATCAAAACTTTTCTGACATTTCTCCGTCCATTCGAACTTAACATCCTTTTGAAGTAGCTTCGTCATTGGTGTGGCTATCATCGAGAAACCTTTTACAAATCGTCGGTAATAACTGGCGAGCCCCAGGAAGCTCCGAACTTCGGTAATATTTCTTGGAGGCTTCCAGTTAAGTATGGCTGAAATTTTGCTCGGGTCAACTCGAATACCCGATGCGGATACCACATGACCCAAGAAACTAACCTCTCTTAACCAGAACTCACACTTACTGAACTTAGCATATAACTGCTTCTCCCGCAAAATTTGCAACACTAGTCTGAGGTGCTCAACATGTTTGGTCTCATCTCTTGAATAGACCAAGATGTCATCAATGAACACAACTACGAACCGATCCAAATATGGTCTGAAGATCCGATTCATCAAATCCATAAATACCGCAGGGGCATTAGTGAGCCCAAACGGCATCACTAAGAACTCGTAGTGACCATATCTCGTTCTGAAGGCAGTTTTGGGTATGTCCGAATCTCGAATTCGCAACTGATAATAGCCCGATCTCAAATCTATTTTTGAGAACATTGAGGCTCCCTTCAGTTGGTCGAACAAATCATCGATACGCGGTAACGGATATTTGTTCTTTATCGTCACTTTATTCAGTTGACGATAGTCAATGCACAACCTCATGGTTTCGTCCTTCTTTTTCACGAACAATACTGGTGCACCCCAAGGTGAGAAATTTGGTCGAGCAAAACCTCTATCCGTCAATTCTTGCAACTGAGCTTTCAACTCTCCTAACTCGGTTGGTGCCATACGATACGGAGCTATCGAAATCGGCGTAGTCCCAGGTACAAGCTCAATACCAAACTCTACCTCCCGAACAGGTGGTAAACCCGGTAATCCTTCAGGAAAAACATCCTGGTATTCACAGATTCGGGTTTCTTGTCTAATTCTTTGTCATCCAGTACATACGCAAGGTATGCTTCGCACCCTTTTCTTACATATTTCTGGGCCAACATTGCTGATATTACAGCTGGCATCCCCTCCAAGTCCGTAGACTCAACTCGGATTACTTCGTTATTTGCGCACCTCAAATCAATAGTCTTGCTTTTGCAATTCACAACCGCATCATGCGCGGTCAACCAATCCAAACCAAGAATAACATCAAATTCATCAAACGGCAAAAGCATCAAGTCCGCCGGAAAACAGGAACCTCGAATTTCTAGGGGACATTTCTTACACACTTTGTCGACAAGCACGTAACGACCGGTAATAACATCAGGCGAAGAAGCATCCTCGCGGGCACATATAGCATAAGCTCTAACAGGCGCACGAGCCTCGGATCTGGTCGTAGCATCTCCAGATCCTCTCTGACCACCACTAGCATTGCCCGTATTTCCAGATGGTCTACCTCGAGCAGTGGTAGCACCCGGTTTCCCACTCTGATTTTCATTCTGTTCAAACAACCTCGGGCAATCTTTAATGAAGTGGTCAACTGATCCGCACTTGTAACAGGAGTGGTCAGGGAATCTACAACTCCCGAATGCCATTTACCGCAATATAGACATTTCGTTCTGTCTCGACGTTCATTCCCAACACTGGCGACCGAAGTGCCTCGTGTACCCACAGAGGGTCGATCACGGTCTCATCTAAAAAGGCCCGAAGTGCCTCTAAACTGGCCCGCATCATCTCGAAATTTCTTCGATGCCTGTTGAAGAGACTTTCCCGAGGATCTTTTACGAAACTCTCCAGTTCCCTCATCAACTTTTTGTTTTTCTTTTCTAAGCTCTTCGGCTTTACAGGCTCGCTCGACAAGTACTACGAACTCTCGTATTTCAAGAACACCAACGAACATTTTATATCTTCATTCAGCCCATCCTCGAAGCGTTTACACATAATAGCCTCGGACGAAACACATTCCCGAGCGTATTTGCTAAGTCTAACAAATTTTCGCTCGTAATCAGTAACCGACATGGAACCTTGCTTAAGCTCAAGAAATTCCTTCTGTTTTTTATCAACAAATCTCTAACTGATATACTTTTTCCGAAACTCAGTTTGGAAAAACTCCCAAGTTACTTGCTCTCGGGGCACAACAGAAGTTAGAGTACTCCACCAATAGTAGGCAGAATCACGTAGCAAGGAGACAGTACACTTTAGGCATTCATCGGGTGTACAAGATAGCTCATCGAGTACCCGGATAGTGTTGTCCAACCAAAATTCAGCTTGTTCGGCATCGTCGCTATCCGTAGCTTTAAATTCGGTAGCCCCATGTTTTCGGATTCTGTCAACTGGGGGCTTATTTGACCTTATTTGGTCAGTTACCGGAGGTATTGTAGGTGCGGGGGTTGTATTAGTCGGGAATGGAGGTTGTGGAACAGCCGTATTAGTTCGAATGTATTGGTTGAACCAATCATTCATCACGCTATAGAAAGCTTGTCTAGCTTCATCATTCGGGTTACTAGCATTAGGTTGAGAGTCCGCCGGCGCTGTCCCTTGTGCGGGAGCAGGCGCTACACTCTCAAGCTCATCAGCTACCTCTCGGTCGGGATCGGGATCCATTACTATAAATAAACACATTTACAATTGTCAGAAATCACCACACTATCAAGTAATCACATAAAATGGCATGTATAGCTAGACCCAACGCATTACGGTAGTCCTAGAATCGACTAAACCATAGCTCTGATACCAATCAAATGTAAAACTCCGAACCCGAGACCGACACCGGAGTCGAACCCGAGACCGACACCGGAGTCGAACACGAGGTGTTAACAGACTTTAAACCCCTTATAAAAATATTTCCCAGACACTGCCAATCTGCGTACTAGTCGCTTTAAAAATCATATCTTGAGTTTCACAACTCGAAAATCAGTTTCGTTATTTTTCCCCGAAACTAGACTCATATGCCCATCTACATATTTTTTCTAGAATTTTTGGTCGGGCCAATTAGTACAGTTTATTAGTCAAAGTCTCCCATGTTACAGGGATCGACTACCCTGACCTTTGCGCATTACGACTTAGATATCTCCTTGTACAGGGCTCCAATACTGATTACGTTTGATTCCATAGAAACTAGACTCAGAGAGGAATCTATCCATATATGATATGACTCCTAATTATCTCTGGTTAATTTATAATGAATTTCCAAAGTTGGAACAGGAAATCCAGAAACCGTTCTGGCCCTGTCTCACGAGAACCTGAATATCTCTTAACATACTGTCCGTATGATTGTTTCGTTACTTTCCTATGAAAGTAGATTCATCAAGGTTTGTTTACGTAATTTATTCACTATTTAATTCCCTTCCTACTATTTTTAGTGATTTTCCAAATCTACATCACTGCTGCTGTCAGCATCTGCCTTTAAGGTAGACTTTACCTATTTCATGGTTTCCATGATTCAACTAGCCCTTTTTGCATAAATAGCACAATTTATGATAGTGATTAACCATTCCCATGGCTAATCCTTGTCAAGCATATCCACACCGAATGATTATAACATTATACTCAAACACATATAAGCCATTTTCGCATGGCTATCCAAAATTATACAAGTCCAAAGGGTCCACGACCCACAACAAACGGGTAGTCCTATACATGCCATTTCGAAGTTCAACCAAAATTGTACCAAAAGGGGGGCTTTGATAGTGTGGGTGATTTTGACTTCAAGATCCCGAGTCCGATAGCTGGAGAACCAATCTATAAAACAGAGGAGCAATGAAACGGAGTAAGCAATTTATGCTTAGTAAGTTTTGAGCAAGGAATTCCAGCACAACAAAAGTATAGCATTCATATAGCTAAACAGATAATTTCATATGCACAAATTTTCGATATCATACTTGCTTCACATTACCAACCCTTATGTACATACACAAAAGATCAACTCAGCCAAAGGCCGGTAGCTCGTTTATCAACTGAGCGAATACTTATTTGTAAGGGTTCAACTAAATTCAAGCACATACGAAACAAACCTCAATGTTGGGATGTTTCTAGAGCATTAACTGAAATTTTTACAGCAAGATCATTCACTCCCAAATCACGTACCTTCGGAATTTAACCGGATATAGCTCCTCGTTCAAATGCCTTCGGGACATAGCCCGGTTATAGTAACTCGCACAAATGCCTTCGGGACTTAACCCGGATTTAGTAACTCGCACAAATGCCTTCGGGACTTAACCCAGATTTAGTAACTCGCACCAATGCCTTCGGGCTTAGCCCGGAATTAATATCTCGCACAAATACCTTTGGATCTTAGTCCGGATATGGTCACTTAGCACAAAGCCTTCAGGACTTAGCCCGGACTTCATTCAAATAACCATGCACATTTAACAATAAATCATGGCACATTCGTATTTCATTTTCGTTAGCAAAACTCAAACACAAGACACTTATCATTCTTGTAATTTCGGCTCAATAGCCACACACAAAGAGCATGATTTTGATTTGCTTAAAACATGATCTAATCAAATCTTAATTTAAGCTCTCTTACTCAAGAACTTACCTCGGGTGTTGTCGAACGATTCCGATAGCTATTCGACCTCTTTTTCCTTCCCTTTATCGGATTTATTTCCCCTTTGCTCTTGAGCTTAATTAAACAAATAAATTGATTTAATCATTTGAGCATCGAAAAGAGGAACACAAGGTACTTAGCCCATATTTATACATTAGACATTAAAGTCACATATGTACGGAATCATGAATCAAACTCAACATTTTAGCTAATTTTTTTCCCCCTTGGCCGAATATGCATGTCTATTTTGGGGCCGATTTCAACACTTAATACATTCTACAAGTATGGTCACTTGTATTGACTAAACACCCTTTTTGTTTCAAGTTTAAAACTTGGCTAATACACACATATATACACTAGTAAAGCATCCTCTCCCTTTCCATCAATTTAACACATGCATTACTCATTAATATACAAAAATTATATTCGGCCTTAGCACACAACTTGCTAGCCGATTCTTCCCCATCTAGCAACCAATGCACATATGTGCTCACTCAAAAATGCTAAAAAGGAGAGTCAAGAATCATCAATCCACCATCACATGCATCATTAACAAGCTTCATATTTAGCATGCAATGGCATTAACACAAAATCCACCTAGGCCGAATCTTAACTCATCTTCATGCCTCATCACCACAACATCAAACATCAACCAAGAATGATGCATCCATGGCCGAGTGTCCTTTCCATCACATAGCAAGATTTAGACCATGGACTAGGTAGACTCAAGCTAACAACTAAAATATGCATGCATCTCATGGAACATCATCAAACATACCTTAGCCTAGCTACATGCATGGCCGAACCTCTTAACCTTTCTTCTTCCTTCCTCCTTAAAACTTTTGGCCAAGGATGAACCAAAGGATGAGCACTTTTTTTCTTTGTTTTTCTTTCTAGTTTCGGCAAAATGGGGGAGGGGAGAAACAACCACACACTTTTTTTGTTTTCATCATATTCCCTTTCATTATTTAATTTCCATGCTCATTATTTTATTTTTTTCCACCCATGATGCACCAACAAGACATGTCTATGACATGTCTTGCCCATCACACTTGGTCTACCATGCTTGTCATGGCCGGCCACTACTAATAGGGGGGGAATTTGACATGCAAGTCCCCCCTTTTTCCACATGCACTAATAGGTCCTTACGCATTGACCTATCACATTTTTAAAATTTTCTCACATAAGTCCTATTGACTAAATTCACATGCAATCGACTAATTCGAAGCTTGAAATTTTCACACATTCATAATTACATATTCTAGACAATAAATATCACATTCAAACATTTCGGTGACTCGGTTTAGCGGTCCCGAAACCACTTCCCGACTAGGGTCAATTTTGGGCTGTCACAATATGTGTGAGTGGGATTTCATGGAAAAAAGCACTAACGAAGCTAGATTAATATTAAGAATTTTGTTGTTAAAGAACAGGGAGGAAATTTATTGGTAATTGGATTATGATTGTAAAAAAATAGAATGCTGGTAATGATAATATATCGCAAAGAAAAGAGAAATAAAAATAAAGAGCACATAGATTTTAACGTGGAAACCCTTTCGGGAAAAAACCACGGATAGAGGAGAAGAAAATTCACTATGTTGAATTCGAATGATTACAAGAGGAGTAGACGATGTCTATTCATAGGCTTGTAAAACCATATTCTAATAGGAGTGTAGTAAGATTGAAACGCCTTATTCTAATCAATATCAAATAGATGGAGTTTAATAAGATTTAAAAAACTTATTCTAAAATAAAATAAAATAAAGTGTAGTTCTATAGGGATTTTACTTTAATTTTGTTTTACCACTGTATTTTATTTAAATAAGGATTCAGGTCACTTAATTCTAACAATCTCCACCTTGACACGAAATTCTCAATGAATAAGTTCTTCATCACGAACTCTCAAAGAACAAGTTCTCCACCTCTTCCATAAAGCCCCTTTAAGGGTTTAACTTCAACAATGAACACCAACCAAGTCTAAGCAATGCTCAAAATTGGTCATAGGAAATGACTTAGTCATCATATCTGCAAGATTTTCATGAGTACTAATTTTGCTCACAACAATATCACCACGACCAATAATATCACGAACAAAATGATACTGAACATCAATGTGTTTTGTTCTCTCATGAAACATTTGATCTTTTGTTAGGAAGATGGCACTCTGACTGTCACAAAATACTGTACTGATTTGAAGATCTTCATTGAGTTCACTAACGAGTCCCTTCAACCAAATAGCTTTTTTACAAGCCTCAGTAATCACTATGTACTCAGCTTCAGTGGTAGACAAAGTGACTGTAGTTTGCAAAGTGGCTCTCCAACTGATTGCACAACCTCTGATTTTAAAGACATAACTTGTGAGAGATCTTCTTCTATCAAGGTCTCCAACAAAATTAGCATCAACATACCCAGTGACTCTATCTCTAGTTCTTCCAAACTGTAAGCATACATCAGTAGTACCTCATAAGTATCTTAAAATCCATTGAACTACTTTCCAATATTCTTTATCAGTATTCACAATGCATCTGCTAATTGCACTGACTGCATACGATAAATCTGGACGTGAACAAACCATAGCATACATGAGAGATCCCACTGCACTAGAGTATGGGACATTTGACATGTACTTAATCTCATCATCTGATTGTGGAGACAAAGCCGATGAAAGTCTGAAATGGGCTGCTAAAGGAGTACTAACAGGCTTAGCACTCTGCATATGGAACCTGCAAAGAACTTTCTCAATGTACCCCTTCTGACTTAGGTACAATTTACTTGCTTTTCTATATCTAAGAATCTCCATACCAAGTATCTTCTTTACTGGTCCCAAATCTTTCATCTCAAATTCTTCACTTAGTTGGGCTTTGACCTTTCTTATCTCTCATTTATCTTTCGCTGCTATCAACATGTCATCAACAGGGTAGATACACAAAAGAACCATCACTGTTTTTCTTAAACTAAACACAATTGTCAAAGCTATTTTTTTGAAATAATGAGAAGTCATAAAGGAATCAAACCTCTTGTACCACTGTCTTGGTGACTGTTTCAAACCATAAAGGGAATTTTTCAGCAAGCAAACATAGCCCTCTTTTTTTGAGACTATAAAATCCTTTGGTTGTTGCATGTAAATATCCTCCTCAAGTTCTCCATGTAAAAATGCAGTTTTTACATCTAACTGCTCAAGCTCCAAATTATGCTTGGCCACAATACCAAGCAAAGCTCAAATTGAACTATGTTTCACAACTGGAGAGAACACATCTGTGAAGTCCACTCCTAGAATTTGAGTGTAACCCTTTGCAACAAGCCTTGCTTCATATCTGGGTTTTTCAACTCCTGAAGTCACTTCTTTCTTTTTAAACACCTATTTACAATGAACAACCTTTTTACCTTTAGGAAGTTTCACAAGATCCCATGTTCTGTTTTTGTGGAGTGATTCTATCTCCTCTTGCATAGCAAACATCCACTTTTGTAAGTTTTTATAGCTAACCGCCTCAGAATAATTAGATGGCTCTTGGTTTGCATCTATATCTTCAGCCACATTTAAAGCATAAGCAACTAGATCAGCCTCGGCATACTTTTTTAGAGGTTTAATTTCTCTTTTAGTTTTATTTTTGGTGATAGAGTATTGTGGTGAAGAAGTAACTCTATTTTGAATTTTTGTACTGGCTTGAGGAGTCGACTCTGTTGTAGATTCTGGATTAATATGATGCTCCACCTAGTTTTAATTTTCTTTATTGGATGAGTCTTTAAGAGATAAGTTAGATAGCGTAGCAGATTCATAAAAAACAACATCTCTGCTAATCACAACTTTTCTATTTTCAGGACACCATAACTTATACCCTTTTACACCAACTTTATAACCAAGAAAAACACATTTAATAGATCTCGATTCCAATTTTCCATTATTAACATGAGCATACTCAGGACACCCAAAGATCTTTAAATCAAAATAGTCGGCAGGATTACCAGACCATACCTCTTGTGGATTCTTTTTCTCAATGGGAACAGATGGATATTGATTGATCAAAAAACATGCAGTAGAGGCTTCTTCGGCCCAAAACGACTTTGGTAAGTTAGCATTCGACAACATATATCAAACTTTTTCCATGATCGTTCTGTTCATTCGTTCTGCAACGCTATTTTGTTGTAGAGTATGATGAACTATCAAGTGTCTCACAATCCTCTCGAACTTTCATAGTTCATTAAACTCATCAGAATAGAACTCTAAGCCATTGTCTGTGCAGAGATGTTTTATTTGTTTTCCTATCTGTTTTTCAATCATAGTTTTCCAAGACTTAAATGCGAAAAACACATCGCTTTTTTGCTTCAGGAAGAACGGCCAAACTTTTCTAGAAAAATCATCAATAAAAGTTACCATATAATTAGCTCCACCTCTCGAAGGCATTCTGGATGCCTCCATAGATCAGAATGAATATACTCCAATGTTTCTTTCATGTTATGGATTCCTCTGGTGAATTGAACTCTCTTTTGCTTTCCAAAAATGCAGTGTTCACAGAACTTTAGTTTGCAAATTCCTTGCCAATTAAAAAGTCCTCTTTTGCTCAATTCTGCCATGTTATTCTCACTCATATGCCCTAGGCGCATACGCCAAAGTTTAGTAACATCATCATCTAATAAGGATGAGGAAGCGACACCTGCATCACTAGTAATAGTAGAACCCTGCAAAACATATAACTTGGCAGTCTTTCTTTACCCTTTCATAACAATAAGGGAACCTTTGGAAATCTTTAAAACCCCACTTTCAGCTGTATATTTGTACCCTTTTGAATCAAGAGTACTTAAAAAAATTAAATTTCTCTTCAATTCTGGAACATGTCACATGTCACTGAGTGTTCTGACAACTCCGTCAAACATCTTAACTTTAATCGTTCCAACACCTGTAATTTTACACAAAACATTATTTCTCATCAAAACAAAACCTTCAGACACTGTTTCGTAAGTTGTAAACCAATCCTGATTGGGACTTATGTGGAAGGTGCAGCCCGAATCAAGGATCCACTCCTCGCTCACTTTAGAATTGTTGATAGAAGCGACTAAAAGTTCACCATCGCTGTAGTCTTCAACAACATCAGCTTCACAAAATTTTTCTAGTTGTTTTCCTTCTTGATTCGTAGCCTCCCTTTTTATCTTGTTCTACAGCTTACAACACTCAGATTTAATGTGGTATTTTTTCTTGCAAAAGTTACAAGTTTTACCTCTATTTGAAGACTTTGATCTACCTTTAGATTTACCGCGAGGATTTCATTTCTATGTCCTTTCACGATCATAATCAGCATTTTGATCTTGTCTCCCACGAATAATGAGACCCTCTCCCTGAGAGTCGGGTTTAACCACAAGATGCTTCATCTTATCATATGAGGTCAAAGAGTCATAAACCTCAACAACTGTGAGAGACTCGCGGCTATATAAAATTGTGTCTCTAAAGGTTGAATAAGACAGGGGCAACAAACAAAATAGAATCAACCCTAGATCTTCCTTATCATACTGAACCTCCATGGCCTCCAAGTTTGAGAGAATTTCTTTAAACAATGTTAAGTGTTCATGCACAGACGTACCTTCCTCAAAATAATTAGCATAAAGACGCTGCTTCATATGGAACTTGCTGGTTAGATTTTTCGACATACATATTTGTTTCAGCCTCTTCCATAATACAGCGGCGGTCTTCTCCTTTATCGCATCCTGCAAAATTTCGTTAGGAAAATGTAGATGTAATTGTGTTAATGTCTTTCGATCCTTACGCTTCTTCTCTTCATCTGTTAATGTCGAAAGCATCTTATCTATCCCTAGCAAGGAATCCTCCAAATCCATCTGCGCAAGAACTACTTGCATCTTAATCTGCCACAACGCAAATCTGGTGTTGCGATCCAACAGTAAAATTTCATACTTCAAAGTGACCATTATCCTGATCGAGATGAACAACCCGAAAGCTCGGATACCAATTTGTAAAAAATAGAATGTCGGTAATGACAATATATCTCAAAGGAAAGAGAAATAAAAATAAAGAACACACAGATTTTTACATCGAAACCCTTTCGGGAAAAAATCACGGACAGAGGAGAAGAAAATTCACTATGTCGAATTCGAATTATTACAAGAGGAGTAGACTATGTCTATTTATAGGCTTGTAAAACCATATTCTAATAGGAGTGTAGTAAGATTGAAACACCTTATTCTAATCAATATCAAATAGATGGAGTTTAATAAGGTTTAAAAAATCTTATTCTAAAATAAAATAAAAGAAGTGTAGTTCTATAGGGATTTTACTTTTATTCTATTTTACCATTGTATTTTATTTAAATAAGGATTCGGGTATCTTAATTCTAATAATGATCAAAGAGATTAGGAAGGATTATGGCCATTGATCAAGTCAATAGATATTTCCTTTTGAGTTTAGTTTTATAGTCAATAAAATATGATGGGGATAAGTGGCATTGTATGGTGGTTCATGAAGCCAGTCTATAGGGGAGTGTAGGGGGTAGGAGAGAATTCAATGGAGCTTTCGTTTTGCTTTGACATGGCTGAAGAGAAAGGGATAGGAGAACAGTGTAGGAAAACCGAAATTGAGTTCTTCCATTAGTGCATTTTGCCAGCTGGTTAAAAAGATGATTTTGCCATAAACCGTGAGTACCAACTATGATTTCTTGAAAAATTTCCTTACCACCGTGAGTCCTTCAAATTCAAACTTGGAAGTTTTTGCTTGCTTCAAGTGAAATTCTTTCCATTTAAATCTATAATATTTCTTACCCAAGGAGGAGAGTTTTAGTAAAGTCAGACCATAGTTTTAAGGGTTGGAAACTATATGTTGAAAGACAAAATCCTAGAGAAGATGAGCTTGGTTAAAGCTAGATTTCGATCAAGCCATAAGAGCTAAAGACGTGTGGGATGTGTGACAAGTTACGGTTTGTGTTAATCTAATTCGGCTTAAGAGATTTATTATTGATATAATGGTTTTTGAACATATATATGTTTAAAGCATGTAGTTGGTTTATTTGATTTGAAGTAATTAATTGACTTTGGGAATTTTTGGTTTAGATGAAAATTTGATTAATTCTAGATGTTCAATAATTGTGTTAAATAATAATAATAATAATAATAATAATAATAATATATAATGTGTTAAACATATATGTGTTCAAATTAGAGATGATATCGGTTTGATTTGATTGGATTTTTTAGATTTTTTAAATTGCTCATCATAATTTGGTTCGGCTTTAGGTTTTTTATATTAATTTTTTATTTTGGATTTTCAGACCTATTTTGACAAAATAAGCTTTGTTTCATGGTATTTGAATATTATTTGACCAAATTTCAAAGTCTTTTTCAAAAATATTTTTAAAATATAACAAACTTTTAAGAACTTGTAAATTATTTTCACTATTTTAAATATAAAATATTTATTTTTTATCATAAAAATTAAAATAAATTATATATTAAATAAAAAATAAAATTTGATTTAATTTTAGGTAACCATAATTTTTAATTTTATATTTTATAAACTGTCCAAAATTTTGAGTCGAATGGATTTTTTATTTTTCTTGGTAAGTGCTAGTTCAAGTAGTTAAGCTTAAAGGATTAATAGTGATGATTGTTGGTATAATGTATAGGACTATGCTTGATGAGTTTGAAAATATTTGGTATGATCTCGATTGCATTATTATGATGGAAACGATAAATTATTCTCTTTGCATAAATTCATTGAGAAGTTAAGCTTAAAATATTAATGATAATGTCTTTTGTGATATCATGCACGGTTATAAAGTATTTTAAAGCATGAAAGAGTTGGTATAAATATCAATTAAAACAATGATAGATTAAAAATTAAATGCTTATAGTACTATGCGATGATTCTTGACGAAAATACAAAAATGAGAAATGTGAATATGCTTTGGTGATTATGAAAATGATTGGTATATATACGAATGGATTATGTATTAAAATAATATATATTGCAATGATAAATGATAATGACAACGTCTTGGATAGGGTTAAAAATATATATTTACATGTCATAAGACTATGCCTAAGAAAGTTTTAGTGAGTAGTACATTTTATTTAACTCTCGAATTTTCGAAGGGTTAGAGTACATATCATTAGCTTTAATTCTCCGAAAGTCGTAAGCGCATATCAATGTATTAACTTGCGTATATCCGTTCTTGAGTTTACATTCGACTAATAGTGACTAAATATGAAAATGTAATGTGGTTTAAATAATGATAATAAAACTTGGTTATCTTATATATGAAAATGAAATGCAAATATCTTGAGGATGCATTGGTACTGTGATATATATTTAATAAAAGTGAGATATGATATACACATGAAAAATTATGGTAAATGTTGTTTAAATACTCTAAGGTAGATGGAGGAAATCATATTTGGTTATATGATCATTGTTGTTTGATATGGAATTTGGTAATGATATGTTACAATTTCATTTTAGTATGTTTAATTGCTTAATTTTTTTAATATTTTGAAATCGAATTAGATTAGCTTCATTAAGCTTTCAATGCTCATGCGCAAATATGTTTGTTTTTATGTGCAAATATTTAGTAGACTTTTGACTAGCTCGTGTGGTTCAGCAGCATCTAAAGATTCAAGTCTTAGCTCACGTTAGTGATCGCTACACTTCGTTAAAAATAAATTGTAAATGGCATATATATAAGTCCTAGAAAACTTATGGGTCGTATATGTTGATTTTAAATATCTGAATATTAATTATGAATTATGTGTCACGCATTTTTATTCAGCTTTGAGTGTTATGTATCTGTTTTTTTGAGTTGCTTCGACAACAAATGTGGAGTCTTACCTTTCGGATTGGATGTGAGGTGTTTGTTTGAGTTGCTTCGACAACGAATATGATATCTTGTCATTTGAATTAGGTGTTAGGTGTCGAATAATATAATATAAAATTTAATTATCCTATCATTTGTATAAATTTTAAAAGTTTACTATTAGGATAAATTATTTATATATTAAGAAAATTATAAAATTTTACTATCAGGGTAAATTATTTATATATTAAGAAAATTATAAACTTTTGAAATTTTGAAATAAAGTTAACTGTTTAAAATAGACCATTTAAAAATATTAAAAGTACATCTTTAAATAAATTGAGATAAAGTTCCTATTCTAAATTAAATGATTAAAAATTTATTTTATATTAATATTTCTATATTTCTCCTAAATTTTATTGTTAAATTAAATGATTAAAACTTCATTTTATATTAATATTTCTATGTTTCTCCTAAATTTTATTGTTAAGACAATTTTAAAATGTTAGAATGGATTCTTTTCAGAAAAAAATAAAGAGAATGAATTGATAAAAAAATAAAGATTAAAATTTATCTAATTTTTAAATGATTAATGTCGTAGCCATATTTTTTCTGGCTTAAGTGTAACACCTTTCGTCCATCTTCGTCACCGAATTAGGGTTATGGAATACTATAGTAAATAACAGAACAAGAGCAAGCAGTTTTAATTCAAAGATTCTGTAAACAATCATGAATTATCAATCAATCGGAGCTGTTGACTCCACTAGTAGAGACATAAATATAGTCATTGGAAGAATGATACATTAGACTGTACCCAGTTGAATTAATTTTGAATCCATTTGTGAATTAATTTATTGTGACGTTCATGGTGTGACTTACGTAAATCCATATTTAGTCACTGACCATGCGTATATAACAAATGTGCTTTGATATAAGTGAAGACTTATGCTGTAAAGATTATTAAGCCCATAGCCGGTATGTCGGGTACTTGACTTGTGTATGGTATGGCTTTACAAGCAACAATGAAATTCATAGCTCGATTAAAGAGTTAACGATATCCTCTCATTGGCATTGCGTAGATTGATAAATATGGAACGTGGCCACAGGTTGCTTGTTCTCGAACAAGCAATTTATCACAGTCATTTATTAGCAGTGATCATATTAATCATTAAGAAGACACACTGGTCACAATGAGATAAAATAAGATTGTATTGAGTGAATGGATTTAAATCAAATGAATCAAGGATATCATATAAGGGTAACACACATATGACGAGGACATTGGACAAAGCTGTGGGATGAATTGCTTTCGAAAAAAGTATACAATAAGAAGTTTTCACTCATAGTACTTCTTGTTGACTGACTCCATGACTAAGTAAATGCGAATTATCAGAACGATGCTTCTAGACATAATTGTAATTACTAGGGTCTAATTGTATATGTTTGATTGATTCCTCCACAAACTCAACAAAAGCTTGATATGACTGCATTTGAATCAAAAGGAAATTTTATGACTTTGGAAATAATTTAATTGAGTCAATTTATTCAATGTGAAATTAAATTAGGCTGTTGTTAAATTTGTTTAATTAGAGAATTTGAATAAAGAATTTTCTTGAAAAATTAATTTCAGAAAATCTCGGTGATTTTTAGAAAAATTAATTTTGATCAATCAAAATTAAATTAATCAATTCAATTAAAATAAATATGATATTTTGGGAAATTAAACTTCAAGTCAAACAATTGGCCCAACGGATTATTGAACTTGAAAATTGGATTTAAGATTGAAAATTGGACCTGAAACCCAAAACTAAGACCAACACCCAAAGTTGGTTAAACTAAGCCTGGTATGTGAAATCGGGCCGAAGATCCAACACTAGGCCCGAACCAGACTAGTCAAACTGTCATTAGGCCTGAATCAAACTAATAGTAGTCGAACCAGCTCGGGGTGTCATAAAGGTTGTCGCGCCTGCACAATTGGACATGGTGATGTCAGTGACTGCGACATTCCGGTAGCTAACGAATGGTCAGCGACGACGGTTCTTCAGTGGTTGCGCTAGAGGCCAATTCCGAGGATGAAGACTAGTTTTATGTCTTAGCATAGTTTCATTTTTTTATGCGGCAGGACACTATTAAATACTAAATTTTAGACGGACATTTGGATTTGTTTTTCATTTTTCATTTTTCTTTATTGTTTGCACTTGTTTCCTATGTTCTTTGTCTGTGTTTTTTTTTTGTGTATAGCTCACTTCGAGCAATAACGCGAAAGGTGCACAACCCAACCATACCATGATAAGTCGTTGGGCCATTCAGGGAAGTCCAATAACCTTCTAATATTTTGTTAGGATACACATTAAGGACAATGTGTAGTTTAAATATGGGGGGATGCACACTATATTATTTTGCTTTGCTTTTATGTTCCTTTTGTATGTTTTTCTATTTTTAGGTCATTCTTCAAAAAAATTCAAAAATGCTTTTCTTTGTGCATGGTACTTGAACATGATTTGATTGATAACGGTGAATTGTGGAATGTTTTTGTGAAATAGATTCTTTGAGTGTACAAACTTTGAATGATGCTTGATGAATTCTATTTGTTGTGAATAAATTATTTAGTTCAATTAGTTATGTCATGCCCAAAAACTCGACCTAATAGTTTTGGGTAGTAGAATCGGGTTTTTTTTTAACCGAAGGTTGAGTTAGTTATCCAAAAATAGGGTCGTAAATGAGTAATTGAAGTATGTGAGTGTCATAATCAGATTTTCATTTTATTATTTAGCTAAAAAAAATTTAAATTTTGAGGTCTAATTTGAAAAATAAAATTATTTGATTTAGGACCTTTTTGAAAAAGGAAAGAACTAGGAGTGACCTAAAGGGCAAATTGCCAATTTTTGAAATTAGTCTCCTACAAAAGAACACCCATCGTCCTCCCTTTCTTTTCAAAGACCCAATTTCAAACGAAAATCGCATTTTCTTTCCCAAATTCGTCATTTTTCTTCTTGAGTTCAAATCTCGAATTAGAATGTATTTTACTTCAATTTGGTAGTTTATAACCAAATTTTTTTAAGAATAAAGAGTTTTCCCCTTTCTTATGTTCTTGAAAGCTTCAATTTTCTGGAAAATTTAGGACCATGGATTTAGGTGAAATTAATGGTTTATTTGTGAAATTAAATGTTATTTAAGATGTTTGAACTTGAAATAGAGGATTAAAATGAGGTTAGGGTGTCGAAACTTCAATTTCGACAAAACTAGCTAGTTTTCGATAGTGAAAAAAGAGAGACTTGAATTGTATATTTCTTGATGTTTGGTTGTGTTCAAGGCTGATTTTTGATGAGTTTAGAATGTGTTTGTTATGTGTGTAAAAGTTTCATATCAATTGGGAGCCACTACGAGCAAGTCTAAAGGCAAGGAAAAGCTTGTTTGAGCTTTTAGCTTGTAAGTGGAAGCGTGATTGGTGAATGTCGGGAGTTACTGCTAGTATGCGTGATTCATAGCGTTAATCAAGAGCTTAGGAATATCCTAAAACCCTATCCTAAGTTTCGACTGTAAGCCTTTCTTATATTGTTGCTTTGTTGTGAAATTACATTTAATGAATGTTAATTTGTGGATTGAGATATTTTTGTAACTTGTAATGTGTGTGAATACTTGTATGTGATAAACTGATTTTAATGCATACATATGTGGTTGGATATGTGATGGCTCAATGAACATAGTTGTGGCACTTAAAGTGCAATTAATTTTAATTCGATAAGCTTGCGTTATGTACAAGTTTGTGATATGAATTGATGAATATGAATAGAGATTATGTGCATTAAAGCAATAATTAAGTATGTGTAACTGTGGATATTTTGGCCATGTGGTCTCTTGAAACCGTTGGATATAGTTGGCATATCATAGGATTGTGAGTACTCACTTTTGTGTTTTCTAATTTGGACGTTGAAGCCCCGGGACAGCTTGGAGAGGTAAGGGAATGTCGAGCTAAGCTCTATTCTTCGGGACATGTTGGTGTGTTAGAGAGTGTTAGCTTGATGCTACACTTATGGGATATGTTAGAATCCTTGAGTCATTGGTGTAATGGAGATTCGTGTATCCAATGTGTGGTGATAGAATCCACTTTTATCATTAAATTATCATTAAATTACTTATATATATGAGATATATTGTGTGTAATTGTACAATATATGTTATTTTTATGAATTAATGAAGCATGAACACGTAATTTTGACTCTGTTAGAATATGGTTGTGAATGTGCTTAGTATGTTCTTGTTTAACCTTTGATGTTGCCTATGCTTTGTGGTTATTCTGACATTTACTAATCTTGTTTAAGCTTACACACTCCACATTCAAATCTTGCAAATAAGTAGCTTTTTCGGTGTGATGGAGCGGCAAAGGAAGTGATCTAAGCAAGCAATATTTTTTAGTAGGTGAGTTTTTGTGATTGTTTTGAACTCACTAAATAAAGGCAATGCAGGTTAGAGTTTTAGTTTTGATTATTAAAATTATTTTATTTATTCTATTTTGGTATTGGATTGACAGAATACAAATGTTGTTTTGGACTTTGTTTGCAACTAAATTGATGTTTGAGATTAAGTTTGATAATGCATGTTAGATATTCTTATTTAAATGTATGAATGTGGCATGATAAATGTTTAAAGGATGTTAATAAGTTCAGTTAAATTATATTGTAATTGTATGTTGAGTAGAACATTGTTTTGAGCATGGATAACATTCTAATTTGTGATTTTTGGTATTTTGGGTAATGTATCAATACTCGGGATACAAATATCGATACCTCAAAGTTGGGATGTTTCCAAAATTTGATAGAATCCAACTTCGGTATCAGTACCCATATACGAGTATCGGTACTCGTGATAAAAATATCAATACATGCTCATTTGGTATCGATACCTACGTGGTTTTTCGAGATTTATTAAAAATGAACCTTAATTAAAGTTAAAACCATTTCTATTGTCGTTTAAATTAGCCATGAAATTTTCTTTAAATGTTAATTTTAGTAGTCGTTGCTCTTAATCAAAACAATCCATGCATGTGATTAAGTTTCATTGGTTGATGTAGCATTTTGTAACTCAGGTCTGGCGACTGTATCGGTGAAGGGTGTTACAAGTTACATTGCCTAATAGAGTATAGGTATTAAAAAATGTGTGAATTTTTTTCCAAATGATGAATAAGTATATGGATAAATATGTGGATCAATGCATTAGGATTTATTATCATTTATGGAAATAAGTAGAAGCATATTTTGGTTTTGTAATCGTTGAGATCTTAAGGAATGACCTAAGGCATTGTGTAACACCTCTAACTCGTATCCGTCATCGGATTAGGGTTACGAAGCATTACTGGACATAGCATGATAGAACGCAAACATTTAACATTCAAATGATATGCATACTACTTAAAATTTAATCATACAGTAACATTAAGATATGGTTGTAAATAACTTCTCTATTGTTATTACATGTACATAACTCATTTTATCATAAAGCAACCGAATTATCTTAGTTAGTGCATATATATATAAATATACTAATACATCATAAACTTATAGTTGCATATAACATAAATTTAATACTTGTCCATTTAAGATCAAATTGCGTAAAAACGAAAAGCTTATTCATCTTTCCACATAAAAAATATCGTATAATGTAACTACTAAAAATTTCATTTCATAGTCGAATAACGTATCATGAATTTATATAATAAAAATAAAAAAATGCATAATCACCACATTATAACTATTCAATACATCAACTTCAATACGACTAAACCTAACCATTCAACTATATGCCATAATAAAATTCATTTATATCATAGACTATATAACCGAATTTAACCTATCACTTTTTTACATACCATTACCGATTATAAATTATACCTATGACCACAACAAAATATGCCCATATTAGACATAAGCATAAACTCCATTTTTATACTTGTACATGCATGCTCATACTCGATCTACTTCCAAGTTTATGCTTAAATTCATTACCAAGTAACTAAGCATTTATTTTTCGAATCATGCATATAAATCATCCAATACATATCATGATATTATATGCTATCAGCAAAACAAGTATCAAATTATATTCAATGGTAAACTCATTCATTTATCGAATTAATCATATAAACTAGCAACTACATTCAACATCCACATTTAAACGTATCCTATTCAAATTTTATGTTTAAATCACAAGTCCAAATCATTAGATAAATAAGCATATCAACATTCATTCACCCTTATAATAAGACTAAAGAAACTCATTATTAACAACTATAGGTACATCTTCATACATATATACATATACATATGTTCTATTATTCATACAATGCTAAACCCAAATTAAAATATGCTCTAGACATCATTCATTCAAAACTGAACACCACAAGATAACTAAGCCATTTTCGCATGGCTTTAGTATATACACATTTGAATTTAAACAAAGTTCAAACTAGTCTATACAAGCCATATTCCAAATTAAGTTTCAACTTATAAAATACCATAGTTATTTGATAGCGTGACGAGCTTTACTGACGAATCCCCGAGCTCGTAACAATCTCCAAAATCTATAAAACAAAATTAAACAAAAATACAAAGTAAGCTACCTTATCTTAGTAAGTCTTAAGCAATACATAAATAAAATATGAATCATATAATTTCTTAAATAAATTTACTAAGCCACAAATACCCTTTATAAATACTATCAAAACATTTATTAACCTCAAGACCTTTTATTCATAACAATTAAACATGATATAAACTCACAAATTTGTACCTACCATTTGTACATAATCGAATATGTATACTTATCGAATACATATAAATATATACCTTAATATATTCTTTTTTTTTATTTACAATCAATCAATGTACTTACCTAATATCAAATAAGAAATAAATAACACATACCCGATTATCATAATTTCATCATCCATTAGTTATTACATTGACAAAGAACTTACTAATCACATATTTTAAAATGATTCACCGGCATGTAGCCTGCTAGGCTTAAAGCCTAATTCAGAACACCGGTATTAAGCCTACTAGATGTAAAGTCTGAAATATTTCACTGGCATTAAGCCTGCTAGACGTAAAGTTTGAATTATTTCACTGGCATTAAGCCTGCTAGACGTAAAGTCTGAATTATTTCACTAGCATTAAGCCTGAATTATTTCACTGGCGTTAAGCCTGCTAAGTACAGAGCCTGAATAACTCAGATGCAAAATTAATCTTTCATATAATGCTTTATGATTCACATAAATCCTTCTAAAGAAACTCAAATCATATATTCGATCCACATGAAAAAATATATATAATTCATAACATTAAGTTTAGCTCAAAGAACTTGTATATTACATTCGAACCTCATATGTATAGTTCAAAACATTAAATTCAGCTCAATGAATTTGTAACCTATATTCGAACCACATATATATATAAATGTATACATCAAATTCGGCTCAAGAGGTTTTGCAATCTATGTTTGAACCACATACGTATAAGAAATTTATATATTAAATTCAACTCAAGAACTTGAATATATTTATATATATATATTTATTCGAACCACATATATATGAAATTATACATCAGATTCTGCTCAAAGAAGTTAAATCTTGCATTTGATTTACATGTCCATGCATATATTCTTCTATTAGTTTCATATCATTGAACTTAAAGTATACTTTAGCTAATATACATGTAATTTATACCTTTAATTTCAACCTACCAAAATCAATTCCTATGTTCGGCTATCATGTAGAAAAATCTCAAAGTTTTATTCCATTTAAATACTTTTAGTTCCAGCTTACTAATGTATGATATATATATATATATATATAAATTCCAATTTGATAACATTTAAATTACTATTAGACTTACCTCGAATATTGATGGACACAGTCGACTACTCAGCTACTTTCGATCCCCCGATCTAATTCCATTTTCTTTGTTTCTTGATCTAAAAATATTCAAATTTATCCTTTTTATTCATCAAATCATTCAATTTAATCCAAAAACACAAAAATGGGAAAATGACCATTTTACCCCTGACATTTTACTCTTTTTGCAATTTAGTCTCTATTGCACAAAACACAAAATACACAAAATTTGCACACACTATGCTAGGGCCGAATGTTCATAAGCTTCATACAAGTCCCCACATTTCATTTATTTCACATTTTAGTCCTTCAAAAATTTATTTTCACAATTTAGCCCTAATTACTCAATTTCACCAAAAATTCAAAGACAAAACATGTTAATCTTTCACATATCTTTCATATTTCATCATCAACTATCAGAAAGCTCAAGTATTCATCAATGGCATATCTAAAAATCACCATCAAATTCTAAAATTAAAGCATGGCCTAGATAGAACACGAAGCAATGATCACAAAAACATAAAAATCATAAAAAACCAAAACCAAAACATACCTTAATCAAGCTAAGGAAGTGCCGAAACTTAGGAAGCCATGGATGGTTTCTTCCTTTTCAATATTCGGCTAACAAAGATGAACATATTCATCTTTTTATGACTTATTTTTATTATAATGTTAATATTTACCTTATTACTATATTAACCTTTTAATTATAATTATGTATAACATATATATTAAGGTTAATTTTGTCAAATGATGCCCACTATCTAACTTTTTGTCTTATTGCATCATAAATCCTCCCATTTAAAAAAACAACAACATTTAGGTGCTTTTAGATTTAACCCTTAAATTTTCATTTTTCGCGATTAAGCCATTTTTATTAAATCGGACACTTAAACGACAAAATTAAAACACGAAAATTTCACACAATCAAATTCACACATAATAAACTCACAAAATAATATTAAGATATTTTTCTGACTCAGATTTGTGGTCTCAAAACCACTATGTCTGATTAGGGTCAATATTAGGTTGTTACACATTGTTTGTGTAGCCTAGAGCCTAAACGACCAACCTTTATGCTACGTTATTGTAACACCCCTATCCCGTAACCATCGCCGGAATAGGTAAGGGGCATTACCGGACTTGTAACTCATGTCAGGACAGTAAAATTTTGAACTTTTTCTTGAAATAAAGATCATTCATTTAAATAAGTACTAAGCACAGCCAGGGATAAAATTTAAACTTCTCTAAGTAAACATTCAAAAGATGCCATTTTCGCATGCCTTATATACATTAAACAAAAATATTCTTCCGCCACTAGTCTATTCTATACATGCCATAAGATAATCCAAAACGTAGCAGTACCAAGCAATGGATAGTGATAGTGTGACTAGTTGCTGATGATCCCCGAGCCTGTAGCTTCCAAATGAGATCTATAAAACAGAGAAAATAGAGTAAACGGAGTAAGCATTACAATGCTTAGTAAGTTTTAAGCAGTGTCAACAGATAACAATCAAATTATAACATAGTTGTTCGTATTTTTATTTCACTTTTCCTTCGGGCATACCATCCCTTTACCGAATATGCACATCTCATCATATACAATAGGCAGATAAACTTTCACATAAAAGTGAGCTCATGTGACATAGATATATTGTATGCTTTCACATATCCTCTCACACTGATCCGAAGTCACATAATCATAGGAATAGTCTCATAGATTGCTCTCATATGCATCACATAACTACCTTATGATTTAGTTCAAATCAAGCTCACATATAAACTTGGAGTACATACCTGTTTAACCTTTCGCGTTGAATATATTTATATGCAATTCTTATTACGAAGTCTTATAGCTCTAACCTCTACTCGGATTATCGGCGAGACCTTTAGCTCAGACGAAATCTCCACATGAAGTTATCGGGTCTTACCCGGACAAAATCTCCACACGTAGTCATCGGGTCTTACCCGGACATAATCTCCACACGTAGTCATCGGGTCTTACCCAGACATAATCTCCACACGTAGTCATCGGGTCTTACCCGGAATATATTTCCAAGTTTCATGTACATTTAATCACATGTTACAACATTCACATCGACTGTCATATTTGTAATTCATTTGCCTCATCCAAAAGTCTAATAATACACACCTTTCACCGTTTGTCATTTGGCCACAATATATATATATACACATCTCGTACATATCTCACATTAGCCATTTGGCTTTACCACATATCCATCTCATACACGTTTCGCATTAGCCATTCAGCCTTACCACATATATTCATGTTCACATTCATCACATTGGCCATTCGGCCTTATCTCATATATGCATGTTCACATTCATCACATTGGCCATCCGGCCTTATCACACATACGCATGTTCACATTCATCACATTGGCCATTCGGCCTTATCACACATACGCATGTTCACATTCATCACATTGGCCATTCGGCCTTATCACGCATATATATATATACAGGTTCACATTCATCACAGTGGCCATTCGGCCTTATCACACATACGCATGTTCACATTCATCACATTGGCCATTCGGCCTTATCACACATATATATACGGGTTCACATTCATCACATTGGCCATTCGGCCTTATCACACATACGCATGTTCACATCCATCACATAAAATCCTAAATCAAAATATAAATTTTCATGTATTCACATCACAATTATCCAAATATACTTCACATACCACATATACTTTCACGTATACACACTGTCTTGGCTGAATCTACATCTATCATTTTCCAATATCACAATTTAGAATTCACGTATGGGTTTAATCAATAGCTTATGAGCAACTAAAACAAGTTTATCAAGGTTTACAACATAATCTCAAATTCAGCACAAGCTGTTTTTCCTGAGCAATAGTCACTAAATTATTTATAACTGGAGCTACAAAACTCCAAATCACTTTCCGTTAATTTTTCCTGAATATAGACTTGTATATCTTCCATCCATAAAAATTCCAAAATTTTAGGTTTGGCCAATCAATACCAGATTTTTCTTAAAGTTTCCCCTGTTTCACTGTTTGACTAATCTGACCACTCTTCACTACGAATCAAATTTCTCATTTTACAGAATTCAAAATGTGTTGTATTTGATTTCATTTGAAACTAGACTCATTAAGGAGTCTAAGCATATAAATTTTATCTTATAACCATTTTTGTGCAATTTATAATGATTTTCTAAAAACCGAACAGGGGATTTCGGAGTCATTCTGACACCGTCTCACACAACTTTAAATATCTCTTTATAGGAAATTTCTTTGCTCACAAGGTCTCTTTTATAAGAAACTAGACTAATTAAGCCTTGATTACATATTTTATGCAGCCTATAATTCCACACCAACAATTTATAGTGATTTTCTAAAATCACGTTACTGCTGCTGTCCAAAGCAAATTATTACAATTTGCTCTTAAATTTCCAAGTCCAAACACTTATGAACTTACCATTTGAGTTTAAGACATATCATGGCCACATCATATCTTATTAAATCAACTCATTATGTCCTATTATGATTGAATTTACTCAATGTTTAATCACTTAAAACTTACCTCGGATGTTGTCGAACGATTTCGGCGGCTATTCGATCACTTTTTCCTTTCCTTTATCCAACTTTGGTCCTCTAAGCTCTTGAGCTAATTCAAACAAATTTAACTTATTAAAGTCTCATTATGCTAGCTTATGGCCGAATATGACAATGAATTTGATAGGTCATATGGCCACCTTTAGCTCAAATACAAAATGGTCATACGCATTTTTAATCACATTAAGCAATTTAGTACAATTAATCAAACATTTCCTCATGTGCACCTTTATGACCAAATACACACATCATTAACCTAATATCAATTAACTAAGCACTTAACAAATTCTCCTTGAGCCGATTGTCTAAGTCAAGATAGGATCATCATTATGGTTACCTATAGCCGAATGTACAACATCAATCTATGCATTTATTCGTGTGGCCGAACATGCATGTCTATGTTGAGGCCGATTGCATACTTAATACATTCTACAAGTATGGTCACTTGTATTGACCAAATACCATTTTGTTTCAAGTTCAAAACTTGGCTAATACACATATATGCACTATTAAAACATCCTCTCCATTCCATCAATTCAACACATGCATTACTCATTAATATACAAAATTATATTCGGCCTTAGCACACCTCTTGCTGGCCGAATTTTTTCTCCATCTAGCAACATTTTATGTACTATGCCGAACCAAAAAGATCAAACACCTAGCTTAATCATTTCCAAAACACTTAACCGGCCTTTGACCAAGACTTTAAACAAAGTCTATGTTCGGCTATCACACATATGGGCATTATTAGTTCAAAGTTTTAACAAGATTAATTTCTTTGATCTTAACCTAAATGACAACCCCCATTGTTCATCTAGATTTAGCATGAAACAAACACCAACCAAGAAAACAACACCCATGGCCGAGTATCATCTTCATCACATAGCAAGATTTAAACCATAGGCTAGGTAGAACTCAAACTAACATCAAAAATATGCATGAATCTCATGGAACAACATCAAACTTACCTTAACCTAGCTACAAGCATGGCCGAATCTCTTCAACATTTCCTCCTCCTAAACACCAACCAACCGAACATGAAGCAAGAACTCCTTCCTTCTTCCTTAGAATTTTCGGCCAAAAGAAATGAAAGAGGATGAACAAATTTTCTTTTTTTTCTTTTCTTCACTCACGGCAATGGGGGGGACAATCACACACATCCTTTCTTTTCTTTTTTTTTGTTTCTCATCCTACTAACACTAATATTTTATTGCCCATGCCCTTTATTTTATTAATCCTTACATAATGCACTACCCCAACATGTTTATGACATGTTTTTAGCCATAACATCTTGTCCACCCATGCTCATGGCCGGCCACTACATATTAGGGGGGAAAATTGACATGCAAGTCCTCCCTTTTGATTACATACACTATTAGGTCCTTGTAGATTAGCCTATCACATTTCAAAAATGTCACCCATAAGTCCTTTTGACTAAATTCACATGCAATTTACTAAATCGAAGCCTAAAACTTTCACACATTCATATTCACATATTTTAGACAATAATTATCATATTCAAATAATTTGGTGACTCAGTTTAGCGGTCCCGAAACCGCTTTCCGACTAGGGTCACTTTAGGGGTGTCACAACTCTTCCCCCCTTTAGGGATTTTCGTCCCCGAAAATTTCTACCGATGCATAGTTTAGGATAACATCCTCTTATTGAATTATATTCATATAAACATTAGCTCATCGATAGCAATTGTAATTCATTATTGATTTCTCATCGATCTATAAAATCATTTTCTTATCTTAAAACAAATACATAAACATTTCTACAAGTATGCACGTATATCTCATTTTCTTGATTTCATAAGCAATAATCACTTAATTTAATTCACAAATGCATTTCAAACACATATTAAGCACATATTAACATGTATAATTCACATCATCAACCCACATATTTGTAACCCACATTTTCATTCATGTATAAGCTGTAACCTAACCGAAAGTACACATATACTCAAACATCCCAATAAATATCCTTTATAACTTTATCACATCTCAATATTCAACTTAACTCATTTCCAAAAGAAAAGTCAACTTCCACGTACCTGAACATTTAGTTCATTTAGCACATTCAATCATAGTTAACGTTACCCGTATACAGTCGAATAGGCATAAAGCCTAATATAATACACTGGCATGAGATTTATTCTAGCGCATAACTCGTATATCCAAAATTATCAACATTCATCAAAATTCTTTCAAACTTTCGAATGTCGAAACTTAATCAAAATAATTTCTTGAACAAGATTAACAAAATAGTGTCCATTCAGCAATAGCACATATAACTTCATATACCGAGAATCTCATAGACTAAATCCATAACACATTTTCAACTAAGCACTTAAGTGCACATATAACATAAATCTATTCCTTAACAACATATCCACCATTTTTTTTTCATGTATCCACTTATAACAAAATTACAGCCGAAACAATAATCAATCGTCAATTTATATCTATTAATCCCCAATTCAAACTCAAATACCGAATATCATTATCTAATTAAAATTCAACATCTAACTTCAATTCTACTTCTTAAGATTTGTCAATTTAAAGAGCGTCGTACTTGTCTGAGTATGTCACTTACTTAAAGCCATAGTCCAACCATGGTCTTACATATTATCACATATCGAGTCGATGCCATGTCCTAGACATGGTCTTACACAACATCTCAAATCAATGCCTTCATCCCAGACGAGGTCTTACATGAATCTCATTTCACACACTTAGTGCCCACTGATCGATCTCGCACACATAGTGCTTGGTTGAAGAACTCGCACACACAGTGCCTCAATTACCGATTTCGCACACATAGTGCTCGGTTAAAAGAATTTGCACACACAGTGCCTCTAATCATTCGCACACATAATGCCTATATTCATTCGTTATTACACATTGAAATGACTTAACTAAGTTTATAAAACATCATATATGTACACTTTTAAACATATCATCTCATTTAAATTTGAATTCGTATAGTAATGAACACTTAAACTTTGCTCAAATTACCGGCACGAAGCCTACTAGGCACGAAGGCCCGAATACACGTCACCAGCATGATTGCTCTTCGGGACCTAGCCCGGATATAACACCAGCACGAATGCTCTTCGGGGTTTAGCACGGATATATCACTAGCACGAATGCTCCTCGGAACTTAGCCCAGATATATCACTAGCACGAATGCTCCTCGGGACTTAGCCCGGATATATCACTAGCACGAATGCTCTTCGGGACTTAGCCCGGAATAGGTAAGGGGCATTACCGGACTTGTAACTCATGTCAGAACAGTAAAATTTTGAACTTTTTCTTGAAATAAAGATCATTCATTTAAATAAGTACTAAGCACAGCCAGGGATAAAATTTAAACTTCTCTAAATAAACATTCAAAAGATGCCATTTTCGCATGGCTTATATACATTAACCAAAAATATTCTTCCGCCACTAGTCTATTCTATACATGCCATAAGATAATCCAAAACGTAGCAGTACCAAACAATGGATAGTGATAGTGTGACTAGTTGCTGATGATCCCCGAGCCTGTAGCTTCCAAATGAGATCTATAAAACAGAGGAAACAGAGTAAACGGAGTAAGCATTACAATGCTTAGTAAGTTTTAAGCAGTGTCAACAGATAACAATCAAATTATAACATAGTTGTTCGTATTTTTATTTCACTCTTCCTTCGGGCATACCATCCCTTTACCGAATATGCACATCTCATCATATACAATAGGCAGATAAACTTTCACATAAAAGTGAGCTCATGTGACATAGATATATTGTATGATTTCACATATCCTCTCACACTGATCCGAAGTCACATAATCATAGGAATAGTCTCATAGATTGCTCTCATATGCATCACATAACTACCTTATGATTTAGTTCAAATCAAGCTCACATATAAACTTGGAGTACATACCTGTTTAACCTTTCGCGTTGAATATATTTATATGCAATTCTTATTACGAAGTCTTATAGCTCTAACCTCTACTCGGATTATCGGCGAGACCTTTAGCTCAGACGAAATCTCCACATGAAGTTATCGGGTCTTACCCGGACAAAATCTCCACACGTAGTCATCGGGTCTTACCCGGACATAATCTCCACACGTAGTCATCGGGTCTTACCCAGACATAATCTCCACACGTAGTCATCAGGTATTACCCGGAATATATTTCCAAGTTTCATGTACATTTAATCACATGTTACAACATTCACATCGACTGTCATATTTGTAATTCATTTGCCTCATCCAAAAGTCTAATAATACACACCTTTCACCATTTGTCATTTGGCCACAATATATATATATACACATCTCGTACATATCTCACATTAGCCATTTGGCTTTACCACATATCCATCTCATACACGTTTCGCATTAGCCATTCGGCCTTACCACATATATTCATGTTCACATTCATCACATTGGCCATTCGGCCTTATCTCATATATGCATGTTCACATTCATCACATTGGCCATCCGGCCTTATCACACATACGCATGTTCACATTCATCACATTGGCCATTCGGCCTTATCACACATACGCATGTTCACATTCATCACATTGGCCATTCGGCCTTATCACGCATATATATATACAGGTTCACATTCATCACAGTGGCCATTCGGCCTTATCACACATACGCATGTTCACATTCATCACATTGGCCATTCGGCCTTATCACACATATATATACGGGTTCACATTCATCACATTGGCCATTCGGCCTTATCACACATACGCATGTTCACATCCATCACATAAAATCCTAAATCAAAATATAAATTTTCATGTATTCACATCACAATTATCCAAATATACTTCACATACCACATATACTTTCACGTATACACACTGTCTTGGCTGAATCTACATCTATCATTTTCCAATATCACAATTTAGAATTCACGTATGGGTTTAATCAATAGCTTATGAGCAACTAAAACAAGTTTATCAAGGTTTACAACATAATCTCAAATTCAGCACAAGCTGTTTTTCCTGAGCAATAGTCACTAAATTATTTATAACTGGAGCTACAAAACTCCAAATCACTTTCCGTTAATTTTTCCTGAATATAGACTTGTATATCTTCCATCCATAAAAATTCCAAAATTTTAGGTTTGGCCAATCAATACCAGATTTTTCTTAAAGTTTCCCCTGTTTCACTGTTTGACTAATCTGACCACTCTTCACTACGAATCAAATTTCTCATTTTACAGAATTCAAAATGTGTTGTATTTGATTTCATTTGAAACTAGACTCATTAAGGAGTCTAAGCATATAAATTTTATCTTATAACCATTTTTGTGCAATTTATAATGATTTTCTAAAAACCGAACAGGGGATTTCGGAGTCATTCTGACACCGTCTCACACAACTTTAAATATCTCTTTATAGGAAATTTCTTTGCTCACAAGGTCTCTTTTATAAGAAACTAGACTAATTAAGCCTTGATTACATATTTTATGCAGCCTATAATTCCACACCAACAATTTATAGTGATTTTCTAAAATCACGTTACTGCTGCTGTCCAAAGCAAATTATTACAATTTGCTCTTAAATTTCCAAGTCCAAACACTTATGAACTTACCATTTGAGTTTAAGACATATCATGGCCACATCATATCTTATTAAATCAACTCATTATGTCCTATTATGATTGAATTTACTCAATGTTTAATCACTTAAAACTTACCTCGGATGTTGTCGAACGATTTCGGCGGCTATTCGATCACTTTTTCCTTTCCTTTATCCAACTTTGGTCCTCTAAGCTCTTGAGCTAATTCAAACAAATTTAACTTATTAAAGTCTCATTATGCTAGCTTATGGCCGAATATGACAATGAATTTGATAGGTCATATGGCCACCTTTAGTTCAAATACAAAATGGTCATACGCATTTTTAATCACATTAAGCAATTTAGTACAATTAATCAAACATTTCCTCATGTGCACCTTTATGACCAAATACACACATCATTAACCTAATATCAATTAACTAAGCACTTAACAAATTCTCCTTGAGCCGATTGTCTAAGTCAAGATAGGATCATCATTATGGTTACCTATAGTCGAATGTACAACATCAATCTATGCATTCATTCGTGTGGCCGAACATGCATGTCTATGTTGAGGCCGATTGCATACTTAATACATTCTACAAGTATGGTCACTTGTATTGACCAAATACCATTTTGTTTCAAGTTCAAAACTTGGCTAATACACATATATATACTATTAAAACATCCTCTCCATTCCATCAATTCAACACATGCATTACTCATTAATATACAAAATTATATTCGGCCTTAGCACACCTCTTGCTGGCCGAATTTTTTCTCCATCTAGCAACATTTTATGTACTATGCCGAACCAAAAAGATCAAACACCTAGCTTAATCATTTCCAAAACACTTAACCGGCCTTTGACCAAGACTTTAAACAAAGTCTATGTTCGGCTATCACACATATGGGCATTATTAGTTCAAAGTTTTAACAAGATTAATTTCTTTGATCTTAACCTAAATGACAACCCCCATTGTTCATCTAGATTTAGCATGAAACAAACACCAACCAAGAAAACAACGCCCATGGCCGAGTATCATCTTCATCACATAGCAAGATTTAAACCATAGGCTAGGTAGAACTCAAACTAACATCAAAAATATGCATGAATCTCATGGAACAACATCAAACTTACCTTAACCTAGCTACAAGCATGGCCGAATCTCTTCAACATTTCCTCCTCCTAAACACCAACCAACCGAACATGAAGCAAGAACTCCTTCCTTCTTCCTTAGAATTTTCGGCCAAAAGAAATGAAAGAGGATGAACAAATTTTCTTTTTTTTCTTTTCTTCACTCACGGCAATGGGGGGGACAATCACACACATCCTTTCTTTTCTTTTTTTTTTTGTTTCTCATCCTACTAACACTAATATTTTATTGCCCATGCCCTTTATTTTATTAATCCTTACATAATGCACTACCCCAACATGTTTATGACATGTTTTTAGCCATAACATCTTGTCCACCCATGCTCATGGCCGGCCACTACATATTAGGGGGGGAAATTGGCATGCAAGTCCTCCCTTTTGATTACATGCACTATTAGGTCCTTGTAGATTAGCCTATCACATTTCAAAAATGTCACCCATAAGTCCTTTTGACTAAATTCACATGCAATTTACTAAATCGAAGCCTAAAACTTTCACACATTCATATTCACATATTTTAGACAATAATTATCATATTCAAATAATTTGGTGACTCAGTTCAGCGGTCCCGAAACCGCTTTCCGACTAGGGTCACTTTAGGGGTGTCACAGTTATCCCTAGTTCCCATGACTTGAGCCTTTAATTATCCTTTCTTGATGAACCTATTTTTTCTAGACCTGAAGCCTAAAGTGAGCTAAAAACTCAACCATTCATAGTCTTTAATCTTGAAATGCACTATAAATGGATGTCAAGTCACGGACATTGAAGGTTAGATAGAAACATTTGGAGGTCTTAAAAATGACTTGAGTGAATAGTAAAGACATGGTTCAATATGGCATGTATAGACTCTTACAAAATGTGCATATAATGAAAAATATGAGCGAATAAAAGTAGTGTGACGGTCAAAAGCAAAATAAGCAAATAAAAAGCATGGTTACGGATAAAAGCATTGAGAGTGAAAAGAGCAAAAATTGAAAATATGCTCAAAAATGAGAAATAGATTAAGGAGCGTAAAATGAGCTTTTCACTATCATAGTACACAAGTACTCGCTAAGTTGTTTATAATAGCCAATATCAAATCGTTTCTTCCACATTGTTGGAGAGTAAATGAAGGCGAGAGAGAGGAGAAATAATGTGGCGAGCTTAAAGATTACATATTGGGGAATTGGGAGTAATTTCATGTGTCATACTGTTCATAATGTTTGAACCGTTTTGAGTTTATTTTTTCTTTGCAACCATACCAACCCAAGCCTTAGAATGTTACAAGACAAAAAGCCCTATGTGACCTTCGCATCAACATTTATGAAACCAAAACTTGTGAAACTTAATAAGAAATGAATAAGTTAGATCCTATCATGTATAGATTCATCATATCTGCATATCTTGTTTGGATGGGATAATATGAAAAATATGTTTTATGCATGTTTGTGTGTTTTCTTAAAGACAAACAAAGACTTTAGTGTGGGGGAGTGTGATTTGTCGTAATTTGATATGTGAAATTATGCTTCCCATTAAACTTAACGAGCTTATTTTCAAGAAATTTAAAGGTATTTTTTTGTGTTTTTAGTTAGTTTTAGTTCTCTGTATTAATAAGTGATTAGTGTGCTTTTTGTGCTACTTTTGAGACCCGAATTGGCCAAATACGCCATAAGAACCCTAACAGTTGATTGATTTTTGTAGGGAGTCAACTGTGACCCGGACATGAATGAAAACATCACTTAGAATGGGGTATTGCGATTTCAAAGCATAGAAGTCGTGATGCCCCAGACAATGTTAAAATAAAAAAGATTAAGCCACCAATAGTGGTATAGCGATATCAACCATAAGGTATCTCGATACCCAAAACTCCCAAAGGACCCATATTTCAAAACTGTCAAGGATATTGCAATATGTAACACCCCAAACCCGGCCTAGAAGTTAGGCCCGAATCTGGCATGTCATATTGAAGTGTTTTTCGAAAATCATGTTTTCATTAAAAATCCTTCTTGAAATTTCCAACTTTTTGAAATCCTCCATGATCCACTCCTTAAATCACAAATTTGACCTATTCAAACTCTCCAACATAAAGTTCAAATCCAACACCAACTCTTGTTTCCTCCACATGAGCAAAATAAATAATCCCATTTGCATGCAGTAAGACTTGAACCTTTGACCTCCTTACCACACCTGTGATGCCACCTCCTTGCCACACCTGTGTCACCACCTTGCCAGTACACCACTGACTCTTTTTGTGTCATGATTTCACAAAAACATTTATAAAGCCTTCAAGCTAAGGCCAAGATTCATTTAAGAGAAAAAATAAAAGAAAATTCTAAAGCCAGGTTTGAACCCAAGATTTCTCCAACACTCCCAACTCTTCCTAAATCACTTAACCACTAAAGCAGACATTCATTTATGTCATTTTCTTGAACACATAAGTTTTTATGTGATCTCATGCTCAATACATATTTCCATCTAGGCCCAAATTCAGGCCGTTACACAATACTGAACTATGGGTTTCGTGATATCACTATCGAAAGGAGACAAAAAATTATCGTAGGGGTAGTCCTTATCCAACATGTCCCCTAACCAAAATATAAAGTCTAGAGGCATTTTGGTCCAAAATTTTGGGTTGTAATCAAATGTTAAAAGCCACTTTTGGTTGAGAAGAAAGAGAAAGCTTTTAGTTTAGGGTTTCTTTCATCTTTTTAACTTAGGTTTAGAGTAGTTTTCTTTTGCATAGCTCTAGGGCTTAGTTTATATTTTCTTCTAGTTTTTCTTAGTTCCAAGAGTAGTTAGTTAAGTTAGTTATCACTATAGCTAGGGTTTATTTGCTTGTTCAGCCCCTTAAACTCTTTATATTTTCAATTTAATACTTAGTTTTAACATAACTCAATTTCTTTTTAGTTTAATCATTAAAAATCTAATTTTTAAGTGCTCTTTTACATTTCATTTGCTATCACTTTCATTACTTTCAAGCTTTTTCAAGAAAAGCCCAAGCTTTCTCATTTTATTATGTTTACCTTAGATGCATATTTTGTGTGATTATTGTGTATTTGTTTGCTTCAGTATGATAATGGGTAACTGAATCTAAAGTGGGAGGCTGATGGAAATGTTAGCTAGTTAACTTTTGGTTCAAGGACTAAATTATAAAAATTGAACTAAATCAAATAGACTTCAAAACTTAGGATTGACGCCCCTAAGGGAAATTTAAGATAAGTGAGACCAAGAGGAGATCTTACCGAGCACCAATTTAATATTCTAGGGTTAGTTGGGTGAGGTCGAGAGATAAACTAGACTAATTCTTCTAACTTGGTAAAATTGAGGCCGATAGGTAAAATTGATCAATTTTAGGTGTAACATCCTAAAAATTGGGGGTTAATAGAATTGGGTTTGTGAATCGAGAGAGAGTCATCATGCCTTAATTTTTTAAATTATCTATACATTTTTAGGAAATAAATGAGGTATTGGTTTGTTGGTTAAGTGTTAGTGTAACGTTTCTTGAAACCCAAGTTCAAATCCCTTCTCTCGCATCATTTTTATTATTTTGCGAATTTTGCCTTAAACCCTAGCATGTGACATGCCTTGTTTTTTTAAATAAATATTTCAAATTATATTAAGAATGAGTTATTGGTTTGATGGTTAACATTAGTGAATTTATCATTAAGGACCTAACTTCAATTCCCTTTTCATGCAAATAATTTAATTTTTTTGACAAAAACCCCTTGTTTTAATGTGTGGGCCATCCAAGCCTAGTTAACCTAGGTATAAATATTAATTTTTCACTAATAAACCGCCTTTAATCCTCCTTCTCATTGCCCTAGTCTTCCTCTCCTCCTCTCCTTCTCTTTGATTTTAATTTTTTTTCCTTTCCTCCATTATTATCGTCGCTCACACCTAGTTTTACCATCTTTATTTTTCTTTTTCTTTTTTCATCAAGATCTGTTAACATATTCTCTATTGCTGTCATTTTTCCTCATTAAAATCAGCCCCAAATCTAAAATCTTGAACTCCAAGATCAATCCCGAACATTGCCAAGAAAGTGTCATTGTCGTTTCTCTCGACTAGCTTGGGTAAGGTCTCTTCTCTCTTCAATTTATTAATTAATCTTGTCCATTAGAAACATAAATTTTAAAATCTAGAATTTTGGAGATTTTAAATGATTTCAAAGGTATTTTTCCAAAATTTAATGAGATCTCAAACCGTTTTAACATTCAGCCCCAATTTTGGCCACCATGGGTGGTGGTGCGTGCGCCTATGTGCAATAAAGGGTTGTTTTGTTTCTTGGTTCTTACCTATATTTTTCCAACATTAATTTGAGTTCTTAAACCCTCCTAATCAGATTTTAAACCCATTTCAATTAGGGAAAAACATTCTTAATCGATTGGCCATTTGAATCACACAAATCGTGAAGCGTATGTGCAATTAAGGGTAACTAATTTGTTATTTTGACATAGTTGTTGGGTAAAGGTTATGAATTGATTAAATTAAGGAATTTAATCATTAATTATTTACTGATTTTCCAGTATATTATTGAATTAGGTGCTGACCCAAACACCCCGAATCATCCATAAATGCGAAGAACGATTGTACGTACGATTTGCATCAATACAGTGTAAGGAATCTAACTAGTTTGGATTCATAAAATAGTTATAATTTCAACGATTGGTTTGAATTCATAAGTGGGTTTTTGGGGCCTGTTTTAATGGTAAATTGATTGAATTTATACTGAATTTTTGTTTAGATTCATTTGAGAAATTAGTAAGGAAAATTGGAAGATTCGCTAATGTGTTGAGAGGAAGCAAAAAATAAGGTGTGGGTCCTAAAATTATAAAATTGTTTGAAAATATTAAACATCATGTTATATATGATAAATTAGCTTGCTTATTGAATTATCTTAATAGCCAAATTATTGGTTTTGTGAGTGGTCGAACCAGGTATGTTTCGAGCCTTAAAAGATTGACATGTTGGCAAAATTGCTAGTTTAATACTATGGATGTTTGATTGAGTTTGTAATTGTATATTTGAGTTATGAGATATGAGAATGTTTAACTGAATGATATAATGTGTTGAGATATTAAGCTTATGTATGATTTAAACGTACGAGATATTTGCTATATTATGTACTGAAAATGGTGCTATTTATGCACAAAGAAAATCCGTAAAGAATGTGAATTTGAACGATATTAATTGATACCAACACAATGGTAATTTGAAAGATTGGAAAACTGTTTCCATTTACTAAAAGTATGTGATTATTGAGGACATGCTGAGCATGTCAAATGAATGTGAAAAGTATTGAGGTATAATTATGTATGAGATTGTGTGACATATTACATATGCAATGGGTTGGGATTTAGTGGTTGACGGAGGAGTTTCATGGAGTACCGGTGACATATTAAGTCCGCATTATTCGTAGCCAGTGTACTGCACCTGGAGCACCGAGGTGATTGGTGATTTTATCGCGTATTATATGTTAATTGCAATTGTATCGCACTATTTGATATCCGGCAAATTTTCTGCATTATTGATTATTCGGTGGTTTTACCACATCGAGCTATGCTCATAATGTTTTGGAGTTTGGCAGACGGGTTTTGGGGAACTCGTGGTGTGTAGCGGATGGTATGGGTAGGAACCTTTTTGCTTTGCATCATGTGTACGACATATTTGAATATTATTGATTTATGCTACGCATTGTATTTGTTGTATTGAATGGTATCATAATTAATGATTGTTCCTCGAATGAATGATGACCTATGCTCATACACCGTTTGACATCATTTGATAATGGCTATGTAATGACATGATATTCCTATGATGGTTCTGTTTTCTTCTTTTAATGCTAATATGTTTCACTGTATTTGATGTTTTTACCCGTTTAAATAATTATTCGACTCACACTGAGCTTTTCATAAGCTCACCTCCCAATAATGATTAAATTTTCAAGTAAATCTTAAAATTAGGATCTGGCTCGGCATTCAGAGAATCACCTTGGACCTCGAACTATTCTTAATAAGTATTATTAAGACTTTATTGGTTTTGGCTTCTAATTTTTAATTATCTCTGATTTGTGGCTTGGTAACTGTAAACTGAAAAATATATAGGATTTTCCTATATAATTCATTACCTTTTTACATAAATTTGTTGTTAAAACCAAGTAATTGTTTAATAAATTAATGAAATATGTGAAAATATGAAATTAGGACATAGAAATTATTAAAATGTGATTTTATACTTTATTATATAGTTTTCATGCATAAAATGGCTTATTTTATATTAATTTGAGCATATTATATTTTTAAGCTATAAAGTGGGCCATGCATGATTGAATTAAATAATAAAATATAAATTTATATTTAATAATTCATTTTTAATATTTCATTAATAAATTGGGTTTTAATTAATTAAGTAAAATGATTAATTAAAGTGGTTAAATTATATTATTTGGTCCTGTAAACTATCTACTATTTTTGGACAGGTCTGAGAGTTTTCTTCTAATTGCAAAACCATCCAAATTGGGGACCAAGTCAACCCAATTTTCGGCTGCACATGGATGTCATAAACCATTTTTTGGTTTAATTATACAAAGTCTTTGAAGAGTTAAAGAAATCAGAGATTTTCCCAAAGATTTGTTGATGACCGAGTCTTAGTCCTAAGTTGTTGTGGCACTCAAATTGACCAAAAATCAAGGGAAAATCAGCCACCTTTCCTCAATTCATGGCCGGACACTCTTGAAGGAAGTTTCAAAGGATGGGCACTCCTATTTTTAGCAAACTAGCTCCTTTGCCTCACCTATAAATAAGAGTTCATTTCTCACTTTTTTAATCATCCCTCATCCCATCATCTATCACTCATTCATCATTCTCTCAACTCTTTTAGCTATATTTCCCCTTCATCATCCTTGCATAAGGATTTTAGCAATTAAGCCTCTTAAAGAACCCTTGGAGAGCCATCAGCAAAGGAGCAATGCACAAAAGCGAAGGAGCCTCGTCAGTCAGAGTCTTGGGTGACAGCCACTTTGAATTGGGTTTAATCTTTCTTTTCTTTAATTTAATATAAAGATGTTTGCTATGTGTTCATTGTTCTTGTTTACAACAATGATAGCTTAATTTTATTTAAGCTATGATGATTATTTTGATTAAATAATATTTATTTGATTCATGCTTATAATGTTTGTGCCTCAATCGATCATGTTTTCAATTAAAATCAAGTTTGTATTTCGTTCATACATTATTGAAATGCACCTGAATTAGCTGAACGATCCTAACCAGACGACGGCTAATGGACACATAATTGAAATGTGGATGCTTAATTTAGATCCTAACTCGATTGAATTGTATGTTGCATAACAACTCTAACCAAGCTCTGTTATTTGCATAGTTTTTAGATTTGTGTGATTAAATTGTTTCAAACCTAACATGTCCCTGTTACCTCACACGAATGCTAAGAAACCCTCAGTAAAAAAGGTTAGTAAAATGCTTATTTACTAATTAAAGGATTGCGAAAGGACCTAATGTGGTTTCCAAACTCATGAAAGATTGAGTTTCCATGGAATGTTTTTCCAAATGTTATTAAGCATGTTGATAATAAATTGAGTTTAATTAAAGTAATTGTCCTAGTTTATTTATGTTATAATTGTTGCAAATTGTGTTTAATGTTACTAAAATCTATTTCATTCATATAGTTTGCATACTTAGGATAATTTGCATCAGGGATCATTGCATTTAGTTTAATATATTTTAATCACCACTTCTCAATAATATTGTGTTTCTTTTTTACCAAATTGTTAATATAATTTTACAAATTGACTTAGCACAAATACAATCCTTGTGGAGACGATAACTTGAAACTTAATTATTACTTGATAACAATTGTGTACACTTGCACAAACCCCAACGTTATAAGTTTTTGGCACCATTACTGGGGATTGTCAACTGTTGCCATAGTCATTTTTTTCGTGAAATTATTTATTTTCAATTTGATTTATTTCTAACATTACTAACTTATTCTTTTTAATTTTTTTGATTTTCTTTTCACGTGTTTATGAGAAAAGATCAAATTATCGATTTACTCCCTATAACCCTGAAATTGAATAAAATTTCAGACAAAGAAGACGTGAACGAATAGCTCAAAGACAAGTCGAGATGGACCTTGGAAATCAAAATCAAGACCAAGGTAATGAAGTCGACTATGTATGAAATCCTATCCTCATTGTCAATGATAGGGATCGATGCATCAGACAGTATACTATGCCACTTTTCAGTGAGTTAAACCCAAGAATTAAAAGGCCAGATATTGAGGCAACCCAGCTTGAATTGCAACCAGTGATGTTTCAAACGCTACAAACGGTGGGCCAATTTAGTGGTATGCCCTCGGAAGATCCACACCTCCACCTTCGATTGTTTATGAAGGTGAGTGATTCATTCAAGATAGCCAATGTGATTGAAGACGTGCTGAGGTTGAAGATGTTTCCGTACTCGTTTCGAGATCGAGCATGAGTATGACTCAATTCATTTCCACCAAGTTCCATATCTACATGGCAAGAATTAGCAGAGAGATTTTTGGTTAAGTATTTCCCGCCTAGCAAAAACACTAAGTTGAGGAACGAGATCACAACTTTCCAAAAATTGGATGACGAGTCTTTGTATGAGGCTTGGGAGTGATTCAAGGAGTTACTTCGTAAATGTCCTCATCATGGAATTCCTCACTGTATTCAGTTAGAGACATCTATAATGGTCTCAATGCACATACAAGATTGATGGTAGATGCTTCCGTGAATAGTGTAATTTTTTCTAAGTCTTATAATGAGGTTTATGAGATCATCGAGAGGATTGTGAGTAATAACTATCAGTAGCCAACAAATCAAATAGATTTAGGAAGACACATAGCTGGAGTTCATGAAGTTGACTCTCTCACTTCATTATCAGCTCAGGTATCATCTATTTCCTCTATGTTAAAACAGTTAACCGCTAATAGTACTAATAATTTTGCAGCTCAGGCACCAAGTCTGTTTGTAATATTTTTCTATGTGTACTGTAGGAAAGGTCATTCTTTTGAGAATTGTCCATCAAATCCCGAGTCAGTGTACTATATGGGCAACCAATATCAAAATAAGAATGCAAAAGGACCCCAGTCTAACTTCTACAATCCTTCATGGCGTAATCATCCTAACTTTTCTTAGAGCAACCAAGGAAATGGATCGAACAATATAGCAAATACCCAACCAATCTCAAGAGTTTAATCAGCAAGCTCTCAAACCACTTCAAACTGAGGCATCAAACAATTTGGAGAACTTGTTGAAAGCGTATATGGCAAAGAATGACGCTTTGATCCAAAGCCAAGTAGCAACACTGAAAAATTTGGAAAACTGAATGGGTCAGTTGGCTACGGAGCTTCGTAATAGACTGCAAGGAACCTTACCGAGCAATACTGAGAATCTAAGAAATTTGGGTAAAGAATATACCAAGGTAGTGGCATTGCGAAGTGGTAAGACTCTTGAACCCCGATTGATTGATGTCGAAGATGAGCACGTTGAAAACGAGAAAAGTCAACCAGATGTTGAAGGTCCTACACCAAAGGAATCAGAATCTACAAATTCTGACAAGGTAAACCCTAACTTAGTGAATTTAGATATTTTAACATCTACTTTGGATGCAGATTTACCTACTAAGAAAACTTGTCTGGTTCAACCGAAAGTTCCATCACCTCCATATCCGCAAAGATTGCAGCAACACAAATAGAAATATGAGGTGCAATTCAAGAAGTTTTTGGATGTTTTGAAGCAGATACATATGAATAGTCCGTTGGTGGAGGCTTTAGAACAAATGCCAAATTATGTGAAGTTTATGAAGGATATACTGTCCAAGAAGAAATGACTGAGTGAGTATGAGATTGTTGCCTTGACAAAAGAGTGCAATGCGTTCCTGTAGAACAAACTGCCACCGAAATTAAAAGACCCAAGAAGCTTTACTATACCCTATAACAGTGGTAAATCTTATTGTGGTAAAGCTTTGTGTGACTTAGGAGCGAGTATCAACTTGATGGCTAAGTCTATTTTCAAGATGTTAGGGATAGGTAAAGTAAGACCTACAACTGTGATGCTTCAGCTAGCGGATCGATCGTTACCATATCCCGAAGGAAAGATCGATGATGTTTTGGTAAGAGTCGATAAATTTATTTTTCTGCTGGTTTCATTATTTTAGATTTTGAAGCAGATAAGGAAGTGTTAATTATCCTTGGAAGACCTTTCCTAGCCATGGGGAGCATGTAACTTTTAACATTCTTAAAGCGATGAAATTTTCCGACAGAGGAGTGTTCAGTTATGGAAGAGATAGAAACCAAGGTTTTGAATAAAATTTTGAAGAAGATCCATTGGAGAAAGCCTTAGATCTTGACCCTTTGGAGGATGAACAAGGTGAAGAAAACATGGCTTTGATGGAAGCCAATTTGGGAAATTTTATTCAATCCACACAGTTTGAACTGTTGGATTTAGAAGTTAGAGAATTTGTGCAACCCAAGTTGTCAATCAAAGAACCACCTACACTCGAACTAAAGGTACTTCCTTTCCATTTGAAATATGTTTATTTAGGTGATTATTCTACTTTTCCATTGATTATTTCAGCAGAACTAACGAAAGATCAAGAGGCAGAATTGATTGCTGTTTTAAAAAAAATTAAGAAAGAAATTGGTTGGACCATAGTTGACATTCGAGGTATAAGCCCTTCTTTTTGCATGCATGAAATCATTTTAGAAGAAGGTGAAAGAGCTCGAATTGATGGGAAAATGAGGCTCAATCCTATTATGAAAGGAGTTGTGAGAAAAGAAGTGATCAAATTGTTAGATGCGGAAATCATCTATCCTATGTCAGATAGTTCGTGGGTAAGTTCGGTACAGTATGTGCCGAAGAAAGGTGGAATCACGATTGTTGAAAATGAGCGTAACAAGTTAATTCCAATGAGAATTGTTACTGGTTGAAGAATCTGTATTGATTACAGAAAGTTGAATAAATCCATTCGGAAGGACCATTTTCTGGATCAGATGTTAGATCCTAAAGTAGTTGTAATGCCCCAAAATTTTTAATTCTTGTTTTTGCGTTTATATGACATAAGTACTTGTCTGCTTCAATCGTTAAGTGCTCTGGGTGTGTGTGGGAGGTTCCAAGTTCAAGCCATGACTTGGGCAAATTCTAGTACTTTTATAAATAAAGCCTTAACCTGGCCTAAATGGATTAAGTTTAATAGTTGGTAATAAAATAACATAATGGGTTTGCTGGTCTAGTGGTTAAGTGGAGTGTTTGATTGCATGAGGTCTTAAGTTCGAATCCATGTTGGAGGGTAGGCGTTATTTTTGAGCAATGATGGACAAGTATTTCGGCAGAGTGGGATTCTGGAGTGGTTGTAGGTTAGTAGGATTAGTGGGAGAAAATTTAGGGATATGGGGTAGCTATCGATATCATCCAAGTTTCTATTTGGTTTTTACTTTTCCCAAATTTCGGCATTCTCCTCTTTTCCCAAATTTTTCCATCGTCCTATTCTGCTTTGCTTTGCAGAATTTTTGCTCCCTAGTCCACCCTTTCCGTTTGATTTTTCTACTAGCCCACTTTTCGTCCAGCAATTGTATACACTAGCTCTATAAGTATCTGACTGCCTTTATTTTATAGTTTCTTAGCTAGTTCCTAAAAAGGATGGTTTTGGCTCTCTTGGTTTCGGCAAAAATCAGAAATCAGTTACGGCTTCACAAGCAAATTGAGCGTTAGAAATTTTAGTTCGTTACCGGTAAATGTTTAGGTTTGTTATCGATTTTGATGTAGACGATTTTCAGTTGTGAGTTTTCTTTAGTGATCTAAATTGGGATATAATTATTTATTTTTTAGGTTTTGGAGTTCTTGGGAGCGTATTAGCATCAAACAAAACCAGGTGTGTACTCGAAACACAAAAATAAGGGATTCGGTGAAAAGTCAAAATTGCTTGCAGTTTAGACAGCAGCAGTAGGCTAACTTTGAAAAATCACCATAAATTGTAGAAAATGAATTAGAGGATGAAAAAAACAAAATTAAAGATATTTGAGTCTAGTTTCTCATAGAAGAAACGAAGTAGCAAAAGAATTTCATATTACGAGATATTTGAATTTTAGTGAGACAGGGTCAGAATGATTTCAGAATTCCCTTTCCTGACTTTGGAAAATTATCAAAAATTGGAGAAAAATAATTATGGGTTAGAATTTATATGTTTAAAATCCTGAATGAGACTATTTTCAAGAGAAATAAGCGAAAACATCATCCAAATTCTGTACAAAAATATACTTAATTTTTAGTGCAAAAAGGTCGAAACTGTCAAACAGCAGAATAGGGGAAACTTTAAAGAATAAACTATACTTATTGGCTAAACCAAAAATTCTAAAAATTTTATGGTAAGAAGATATATGAGTCTAGTTGTAAGGAAAATTTGTGGATCTTAATTCAAAAATCTGTAGCTTAAGATACAAATCATTTAGTAACAGTGACTCAAGTAGACAGCTTTGAAGGATCATATAAATAAATAGTGGAAACACATATGAATAATTTCCTAGCACGGGTTACATTAAAATGGATCACGAGGCCAAGGCCAATTTGGTTTATGTGGGCCACACAGGCATGTGAGCCCACACGGGCAAACATCATGGGCTTGTAGGCCCATTTTCACTGTTTGACTGATAAGGTTGCACGGGTCGCCCAAGTCGACAGTGAACCTACTGTAGGGTCGGTAAGTTTACCTAAACCCCTAATTGACTGAAATGACTGTATGACTGATATGATTAAGCATGATGATGCCCCACTAATTTGATATTGTATGTCCTATTTACATGCAAGATATTATGTTATAGCATGTCATATTTATATATTGCATTGCATTGGGTTGGGGGATTATATTGTTCGGAGGAACTGTACTGAAAGGCCTCAAGCCTAATTTACTGGTAGTTCAGCTGCAAACTACTGTCTAGTGCCACATTCGATACTACTTGGAGTGTAGGGATGGATGGGTTGATTATATCCCCACATGGACTGTAGGGTTGGACGGAGATGATGTGTAGAGGTTAGATGGGTAGGATTTTTGTGACTGTATATATGTTACTGCTACTGATACTGTGATGGGCTAAAGCCCTACTGCATGACTGTTTTTGTACTGAGATGGGCTAAGGCCCAAACTAGACTGATACTGATACTGAAAAGGGCTTAAGCCTAGACTGTGATTATTTGTTTACTGTCTGTTCATTTGTATAGGGATTACACACTGAGTTTACATAAACTCACCCCTTCTATTTAATTTGTACATGTAATCCTCAGACATAGGTGGATTAGTGTGGCGGAAGACTCATTGGTGGCCACACGACTTCATTTACACTGTTTATTACCTATTTATGATTTTACTTTTATTTGGGAGTATTTTGCTGTAATTATGGCCTTTACAGATTTTGGTTTAAATTTGGTTTTTATACAGTTTTATGATTTAAATCTGCTAGTGTTAGGTAAAACTCAGGTTTTCAAATGAAATTAATGTTTTATCAAAAATACCACGAATACGCAAACTGTTTAAAAGCTTCCGTAAGAAAAAAAATGTTTTGAAATTGAATAATGATTTGTAAATGAATAATAATTTAGAAACGAACGATACGATTTGAAATTAATATAAGGTAATGAAGAAAATGGTTAAATAGCAAAGGGAATTTAGTGATGACATATTTTTCAAAAAGCACTACCCTGTGACATCATCAGATTCGACCATAACGTCTAGGTGGGGTTTGGGGTGTTACATTTAGTGGTATCAGAGCAGGGTTGTAAAATTCAGCTTTGGATGTGGGTTTTTTAAGACGTGATTTCTGATAACTGATTTTTAAATATTTTTACTGAAAGTGTGGTACATCGAGTCTCCGGGGCCGATATAGTAAGTTTTCTGAAACTGTGAATTATTTAAATTGAAACTGAAATTGTCTTTGATATTATATCTTGAAACTGCTATAGGTAGTATATACTGAGACTATTATAGATAGACTATACTGAAAACACTTAAAATAGTGTATACTGAGACTGCAGTAAAAGTGATAGACATTGATTGACACTACGATAGATGAAATAAACTTTACACTTCTGATACTGTTTTCATAAAATATCTGTTAATGAACACTAGAACTATAAATTGATGCATAAAACTGTTAATATCGATAAAATGCAATTAGACAATGAGCACCAGAGGTACTCGCGGAAGGGGTACTAGAGGCCAAGGTAAACGTTGTAGAGGGGCACGAGCTAAGTCCTTGTCATCGGACAGTCTACCAAATTTGGATACGACTGAGACGTCAGTGTCACCTGCTACTGAAACTGGGTCTCAAGATCGCATGGTTGGGGACGATGCATTGTCTTAGCCTATGCTAAGGATATTAGAGAGAGTCGTTAGGCCTAATATTGGATTTGGGGGTCGAGGGTCAGTTAGGGAATGACTCCGGTCTAATAGAGCTGAGCTCTTCAGGGGTGTCACTGGGGTCACCCTAATGTGGCAGAGTATGAGGCCGAGTTTTTGAGACTAAGCCGCTATGCGCGAGGTATGATGGCATCTGAGTATGAGCGATGTGTCAGCTTTGAGGATGGCTTTAGAGATAATTTGAAAGTTCTGATAGCCCCGCAGGGGGAGTGAGATCTTTCTGCCCAAGTCAAGAAGGCGAAAATCACCGAGGAGGATATGGAGGTAGTCATGATTGGAGAACGTCAGAACTACTTATCTAATGTGATCTCTGCATTGGTGGAAGAGAAATTAGTTCGTAAGGGTGTGAGGCATTCTTGGCCTATGTAAGTGTTTTGAATTCTAGGGACTCTATAGTTAAGGATATCAAAACGGTAAAGGATGTTCCGGACGTCTTTCTTGATGAGCTATCTGGTTTACCTCTGAATTGTAAAGTGGAGTTTGGGATAGAGCTCCTTCCTGGTACAGCTCCGGTGTCCATCGTGGGTTCATCTGCCCTAGTGTGTCTCCGTAGGGAGCACCGATTCTGTTTGTAAAGAAAAAGGATGGAACGGTACGTATGTGCATCGACTACAGGTAGTTAAATAAATTGACCATTAAGAATAAATATCCCTTACCGAGGATAGATGATTTGTTTGACCAGTTTCGAGGAGCTTCAGTTTTCTCTATGATTGACCTTCAATCTGGATATCATCAATTAAGGGTTAAGGAGGCTGATGTTCATAAGAAGGCGTTTAGGACTTGTTATGGTCACTACGAGTTCCTAGTGATACCATTCGGACTGACTAATGCATCGGTAGCTTTCATAGCTTTAATGAATCGAGTGTTCCAGCCTTATCTGGATCGTTTTTTAGTGGTACTCATCGATGACATACTGGTTTACTTGAGGACTGAGGATGAGCATGATGAGCACCTTCGAGTCGTTCTTCAAACTGTGAGGGAAAAATAGCTCAATGCTAAGTTTAGTAAGTGCGGGTTCTGGCTGCGTGAAGAGACATTTCTTGGTCATGTAGTTTCAACTAAGGGGATTCATGTTAATCTTCGAAAGAATGAGACTGTGTTGGAGTGAAAGTAGCCTAGGAACGTGTTTGAGATGGGTAATTTTTGGGGACTACCGGATTATTATCGACGATTTGTAGAGGGTTTTTCATTGATTGCAGCATTCTTGACTAAGCTGCTACATAAGGGTGTGTCGTTTAACTGGACTGATGAACAGTAAGAGAGCTTTAAGAAGGTCAAGACTGTACTTACTGATGCCCCTATTCTAATTCAGCCAGAGTTTGGAAGGAGTTTACTATTTACAGCGATGCATCACATGTCGGTTTAGGATATGTGTTGATGTAACAGGGTAAGGTGGTAGCGTACGCGTCTCATCAGCTTAAGACTTATAAGGTGAATTATCCAACGCATGACATGGAGTTGGCTGCAGTAGTATTCGCACTGAAAATCTGGAGGCATTACTTGTATGGTGAGAAGTGTATCATTTAAACTGATCACAAAAGCCTCAAGTAGCTGAATCTTAGGCAGCGTAGATGGATTGAGCTACTTAAGGACAATGACTGTACTACTAAATACCACCTTGGTAAGGCCAATGTGGTGGCCGACGCACTAAGCCGTAGAGCTATAACTGACCTGAGGGCGATATTTGCTTGCCTCAGTTTCTTTGATGGTGGTAGTCTGTTGGTCGAACTACAAGTTAAACCACGTGGATAGAGCAGATTAAGGGTAAGCAGAAAGAGGATGAGTTGTTGGGACTTCATTTCCGACAAGTTGAGAGTGGGCATATTGAGATTTTGGACTGAATAGCGAAGGGGTACTCTATTTTTGTGAGAGAATCTATGTACCAAAAGATACTAAATTGAGGCAGTCTATACTGCGAGAGGCGCATAGTAGCCTTTATGCTATGCATCCTGGCATAAATAAGATATACCATGACCTTCGTGAGTTATACTGGTGGCCAAGTCTTAAACGAGAGGTTACCAAATTTGTGGCTAAGTGTCTGACATGCCAACAAGTTAAGGCTGAGCATCAATTACCTTCGGGTTTGTTGTAGCCAGTCAAGGTTTCACTTTGGAAGTGGGAAAAAGTGACTATGGACTTTGTTAGTGGGTTACCCCACACATCTATTAAGAAAGATTCTATATGGGTCATCGTAGATCGATTAACCAAGTCTACCCACTTTATACCGGTTCGTACTGACTACTCTTCGTAGAAGCTGGCTAAACTGTATGTGTCTAAGATAGTAAAACTGCATGGGGTAACAGTTTTGATAATATCTGATAGGGATCCTCGCTTCACATCTAGATTCTAGAAGAAGCTGGATGAAGCTCTGGGTACAAGATTGGACTTCAGTACTGCGTTCCATCCTTAAACTGACAGTCAATCAGAGAGGGTGATTTAGATACTGGATGATATGTTAAGAAGTTGTGTGATTGATTTCCGAGGAAGTTGGGAGGATTACTTGCCGCTAGCAGAGTTTGCTTATAACAACAGCTATCAGTCTAGCATCCAGATGGCACCTTACGAGGCTTTATATGGTCGTAGGTGTCGTACACCTTCATGTTGGACTGAGTTGGCCGAGCGGCGTGTTCTGGGCCCTGAACTAGTTTCTGATACCGAGGATAAAGTTACATTGATCTGGGATCGATTGAAAGCTGAATCTGATAGGTAGAAGTCCTACGTTGATCTGAAGCGTCGAGACATTGAGTATTCTGTGGGGGATTTCATTTTTCTCAAGGTCTCGCCATAGAAGAAGGTACTGAAGTTTGGTCGTAAGGTTAAGTTGAGCCCTAGGTTTATTGGGTCTTACCGCATACTGAAACGTGTGGGACCGGTTGCCTACCAGTTGAAGTTACCTCCAGAAATGGATTGTATTCACGACATGTTCCTCGTCTCTATGTTGAGGCATTATCGCTCTGATCTCATGCATATTGTTCCTATTGAGGAGATCGAGGTTAGGCCAGATTTGACCTTTGAGGAGGAGCCAGTTCAGATTTTGGAGCATGATGTAAAGGTTCTAAGAAGGAAATCTATCCCACTGGTTAAGGTTCTTTGGCGTAACTATAGCTCTGAAGAGGTCACGTGGGAGTTTGAAGATGCGATGCGACAGCAGTATCCTCATCTGTTTTGATCAGGTAAAATTTCGAGACAGAAATTTTTTTAAGGGGGTTAGAATTGTAACGCCCCAAAATTTTTAATTCTTGTTTTTGTTTTTATATGACATAAGTACTTGTCTACTTCAATGGTTAAGTGCTCTGGGTGAGTGTGGGAGGTCCCAAGTTCAAGCCATGACTTGGGCAAATTTTAGTATTTTTACAAATAAAGCCTTAACCTGGCCTAAAGGGCTTAAGTTTAATAGTTGGTAATAAAATAACAAAATGGGCTTGTTGGTCTAACGTTTAAGTGGAGTGCTTGATTGCATGAGGTCTTGAGTTCGAATCCATGCTAGAGGATAGGCGTTATTTTTGCGCAATGATGGACAAGCATTTCGGTAGAGTGTGATTCTGGAGTGGTTGTAGGTTAGTAGGATTAGTGGAGAAAATTTAGGGATATGGGGTAGCTATCGGTATCATCTAAGTTTCTATTTGGTCTCTATTTCCCAAATTTCGACATTCTTCTCTTTTCCTTAATTTTTTGGCCGTCCTATTCTTCTTTGCTTTGCCGAATTTTTGCTCCCTAGTCCACCCTCTCTGTTTGATTTTTTTCTACTATCCCACTTTCTGGCTAGCAATTGTATACACTCGTTCTATAAGTATCTGACTACCTTTATTTTATAGTTTCTCAGCTAGTTCCTAAAAAGCATGGTTTTGGCTCTCTTGGTTTAGGCAAAAATCAGAAATCAGTTGCAGCTTCACAAGCAAATTGAGCGTTAGAAATTTCGGTTCATTGTGGTTAAGTGTTTAAGTTTGCTATCGATTTTGATGTAGGCGATTTTCAGTTGTGAGTTTTCGTTAGTGATCTAAATTGGGCTCTAATTATTTATTTTTAGGTATTGGAGTGCTTGGGAGCGTATTAACATCAAACAAAACCAGGTGTGTACCCGAAACACAAAAATAAGGGATTCGGCGAAAAGTCAAAATTGCTTGCTGTCAAGACAGCAGTAGTAGGCTAATTTTGAAAAATCATCATAAATTATGGAAAAAGAATTAGAGAATGAAAAATATGGGATTAAAGCTATTTGAGTCTATTTTCTCATAGAAGAAAAGAAGTAGCAAAAAAATTTCATATTATGAGATATTTGAATTTTAGTGACACAGGGTTAGAATGATTTCGAAATCCCCTTTCCTAACTTTGGAAAATTATCAAAAATTGAGAAAAATAATTATTGGTTAGAATTTAAATGTTTAAAATCCTGAATGAGTCTATTTTCAAGAGAAATAAACAAGAACATCATCTGAATTTTGTACGAGAATATAATTATCTTTTAGTGCAGAAAGGTCGAAATTATTAGATAGAAAAATAGGGGAAACTTTAAAGAATAAAATGTACTTATTGGCTAAACCAAAAAATTTGAAAATTTTATGGTAAGAATATATATGAGTCTAGTTTTAGGGAAAATTTGCGGATCTTAATTCGAAATTCTGTAGCTTAAGATACAAATAATTTAGTAACAGTGACTCAAGTAGACAGCTTTGAAGGATCATATAAGTAAATAGTGTAACACATATGAATAATTACCTAGCACAGGTTACGTTAAAATGGATCACAAGGCCGAGGCCAATTTGGGTCAAGTGGGCTACACCAGTGTGTGGGCCCACACGGGCAAACATCATGGGCTTGTAGGCCCATTTTCACTGTTTGACTGATAAGGTTGCACGGGTTGTCCAAGTCGACTGTGAACCTACTATAGGGTCGGTAAGTTTACCTAGACCCCTAATTGACTAAAATGACTGTATGACTAATATGATTAAGCATGATGATGTCCCACTGATTTGATACTGTATGCCCTGTTTACATGCGTGATATTATGTTATAGCATGTCATATTTATATTGCATTGCATTGCATTGCATTGGGTTGGGTTGGGGGATTATATTGTTCGGAGGAACTATACTGAAAGGCCTCGAGCCTAATTTACTGGGAGCTCAACTGCAAACTACTGTCTAGTGCCGCATTCAATACTACTTGGCGTGTAGGGATGGGTGGGTTGATTATATCCCCATATGAAGTGTAGGGTTAGACAGAGATGGTGTGTAGAGGCTGGATGGGTAGGATTTTTGTGACTGCATATATGTTACTGCTACTGATACTGTGATGGGCTAAAGCCGTACTGCATGACTATTTTTGTACTGAGATGGACTAAGGCCCAAACTGGACTGATACTGATACTGAAAAGGGCTTAAGCCTAGACTGTGATTATCTGTTTACTATATGTTCATTTGTATGGGGATTACATACTGATTTTACGTAAACTTACCCCTTCTATTTAATCTGTACAGGTAATCCCCAAATATAGGCAGATCAGTGCGGCGGAGGACTTATTGGTGGCCACACGACTTCTTTTACACTGTTTATTACCTATTTATGATTTTACTTTTATTTGGGAGTATTTTGCTGTAATTATGGCCTTTAAGTATTTTGGTTTAAATTTGGTTTTTATACGTTTTTATGATTTAAGTCTGCTAGTGTTAGGGAAAACTCGGGTTTTCAAATGAAATTAATGTTTTATCAAAACTACCACAAATACACAAACTGTTTAAAAGCTTCTGCAAAAAAAATGTTTTGAAATTGAATAACGATTTGTAAACGAATAATGTTTTTGAAACGAATGACACGATTTGAAATTAACATAAGGTAATGAAAAAATAGTTAAATAGAAAAGGGAATTTAGCGACCACATATTTTTCGAAAAGCACTACCTTATGACATCGTCAGATTCGGCCATAACGTCTAGGTCGGGTTTAGGGTGTTACAGTAGTCATGCGATTCCTACATAAGAATGTGTTCACACGATTTGGGACACCAAGAGCTATTATTAGTGATGAAGGTTCACTTTGTGAACAAATAGCTTAAGTGGTTGCTTGACAAATATGATGTGAAGCACAAGATTGCTACTGTCTATCACCCCAAGTCCAATGGGCAAGTTGAAAGAGTGAACCGTGAAATCAAAGGTATCCTTGAAAAGGTAGTACGACCTAGCAGAAAAGATTGGTCTCGAAGGCTCGATGATGCATTATGGGCTTATCAAACAACATTTAAGACTCCGTTAGGAATGACTCCTTATCGGTTAATCTTTGGAAAGGCGCGTCATTTGTCATTAGAGTTGGAGAATAAAGCTCACTGGGCTTTGAAACAGTTAAATTTTGATCTAAAGTAGGCCGATGAGAGAAAGATGTTACAACTGGATGAGTTGGAAGAGCTGAGGTTGTTTTCCTATGAGAATGCCAAAATGTGTAAAAAAAGATCAAAGAGATGGCATAATACTCATATACAACTTCCCGAGTTTAAAGAAGGTCAGAAGGTGTTGTTGTTTAATTCAAGGCTGAAGTTATTTCCTGAGAGGCTGAAATCCCGATGGAAAGGACCCTATACCATGTACCGAGTTTTTCCTTTTGGAGCTATTGAATTATATGACAATTACGGAGGTACGTTTAAAGTTAATGGTCAACGTCTCAAACATTAATGGGATGGTGAAGTTGAGCGAATTGAATCCTTACTCAAATTAGCAGAGCTTCAATTTTTTCATGAATTCATTGTATAAATAAATAATTAATTAGAACTTATTTTCTTAATTTATTACATTATTAAAATGTGATTCTATACTTTATTATATAGTTTTCATGCATAAAATGGCTTATTTTATATTAATTTGAGCATACTATATTTTTGAGCTATAAAGTGGGCCATGCATAATTAAATTAAATAATAAAATATAAATTTATATTTAATATTTCATTTTTAATATTTCATTAATAAATTGGTTTTTAATTAATTAAGTAAATTGATTAATTAAAGTGGTTAAATTATATTATTTGGTACTCTAAACTATCTATTATTATTGGACAGGTCTGAGAGTTTTCTTCTAATTGCAAAACCGTCCAATTTGGGGACCAAGTCAATCCAATTTTCGGCTGCACATGGATGTCATAAACCATTGTTTTTTATTTAATTATACAAAGTCCTTGAAGAGTTAAAGAAATCAGAGATTTTCCCGAAGATTTGCTGATGACCGAGTCTTAGTCCTGAGTTGTTGTGGCACTCAAATTGACCAAAATCAAGGGAAAATCAGCCACCTTTCCTCAATTCATGGCCGGCCACTCTTGGAGGAAGTTTCAAAGGATGGACACTTCTATTTTTAGCAAACTAGCTCCCTTGCCTCACCTATAAATAAGAGCTCATTTCTCACTTTTTCAATCATCCCTCATCCCATCATCTCTCACTCATTCATCATTCTCTCAACTCTTTTAGCTATCTTTCCCCTTCATCATCCTTGCATAAGGATTTTAGCAATTAAGCCTCTTAAAGAACCCTTGGTCGGCCACCTTGGAGAGCCATCAACAAAGGAGCAACGCAAAGAAGCGAAGGAGCCTCGTCAGTCAAAGTCTTGGGTGACAGCCACTCTGAATTGGGTTTAATCTTTCTTTTCTTTAATTTAATATAAAGATGTTTGTTATGTTTTTTTCTTTGTTCTTGTTTACAACAATGATAGCTTAATTTTATTTAAGCTAGGATGATTATTTTGATTAAATAATATTTATTTGATTCATGCTTATAATGTTTGTGCCTCAATCGATCATGTTTTCAATTAAAATCAAGTCTGTATTTCGTTCATACGTGATTGAAATGAATGATCAAGTTTTCAATCATGTTTCCAAACTCATGAATGATCAAGTTGCCATGGAATGTTATTCCGAATGTTATTAAGCATGTTGATAATAAATTGAGTTTAATTAAAGTAATTGTCCTAGTTTATTTATGTTATAATTGTTGCAAATTGTGTTTAATTTTACTAAAATCTATTTCATTCATATAGTTTGCACACTTAGGATAATTTGCATTAGGGATTATTGCATTTAGTTTAATATATTTTAATCATCACTTCTCAACTATATTGTGTTTTTATTTACTAAATTATTAATATAATTTTACAAATTAAGTGACTTAGCACAAATAGAATCCCTGTGGAGACGATAACTCGATACTTACTTATTACTTGATGACGATTGTGTACACTTGCACAAATCCCAGCGTTACAGTAAATTTTCTTTTAGGGATTTTTGCATGCTTGGATTACTTAAGCATAATAACCGGATAATGCATGATATCGGGCTTAAGTAAAATTTGATATTGTTCCCTAGTTTCCACTACATTGCAAATGAATTGGTTTTGAAAAACAAATCGATAAGGCAACTAATTTTCCAAAATGACTTGAAAAATGGTTTTTCTGCTGCACTAATTTAACTTCGAGTTTCTTTTTAAAGAAAAACGACAAGCAGACGGATTTTCTAAAACAACACTGTCATGATAAAATGAATCCTAAGTATACACGACCTAATGAATGAATGCTTTTAAGCTAACTCAAAGTAAAACTACAGTTTTCTCTAAAATGAGTTTATTTAATGTCTTCAAAAGTAACATAAGTTAGCTTAGCCATTTCGGTGGCTAATGTAGCCTTCTCAATCTAGTCATAACGTCTAGGCCGAGTTTGGGAGGTTACATTAGGAGTTTAAGCAATTTAGTTCCGTAATTCGAGGGTTAACTAGCAACATGGAAGTCAACCAATCACTGCTTGTTATTAATCAAGTAAGTTCATAGTTTTGCTTGATTTACAATTTAGTCATTTTCTGTTTCTAGGTAATTAATTAGTGTAATTAACCTCTTGTATGGCCTATCGTAATATAATTATTAATGAGCAGTTAGCTAGACTCCTTTAATTGCATGTTCGTAGTTTAGAAATCGTTTAATCAGCAACTCTTGTGGGTTCGATCCTTGAAATACCCTGATTTTTCATTGAACATTAGAAATATTACAATAGACCTGTCACACTTGCAGATATTGCTTTATTATTTGATTGTGTTAGTGTTGATTTCTCAGCCCCGGTGTTTGCAGGCGGTATCAATGAAATTCTATCTCACAATGGGTGATGTAAAGTCCAAAAGAAACTTTAGGTTGTTTTTGGAGGGACAATGACATTAATTCCGGTGAAATTAAAAATGAGATTAAGTATTGTAGTAGTAAATTTGAGTATTGTAGTGGATATATTAAAATCAATGATAAGATAAATGTTTAGATTCAAACACAGATGTAATGATAAGGTGATAATAGAAAATAATTATTAGATATATTAGTTTAAAATATGTTTAAAATATATTAAATAATTAAATTTCTATTTTTATTAAATAATGAAATATAAACTAAAAAAAATTTAAAATAATATTTATATTAAAAATAAATTATTTAAAATTATTTATTTTTAAATTATAGTGAAAATTATATTTACAATAATAAATTTTATATATTCACTACATTATTATATAAAAATAAAATTTATATAACCATTATATAATAACATAATATATAATCTTCTACATTTTTTAATACATGAATTTAGGCCCTTTTTTTTTCTCTAATGTGGTACATATTTTTTTCTTAATGTGGTACCAATATTTGACAAAAGCCATGCATTTTGGTATTTAAAAGTAACAATATTAACTTTTTAATGAAATCCATAATTTGCTAACAATATTAGCAATTAAATTTCATCAAATCAACTCTAAAACTCGAAAAAACTTATAGTCATTGGATTGTATTTAACAAATTCACAATTAACACTAAATTTATACTATTAACAAAATCATGAAAATTCAAACCTAATAATATTATCAATAAACTTTTATCAAATCAACTCTAAAGCTCGAATTAAACACTCTAAAACCTGTGATCCAAATCCAGCCATTTTCAAGTAAGACATTATATGGTTGTCCAGACAGTAGCCCGGCCCATGGCTACATGCTCTAAAAACGCGACACTATCTTGTCAATTAAAGAAATTGATCAACTAAAAAATAATTCCTCAAATTTAGCATTTCAACTTCTCGGTAAGACATAATTAATATTTTTATTGTCTCATTGATCGTTTGTGTCGTGTGATTGCCTAATCTGATAAGTAAACTCTTCTTGATTTTTGTCACGTTTATTAATTAAAATATTGTTAAACAGTACTTTAAAATAATAAATAATTTAATATAACATATCAATTATATTAATAAACTCAAATAACCAAACATTAAATACACTCAAATAACCAATTATAAGAAATATGTTCATATCTTAAATACAAAAAACCGATATAAGATACTTCAAAAACATTAATAAAACAAATTAAGCATACCTTTAATACAAACTTAAACCTAATAAAACACAGCCAAAAAAAATGTCCTTCCCCTTAAATACAAAAAAACCTGATATAAGATACCACAAAAACATTAACAAAACAAACTAATCATGCCGTTAATACAAACTTAAAGCTAATAAAACACAATAAAAAAATTTATTTGTCTTAAATACATAAAACTGATATACGGTATCATAAAAACAATAATAAAACAAACAAATCATACTTTTAATACAAACTTAAACTTAATAAAATACACACACAAAAACTCTTTTACCTTTCAAAATTCTTTCAATAGCCGAATGTGAGGCCTGGTGGAGGACTATTTTTCATTTAAACAAGGAAGAAGAAGAAAAGAACAGAAAGAAAGAAAAAAAAAATGACTGATGGAAAATTTTGACTTATGGGATAAGCCCATCAGTCATTTCTTTGTTTCTTTTTGTATTTCTTTTTTTTCAATTTTCCATACACAAGCAAATTTTGCCAGTTACCAATATCTTTATTTATTTTTATTAACACATCATTTTTTTCATTTAAATTTTCATATTTCTTATCTTCTTCAAATATTATTTTCTTCCTCATTTCTTTTATCATTTTCTAATTTTTTTTATTTCACCCGAATTTATTTTATTAAACTCTCATCATATACGGTATACTTTTTCCCTTTTACTATTTTTCATCCGATTATATGAAATATTTTTAAAGCAAAAAGATAACTGCCAAAGCAAACTTAATTTTATTTATGTATCTGATTATATGGAACAATACATTTATTTTTCTCATCATCTAAACATTTTTCCTTCCACTGATCATTTATATACATGACTAACAAATTAAATATTGCTTAACTGAATAACATTTCAAATATTACAATAATAATTCAATTAAAATTATCACATTATGGAGTTGACAATCTAGTTAAATTAATATTTTGCTCGTTTCCATCAACTTCTGCTTGAATCAGGTCAATCGAGAGCCCTACTGTATTCAACTTTGGTTGTTATTGAGGTACAACATTTCGCCAACACTTCCCCTGCTTGAGAGCACTTCCCACGCCAACACTTCTCCCTTGATACCATAACTAATTTGCGGTTGTGATCGTGTAACCACTACTAACTAGAAGCCTCATCTCCCTTAGTGTTAAATGGGGTATTCCGATAGGGGCTAGACTATTGACCACATAACCACTAGCAACAGAAACTCTTAACTACGTAACTACTACCCTAAAAATGACATTATGTTTTATGAGATGTTTATCTATAAATGTGATGACGTAACAATTTCTCTATAAAACACCATCATAATAATAAATATCTCCCATTCTTTCAACACAACACATTTATTTCTCTTTCTTTTTCTTTCAACATAACAATAACAACAAAATATATATATATATTTACTTGTTAAGTTGGTGCTGAGGGTATATAGGTGGTGTGTACCTCCATTGAAATAGACGGCACAAAAAATTTTTAAAAAAAATCTTACATGGAGTCACCACTTATAAACCTATAATCAATTTTTTTTACTGATATTTGGTGCCTCCATTGAAGGAGGCGGCACCAAAATTAATAAAAAATTTAACTTTTTTTTTCTTTTTACTATGAGAATACCCGTGAAAATATGATATTTGAGAAAACTTGTGCCGCCTTAAAAAGTGGCGGCACAAAAAATGGTTTTTTTAACTAATTATTGAATTAATTATGAGGCAATAATTGGGAACATTTTTGGGGTTGTGCTGCCTTGAGAAGTGGTTGCACTCAATTTTAGTATAGATTTTAGGTTATTTTCTTAGATAATTTGAAACTTCGGTCATTTTTATAATTTTTTTAATATTATAAAGTTAGTTTTCTAAAAAAAGCCGGAATACATTTTTGAGGGGCATAATTCCAAAATTTATCCGCAACGTTTTGGGTTTTTTTATTATTTTAAATTTCTCTCTTTTTCTTCCAATTGCACCTTTACTTTGCTATTATTTTTCAAAGTCGATCCAATTTCAATAGAAAAGTTAACGTGACTATTAATTAACTAATGATCAATTATTTTACTAACGTGACATGACACTTCTTTTATGATTTCACGTTGGTGTGGTATTAGGGGTGTAAATAAGATATTGATATTTACAAACTACTTAAGTTTGATTTGAAAAAATTCAAATTTGATTTAGTAATGATCAAGTTGAGCTTGAACTATCAATCGAATCGAATTCAAACTTAATAATAATTGATTTGAACGATTTGGGATTCTTATCGAATTTTTTATATTTTTATATTATTAAATTACGTTATTACTCTTAATATATATTATTAACCTGAAGCTTAATTATTGAGTCGAATTCGAGTTTAAATTCAAATTTGAGTACAAAAATTTGTAAACAAATTTAAAAATAAATATTTAATCAAGCGCGAGCTTCACAGTAATTGATTTCTACTCAAATTGACATATTAGCAACCCTGGGACATTTTGAATTAAAATTATAAAAATATATACATTGCAAAAATAAAATAAAAATATTCAAAATGTAATATTTATAAAAATTCAAAAATTAAGGAAAAAAAATAAAAATGGAGGATTCTCAGGTCAAAGAGTGTGAAAACGACAACAATACACAGGAAGATACTCAAAATCTCAAATGGAAGAATCTGAGCAAAACAACAAAGACATGGAATTTGCACCTGCCCTTACTTCCATCCACCCGATGCCGAACTCAGTTGCAGTCTCTTGAGTTCAGTTCCAGTCTCCTGTAAGCTTTTATCTTCCCTTCTCTTCTTTTAATTTCCTCCAGTCATATTTAGTTGACCTATTGGTCTCCCAAATTCCGAAAAGAAATGAAGATTGTTTTAAAAGAAAATATTGGGCGTTGGCGGAGAAGATTGTGCTATGAGTTTGGTGGATGCGTCGAGCGGGGCTTCGAGTTATTAAATATGAAGCAAATGGGAAACTCTTTGTATCTGCTGGAAATGACAAGCTGGTCAAGGTTTGGTCTGCCGAGTCCTGGCGCTGTATTGCTACTGTGTAAGTTCATAAACACCCAACTGTCCTTTCTGCTTTCTTGTTTTAGTTTCCATAATTTCTGGGGGAAAACCTTTCTTCATTTTAGTGATGCATTATGAATATGATGTATGGCAGGTGTTCTGAGAAGGGAGCGAGTGCACTTGCTATAAGGAATGATGGTCTTCATGTCTGTTCGGCTGACAAATTTGTAGTTGTTTGGGTGGTGAATCTTTCAGGAGTTGGTGGAACTCGAAGGTCCTCATAACGAGAAGGCAGTGCCATTGCTTGCTTATTATTGTACTATCATTACTAGCCTGGTAATTGATTTTTTTTTTTTACAATTTTTGATAAATTTATAACTTTTATAATTTCTATATATTTTTGAATTTTTAAAATTTTTATCATATATCTTTAAATTTTTTTATAATTTCAACCCAAATGCCATGTCATCATGTCACGTCCACGTCAGTTTTTCATTAAAATCAGATTAATTTGAAAAAAAAAGAATAAGGATGAAATTGAAAAACCCCTAAATATCAGGGGCAAATTTTGGAATTGTGACTTTTTTTAACTATCATAAAATATAAAATTTATATAAAAATATATTTCTAACCACTGACAATTTCTATTGTTTATATATTCGTTTCATTTGTATCATTATTCTATTTAGATCCTTAAAGAAAGTGTTTCTTGATCGTTACTCTTATATATTAAAAAAAGAAAAAAAGATGGCTCTAATCTGAGCTAGCTTTTCAACACCTACAAAACATTACAAATTCAGATAACATAAAGTCTTTGAAACTACTTTTGCCATATATACTTGAAAATACATACATAATATCAGTTGGGTCACATTTTCTCTCCATCGATGACAATCTCGGTGATGTGAGCAATCATTGACCAATTTTTGCATTTCTTGATTTGGCCTGTGTCGAATAACTTTGAACAGCTTGTAATTTCAAGGTACTCTAATGCTTTGAGAGAGTACAGTGTTTGTGGGAAAGATGCTAACTGAGGACAGTCCAAGACTTCAAATCTTTGAAGTGAAGTCAGATTTCCAATCCATTCCGGTAACGTCTTCAGATTCGAACAGCTCGAAATCTGCAAATCTTTCAGTGTGGTGACATGTTGAAGGCCATCAGGCAGAGAACTTAGTTTCGGCATATCCCCGATTCTCAAGGTGCGGAGGCATTGCAGTTCCATGACATTCTCTTCCAAATCTTTTGACAGATCCAGCTCTCTGCATTCTTTGATTTCAAGCTCTTCAAGGGCTGTTAGATGTTTAAACCCTTTGAAAAGTGACTTGAGCATTTCACAACATCGAATATTAAAAAATCGGAGTGAAGTTAAACTCTTCAGGCCTTCCTCAGTTAGGCATACTAGGTCAGGACAATTTTCTATTGATAGATGTTGAAGAGATGTAAGATGATGAATCCCCTTCTCTGGAAATGACACCAAATCTATGATACCATCAATATGCATAACCTTTAGCTTGGAAAGATACAATGGATACACCAAATTTGCTCCTGCTGCTACCATTGCTGACTGTTGCAAAAGCCTTGCAGGCGTATTCTTTAGCTCCAATTCTTCTAGAAATGGATGCAATGGCATATGTGTCAGGTTGGTGCAAATCCCAATTTTTAATTTCGAAAGACAAGGGAATGAAAGCACTGATTCCTTCTTCTGCAATGGCCTTTGTGGTGATGCTGCTGCGCCATGATTATCATTGGTAACAGGAGGGGCTTCCCTCCACCATCCCTTCAGATTTCGCAAATCAAAAAACACTAATTCTTCTAGGCAAGGGAAGAATTCTTTACCTTCTCTTCCTCTATTCATTGGATTTCCCTTGAATGATAAAGATGAAGAAGACTCGGCACTGCTATCTTCAATGTATTCGACAGCAGTTATCACTTCAAGCCTGAGCACCTTAAGCTTGGGAAGCTGACTGAACAACGGGAGATGTATGCATTTAATACAATTCCATATGGTGATTTCAAGTAAGTTTGGGAGTAGCAAAGCCATGTCAAAGCTCATCCACTTTGGGAACCTTTCAGCTCTATATCCATAAATGTGAAACTCTTGAAGATTTGAATGTGGCTGCAAGCCTTCCAACAATGCTTCATCTTCTTCAAAACTAACATGATTATTAACTTCTCGGCTCCAATCTAAAGTCAACACCTTAAGGTGTTGTTTCTCCTTCAAGTTTGCTTCCTCGCATTCTGCTGCAACATTTCTCAAATTTTCTAGTTTTGCTATCATTAGTTCTCCCCTCAGCTCATTTAGGTCTTTCAGTTCCCTTAGACCTCCACTGGCCATTTCGAAGGAACTCATGCCTACTACAAATCGTGTTAATGTTTGAAGCGAAGTTAGCTGCCCAATCCCAGATGGCATATGTGTCAAACCAATACATTGACCAGTCTCAAGATGCTTAAGACTAATCATGTTACTTAATTTTCTCGGAAGCTGTTCTAATCTCTTACAAGAATAGATTTTTAGTGTCTGCAAATTAAGCAACTCAGTAATGGAACTTGGGAGTTTTCTGATGACTTCATTCTTGGAGAGATCAAGATACCTCAAATGTTTCAACTTACCGATTATCCTCGGCAGGATGTGAAGCCCGGTATTGTGTAGATCCAATACACGCATAAGCCTAAAACTTGAAATGATTGCTTCATGATCAACCTTGTCCAAAACTACACGATGAATAGGTTGCATCGGAAGAAGAAATGTCCGTATTTTGTTTGCGTTGAGCAAAGTGGTTGGAATTTTCCAGGATGAATCTAATTCGGCACTCAACGACACATGATGAGTTCTTTCAGATATGTTTTCACAATCCAGATCTACCATGGAGCAGCCCTGCAATTAATTGAGCAAGGTCATGCATGAGGTCATGCAGTTTGCAACTTATTACATTGCCCCATTCATCATATTCCACATCTTGAAAAAAAGACCGCCTGAGGAGATCCATGAAATACTGGTCCCCCAATTCCTCGAGGCATTGAATTCCCTGCAAAGGTTGTATAAACCCTTCTGCAATCCAAAGTGAAATCAGCATTTGCTTGTTTATCTCATAGTCCTTAGGAAACAATGAACAGTAAGCAAAGCACTATTTTAAATAGGATGGCAGTTGTTCATAGCTTAACTTTAGTACGGATAATACATCATCTTCGTTTCGAGTTAGCATTGACAATTGCCTCTCTTTTAAAGAGAGCCACTCAGTTTCGGTATCTTTGGTATATAGAACGCCACCTATGGTCCTTATCACGAGGGGATTACCGGCACATTTTTTGACAATGTCCTTCCCAATTGCTACTAATCTTGAATCATTTGGCTCTTTGCTTTCTTTAAATGCCACTTTTTCGAACAAGGACCAAGACATGTCTTCTGGAAGGCCTTCCAACAGGTAAGGCTGGCTTGTGCCTGTAATGGAAGCAACCAGTTGAGCACGTGTAGTGACAATTATCTTACTACCCCTTGCACTATTCATCAACAAATCTGCCAAATTCAGCCACCTCTCCCGACTATCATTCCACATATCGTCTAACACAAGTAAGTATTTCCGGCCATCGATCCTTTTACGAAGGTGAGTTTGCAAGGAATCCATCTCGAGACTTTCATACTTGGAACTAGTAGCAGACTCCAAAATCTTCTCAACTATCATTTTCACATCAAAAACATTGGAAACACACACCCACATCCTCAACTCAAAATGCTTCACTGTTCTCTCATCATTGTACGCTAGTTGAGCTAGAGTGGTCTTGCCTTGTCCCCCTATCCCAACTATTGGTATCACTGAAACATTGTCAACGCCATTACTCTCTAACAACCTTTTCATGATGGCATCTTTGTCACCTTGTCTCCCAACTACATCTTCCTTTCGGACAAACGAATGTGTCTGCCTCCTCTCAACCTTTACAAGTGGTATGCTTATAGGGGATCGGTCCGTAAAGTGGTATTTAATTTTATCAGCAGCTATTGCATCTAATTTCTCCCTAATGGCCTCGATTTGATGACTTATCTTAAGATTGTAAGTTACTTGACTAACTTTTGAGAATAGAAAGCTTACCTGTTTTCCCCTTTTCCCCTGTTGACGTTTCAGAACATGAGTTGAAAAATTATCCAACAGGTCATCTGTATCATAAACTGCATCTTTAAGCTTTCCAAGCCAATCCCTAACCTCATGGCTCTTGGCATGCTGATGCTCTGCATCCAAAAGTACAGCTTTAATGGTGGAAACTGTGTTTTTCAGTTTCTCAAGCTGTTCTTTGACACCCCATACCAATCCGATTTCCTGGAGGGCAAGGTTGCCTATCTTTCCCAGGATCCCATCAGCTATGTTGAACAAACCTGCTTCTGCCATTCTTCTCTTCTCGTAAAACACTAACAGCAGCAATGGTTAAAATGCAAAGCTTTTGTTGATCTGGTAAGCAGTTTAGCCATAAATACAAAGGGTTGACATCAATTTCATTTTCAAATTAGATTAGCTGGCTATGTTAACAAGTCTAGTTTAAAGATTAAAATAATCTATGAGGAGGATAACATGGAAAGTTCATTGCAAGTAAAGGAAACCCATTTTTAATTAGGCCCCAGATAGGTAAAGACAAAAACATGCTTGACATTTATTTATGCTTTCAAGTGGTTGTGGAAATACCCCACAATCCAGCCGTGTCAAAAGGGACAAACTCAATCTTAGAGAAAACAACTACGAAATATGTGCATCAAAATGAAGGATTCCATTAAAATCGAATGAGTCGATTACTACAGTAATAGGATGAAACTTCAATCATAAATACCATGTTTGGTTGAAGGGAATAGAATTGCACTAATCATCCTGACTCTTTGTCCTCCCATAGTAGCTAATCTTTAGTATGGTTTGTAGGGGTGAGCGTTCGATCAAATCGAATAAAAAAAATTCGAGTTGACAAATCATATTTTATCATCCTAACTCGATTTAAAATTTTCTCAAATCGAGTTGAGTGAGATGGAATTCGAACCGAGCTGAATCGAATATATTTGTTCGAGTTAAATTAAAAAAAATATTTTAGGTCCCTATAATCATTGTCACCCACTGTAATCAAATTTGTTATTAACTTTAATCCCCTTATAATTTATTTATTAATCTTTTATATATGAGTTAGCTTCTTTACTTGCTTAGTTGTTTCAATTATTTCTTATCATTGTCACTATGTATTTTGAAATTAAAAAACATATTAAATGTAAAAATGTGATTTTTTTAATAAAAATTATTTTAAAGATAAAATGTGAAATTGGTAAATGGTGAGAAGTAAAAATTTAGAGGGAAAATAAAAAGTTTTGGAGGTTGAGGGAGTAAAATTGGGGGATACATGGGAGGAGTAAAATTTTGGGAGAGAAATATTCAAAAAAAAAAAGAAAAAAAAATGGGGGGCAATGGGTTTGGGGTAGAAGGGGGTGGGAGGGGAGGGAGCAAAAGTTATGTGAAAAAAATAGGAGAGAGTAAAAGTTTTGAGAGGAAAGTGAAGAGATTTAGGAGTTTTGGGTAATAATGTAAATTATTATAGTTTAATATTCAGTTTATTTGAATTATTCGAGTTATTCGAATTCGAAAACCAAACTCGATTCGAATTCGAAATTCAAAAAAAAAAAATCGAGTTGACTCGAATAACTTAATTAATTCAAATATCTCGATTCATTTAACTCGAAATTCAAAAAAAATTCGATTTTTTTTATTTTTTGAGTTGAATCAAGTTTTGCTCACCCCTAATGGTATGACCAAAGAATGACTATTTCATGCAATCTTGAATAACAAAAACAAATTTAATTTCCAAATTACTCCTTTAAAGCTTGTACTCATAAAATATAAAAACAAAATATTTGAGATATTTTAGCATAGTTTAATATAAAAAATTTTATTTCAAAGTATAATTTAAAATAAAATTTTTTAATATAATTTAATAAAAAATAATTATATTAAGAAATTTATTAATTTTTTTATTTTTATTAAAAAATTATTATATTAAATAATAATTATATTAAATTATGATTAAATTATTTATTATTTTTTATTAAATTATTTCTTAGGTTATTCTGATGATTTCAACTTTTTCCTCATGCTATTACAACATTTATTCTATTCAATCAAACACAAGAATATTATTACAATTTTATTTTATTTTATTCAACCAAACAGTTGAATTACTGATTACAACTCTATTTTATTATAGTCTTATTCTATTCCAATGAATCAAACATATCGTAAATTTCTTATAAAATGACATTGTGGTTTTAATCTCCAACTTAAACATAATTATTTTAATGCAACCCATATGTTTGCTTTGCGAAAATAGATCTTACCTTTTTTTTTTTGTAAGTTTTTATATTTTGTTAAACTACATCCAACTTTGTAACCCGTGTGTTTTTAAGTTTTTATATTTAATGCAACCCATGTGTTTTGGACATTGAAAAAGAATTTGTAATATGGGGCACTGTATTTACATATTTTTATCATTTTACTCATCTGCCATTAATTTGTCACGTCTTAGTCAACTAATTTTAGTAATTTTTTCATTTTGATCTCTCAAATTATTCTTTAGAGTTAATTTTTTTGTTTTTAAAAAAAGTTAAAAAGATAAAATGAGTAATCAAATAAAAACTTATTAAAATTGGATGACTAAAATGAGTGTATGTAATAACAAATTAACAGTGAGTGACTAAAATGATTAAAGTATATAACAACATTGCAAACTTTATTTTAGTGCCCAAAATGAAAACTTATGAAAATTGGGTGATGATAACCCTTTATTTTTTAACTTTAACTATATATATGTTTTTTTAGCTTAATGCTCAGTTTGGCCTCCTAACTATGTCTATTTTCCTACTTTGGCACTTAAACTTTTTTTTTGTCACAGATTGATACTTAAATTGTTATTCCATTACCCAATTCAACCAATTATTTTCTAATGGTGTTAAAAAATCTTGTTGCCACATGACACTAATAAAAATATGTCACATGGCACCTTTAAACCAATTAAATAATATGACATGTGACACTTATGCTTATTTAAAATAAAACATTAACCATTCATTTACTATCGTTGACCGACTTTAACTGTCAACATGGTGCTAATAGAATGTGTCATGTCACCCTTCCTTTTTTTCTAAATATTATATAATATATTGTTAAAAATGTAAAAGATCATATATAATATAAATAATTCAAAAAAAATTAAAACAAAGTTTAAAAATAAAATAAAATTCTAAAATATATAAATATAAATTTTAAAAAATCAAAATATTATATAAAAATTGAAATTTTGTCATAAATTTATTTTTTTTAAATTTAAATTCTAAAATTAATATATATATTTCTAAACATTTAAAACTATATATATTTGATGAAATTTATCTATTTTGGAAATTTAGATATATATATATATTTGAAAATTTAAAATTTAGAGTTTTTTTGAAAAAATAAAATTTATGACAAATTTTTTAGAATATATATTTTTTGAAAATTTAAGTTTTCTTTTGCAATTTTTTAAAAGTTAAATACATTTTTATATAATATTATAAAAATTTTCATTTTTATATAATATTTTGATTTTTAAAATTTATATTTGTATATTTTAGAATTTTTAAAGCTTTTTTATTTATTTTATATATTATGTATGATTTTTTTATATTTTAAAACAATATATTATATATAATATTTAAAAAAGGTGATATGGCGTATTTTAATAGTGTCACGTGAACAATTAAAGTCGATCAATAGTAAGTTAATATTTTTATTTTAAATAAATTTAATTATTTCGTGACACATTATGATTAGTTAAAAGTTGCCACAAGACATATTCTTATTGGCACAATGTGGTAATCCAATTTTTTAACATTGTTGGAAAAAATGGATTAAACCAAGTAGCGGAATGATAGTTTAAGTACCAATTTAAAATAAAAAAAATTAGGTAGCAAAGTGAGAATAAACATAATTCCACGGCCAAATTGAGCATTAAACCTTTTTTTAAATACAAATTATTTGAGGATACGTCGAATACAAATAAAAATAACTAACAAACAAAACCCTAAGCAATCGATACTCTCTTACAACGATACGAGACTTTGGTTTCATAAAAGGGAAAGAAAAAAAAACCTCCGTAAACAACTATCAAATATTGTCCCTGAAATAAGTACAAAAGTGAGAGACGATAGGGTTTTAAGAGGGACTTTTTGGGTAGGAGGTGCAATAGAAAATGAGTGACGAAGAAGAAGAAAGAAGAGAACTGAACTTGGTTTCAAAGAAGGATGAAGAAGAGAGCGAAAGCTCAATGACTCCATGGGAGCAACACGCCAAAGTTATAAGCATTCCTCGCTTCGATTACGAGGCTCCTTCTTCTTTGCTTCAACGTTCTCACTCTGGTTTTCTTATCACTTGCACTATCAGTACTTCTGCGGTCCCTTTCCCTGATTTTCTTCAATTTTCTGTTCTGTTTTTTGTCTGATGGCTGCTTCTTTTTTTCAGTTTGGAAATGGGGTTTTGACATTTTCTTTTATCTTGTTATCAGAGAGGGAGAAGAGCGCGACGAAAGAAGCTATGGCTATCTTTTCTAAGGTCTTGTCTTTTTCATCTCAATTTTTTGATTTAGTCTTCCTATTATAGGCATAGCTAATTGTTGATTTCATTGAACCATGTCCTGAGATTTCGAGTGGGATTCGAGAACCGAAAAAAGAAATGCAAAAGTTTTGGCATCCAATGTTAGAAAGTAACAGGAAGCAGTTGAAGTTCTCTCTCTGGGAGCTATAATTGCTAATTGTTGGTTGCATAAATAATGAACGTTGCTTTATCCTTCCATATGTTTAAGTAACCTCTAGAGTCTGTATAGTCCTTTCATAGTGTGATTGACACTGCCACTGTTGTTTCACAATATCATTTTCGTTTTTCTTTCTAACTGACTGCGAAAAAATGCAAAATCTTCAAATTAAGTTGTATCCGTTAATACATTATAATTGAAAAAAAAAAAAAAAGAGATTTTCTATTTTACATTGACTACTTGGAGTGTGCACCACTTTTGGATGATGATGCTAAAACACTGAATTGGTGCATTTGACATTGTAGAGCATGCGCCACTTTTGAATTGTTTCTTTTGAGGTTTATGGAAACAGGTTTCTGGTATTGGGCATGTTGTTGTACTGTTTTCAATACTAATGCTTGTTAATTGTTTTAATATTTTGCAGTATGTTGGCCCCTTCAATGGTGATGATGACACCTTGAGATGTTCAGGAAACTCTGATGCAAATGCTGATATTAAGAGAAGAAAAATATATAGAGAAGAAATTGATCAGAATATTGGCAATAGTGTCGACAGCTCAGAGATCACTGATGCAGCCGGTGGGTAGTTTTCAGGCCTAAGAGACTGGAACTTTGACATTCAGTTCAATTTTGCTTATGCCCTGGATTCTAAATTTATTGAGAATATCTCATTGTGGTAGGGGGAATTCCAAAAGATGACTGCTTTGTATCTGCAAAGACGGATAAAAGTCAAGCACCAGAATTTGTTCTTTCACTAGTCAAGCTAACAAGGAGTGGTTTGCTTCTGCTTACCTTCCCATGGGGGAACTCGTTAGACACAATAGATGTTGTTTCAAAGATCTTTTGTGATCTGGAGTCTGGGAGTTTAAAGTCACCACTGTAAGTTTGTTGCAGATATCCTCAAGTTTATTTGTTTTCTCCTTTTGGCATGTTTATAGTTCTTACCCTGGCTTCTGTTTCCAGAAACTCTGGTTATGTCTGAATCATCTTCCAAATGACACAATGAGATCTCTTCAGAAAATATTGTTTGAGATAATATCTCAAGTAGATCAAAACATAATTGGCTCCTAAACCCTCAATGAGCTGGTCTAGAAGTTCTTTAAGAGAATAGTATTACTAAAGTCCATTTAAACTTTTTATCAGAACATATTTCCTTTGTACTTAAAATTACATGTTATCACTTTGCAATAGTAGATGGATGGAAATTGTGTAGGAAACAAGTTGACATTAATCATGAAATAAGTTGTACGTAGGCTGCTGTTAGAACTGAAGACATGGATGATTAATACCTTGCACCACCCCAATGTTAATATAAGAAAGCTTAGTCTTAAATTTGAAGTGCATTTAATTTTTTTTTCTTTTTTTTGCACATATAATTGTACGAGTCAAAAAGTTAAAAAAGATTCCACAATATCTCCAATGCAGTAAGTTAAATTATTTGCAGATCATGTTTTCACTTGCCTCTTCTATGAGCTTGGTGGGTTATCACTTCCCAGGATTGCCAAATTTGTATTTTGTGATATCTTCACGGCTGACAATCGCTGATTTCTTTTCCATCCTTGCATTATCATTCATATGCTTTTCCTTTTTCTTCAGCAATCTATCATGTTTACTGAATTTTGGGTGAAATTTCATTTCATTGGTGCAGTTGGTGTCACCGCATCTTTCCCATCCAAGCTACCTGTACTTTGAATGAGAAGGAACTGCAAGCAGTTGTATCGAAACTTGTCTTTCAATTTGTGAATGATAAGCGGAATAAACTTGCACAACCTCTAAAGGTTTGAGCTTTAGGTTTTAGCTTTTATACTTGAAGTATGTTGCCTGAGAGGTTTATGGAACATTGGGATAGGTTATCTTGGAATGGTGAAAACAAAATGTTAAATGGAATGCATTTTAACTATTGTATTTGTTTAGATGACTTATCTTTCCACGTATGTGAACACCATAAGAATAAACTCACTGCATCCTTAAAAAGTGTGGTTTCTAACTCAAAATCCAGCCACCTAGGTTTATTTTTCTATACTCCATATCTGAGTTATATTGTCAAATGAAATCTGTCTTCCTAACATAAATGTCTGCATTTTTCTTTTAAATACAAAGTTGTACAAGTTCAAATCATTATTGCTATCTTTAGTTTGCAGTTGGGTTTAACAGAAGAGGGACTGAAGAGAGCCAAATGAAAACTTCGAAAGATGTATCAAAGAATTCTGATATGTCTGTATTATTGGACCGCAACAAATGCTTTGGTGCCGTGGCTGCTGCCGTTAAAGGCATTGTTTCAGATTCAGTTGTGGATCTGAAATCTCCTGAGGTACAAGATCCTATACAGCTTGTCATAATGTTTTCTGTCCTTTTCACTGCCTAACTGCAATGGCAAATCTTTCAGCTATCTATTCTTGTTGAGTTGCTTCCCCTTTCTGGAGTGCCTAATGGATCGCTATTGGTTGGTGTGTCAGTTTTACCCCAAAACCTGGTTAGTACTAAGCCAAGACTCTGCATTAAGCCACTGGTTTGCGATAAAAATGGGAAGAAGGCAAGTTAAAGCAGGTATGTGTTTAACAATGTTTTATATGATGAGACTCAACGTCTTTGCAGTAACGGTAATATGAGTCCATGGTGAAATAATTTTGTATCCTGTACCTTCACCCCATTGGAGTAAAATTGCTTTAATTTTGATAAAAAGAAAGTGCTTTCATGGTTGAATTTAGAAGTTAGTGTGAGCAAACAATGGTCCATTTATCTCCTAAATGGTTTTACACGTGCATGCCTGGTGGTTGACTCCATGGAGACCAATGTTGAGATGCCGCCATAAAACTTGAATTGCTCGTTAGAATTTTTTTTTTTTTTAAAAGGAAATTTAAGATTTGCTATGTCAATTACAGCTTAGGGCTTTAGTCTTCAACAAGTCCTTCACCCTCTGGTGAGAGTTTCGGAACCTGAACTTGTAAATTGTGAGATATATTTATTTATATGACTTGCTAATCCAAGGTAGCTTTTCCAATTGGTATTCTGTGCAATGTAACATTGAAAGTTTTTCCTTTTTTTGGATAAACAATCGATTTTTATGGCATTATTCTTATAGCATCACTTCTAACTATCAATCAATTAGTTGGGTTGCGACTAAACTTGTTCATGACCAGACAAGGTTGGGCCAAACCTGATTACCCAAAAATGTGTTTTGTTTATGGTACGGCTCTATCCAAAGCAAAATCTGAGATTCATGAGTTGGGATGGGTTATGGGTAGTTATAAGTATTATATAAAAAAGAATAGATATTATTAGAATTTATAATTTGAATAATAATGGTGAAGCAAAATCACGAACCATTAAAATTGGCTTTGGATTTAGGAATGCTCTTTCCATAGATTGAAAGTTAGAAAATTCGAATGAAAGAAAAGATTATAAGTACTCATTCCAATCTTAAATTTATTAGATATTAGTTCTTTAAAATGACTTGTTTTATTGTTACAGGTAACTTATGAAGCGAGTTACGCCATGATTGGTGTGGAGGGCTGAATCCCCCTTTTGGTGAGCTGTATTCATAGAGGAACGAGGGTTGGATTTGGGGTAAAGTTACCCTCTCTTGAGTGTAGTGATCGGGTGATATATGTGCTTAAGATATTGTTGGAGTCGACTTGAATGAACCTTGTGTTGTTGGATATGATAAATTGATGGATGTTGTTAAGAGTTCCGTCCAACATATCTTTTGAGTTATGTGGATTCTTGGGAATGATGTTAAAAGGTTGTTGTAAGGTTATGCATTGCCAAGTTCTTATGGTTTTCAACTGTGCTGACAATGAGGTTTAAGGTACAGATAAAACAATTGTATAAATTAATTTGATTAAATCTTAGATTTTCTATAAATCAAATCTAATTTAATTAAAAATTATGTATTATGTCAAATTGAAAATACATCAGTCTTCAAAAAAAACATTTAAAATTTTAAGTTTTTTTCGTGGAATTAAAATATGTCATAAATATTTGTATTAATCATCAAAATTTATGTACAATTGTTAATCTTATTAAAAATAATTTTATTAGTCATTTCCCATACAAGGCTACTCAGCCATATTTCCAAACAAATGATATCAAATTTAAATTTTGCATACTGAGACGAAGTTGCAATTTATAAGTAACACATAAGTATTTTCTTTTAAGCAGCTTACAAACCTGTAAAGTAACTTTTGCAAGGAAAACGGGTGAAGTTAACATATTAAAAAAAAAAAATCCGAACGGGTCATTAGACCCGTCAATACACCTCTGTATTTTTAATGTTGCAATCATGTCTAAAGCACTTTATATTTATATCAATTTTAGCTATTTAACAATTTATTTTATATAAATATTAATATATTTTTATATTATATATTTATTTTGTATATTGTTTAACTTGGCCATGCCTGGCTTACGACAGTACGAAGTCGATATCTCAAAACCTAAGTTTCTCTAAGAGTCTCCAATCTTCAAGTTATTTCCCGGTGATTAATGAGTAAATGACTTGAATACCTAATAATATCTGACATATGCCCCATAAATTTGAGTTGTTTATAGAAACGAGTTGCTTTAACTCAGTCAAGTATATAGAACACTTCAACAACGTCTAATAAATTTGAATTTGTTGAATGACCAATTTCGATCTACAAAATTTTTAGTCACTTCTTCTAGATAAATCGTTGAGTTATCTTCAACCTCAAGCATTCAAATGGGCTGGTATGTAGACATTATACATGCATCAATGCCCCCACCGACTAGGTGAAATGCTTTTTTTCTGTTCTTTTTCTTGAATTACTTGGTGGTATGGTTCAACTATAAATTTGTAAGCTCACGATATATTTGCCCCCATTGATCAAATAGCAAAAGCTTTAAAATGAATATTTGAATCCTGCAATCTGAATCTTACAACATTGAAGATTTGTCTAAATAGACTGGCTTATAGAAACGGATTGCTTTAACTCAACCAAGCACATAGAACACCTCAACAATGTCTACCAAGTTCGAATCTGTTAAACGAACAACTGCAGTCGATAGGTTTCTAATCACTTCCTCTAGATAAAGATTCGTTGGGTTATCTTTAATTTCAAGCGTCCAAATGGGCTGGCTTGTAGACATTATACATGTATCAATGCCCCAATTGACCAGGTGGAATGTTTTTCTTTTTCTTTTTCTTTTTGATGAATTACTTGGTGATATGGTTGAATTATATAAACTTGTGAGCTAAAACCATGATCTACATGCCCGATTGATCAAATAGCAAAAGATTTATTATACATTGTCATTGCATATTATTTCTCATTTGACGCATATACCGCCGGTTAATGCATATCCATTGTATATCTGTTGCAATTAAATAAACACCAAACTGAAGCATATTTACCTAGTTGGCTAAGTGAAAACAGATGTCCACTTTGATGAGCAACTTTATTCCATAAACAAAGTTGATGAGCTGATGACAGATCACAAATTAAACAGTCCTTACATTCGTCCACAACAAACAGTTTCAAACTCCCCCCACACAGGTGACAAACATCAAAATATCCGCCAAAGTAGTCTAAACCCTCCTGCCATGTATTTAAACAAGGTATTATAAATAGAACTCATGGAAAATGAAAAAGAAAATCATTAAAGCTCTAAGAGCAATATTACAAAAACTAAAGCCCAATAAGATATTAATCTTAAAATTGAAAAACAATATCGGTGGAATGTATCATTAGCAACTAACATAATGTTTGGTTAGGTGTATTGGCTATGCCAATACACCCCTAATCGGTGCGCCCCACTTATTACGCCTCTAATCCGTTGTTTGGTTCAATGTATTGCGATTACGGGGCTAAACCATTACTCACCTAATCGGTGAAATCCACCAATTTCTAATCCTTCCGTTTTGCTCAGTTTAGATGCTGCTTCAGTTTACCCTCCCTGTTTTACCCTCTCAGTCTTCTTCTTTTCAGCTCCCTCTCTGAACATGTATTTAACACCCATTTCCCCATTTCCCGTTTCCCCTCTTCCCCAAATCAAAATCCCTAACCCCGTGCCCGACTGCCCTCCTCCCTTTTTTTCTCAATTCAAAAATCAACCTTCACCTCCGGCACCAATCCACCTCCACCGATCCACCTCCGGTCCTTCACGAATCCACCCATTTCCAGAATCAGAGGTTAGAGCGAAGCTACAAACGTCTTCTACCTTTGAATTTCAAAGGTATATTAACAATGTTTTTTCTGCTGGAAGCATTCTGTGTGCCAATGCCTTAAGAACAAAAAAACACTCTATATCTTTCGTTGTTTTTCTGATTTATTTTTGTTGGGTCTCATTCAATAGCCTATATCAGTTACAGATGAAAAAATTACCGAGATGGTATTGTTTCCAACGATTAACGAGGCATGTCGTGTTTTGGATGAGGGTGTCGTTGCTCGAGCATCAGCCCTTGATGTTGCATCTGTACTCGGAATGAGCTTCCCATCCTACTGGTAACTACTTCGCCACCAATTTTTGTCTCTGCAACTTGAACTCAAGAATAGTCTCTAAAGTTTGGAGAATTTAATGGTTCCCTTGTTAACTACTATAGGATCTACTATTAAGAATCAGTATTTGCTAATAGATTGCCTGCCAAATTCAGTCACTATTTTCTATAAGAAAATGAATTTGGTTTCTTGCATTATCTATGTTATAGTTAGTTACATGATCTCTTATTTTCACCATGTCTTATAAAACAATAGCTTTGGTTGCAGTGGTGGTATCATGTTCCGGGCAGATACAGTTGGGTCGAAGCATATCTATTTGAGCCTCAAGAAATGGTCAGAAAGGTACGGTAGCTACTTTAAACCATCGAATGCAATATTTTCAGGGTGTCTTTGTGTAGTGAAATGAGTGGTAGACTTGGTAAACTTGCATGTGTTACAAAATTGAATCTAGAGATCTGTTTCCCAGTCTTGACTTGAGCAACTTACTGCCAATCTTCCTCCAAAGTAGTTTCCTAATCAATTTGGCTTTATGTTTAATAATGAGAGTTTGCTATTGGTTTTTCTTGTTAGAGATCTGTGTGTTTGTTATAGTTGGTTATAGGTAAAATGTAGGGACGAATTGAAAGAGAGTAGAATGAGTGTACTTCAGGTTATTATTGTTGGATTGAGAGAAAACTAATAGCTGACAAGGTCTATGAATCTTATGGTGCAAAGGCAATGTGTTTGGCTTCAGCATATATGGAGTATATAACTGGGCTTCATTTTGACTGTCCTTATGGTAATTGATATTTTCTTTGATTGCAGGATGATTCCTTGCAAAGACTAAGCATGGGGTGGCAGCTTTCGCTAGTGTGAATTGAAGGCTTATGAGGGGATTCTTGCACCATATGACAAGACAAGAGAATGGTTATTCCTGATGCTCTCAAGTTTTGCAGTAGTTGGTTTCTTTTGTGGAATTTAGAATTTCGTTTTCTTACTTGCTTCTTGTGGTCTTCAGATGAAATTAACTCCAGGGCATCAGATGAAATTAACTTCAGATGAAATTACACTAATCTCAATAGGCTGGTCTCTCAGGTACAATAAATGATAGCTTTAATTTGATTGTTTGCATTGTATGTATATACTTATGATGTTTGGATCGTTTACAGGTTATTTCTTCCTTGACTGCATCTTTGAGATTTGATGGTGCTTTGAATGTGGATGTGAATGAGTTTCAGACCAATTTAGTCCCATACCCTAGAATCCATTTCATGTTGTCTTCAGTGATTTCCGCGGAAAAGGCTTACCATGAGCAACTATCAGTAGCAGAAATCACAAGCAGTGCATTTGAACCAGCTTCAATGATGGCCAAATGTGATCCACGCCATGGGAAATACATGGCTTGTTGCTTGATGTACAGAGGAGATGTGGTGCCTAAAGATGTGAATGCTGCACTGGCAACAATCAAGACCAAAATGACCATCCAGTTTGTTAATTGGTGTCCCACAGGGTTCAAGTGTAGCATCAACTACCAGCCTCCAACTGTGGTACCTGGTGGGGATTTGGCCAAGGTTCAAAGGGCAGTTTGCATGATTTCAAATTCTACTAGTGTTGCTAAAGTGTTCTCAAGGATTGATCATAAGTTTGATCTGATGTATGCAAAGCGTACATTTGTGCATTGGTATGTCGGTAAAGGTATGGAGGAAGGTGAGTTTTCTGAAGCTAGAGAAGACTTGGCTGCTCTTGAGAAAGATTATGAAGAAGTGGGCTTGGAATCTGGTGAAGGAGATGAAGATGAAGGGGATGAGTACTAGGCTAGAATATAGAGTAAAATCTGCCAATGGACTTATTGGTCAGCTAATAAAAATGGGTTATTTGTTTGCCTTCTCTATTGTATCAAACTTCAAAACATATTTTAATGGATCTTTGCTTAATTTCATATGCTCTAACTTACAGTAATTTCATATGCTTCAAAAAGTAATTTCATATGCTCTAACTTACAGTAATTTCTTTTTGCAATTTATTAATTTAAGCATTTTTGAGATAAATTTTAAAATTACTAGATAAATCCTCTTCCCATGCTTCGGAAAATTAGTCATATTTTGACTAAGATATTTATATTGGAATATAATGATTTGATTAAATTATATATTTTACTAAATTATATTTTAATAATAATTATTTTAAATTATATTTATAGTATTATATATTATGATTTTAGTAAATTCATTTAAGAATATTTAATATTAAGAATTTTATTAAATTATATATTTTTGTTAAATTATATTTAATAATAATTATTTTAAATTATATTTATAGTATTATATATTATGATTTTAGTAAATTCATTTAAGAATATTTAAATATTAAGAATTTTATTAAATTATATATTTCTATTAAATTATATTTAATAATAATTATTTTAAATTATATTTTATAGTATCATATATTATAATTTTATTAAATTCATATAAGAATATTTAATATTAAGAATTTTATTAAATTATATATTTTTATTAAATTATATCTAATAATAATTATGTTAAATTATCTTTTAAATTATTTATTGTTAATAATAATTTACCAAAACAAATTTCTGCTAATTATTAAGAATTTTATTAAATTATATATTTTAATTAAAATATATTTAATAAAAATTATGCTTAAATATGATTAAATTATTTATTATTGATAATAATAATCTTATTAAAATTTAAATAACAATAACAATAATCATTTACCAAAACAAATTTATGCTAAGGGTATTCTAGTCATTTTAGTTTTTTCCATTATGCTATTACACCTCTATTCCATTCAACCAAACACAAGATTACTATTACGCCTCTATTCTATTACATTCAACCAAACAGTTGATTTGCTATTACACCTCTAATCCAATACACCTCTAATCCCAATACACCTCTAATCCAATACAGCGAACCAAACGCACCCTAAATGTTATGGAGACGGGACATAACAAAATTGCATTGCACCTCAGCTTTTTTTTATTTTTCTTTATGTAAAGAATCTTCTGGACAAGGGAAAGTCAATAATTCTTAAATTTGGATCATTCATTTTGTTGCACATGCACACATATTGTATGCTAGAGTTCACTTTTTTACTTGGAAGAGAATATCTACCAGTCTAATGCATATTAAGAGTGGTGAATACGGTTATACGACCGGAAATGTACCTAAAAGCTGCTGAAATAGACCTTTGCAGTAACATCAGTAAAGTTTGTACTTGGGACTTAAGAGTATACTATACTAAGGCAAGTGAAAAGGAAAAAGCTGACAAGTTTTGCTAGTGCCTAATTTCAGCTTCTAATCTAGCCATTGTTGTGAGTATGGCATTCTTGTGCTTTCAGAATTTGAAAATATCATATTTGTTCCTTCAATTAAGTTTTTCTTTTGGCCATTTGTTAGGAGTGGAGGGGGAAGGGGCTGTCTAGGGTTTGAACACTGAACCCGTTGTCAACCAATACTTGAAATCAACACAAGACTTTTACCACTACACCAATGGCTTAGTTGATATTCCTTCCATTAAGTTTGCTTCAATATTTACCATAAATATAATTGTCAAGAAATTGATATATTCGCTAAACTTATAAAGTACTCTTAAATGTTGACCAAACATTTCCATCAACTTAGAGATTAGAGTAAAGCATAATGCATCATCAAATGGGTAGCTACAGACAAGCTCTTTACTCTTGATTATGTTCCTTTCAAGCTCAAAACATAAGACTATATCTCGGATCTAAAACAGCAGCATTATCAAATTCACTAGCCCAGGCCTCCTAGGATACCTCATTTACATTTTGAATAATACCAGCAGTACTTGATGGGAACAAGCAAGAACAATCAAACAAAATGATAAATCAGAAATTCATGTTTGGTAAATAACTGGGATATTCCACTTTTATGCATCTGCATGTATGAACTCAGTGCTTTGCTGTTAAACTCCTACTTCTTCTTTACATTGTAATCAAACCATCTTATACTGAACATAATCAAAATATTTCCATTGGCTACACCTACTAATTTATTCACATGAAAGAAACTAAACACCGAAGCCAACTTTTTTTGCAAGCCCCCCATGCCCCGGGGAGAACAGGTAACTGAAAAGTATCACAAATATATCCAATTACTCGCAAAGCATAATAAGCAATCTCATTAACAAAGGTCCAAGAAACACTTGATTGTTAAGTCTTACTCAAACCCATCTATGGGGGTTATCCAGAATGCATGTTGTTCTCAATCTCACTACAAGTATCCCCCCACCATATTTCGAATCATTAGGCAAGAACAACTTAATAACAATTTCAAAATCTTCAAAATGAAATGCTAAATCAAACAAAATTCCATGGACAAAAAGGCCCCAAAGCAGAAACGGACTGATACGGAGATATTCCAGTTTACCATTTCTTTCCATTCAAACGTCATAGGAACCAAACAAAATAAACCCCCAAATCAGTACACCCTACTATAAATAGACTAAATGAAAATAAGTCCCTTAATAGAAAACAGGAAACCAGTAAAAACCTCAGAAGTATTGACAATGGAGTACCAGAGTCTCATATCAATCAATCTTATATCCAACAAAGGGAAAGAAAGGGTTAAACGCTTCAATTTCAATAATAAGAGCAGACAGGAAAATTCTATCGAACATATAGCAGCCAACCTTGATTAAAACAAAGCCCTAAAAAAGTTAAACCAATCCATCATGCCAACTAAGAAAGATAAAAACAAAAATTTAACATAGCTAAAAACCCCAAAATTTTGGAACTTAAACAGCCCTCAATACAAAGATCAATGAACCCATCAACAAACTATGAACGAAAACATCAATAGATAAATATCCAGTTATTAAATTATATATAAAAGAAACTGAAAGAAAAAGAAAGAAAGAAAAGAAAATTTGACTGACCCTGGAGACAGCTTAAGCATTAGCAGTTTTGGGGATGAGAGGAACAGAAGCGCCCTGTTTCCCAGCCTGTTTCAACTTGGCCTCTTCTTCACGGATCTTCTGCATCTGCAACATCCTCTCCATGACGAGCTCGTACTCGCACTTTTCATAGGAGTGGCGTTCAATCTCGCATTTCCAAGGTAAGTAAAACTCGGCTTGGCGGCACTTGTTGAGCGGGATGAGAAGATGTGCACATTGATCCCTGTACGGGATGGGGACCTTGTTCTCCACCATCTCTGCTTGTGTTGCTATCATCTTCTTCGATGAACCCTCCACTGCCATTCTTTTTTCTCCCTTTGATTTGTGTTTGAAGAAAAAAAATTGGGTTATGAAAATGCTTTGCTTGATCTCCGAGTCCAACTCCAAGGTAATTATCGGCTAGCTTAGCTTTTCTTTGTACGCCCAAAGGTGGAAGGGTTGGGCGCAAAACTATTATGCCCAAAATGGGCCTAAAAAAAAAACTAATTCCATTTAAAATATGATTTGAGTTTCGCTCGGTTGAATTTTTTTTTTAATTTTATAATATATATTATATTATGGTTAAAAAGACTTTTTAATCAGTCTAAATTAGGAACAGTTTAATCTCTATTAATTTCAAAAGTAAATAACCATTTAAAGATAATTAATTGTAATGTTAATATTTTTTATCAATTGTGCATAATTTCAATTGATGTAATAACAAAATTTACATATTTTTTCAATTTGGATAAATTTTGTGTTTAAATTTAGAAAGACTACAATTTCATTTGTTTTGAGAGTTTGGGTATTGAGCACCCCCTCCGAGTTCTACATTCACTTGTTGCATTACCAAGGCATAATACACAATGTGAATTATAACCCTTTCCCGCTTTCTGTTATAATTTATGGGTTTGTGACCGCCATTGTTCCAAGTTTTTTTTTTTTGTTTATTTTACAATTTTTAATGTCGTTTCATTGACCGTTGGCTCCAACATAATATACCCTTAATTCTCACCCCCTCTCTAGCATACTGAACCAAAGACCCAAACCCAGGTAACAAGACCATATTCGAGCACCATAATTACCTCGCTCCTCGTGCCTTTTCCCAATGCTTCCATTTTGGCTAGTATGATTGGATTTTTAATGAAGGTTATGAAATATTGATCAAATAATAAGACAAGTAGTGGTTTAAGGAAGGAAGTTTTAGAGAGAAAAAAGTGAAGGTTGATGTTTGCTTTAGATTAGTTTTGCTTGAGAAAGGAGAGTGCAGTGTCAGACTCCCAATGCTAAAATCCAGACAATATATACTTCTTTAATAAAAGGGGGTTGGGGGGGGGGAGATTAACAAAACTGGCTATTTAAGTAGCCATTTCAAATCAACATTTTATGTGGTTGATATTTGTTCGTTAATCATGTAGGAAATGACGAACGGTCAGCTAAGTAAGACTCTTTGTGTAAACGTGTAATGTTAGAGATTAATTTTGTTGATTTTTTTTAGAATTAAGATTAAATTGATAAAATATGTAACTATTAAGAGCAACTTGCTACGTGCATGGATGCCGGACAGGGGTGCGATGCCTCGGCCATCCTTGGCACCTTTTGCATGTTGTTAGGGTGTGATGCCCTTGCTCTCACGCGGTAGCCTCGCAAGACTGCTCTGCTAAGGCACGAGGCCTCGGCCGATGCTGTGTGCCTAGCTCACACAATGGGGTGTGATGCCCCTCGCATCGCCTCAACAATTGCGATGCTCCGACTATTGTCCACAACGCCAACTTCTCCTTCTTCAACTGTTCATCCATTTTTTCGTCTAATCTACTTCGAGGTCTCTGGTTTGTAATTGGTTACATAAACCTTAGTCTGTTTCCAACTCACAAGACTTTTTATTTTAAGGAAAAATAAAAAACCTATATGGAGATGATAGTTTACGATCTAATTACATAATAAAAAATTTAACCTAAAATATACCCAATCTAATTTTAGAAACCACAACTTTAGCAAAATTAATAATTAAAATTTTTTATAACATCTATAAACATCCATTCACATATACAATCCAAAAGCACGCATAAGATAATAATGTCACTTTCTATCAATTTAATCAAACAATAGAGAGACGAGGTAATTCGATAATAAATTTACAACATAACACAACCTGGTATGATGCCAATTGATGGAAAAATTAGTTACGAAAACGAGTTTTATTTCACAACGAAAATTTTAAAAATTTTCATAAAACTAAACCTTTGTTGTGTTATCCATGGCAATAAATTTTACCAAATTTAATATATGCATTTTGGTCTAGTGCGATCTGTCGATTTTCTAACTTTCTACCAATCAACCTTCTCCGTTATCCTCTTACCTTTAGTTGCAAAGAGAGGGCTCCTAGTCCTAAATCGATACCAATACGAAAACTTTAATTTTTCCAATGAAAAAATAAATTCTCTTCTTAATAACCAAAATCGAAAAACTCAAGTGCTAACAAAATTTAAAATTTATTTGTAGCTAATAAATTTCCCTAAATTTTAATAAAATAATAAAATAACCACGTATCGATGAGTGTTTGTATTTCGACTTCCCATGATTCCTTTGTATAGAGAAAAAAAATACAAGAGCTCTACTTGAACAAGAAGAGGGATAAATAATATTTTAATAGAAAACTCATACTCCTACTAAGAGTGCTTGTGGTAGGCAACACACCCTTACTAGGATTACTCAATGTGCCGCCCACCTGTTTAGTAAGATGAGCTTTTTGGGCATTTTATTGTATTGGGTATAATTGTATTTACAATCTAGTTTTTTATTAAAACAGGCTCATATAGTTATCCAACCTAATAATCAATTTCTATTCCCAAATTATTATTTTATTGAATTAATTAGTTGAATAAATAATATTTTAGGAATAGAAAACTAGTTATTGGGTTGGATAATTATATGAGCTTGTTTTAATTAAAATGGACCTACACATATAATTTTACTAAATACATGAATGGTTAAATGAGCCCAATAACACTAGGGGTGGGAGGCACACTAGGTTTGGGAAACCTAGCATGTGTTGTCTAGTGCATTAACTCCTATAACTCCTAGTAGGATTTTGGTTTTCTATTAAAATATTACTTTTCTTCTCTTCTTGTTCAAGTAGAACTCATATTTTTCTCTATATAAAGTGACTATGGGGTAACTGAAGATACACACTTCTAAGATGAGGTACTTTGTCGAAATTTAGGAAAATTTATTTAGCTACAAAATGAATTCTATATTTCATGAGTACTCGAGTCATTAATTTCGGTTTGATTTCCCATAGAAAGAGTGAACTTTCTCCACTAGAAAGTTTTAGTTCTTCTTCCGTGATCGGTTTGTGATAATAGCCCACTCCTTAGTAATTAAGGGTTTAGGATGGCTGAGAAAATCATTTGCTTGAAAGCCAAGAACCAACAAATTTCGCTAGTCCAATAAAGTAGGTATTATGTTTGGTAAAATATATAGCCATAGATATCACAACAAAGGTTCAAGTTTTATAAAAGTTTTTGAAATTTCTCTATGCAACAAAATCGTTCTCATAAACAAATTTTTCAACAATATTATATTGGAGTATGCCCGAAGACTAATCATGCGATGATTGTAATCACATACTTGTTTACCTAGTTTATTAATAAAAGACATTGCCATTATTATTTTAGTCCTAAGAATAATGTGATTATTCTTAAATGTCCTTAATCAAGTATTATTGCGAGCTTAAGCAATAATAATACATTGAGACTGATATGTAGTTGATTGATGACAAAATGTTGTCATTGACATAGGGATGTCATGTTGGAAGATCGAGTTTGGAAAATGCAATGGAAAATAGGTTTAAGGGAAAACTAGAATTTTAAATTCTTTTTCCAAAAACAAGAACTTGATTGTGTTATCTAAAATAATAAACACTTTATCAAAACCGTACCTTTATGATTCGTCTAGGATGAACATTTCAACCGAGTAGTCTTCCCCGTTATCCTCAAGCACACGTTTGCCAAGTGTGAGCTCGCTTCAAATTAAAAAAAATTTCCAAAATTACTAGTGGAGTAATTTCGTAATTTTTCTAAACTTATGGGGTCAAGTTGTAAATAACAAGAATATCTCTAGAAATTTTCTGAAATCATTTCTTTAGAGAATTTTCTCTCTACAAATTTTCTTGAATTCAAGTGTATGAGAATAATGACCCATGCTCTTTTTATATAGGGAGAGTTTAGAGAGAGTTTAACTAGGATTAGAATTAATCACATTAATATTAAATTAATAAAATATTATATAGATAAATATTAAATTAAATTTAATAATATGGGATATTAAATTTAATTTAATATTAAATTCATTAAAATAATATTATCTTTGGAAAAGTTAATTTGAAATCAAGTTACCTGATAGAGTCCTATTATGAGTTTAATTTTTCCACCACACTACCACCGAAGAACCGTCACCGCCGACCATCTGTCGATTGTTGGATCGTCGTTGTCATAGTCGTCGTGCTTGGCGGTGCCATCACTGGCACGACTCCCCCAGCACCCTGAACTATTTTTGTTTTTCCCAAATGGGCTTGACCAATTTGGCTGCTATCGATTCGGTTCAGGCCAGTGACAGCCCAACCGGTTCGATCTAGCCATCGGCTGGATCATCGATCCAGTTTCATACATAGAGCCCGATTTGACCAATTTTTGGTTTTCAGTCTCAAGTTTTGATTCTCGGGTTCAATTTTTTATTTTGGGTCCAATTTTTAAGTTCAATTACTCATTGGGCTAATTGTCTGACTTGAAAGTTAATTTCAAAAAATATCATAGTTATTTTAATTAACTTGATTAATTTAATTTCACTTGATCAAAATTAATTTTCCCAAAAATCACTGAGATTTTCCAAATTAATTTTTCAAGAAAATTCTTTAACCAAATTCTCTAGTTGAATAATTCTCATGACCACCTAATTTAATTCCACATTGAATAAATCGACTCAATTAAATTATTCTCAAAGTCGTATAATTTTCTTTTGATTCAAATGTAGTCTAATCAAGCTTTTGTCACTCTAGCGAATGGACCAATTGGACATATACAATTAAGCTCAAGTTAATTGCAATTATGTCTGGAAGTATCGATCTGATAATTTGAAATTTACTTAACTATAAAGTTAGTTCACAAGAAGTATCATGATTGAAAACTCCTTATTGTATACTCTTTATGAAAGCAATTCATCCAATTGCTTTGTCCATTGACTTCGCCATATGTGTGTTACCCTCATATGATATCCTTGATTTCTTGAGTTAAATTTGTTCACTTAATGCAATCTTGTTTTATCTCATTGTCACCATTGTGTCTTCTTAATAATTAATATGACCGCTGTCAACTAATGACTGTGATAAATTGCTCATTTGAGAACAAGCAACTCGTGGCCACATTCCATATTTATCAATCCACACAAATTCAATGAGAGGATATCGTTAACTCTTTAATCGAGCTATAAATTCCATTATTTCTAGTAAAACCATGCCATAAATAAGTCATGTACCCAACATAACTGCTATCGACTCGATCATCTTTAGAGCATAAGCCTCCACTTATATCAATTCATATGGGTTATACACGAATGGTCAATGACTAGCTCAGGATTTAGGTAAGTCAGACTATGAATATCATAAGTGAATTAATTCACAAACGGATTCAATACTAATTCAACTTGGGTCCAGGCCAATGTATCATTCTTCCAATGAGTACATTAATATCTCTACCCATGGAGTCAACTACTCCGATAGCCAAGATTAGTCATCTCTCTAATTGGAATTGTAGATGATATAATAATCCTTCTGAGTATTTGAATCAAATGTTCACTTTGATTCTTTTACGGGATTACGAACTCGTTTAGATTATCTATTGAAGTAAGTTGTCTTTCTCGCAATGTAAACCTTCTTACAATGCCAATTATTATCAGCTTGAACTTAGATAAATCAATGAGCTAACATTTGCTTATCACAATTTCGCTCTGTATGCAAAACATGAAAGACAAACACAAAATACAGTGAAATGTGAAATTAATTTTTTTTATTTATTCATCGTTCAAATAAATATAAAACAACTACATGTTTACTACCATGCAAACACATTTCCCAACATGTCAAAGTCAATGCATAAGTACATGTTTGAGAACAACGTATTGGACTGACCTGCCATGAGAATATTTCTTGGATTATTATGTAATAGTCATAATATTTCTCATAGTGATAATTATATGTATGATTCTAAGACTTGTGATCATCATTATTCCAACATCTTGAGTCATATGCTTTGACACAATCAAACCTCTTCCGTAAATGGTTGTACTTTAAGGACTAATGTTGGGTGTGCCATAATCTATGTAGTGAGATGTGATTGATCAAGATAGGATTTGTCCCTCTTACATAATGAGAGACACATCTTAGGCCTCTTGATCAAATGAGACAAAAAATACATGACCATGCTCAAATTAGTTTATATGATATATCACACTTATTTGTTTATCTTAGCCTACACGGGAATCAAGAAATAAGAGATTAGACCATACAAGTTTGACTATTTCATGACTTGTGTTCAATATAGATATAAAGGACAAAGGGATGTTACACGTAATAATATTGTCACAGAAAACCATGTTGAACCATGACTTCTTGTGACTTGGGTAGCAATGATGCATTGCTAGATGTCACTCACTATTTGTAAAATTATAATCTTTTCAATGTTATTGCTAACGTTATAGAATCCTATAGGTCACACCCTTTGGTTGAGACAATCAAAATGTAATGAAAGTTGAGACTATGTTTAAAATGTCACAAAAGTTAAATTGATTATAGAAATGTTCTAATAATTAATTTAATTTAAAAATGTTAAAATTAAACATAATATATGTACATACTTGAAGCATATGTATATATAGAACTCAATTAAAATAATATGAAAAATGTGTTTCATATAATTTAATTTTATAAGCCAGCCTAATTAAATTTATTAAATATTGTATTTAATAAAAAAATTGGTTGAAGGGTTAAAAGATATATCTTATTTTCCCTTTAAGAGTTTCAAGGCAATTAAAACTTGTTTTTGAAAAATGCTTAATCTTAGTTTTTGTTTTCACCCGAAATCTATCTTTACTAGCAAAAAGAAAAAATTTTGTTTTTCCTCTAAATAGTTCAAAGAACTTTCTTGTCATTCTCTTCCAGGTGAGTCACATAGAGGCCAGGACTTTACATTGTGATTGTGGCTTGCGAGACAGGCAGAAGGATCCCCTTGGTACTATACTTGTTTCCAAATTATTAAAGGTATATTTTCAATCTTTCTTAAACTCGTGTTCATTCCTCGTACATGGATCCTTGGTTGTGATTTCTAGAATAATTTTTCTTCCACACCAAAGCGTGTACCGACGATCCAACATATTGGTATAACGTTAGAAATTTTGGTACAAGTTATTGGTCCTCATACATTAGCAGGCAAAGGAAAATTTTGGCATACCAAAATATCTAATGATTTCCATTAGAAATATTAGTATCCGATAGAAATTTTGGTGGTATCATTAGAAATTTTGGTATTTGGTTACAAATTTTGGTATCTGTTAAAGATTTTGGTTACGTTATAAAATTTGGTATATCAAAATATCTAACGACATCCCTTGGAAATTTTGGTATGCATTAGAATATTGGTATAACATTAGAAAGTTTTGGTACATGTTATTGGTCCCCACACACAAGTAGGAAAAGGAAAATTTTGGTATAGTAAAATATCTAACAATTTCCATTGGAGATATTGGTATTGCATTACAAATTTTGGTATTAACTTGTAACCGATTGATTTGGTAAAACCTTTTCCTATTTTTTCAAAGTGAACAACAAATCCTCCACACATAAATGGTTAGAATTTCAAGTTTGTTTTCTTTCATGAAAAAAATACATAAAAATATCACAAATAAAATTATTGTTAACATCGGTTGAAAGTCAATTCCATTTGAGGCTTATGTACAAGTTTAAAGTTTTAGATTAAATGATATCAAATTTAAAGTTTGTATACTTAGATGAACAAGTTGCTATTTATGAGTGATGAGTAAGTTATATCCTTTTTCGCATATTATAGATTTTTAAATTTTGTTCCATTAGTTTATGTAATGTGCTGTACAAAATCCTGACAAAAGTGATTGCTAATTAGACTTCACAAATTCCTTCCTAATCTTATAGCTTCGAATCAAGTAAGCTTCATTTTAGGGAAGCATATATCTGATAATAACAATGATAGTAGAAGAAGTTGTTCATTCAATGTGAGTCAAGAAAGGCAATATTGCTTGGATGACTATTAAAGTTGATTTGGAGAAGACATGACCACATGCATTGGGATTTCTTGGATGAGTGTTTGTTTGACATTGGTATTCTTGTTAAACTGCATTGTCCTATCATGTATTGTGTTTTACCTTTGTCTATGTAGGTTCTTTAGAATTGGTCATCGATGACAACCTTCATACATTCTAGAGGATTACACTAGGGTGATTCTGTCTCACCATACTTATTTGTCCTTGGTATGGAGAAATTGGGCTTTTACATTAGTTCGATTATAGAGGGTGTGTCATGGAAACCAATTAGACTTGTGATGAATGGGCCTCCTTTGTCCCATTTATATTTTGCTAACAACTTAGTGCTTTTGGGTATAGAGGATTTGGATCATGCTTCACTCATCCATAGAATTTTAGACCAATTCTACATCAAATCAGGTCATAAAAGTGAGTTTCTTCTCTAATAATAATTTTGAAGAAGTTGTCATTTCTTTAAGTGCTAGATTGAGTTTTCGATAGGTGAAGGATCTTGGCAAGTATTTGAGAGTGCCACTTTTCCATCAAAGATTTATGAAGAGGTTTTTTTTCCTTTGTGCTGGATAAAGTTTGTCAAAAGCTCAATGGTCAGAATGCTCATCTCTTATCTTTAGCGGGTAAAGTTACTTTAGCTAAATTAGTGTTACTCTTTATTGCTAACTATTTTATGCAAACAACCAAGGTTATGAAGGGCAAATGTGAAGAGATTGAAAAGGTTATTCGAAGATTTATTTGAAGGTCATTAGAAGATAATCTAAAAGCTTCTTGTGGCATGGAATACATTATGTCGATCTACTACAAATAGGGTTTTAAGACTAAGGAAATTAAAAGATTTGAATGATTCACTCTTGCTAAAGCTTGGATTCAAGCTTGTAAATAATAATGCAACTTTGTGGGTTAGAGTGCTTAAATCAAATTATAAGTTTAGTGTTGGATGCCTTCTCGATATAAAGAGAAGCAATTCTTCCCATGTATTTTTGGCATTCGATTATGAGAATATATGATATGCTTAGAGAAACATTGATTTGGTCTATTGGGAATGGGTCGAAAGTTAGTTTCTGGATGGATTCTTGGGTTCGTAATTTTGGGCCATTAAAGTTTTATTGCTTTCTATGCTCTAATACGATGCAATGAATATTGGTTCAAGAAATGTCAATAACCATCGTGGTTGGGATTGGTTAAGAATTAAAGGCATGTTGGATGATTCCCTCATAATGCAAATTGCAAGTATACGATAGTTGAATGCGCATGGTAAAGAGGACCAATGTGTTTGGTCAATATCTATTAATGGTAAGTTGACCACTATATAAACTTATAGATTCAAAGCTAAGCATTAATGGAAGCCAAAGTCTAGCAAATGGGAGTTGCTTTGGAAATCACCTATTTTGTAAAGAGCTAAGCAATTCCTATCGCTAGCTTTTCATAATAGAATTATAACTAATGTCGAAAGATGTCGGAGGGGACTAGCTAGGTCAAATAGTTTCTTGATGTATGGTGTACCAATTAAGGATATCATCCATGTTCTTAAGGACTGCAATATAACGAGATCTGTCCAGACCCAAGTAATCCTTAATTCTGAACATGATAGGTTCTTTTCATTGTCTCTGAATGATTGGATTTGCTCAAACCTTCAAAATTCTTTATCTCTTTTGTTTTTTATGAGTTTTATTGGGAAATATTTTTTGCTATTCGTTGCTAGAAATTATGGGAGCAATAGAACAACTATATTTTCCAACAAGGCAATGTATAAGTGTTTCAGCTTGTTGTATTATCGAAGCTAGACTATTTGTTTCAATGCTACCAATAGTAGAGGCAAAGGACCCTTTAATTGAAACAATGAAGATAACAAGTGAATGAAACCAAACCTTGGATCGATCAAAAGTTGGAAAATTCGGTTAAAAAAACAATTATTTTAGCTATAACGCAAGTTTACAATTTTTCTTAAACAGAGTCTGTTATGTTATTTATAACAATAAACCATAACTGAGATGTAGATGTAGATGTACTTTGTGCGATGGGGACTAAAGTTTATCCTTATTTTCAACTGAACAACCTTCTCCGCTATCCTCGAACCACAAATTGCCTCGTGTGCAGGCTCAAGCAACACAAACCAAGTCACAGAATGAAAACAATTTATTTACTTTTTGTGGGAAAGTAAATTCTCTTATTAAACCGATAATTATTCGATATTCCCAGAAAATTGATTTCATTATTTGTAAATAAATTACCACTACTTTCTGGCAAAATAACGACATCTATCAAGTGTGTATTTAGGTCAACCGGTGGTCTTTATTTATAAAGAAATGCATAAGAGTTCTGCTTGAATAAGTTCTAAATAAATAATTTATTTTAATAGAAAATACAATTCTACTCTAAATGAAGTAGGGGGTAACGACAACCTAGAAATACCAAGGTTGCTACCCATTGTATCTCATACAAAGCTCCACTTTGGGCCTATCATTTATTTAGTCCAATTATATGTGTTTTCTGGACTTTTAATCCAATACTTATAATTTATCCAACCCAATATTTATTTTTATTATCTAAAAAAAATATTATTTGACCAATTAATTTAACTAATTACGTTAACTAAATTAATTTCTCAATTAAATAATTTTCTCAGCTCAATTATAATTCCGTTAAAATCATAATAACTTTAACGTAATAGAATCTATAAAGAAAATATATTTAATTTCCTTATTCAATAAATTCATAATGACTTGACTAATCTAATTTTATCTTCGAACTCCAATTATTTAATTATAATTAAAAAACATTAAGCTAATTTCTAAGTCATTTCTTGTCCTTAGCGAGAAAATGCATTCACTGCGAATAGTGATACATGCGATCTATTTCTCCTATTTCATCATTTTCATTCATTGGTTCTACATGTAATTCGTTTCTAGTTATCTCGAGCTAGTGGAGAGACCAATTAATAACTAGGGCTAAAATAATTTATAATTAAGTTCTAACTTTTCACCTATTAATTATAAAATTATTTAGTCATGAAGTGATACATGCACCGATAGGGTAAAATTTATTAGATTCCATTCAATAAAGCTATCAATTTTAAAGTTTGGAAAATCAACCGACTTGTGATGACTTTTGGATTGAATCCAAGCATTTCTTAATTGAGATGTCTTCATAGTGTTCAAAGATCTATCCCCTAGCTTTGAAAATCACATTGAATCACTCAATTTCGAGTTTGGGAGATCAAGTTATGACCGTTTTAGTAAATACTATGCGAACATAATTTCTGAACGAGATTATTATGAAAAGTACGAGTTTCGAGCTATTAATTTGAGTTTCAATCATATTGGGTCCAATTTTTAGGCTTAATTTTTATTATATATGAGCCTAATATTGTATTTATTAGGTCGTATTATTTCATTATTTATTTCAAATTTTGGATATATTTTTAAGTATTTTAAGTTATTTAGGAGTTTAATGTTTTTTAGTCAACAAGAAAGTTTAGTTTAAAACTACTTTTTATTTAGATTAATTAGAGTTCCAGTATACTTGAGAGTTTTATTTGGATGTACTTAGTTAGCCTATATAAAGGCTTCATCATTGTACATATTTCATAATTCATTCAACAACTTTTCTTTTTGAGTTAATAAAATTCTTTTTGAGTTTTCTTTTAGAGGAGTTTTAACAATCTTTCCAGATTGTGGGGATCATTTTCAAGCTTTTTCTTGTCAAGTTTTCTTTCTTGGAGGAAAAATTAGAGTTGTTTGAAGAGGGTTATGAATTCATCTGGTTTCCAAGGCTCCTTAGGACTTCTACATGCTGGAAAAAAGCCTTGGAAACCAGATGAATCCATAACTCCCTCCAAATGACTCTAATTTCTCCTCCAAGAAAGAAAACTTGGCAATAAAAAGCTTGAAGTTTATCCTCACAATCTGAAAAGATTGTTAAAACTCTTCTAAAAGAAAACTCAAGAGAAATTCTTGAAGAGAAAAACTTAAATAGAATTTTATTAAATTAAAAGAGAGAAGTTGTTGGATGAATTATGAATTGTGTACAATGAAAAAACCTTTATATAAGATAGCTAAGTACATTCAAATAAAACTCTCAAGTATACTGAAACTCTAATTAATCTAAATAAGTAGTTTTAAACTAAACTTTCTTATTGACTAAGAAACATAAAACCCCTAAATAACTTAAAATACTTAAAAATATATATCCAAAATTCATAATAAATAAATAATGAAATAAAAAGACCTAATAAATACAATATTAGGCTTATATATTATAAAAATTAAGCCAGATGAACCTATAACCCCCTCCAAACGACTCTAGTTTCTGCTCCAAGAAAGAAAACTTGGCAATAAGAAGCTTGAAGTTTATCCTCACAATCTGAAAAGATTGTTAAAACTCTTCTAAAAGAAAACTTAAGAGGAATTCTTGAAGAGAAAAAACTTAAAGAGAATTTTATTAACTTAAAGAGAGAAGTTGCTGAATGAATTATGAATTGTGCACAATGAAAAAGCCTTTATATAGGTTAGCTAAGTACATCCAAATAAAACTCTCAAGTATACTGAAACTCTAGTTAATCTAAATAAGTAGTTCTAAACTTTCTTATTGACTAAGAAACATAAAATCCCTAAATAACTTAAAATACTTAAAACAATATATCCAAAATTCATAATAAATAAATAATGAAATGATAAGACCTAATAAATACAATATTAGGCTCATATATAATAAAAATTAAGCCAAAAATCAAACAAAATATGATATAAACCTAAATTAAAATCTCGAAACTTGCAATTTTCGTAATAATCAGAAATTCTATTTACGCAGTCTCACTAAAATGGTCATAACTTGAGCTCGTGAACTCGAAATCAAGTGATTCAAAGTGAGTTTTGAAGCTAAGAGATATATCTTCGAACTCTATGAGACATTACAGCCCAGAAATGTCTAGATCCCATCCAAAAAGTCATTGGAAGTCGATTGATTTTCCAAACTTGAAAATTGGCAGCTTCGGTGAATGGAATTTAACAAATTTCACCACGTTCGTGCATGCATCACAAAGTCATTCCACTAAAGTATCGTGACCGAGCTCTCCTTTATTATATACCATTACGAAAGCTACTCAATAAGTGTTTGTCCAATGACCTTGTCATAAGTGTTTTACCCTCATAGGATATATTTAATCTCTTTGGGATAAATTTGTTATTCCAATATGATCCTATTTTATCTCATGTTAAGCATTATATCTTTCTTCATGAAAAGTCAATTACTATCAAATAATAATTAAATCATTTATCACAAAGAAAAATGACTCATGACTATGTTTCAGTTTTCATCTATCATGTAATGCCAATAAGAGGATATCATTTACCCTTTAGTTGAGTTATGAATTCTACTATTTTGAATGATGTTACGAACTGCAAAAGTTGTATACCCAATGTACCAACTTTCGATTCCTTTTCTATTTGAACTCAGGCTTTCATTTACATCAAAGTATACGAGTCATGTATAATATTCCATCATCCTCTCAAGATTAATGCATGTCACACTATAAATGTCACAAGTGAATAAAATCATAAACAAATTTAGGATCTATTCTACTTGGGTCCTATTCGATGTACTGTTAGTCCAGTCAGTCACATCTATGTCTCTATCTTTTAGGAGTCATTCACTCTAATACCTAAGACATGATATCTCCCCAATTGGATCTGATAGAGATGCTCATTTTCAATTAGACTAAGGACATGTTTAGATTATCTATTATATAAGTTGTCTTTTCGTATTATGATCCGACCACGTAATAGCATTTAGTATTAGTTAAATGTTAGATGATCATTGAGTCAATATTTGCTTTCATTTTGCTTTGCGTGAAAAAACTATTTAGGACAATATACAAAAAATATTAATGTAACTGATGGATATTTTATTAAACCAATTTGTTTGAAAAATACAAGTACATATAGACGAAAATACTACACTAATGGCACTAAATCCAACACTAAAATTAGCATAGATGGGTATTGGAATTTGGCCAACAGGCAAGCTTTAGCAGGAAAAGTTATAAGGGACGATAAAGGGATGTGGGTTTTTTTATATAATAGAAGTTTGGGGTGATGCTCCGTGGAAATGGTGGAACTATGGGCAATTATTGATGGCTTCCATTTTGCTTGGCTTATTGGGTTTAAGCATTTCATTGTCAAAAGTGATAGTGTCAGTATAGTGTAGTGGTTGAATGAGGACATAGAGGGAAGCTATGTGGGCATTATAAAGCAAATAGATGAGCTGTGTGGAAGAGAATGGACTGTGGTTTTCTAACATACATTCCGAGAACCAAATAGAGTTGTCGATTTCATACACAAGTTAACAAGAGGGAAGGAACCAAGCTTATACTTTCCATGCAACCTTCGGAGCATTGTTGGTCTTTTTGGATGCAAGACTTTTCAAGGTTAATAGTTACTAAAACTTATTTGATATATTGATTTTTCTAATTTTCTTACAACAACAAAAATCTAACTATTACACCTTATTTAAAAATTTAAATCCTACGATGACTTCACCTACGTTAGACTCGTCACATTATGTTAGTTTCATAATACAATCATGTCTGAAATATTTGTTGGCAAAAAAAATATGTTTGAAATATTTTATGTTTATATAAGTTTAAGTTAATTAATAATATGTGTAATATAAATATTAATATTTTTTCATATTATCTGTATCTAATTCATATCACATTTAATATTTTCAAGTTTAACTTATGATAGTAGGAAGCAAAAGCCCAAAACAATATCTCGAAACCTAAATTCCCTCAAGAGCCTCTAGTGTATAAGCTATTACCTAGTGATTAATGAGTAAATGACTTGAGTATCCGACAATATATCTTAAAGGACATATGCCCCATAGTAGTCAGCATAATATGGGTGAACAACAATATTGAAACTAATAAAATTGATGAGGTCCAAGTTGAAAAATCAACTCAATAATGGTTTAGATAGCTACTCAGTTCAAAGATTCATTAATAGTAAAGAATGACTCGAATTTACTAATTGAATTAAAAATTAGAGATTTATCTGATAATATATAATTAAAATAAGTTAGAATAACTTCATACTGATAATTTAAAGATCGAAACAATCAGTTAAAAATTTAAGAAATCAGATTTTAAAACTTTTATTTCTTTAACAAAAAATTTTGAATTTTTTCTTATCATGTTTGATTCATTTTTATCTTTGATTTTTTTAAAAAAAATATTTTTAATTATTATTAGTATTTTTAAAAAAAAATAAGTGGTTTAATTAATTAATTTAAAATTTGAAAGTATAATTGATTCTACCTCCAACTTAATTCTTATGACATCAAGAATCGTCTAATTAGACTTACTCATGACCCAAGTGGCCCATCTGACTTGGTTGATTCAATCTATTTGGGTTGGGTTGGACAAAAAATTTTCAACTTCAAGTTAACCTAGCTTGTTCGAATTAAAATTAAATAATTTTAAATTTATTTTTATTTAAATTTAATTATAAAAGAATATAAATATTAATATAAAATTTTTAATTTCATTTTTAAAGGCTTAATCTACACTTTAGTTCGTAACATATACCATTTTTCCCACTTTGATCCTTAAAGTTTTTCTTTCACCACTTCAATCCCTAATGTTATCCAATGTTCCTAGTTTAGTCCTTTGGAAGTTAAAAAATGGTTGGGATATCCAACCAACCATAAATTTCCACGTGACATATGCTGACTCACAATGAATCATCATTTGAAAAAAAACCCTAAAAATCTTTAAAAATATAAAAATTACAAAAACTATTTAAAAATTAAAAATATGTTAAAATTTTTAAAAATTTTAAAAAAATTTTAAAAAATAGAAATTGTAAAATATTGTAAGAAATTATAAAAATGATTAGAAATTGTAAAAGATAGTAATTTTTTTTAAATAGTAAAAATTGTTGCTACTTGGAATAAAGTATACATTATGTAATCACATTGAAAATATTAACTATTTCATATAAAAATTGTCTGTCGTAATACAATCAATTTTTATAATAAAAAAAGTTGTTTTAAAAATATTTTAATAAAATTTGAATAAATTTTAATATCTTAAAGTATATCAATTTTTAGTACTATACCAATGTTACTAGCAGTATGTTTGTTTGACTTGACTACCTATTTAATGTCTGAGTAAGCTTCCATCCGTCACCCATCATCATGCACATGTTCCTTTTATTTTGTATCAAAGTGTTTTAGAATGGTTATACACTCGACCCAAGGGCGAATCCAATAGGGCTGGTAGGGGCCCCGGCCCCCTTAAAATAGAATTTTTTTTATTTATACCCTTTAAAATTTTAAATTAGTAAAGGTAAAATTGTATTTTGTCCCCATAAAAATGATAAAATTTTGATTTATTCTTTTAAAAATTGTATTTTTACTATTGTAAAAATTACAATTTAATTTCGGCACCCCTTAAAAAAAAATTTTGGTTTTGCCCCTGACTCGACCATAGTTCTTAAGATATTGGTCTACAAACAAATTATTTGTCTTGAGATAGTAAAAAATATCTGGAATAATTAAAAATATTTTTTTTAATTATTATTTAACTGAAATAAAATTATTTTTATTATTTAAATAAATTGAAAAAAAATTATCCAAATTTATAAGCTAAAAAGATCTACCAATTATAAATTTCAATTGATTGAAATAAAAGTAGTTGTAGATGGTATCCTTCTAACTTCTAAAAGCTAACAATTTCATATTCAAGATCTAGTAATGCGATTTAGAAAATTTTGAAGATATTAAAATTTCTAATATATATTTTTTAAAATATTTAGTAAATTTTTATATTATATATATTTTTAACTTTTAACTTTTAATAATTTTACTAATTTTTTTCCAACTTTTTAATTTTTTTCCAATTTTTAAAAATTATTTATAGTTTTTCGAATAATGACATCACTTTGACATCTGATAGTATATGATTAGCTGGGACTGAAATAAAAATATATGATAACTTTAAGAAGCATTAAGAAAAACTTAAAGAAAAGCTATATGCCTTTTTTTTGAAAGAGTAAAAGTAATCGAGTTAGGCTCGAACCCGTAAATTCTCACAGAAATAGGCCTTGACTTAGCTTGAAAGTTCTTATAGAAACGAGCTCTTTAACTTTGTCAAGCACATAGAATTCCCCAACGTCTAATAAATTTGAATGATCAGTCGTGGTCACTTCCTCTAAATAAAAAATCATTGAATTATTGGGTTTCTAGACATTATACATGTATCAATGCCCCCATCGACTCGGTGAAATCGTGTATTTTTTCATTTATTTTTGATGTATTACATGGTGAAGTGATTGAACTATAAACTTGTTAGCTAAAGCCATGATCTGTTTGCCCCCATTGATCAAATAGCATATCCATCGTATATCTGTTGCAATTAAATAAACACCAACCTGAAGCATATTTACCTAGTTGGGTAAGTGAAAACCATTGTTACAAATATATCTGAAAAAGAACATGTCCACTTTGATGAGCAACTTTATTCCATAAACAAAGTTGATGAGCTGATGACAGATCACAAATGAAATAGAGTCCTTACATTCGTCCACAACAAACAGTTTCAAATTTCTCCCAGACAGGTGACAAACATCAAATATCCACCAAAGCTGTCTAAACCTTCCTGCCATGTATTTAAACAAGGTATTATAAGCAGAACTCATGGCAAATGAAAAAGAAAATCATTAAAGCTTTAAGAGCAATATTACAAAAACTAAAGCCCAATAAAATATTAATCTGAAAATCGAAAAACAATATCTGTTGGAATGTATTATTAGCAACTAAATTATTTCGAGACTGAACATAACAAAATTGCATTGCACCCATCCATTTTTATTCTTCTATATGTAAAGAACCTTCTGGACTAGGGAAAGTCAATAATTCTTAAATTTGGATCATTCATTTTGTTGTCCATGGAAACATATTGCACGTTAGACTTACTTTTTTACTTAGAAGAGAATATCTACCAGTCTAATGGATATTAAGAGTGGTGAATACGGTTAAATGACCGGAAAGGTACCTAAAAGCTGCTGAAATAGACTTTTGCAGTAACATCAGTAAAGTTTGTACTTAGGACTTAAGAGTACTATACTGAGGCAAGTGAAAAAACGAAACGAGTATAACTAGTGCCTAATTTCAGCTTCTAATCTAGGCATTGTTGTGAGTATGACATTCTTGTGCTTTCAGAATTTGCAAATATCATATTTGTTCCTTCAATTAAGTTTTTCTTTTGCCAATTGTTAAGAGTGGAAGGGGAAGGGGCTATTTAGGGTTTGAACCCTGAACCTGATGTCGACCAATACTTGTAATCACTGCAAGACTTTTGCTACTATAATATTATTGTCAAGAAATTGATACATTCCCTAAACTTATAAAGTACTCTCAAACATTGACCAAACATTTCCATCAACATAGAGATTATTGTCAGCACAATGCATCATCAAACAGGTAGCTGCATACAAGTTCTTTACTCTTTATTATGTTCCTTTCATGCTCTAAACATAAGGCTATATCTTGGATTTAAAACAGCAACATTATTATATTCACTAGCCCAGATCTCCTAGGATACCAGCACCACTTGAGGGGAACAAGCAAGAACAATCAAACTAAATAATGGTAAATCAGAACTCACGTTTGGTAAATAACTGGGATATTCCACTTTTATGCATCTGCATGTATGAACTCAGTGCTTTGTTGTCAAACTCCTATTTCTTCTTTACACTGCTATCAGACTATCTTATACTGACCATAATAAAAAAATTTCCATTGGCTACACCTACTAAACAGGAACATACAGGTAACTGAAAAAAGTATCAAGAATATACCGAATTACTCTTAAAGCATAATACGCAATCTCAATAACCAAGGACCAAAAAAAACTTGATTGTTAATAGTCTTACTCAAACCCATCTAGGGGGGTTATCCAGAATGCATGTTGTTCTCAATCTCACTACAAGTACCCCCCCACCATATTTCGAGTCATTAGGCAAGAACAACCTAATACCAATTTCAAAATCTTCAAAATGAAATTCTAAATCAAACAAAATTCCATGGACAAAAAGACCCCAAAGCAGAAACTGATTGATACGGACACATTCCAGTTTACCTTTTCTTTCCAATCAAATGCCACAAGAACCAAACAAATAAACCCCCAAATCACTACACCCTACTATAAATAGACCAAATGAAAATAAGTCCCTTAATAGAAAACAGGAAACCAGTAAAAACATCAGAAGTATTGACAATGGAGAAACAGAGTCTCAAATCCTTTAATCTTATATCCAACAGAGGGAAAGAAAGGGTTAAACGCTTCAATTTCAATAATAAGAGCAGACAGGAAAATTCTATCGAACATATAGCAGCTAACCTTGATTAAAACAAAGCCCTAAAAAAGTTAAACCAATCCATCATGCCAACTAAGAAAGAAAAAAACAAAAATTTAACCTAGCTAAATACCCCAAAATTTTGGAACTTAAACAACCCTTAATACAAAGATCAATGAACCCATCAACAAACTATGAACGAAAACATCAATAGATAAATATCCAGTTATTAAATTATATATAAAAGAAACTGAAACAAAAAGAAAGAAAGAAAAGAAAATTTGACTGACCCTGGAGGCAGCTTAAGCATTAGCAGTTTTGGGAATGAGAGGAACAGAAACGCCCTGTTTCCCAGCCTGTGTCAACTTGGCCTCTTCTTCACGGATCTTCTGCATCTGCAGCATCCTCTCCATGACGAGCTCGTACTCGCACTTTTCATAGGAGTGGCGTTCAATCTCGCATTTCCAAGGTAAGTAAAACTCGGCTTGGCGGCACTTGTTGAGCGGGATGAGAAGATGTGCACATTGATCCCTGTACGGGATGGGGACCTTGTTCTCCACCATCTCTGCTTGTGTTGCTATCATCTTCTTCGATGAACCCTCCACTTCCATTCTTTTTTCTCCCTTTGATTTGTGTTTGAAGAAAAAAATTGGGTTATGAAAATGCTTTGTTTGAACTCGGAGTCCAACTCCAAGGTAACTATCGGCTAGCTCCTTTTTCTAAAGTACGCCCAAAGTAAATTGGAGGCGTTTAATGTACAGCTCGCAGTACAGCCCCAGCCTGAAACTTTTTACATTCCGAAACGAGCTCTAAATGATTCGAATCTGACTAGGTCTGAGATCAATTTAGCCCGAGTTGAAAATAAATCCAATTCAAAGTCCAAAATTTACAAAATAAATAATATAATTTTATGACAATTATTTATTTTATAAAATGTCTTCATAAATCTTATATATTTATATGAAATGTAATTAATAATAATTTTTATATTAAATTGTAAAGTGAAATAAATTATTAAAAATAATTTTAATGATAATATAAAATATATAATTACTCTTATCGCATAGGATTAAACATGAGTTATTAGGTCATACTAATAATATTATTAATAATTTTAATTTTAATTTTAATGATTACTCTTTTTTTATTTGAAAATTTAGATTTTAGTTTTTAGTTTCCATTTGGTCAAGATGCTGACAAGTGTCAAATTAAATATAGTAAAATATTTTAAAAAATAAATATATAAAAATAGACACATGACAATTTTTAAGGATGTTTATGTAATAAAAAAAAATTGGCAATATACTAAATGCTAACCCTATTTTTATTTAGGTTGGGTTTTGAAAGTTTAAATTGAGCTTAGGTTTGAGTTTGAGTTTAAATACATATTACATCTAATATATTAACCGACAACATCAAATCAACCAATTACCTAACTCGATCTTAATACATATATATCAACTATTAATATATTATATATTACTTAAAGAATATTTTAACCAGTATAATAATAAACAATAATAGTTAATAGTTAATATATTATCTATTTCTATAATAGTATGTAATATAGTATTACATAATAGATTAATATATTTTAAAACTATTAATACACATATATCACTATTAATTGATCCAAAATCAAAACTAAATTTACCAATCAATTTGCTTGAATTGGCTCGATTTAATAATTAAATCAGTTTTAATTGCTAGCTATAATAGATAATATACTATTACATACTATAATTAATAACATAGTATATGGAGATGGATCTACTTACACAAGTGTAAAATTAAAGTGGTTTTACACCTTTTCATATCTTTTTGTACGATTAATATTTTAACAATCTAACCGTAAAATTTATCAATATAATTGTATTTTATTGCATATAATTTTTCGAACTGATCTAATATCTCTATCATATTGATATAAAATACTATATATCAGGGGTGTAATCAAACAGGGGCATGTAGGGGTCCTCTTGGCTCAAGGGGAAATTTTCTTTATAGCCTCTCCCAAAATTAAGAGATTTAATTTATTCCTTTTTTAAATTTTAATTAAATGAAAAAAAGTTATAATTTTAGTCTTTTTAAAAAGTTAATGATTTGATTTAAGCATTTTAATACAATTTTTTTAGTTTTGGCCTTCCCAAAATTTAAAATCTTATCTTGGCCCCCTTAAACAAAATTTTTGACTTCACCCCTAATAAATATATATTAATATTAATATTTCTTGATTTTTGGAAATTTTTTACATAAAATAAATAGTTAGAAATCTTTAATTTACATCAAATTTGATATGTATGATCTATATGAATGAAATATAAATTGTGATGGTCAAATTGTTAAAATTTTAAGGATAAACTACACCAAATGTAATTGAACTTTGGTAATTCATTTTTGCCACTAAAATTTTGAAACTTACAAAGATATCGCTAACATTATCGCATTATTACAAAAACGCCACTCAATCGTTTATTGTTGTTGTTAGATAACGTTCATGGCGTGGCACGTTAAATTTTCCACGTCTTTAATTTTTTAATATTAAAATGTTTATTTTCTTTTTTTCCTCTCTTTTTCTTTTCTTTTTTTCTTTTCATCTTATTTCCTTTATGAGAAAACCCTAGTCATTACCAATTCTATCACCATCGATGGCTTCCTTGGATACCAAACCTATTGTTAGATCTCCCAAAGTTGTTCTTTAATTTCGATAAGTCCAATCTCAACCCTTTCGCTCCTTCCATAAACATAAACACAAACTCAAACCCAACTCACCGAAGATGATGATGGTTAAATCGAGAGGAATAGATTAATTTATCAGAATTATTAGCAAATTAATATCTCTCCATTCATCAGTAGTGACCTATCATGTGTTTTAGATTTTTTTTTCCCTTCCTTTCAGATAATGTGTATATATGTGTATACACAAACATATATAGCAATTATAAATGATGGTATATTGATTTTCTAAGCTAACTTTACTTATGACAATAGAGACAGAGCTAGATTTGGTGTTCATGGACAAGAATAACAACCAAAAATCAATCATTAAACAAAAAAATTGTTTATAGTAGGATGAAAATGCTTGAACAAAATTATTATCTCAAAATTATGTATACACATATAAGTTGTATATATAAATAAATATACATAGACGTTTAGGGTGGGGGTAATACAAGGTAATCATACATGCAGTAAACCACGAGATGGATGTCATAGCTATCTACAGTAACAGAAAATTAACAATGGGAAATACAAACTCCAACAACACTGTCTAATAAATCTCATGCACGAATAGTCGTCGAAATTGAGGTCAGGACAATAAGGAGAAGTGGCGCCATTATTGCTTCTAGAACTACTACTTACACCTCTTGGATTGCTTAGTGATGTCTCGGTGGCTGGTGGAGGAATGGTAGGCAATGGGGATGGAAGAACCCATGATGATGAGTTATCAGTTTGGTTATCTCCTTGGCTGAGCATGGTAAAGCTGGAGCAATTCCCCATTTCAGTGTTTTCATTATTCAACGATGTTTGGAAACTGAAAGGGACTTGTGGATCTAGCAAGTGAGGTAACAGAGTGCGATGGTCGATTTGTTGAGAAGTAGTATTTACTGGAGAAAATTGGGATGAATTTGGAATGACTAGGTTGTCTTTTACATGAGCTAAAATTGGTGAACTTAATAAGTTGATACTTGATAGCTACGATGTCTGCAATTCCATGGTGGAGTTGTTTATGTTTCTGGAAGGAGTGAAAGGGTTGCGGCTAGGCTTATCAGAATCAAGAGACAACCTTGGGAGATTCACTGGCAGGTTTGGTGTCCGGAGAAGCCATGGACAGTGGTGAAACCGGTGGCACATTTAAATATTAAAGAAAATAAATAAATAAAATAAAATAGACAATAAATGTTTTAATATTAAAGAAGAAAAAACAATATTTTTTTAAAACACGTGGCACATTTAGACGTACCTTACCAAATAACGACAGTAATAAGTTTCAAAAAATTGGTGGAAAAAATGAAAAATTAACCAAAGTTCAATGGCATCTGGTTCAATTTACCAAAATAATAATCATACAAAAAGTTACTTAAGGTGTAAAATATTTTAGTTTTACATTAATGTAAGTGGATCATTTCCCATAGTATATAACTATTACTAAAACTATTAATACACATATATAACTATTACTATATTATAGATTATAATAAAAGATATAGTATTACATGATATTATAATGTTTAATCATTTTTTATACCCTATATATACCACTAAGGGCTAGTTTGGCAATACTTTTGAAAAGTGTTATGGAAAAGTGTTATTGAGAAGTGCTTTTGAAAAGTTTAGTTTAAAATTTGAGTGTTTAGCATTACTGTCAACAAGTGCTTTTGAGAAATAAAATGTCTATTTTAGACATATTATTATCAAGTAACAAATATGCATTTAAATAATATTTAAATTAGTTAATATTATTATATTTTAGTAAGAATATAAAAAATTATTATAACTTGTTGTTAATATTTTAATATATGAAATATAAATTTTAAATATTTTAAGCAATAAATATTAATTATTTATAAAATTTAATTAGAATATATAAACTATATTTTAAATATTTAAATATAACCATTAAATATTTATAATTAGTATTTTTAAAAAATATTTTTTATTTTTAATTAATGATTTTAACATATTTGTAATTAAACACCAAGAAAAGAAAAGAAAAGGAAAGTACTATGTTATTGGAGGGGTGAAAAAGTAATTTAAGCACCAAAAGTGCTTTTGGAAGAGGAAAAGTTAAAATTTTTAGCTTTTCCTTTTTAGAAGTGCTTTTCAAGCTAAAAATTTCAACCAAAAGTAGCTTGTTTTGCACAGCTTTTCTTCCAAAAGTGATTTTGGAGTCAGAAGTGCTTTTTTTAAGCAATGAAGAACTCACCCTAAATGTAACACCCTGTTACCCGATTCGATCGCCAGATTCGAGTTACAAAATGTCACATTCATTGTCGAAGCAACTACAGTCAACTACGTTCAATTTATTCTATTAAATGATCAATTTTCAACTTAATCATGCATACCATACAATATACAATAGTTTCTAGGCCTTATATGACCTTCCGAAAGCTCTAAAACTAACTTGAGGTCGAAATAAGACCAAATTGTAAGAATTTTAAATCATCGGGTTGACGTTGCGACGTTAGGGAGTTTCTCGTCACAACGCAACATACTGAGTAGGTTTCTTTGCAACGAACCAAGCCCGACGTCGTGTTGTGGAATGGCAACATGGTCTCATCGTGATGGTAGACATTTGATGTCGCAACTTGACATATTGACTTCAAATGGTCAAGTTTTGTTACCTGTTTGCAAACACCTAAAACTTTTCAATTTTAATTGCAAATATAATTTCAACAAAATCTCAGTACCTAATGAATTCCATTAAATATATAGTATCATTTATACTATTGGAAGATTGAATTTAAAAAATGCAGCGAAAAATAGGTTTAAGGGAAAACTAGAGTTTTAAATTTTGTTTTTCCAAAATAAGAACTTGATTGTGTTATCTAAAGTAATAAACACTCAATCAAAATTAGTACATTTTTTTATTCGTCTAGGATGAACGCTTCGATCGAGTGGTCTTCTCCGCTATCCTCAAGCTCAAGTTTGCTAAGTATGGGTTTGCTTTGAATCAAAAAAAAATCACAAAATTACCAGTAGGGCAATTTCACAATTTCTCTAAGCTTTTAGGGTCAAGTGGTAAATAACAAAAAAAATATCTCTAAAAGTTTTCTGGAATAATTTCTTTAGAGATTTTTCTCTCTACAATTTTTCTTAAATTCAAATGTGTGAAAATAATGACTTAGACTTTCTTTATACAAGGAGAGTTTAGAGAGAGTTCAACGAGGATTGGAATTACTCACATTAATATTAAATTAATAAAATAATATCAAGATAAATATATTAAAATAAATATTTAAAAATGTTAATTTGAAATTAAGTTACCCGATAGAGTCCAACTAGGAGTATAATTCTTCCACTACTTTACCGCTAATGAACCACCGCCGCCGACCACCTTTCAGTTGTTGGATCATTGCCGTCGTGCCCGATGGTGCCATTGCTTACGCAACTTCCCCCCAGAACCTCGAACCGTCGCTATTTTTTCCTGAATGCGCCTAGTCGGCTCAACGCCTCCTCGCAAGGCTACTGGTGTCGTGGTTGGGACAGGGCTGGCCATTTGAACAGTTGGCCCCACACCTAGCCTCCTATTTTTCCTGATCAACAGGTGCTTGCCCAGGCGGTCGTTCATACGACCAATTGCATGGGGTGCAACATCCCTCGGCAAGGCGTTTGCACGCTTGGCTATTTCCAATGGGGTTGGTCGAAACCCCTAGTAGGCTGTTTGAACAACTTATTCCCATGGCAGGTGCACCATCAGTTAGGCATTTGCATGCCCTGGCGTGACAGCCGATTCAACTGTTGTGAGTTCAGTTCGAGCCAGTGATGGCCTGACCAGTATGGTCCAGTAATCGGTTGGACTGTCAATCCAATTTCATACACTGGGCCCGGTTCAAACAATTTTTGGTCTCGGTCTTGGTTTTTGGTTCTCAGATCTAATTTTCAATATTTGATCCAATTTTCAAGTTCAGTTACCATTGGGTCAATTGCCTAACTTGGAAATTAATTTCCAAAAATATCATATTTATTTTAATAATTTGATTAATTTAATTTTACTTGATAAAAATTAATTTTCCTAAAAATTAGTGAGATTTTCCAAATTAATTTTTCAATTAAATTTTTTAATTAAATTCTCTAGTTGAAAAAATTCTCACGATTGCCTAATTTAATTCCCCATCGAATAAATCAACTATTAGTAAGTTTCGTTTCCATTCTCGAAAGTTATCCACGTTTAATTTATTCTCAATAAGAATGCTAATAAGAGGAGTAGGAGATATATTTGAACTGAAAAAAAAATAAAGATTCACTAATTACTATCTTTGTGTTAAGCAAAATTAAGCAAATATTTTTCATTTCAGCAACATATCAAGAATGCAGTATGATGTATGCGTCTTGTGTTAAAACCTTGAAAAATATTTTTTTTCATTGCTACTGTTAGCTGGGAAGAATCAACTCGAGAAGATTGATAGGGAAGTTGAATAGGCTTTTGAGATGTTGCGGTGGAAGTAATAAAAATTGTGCAACAAATAACACAATAATTTATAGTGGTTTGGCCCCAATTCCTACTTCACTACCTTAGCTTACCACAACTAAGGATTTTCCCAAATTCACTAATTTGGCAACCTTTGAGGACAAGGTTTGACCTTACAATCTATCCTAAGATTTATGCCTCAAATCTTAAGATACAACTCCTTTAAGGTTTCTACCAAAACCTTAAGAATTAACACTCTCTCAAAGAGAAACAAATAAGCAAACAAAGAAACAATCCTTACAAGATTAGGATGTTTGCTAATTAAGCATAAATACAAAGAAGAATATTTGAGCTAAATGAATACAATGAAAGCTCACAAGTGTTTACAAGAAAATGTGTGAAAGAATTAAGCTCTAGGTTGTTTTGATTGATCCTTAAGCTTTGCACACGTCCCTTGTTGTTGCTAAACCTTTTGAAGATGATATTTATACCCTGTAACTTATTTCCAACTGTTGTGGTTGTTGTAGAAGTGAATGTAGCCGTTGGGATGAAATATCAAGTCATTAACTTTAGCTATAGCAATAAGTACCGATACTTACTAAAAGAGTATCGATATTTTTTATAATTAATGCTGATTTCAGTAACCGCTAGAGTAGGAATATCGATACCTTAGGAAATATATCAATACTTTAAGAAAACTATTGAAACTGGATCGATACCTACTAGGATTTGAAAATGATAGAATGTCAATTTGGTATAGATTATCAGAGGGGTATTGATATTTTGTAAAATATAGATACTTAGACAAAAAAACATCGATACTTTTGTCCTAGAGCAATTCTAGCTTGTTTGAAAATGGTTAAAACATGTTTGAAAATGTTTGACTCAATTGAAACCATTTCAACTTGATTTTTATGAAATTGCTCAACTTTAATTTTATTCAAAAACACTTTAATTTGTTATATCAAAACATATTATCCAATAAGGCTTAGTTTAACAGCTACGATCATTCTCACACCCATCAACTATATCGCCTTGGGGTCCCATGATTAACTAGCAAGAACATGGATTACATCCAATCAGTTTATGAATCTTAATTCTCAAGACTCCAAATGAGCTAATGATCGTTTAACATTTGACCATCATCTCTAGCTTAAATATCGTTTTTTGGGAAATTATTTAATAAGAGATGATCTTGAGTGTGTAACCATTGTCTTAACACCCATTATGAACATGCTCTCATTTGTGAGTCATCTTGGGAAAATCTTTTTGAAAGTTATGCATGACTAGTTGTCTTTAAAAGGAAATTATAAGGGTATAGGTATTTTCTTATTACCACACTTATTTTTTTAATCAATCAACTATAGACCATCTCATATATATATATATATCACAATTATAACATTACATAATATAAATATTATAAACAATTATAAAACAAATATATAAAGAGATAGGTAATTAAAATAAAATTGCCAGCCAAGGTTTCAATGGTTCTATTTCTAGAAAATAAAATTACATGATTTTTCACCACAAAGCATTCTTTAGGTCTTCAACCGCCACCGCATATTTTCCTCGTCATGGACTCCTTTTGGAAAAATTACATTTAATTCCTATGTTTATTTCCGAATCACAAGAATTTTATGAATTTTTTAAAAAATAGCCCTACACGGAGATGATAGTCCACCATCTATTTCTTAAGAACCACAATCTCGAAAATAAAAAAAATTATATAACAAATATATAATATCACATCCATTCCCATATATAACTCAAAACATGCATAAAATCTAAAGAATGTTACTTTCTATGTAATTAAATCATTAAAAAGAAGAGAAATTTATTTTGATTATCTGGTTATACTTATAGATAAAACAGAACTTGGTTCTGATACCAATTTTTGGAAAAAATGAGTTTGAAAAACTAGAATTTTAAATTTTTTTCCAAAACAAGATATTGGTTATGATGTTTAAAGTAATAAATAATTAATCAAAATTGTACCTTTTTGATTCATCTAGGATGAGCACTTCGACCGAGTAGTCTTCTCCGCTATCCTCAAGCTCATGTTTGCCGAGTGTGGGCTTGCTTCAAAATAGAAAAAAATTTTCATAAAAATTACCAGTGGGGCAGTTTCACAATTTCCCTAAACTTTTGGGTCAAGTTGTAAATTAAAAAATATCTCTAGAAATTTTCTGAAATAATCTCTTCAGAGAATTTTCTCTCTGCAACTTTCTCTTGAATTCAAGTGTGTAAAATAACAACCCAATACTCTCTTTATATAGAGAGAGTTTAGAGAGTTCAATTATGATTAAACTTAATCACTTTAATATTAAGATAATCACTTTAATATTAAATTAATAAAATACTATTAAGATAAATATTAAATTTAATTTAATTTTAAACTATTAAAATAATATTATTTTTGATATAGTTAATCTAAAATCAAATTCTCTGATAGAGTCTAGTAGAAATGTAACTTTTCCACTGTTCAACCATCGAAGACCAACAACCGCCGGCCACCAGGACACCGCCGTCGCAACTGTCAACACTGTCGTGTCCGGTGATGCAAGTGCGACACCCTTATGAAACCTTGAGTCGGTTTCGTTTAGGTCAGTGACGACTCAACTAGTTGTGTCTAGCCACCAGTTGGACCGTCGACCCGGTTTCACATATCGAGCTCGGTTTGACCAATTTTTGGCTATTAGTCTCGATTTTGGGCTCCTAGGCCCAATTTATGATCTTAGATCCAATTTTCAAGTTCAATTACCCATTAGACCAATTGTCTAACTTGAAAATTAATTTTAATTAATTTGATTAATTTAATTTTACTTGATCAAAATTAATTTTTCCAAAAATCACTTAGATTTTCTAAATTAATTTTTCAAGAAAATTATTTTATTAAATTCTCTAATTGAACAATTCTCATAACCATCTAATTTAATTTCACATCGAATAAATCGACACAATTAAATTATTTCCAAAGTCATAGAATTTTCTTTTGATTCAAATATAGTCTAATCGAGCTTTTGTTGAGTTAGCGGAGGGACCAATCAAACATGTACAATTAGACTCGAATAATTACAATTATGTCTAGAAGCATCGCTCCGATAATTCGCAATTACTTAATCATGGAGTCAATCCACAAGAAGTACCATGATTGAAAAGTCCTTATTCTATACTCTTTTCTAAAACAATTCATCCAACTGTTTTATCCAATGACTACGTCATGTGTGTGTTACCTTCATATGATATCCTTGATTTCTTTGAGTTAAATTCGTTCACTCAATACAATCCTATTTTATCTCATTGTCACTATTGTGTCTTCTTAATGATTAATATGATTATTGTCAAAAAATGACTGTAATAAATTGCTCGTTCGAGAACGAGCAACTCGTGGCCATGTTCTATATTTATCATTCCACACAATGCCAACTCTTTAATTGAGCTATGAATACCACTGTTGCTAGTAAAGTCATGACATACACAAGTTATATACCCAACATAGCAGCTATGGGCTCGATCATCTTTAGAGCATAAGCCTCCACTTATATTAAAGCACATGAGTTGCATACGCATAGTTAGTGACTAACTCAAGATTTAGGTAAATCACACCATGAACATCACAGGTGAATTAATTCACAAACAGATTCAAAATTAATTCATCTTGGGTCCAGTCCAATGTATTATTCTACCAATGAATACATCAATGTCTCTACCCATGGAGTCAACTGCTTTGATAGCCATGACTAGCCATCTCCCTAATTGGAATTGTAGACGACATAATAATCCTTCTCAGCATTTGAATCAAATGCTCACTTCAATTCTTTTACAGGATTACGGATTTATTTAGATTATCTACTGAAGTAAGTTGTCTTTCTCGCAATGTAAACGTTCTTACAATGCCACTTATCTTCAGTTTAAACTTAGACAATCAATGAGCTAATATTTTTTTGTCATAATTTTGTTGTGCATGCAAAATATAAAAGACAAAAATACAAAAGACATAATAGTGAAACGTGAATTAACTTTATTTATTTATTCACAGTTCAAATAAATAGAAAACAGTTACATATTTACTACAATATGGGAACATTTCCCAACAATCTCCCACTTGCCCTAGTGAAGTAAATGTCTCATGTTTCATATTCCTATATCCTCGACATGTTTGTTAAAACTCCTAGTTACAAGAGTATTAGTAAACGAATCTACAAGGTTATCTTCAAAATCTACTTTCACCATATCTATTATTTCTTCGGCTAATGCCTCCTATATCAAGTAATACTTCTGGTCAATATGTTTGGTCTTCTTGTGACTTCTTATTTCCTTGGTATTAGTTATTACAGCACTGTTATCACAATACATTGTTATAGCTTTTTCTGGTCAATATGTTTGGTTCTCTTGTGACTTCTTATTTTCTTGGTATTAGTTATTGCTGCACCGTTATCATAATATATTGTTATAGCTTTTTCCATACAAGGAATATATTCAAGATCGGTTAAGAACTTTCAAAGCCGTATCGCTTCTTTTGTTGCCTCAAAAACAACCACCTATTCGGCCTTTGTAGTAGGTCAACAGTGCAAGTTTGCTTTACACTTTTCCATTATATGGCTCTACCGCATAGGGCAAATACACTTTTTGATGTCGATTTCCTTGAATCTTTACAGGTTTGGAAGTCTGAGTTTATGTATCTAATACGAGTAAGGTTTTCCCCAGTATACACAAGCATATAACCTTTGGTTCTTTTAAGACACCTTAATATATGCTTTCCAACTTGCCAATGCCTAAGACAAGGATCCGTCTGATATCGATTAATCATTCCCACTACGAAACAGATATCTAAATGTGTGCAAAGCATCACATACATAAAGCTTCCAACTACCAAATAATATGAAACCTTACTCCTATGCTTTTTTTCTTTTACTGTCTTAGGACAGTCATCCAAAAAAAGATGAAACCCTGATGTAGTCAGCTAAGCGCCTAGCTTTGCATCGTTCATTGAAAACCGTTCCAACACATTATCGATGTATAAAGCTTGTGATAAAACTATCGTTTTATTCTTTCAATCCCTAAGGATTCGAAATCCAAGAATATAACTAGCTTAACCCAAGTCCTTCATGTTAAACTATTGAGTTAACCACAGTTGAACCGATGATAATTCTCCTACATCATTTCAGATAAGTAGAATATCATCGACATATAGAATGAGAAAGGCCACCTTTATGTGCTTTATGCACTTTTAAATACAAGGTTCATCGGCATTTTGCTCAAACCCATAAATCTTAACCATTTTATTAAATCTTTTATTCCATGAGCGGGATGCTTGCTTAAGTCCATAAATGGATTTAGTAGTTTGCAAACTTTCTATTTCTTTCTTTTAACAACATAGCTAGTGGGTTGAGTCATGTAAATGGTCTTATCAAGATAGTCATTTAAGAATACTGTCTTGATGCGACCCTAGCTCGGGAAGTTACCACCGTACTCGTTGAGCTGCCACAATGACCTATAACTCGGTCACAAGCTAAGAGGTTTCAAGATGCGTTAGCAAGCTATGTTGATCGAGCTTGGGGAGAGCAAGTAGCCGAATCTATTGGTCATGCTTGGAGCAGCTCAATAGGCGTCCCTTGCAATTTATTGCAAGCTGAACTTTAATTTTATTAAACTTATTTTAGTTAATTAATTGCTAGAATAAATGCTTATCTTAGTTTATTTAATTGTTGGAATAACTTATTGTTAAATATGTTTATTTATAGTTTATTAAATTAAGTTAAGTGTTTACAGTTTATTAATTAAGCTTATTAAGTTTAGTGTGTTTAAATGTGTTTTAATGTGTTTGTTAATAAATGCTTGTAAGTGACTATTTAGTTGGAATCAGTTATGTACAAGGGCTATTACAAAGTGATAAATGCGACTATTCTGCTTGAATTGGTTACATACAAGGGGCTGTTACAACAATAAAAGGAGAGATATGCATCATTAAAATTTGGCAGCCTTTCCATCTTCTCCAAAGAGCTATTCAAGAATAGCAATGGACAAAGGAGTGATTACAAATTCCATAACTGATTGCCTCTTTAAGAACACTCCATGGTTTGTTTGTGTGCCCAAAAATATCATGAATGTTGTTGGTGTCTATTCGACTGTCCAATGGAGAATTTAAAGCTTATCCTAAACTCTTTGGCTGCTCAAGAATGAAACCTAAGCATTCAAGCTTAGTGATTAAGTCTTATTGATAGTTGTTGTTACTTAGGCCTAGAATTTTAAGAGTTTGTGCTTAGTGATTAAGTTTTATTTCAGCTCATTATTAGCTCATTTAAGCTGAACAATTGTGACTTTTCGGCTAGGCCTTATCTAGCACTATAAATACTTGTAATCAGCTCATTGTAATGAACTTTTGCCAAATTTATGCTTAAACTGAAACTTGTGAGATTTCCAACTTTCCTAGTTCATTGCAAGACTGAATTGACTTATCAAGTTTTTCTTATGGCTTCATTCTTTCTTTTGTTTAAACTGAACTTATCACCTTTTTTGGTGTGGCGTTCATATACCTTTGGTTCCTATCACTTTTGATAGCGGGTCAAGGTTCTTGCTGTTTGTTATTTTTTTTAAAAACCCTAAATCACCTAAGAGCCATTTTGAGACTAGGGTCAACAATCCAATATTGTTGGTTCATTCTCGGTCTTAGCCAAATTATCCATTAATTACTTAACCATTTTACCTACTACTATTGTTTGAAGCCATTTATCCTATTTTGTTTCGTTTAACCCTGAGACGAACTTATCCTTACTCAATTCACGATAGGGCAATCTAAATTACTCAAATTATTTCAAAATGAGTTCGTATCATGTCTTAACATCCATTTTCCAAATCTCGTAATCAAGAGTAGCCGCAGTCGATAAGAGTATGGGAATAAACTTAGGCATGGCTATCAGAGAGAATGTCTCATCGTAACTGATGCCATCTTTCTATGTGTAGTCTTTCCATACAAGTCTAGATTTATGTGTTTCCACTTTTCCTCTGCATTTCTCTTCTTGTAGATCCACTTACACCCTATTGATTTAATCTCAACTGGTAAGTTTACAAGTTCCCACGTCATATTGGATTTCATAGAATCCATCTCGGCATCCATGGCCTGTTTCTAGAGTTTGGAATCAACGTCTTGCATAGCCTTATGGTAAGTGAGTGGATCATCATCTTCATGATTTGACTTCCGTGTTATAAATACTACCATTATAGATGAAGCAATCCAGTTTCTTATAAACTCTCCCACTACGACGGGTTTCTCTATGTTGTTGATCGCTTGCAAGTTTTTCCATAACTTTCTCGAGAATTAAATTTGGTGATTGTTCTAGAGCGCCTGAAAGTTCCTAGAGTACAACTTTACTTCGAGAATTAAAATTATCCATGTAGATTTCCTCAAGGAAAATAGTATGAGTAGAAACTTTAATTTTATTATCTTTCGGATTGTAAAATAATTCACCATATTTTCCTTTCAGATATCTTACAAACATGCACAATTCTGTCCGTTCATAAGGTATCTTATAAGCAGTGTTGGTTGAAAAATCATTCAGATTATAGCAAGTCGTTTGTATCTTATATCCCAAGAAAGAAGTAGGGAGCTGTGAATAGCTTAACATTGAACGAACCATGTCAAGCAAGGTTTTGTTCCTTCTTTTATCTACACCATTCTATTGTGGAGTGCCCAATGTAATCAATTGGGATAAAATCTCATTCTTTATAAGGTATCCTAAGAACTAGTTGGGCAAGTATTCCACACCTCAGTTAGATCGAAGATTTTTTATGAATAAATCTAATTGATTTTCCACTTTTGCACGAAACTCTCAAAATTTACCAAAGGTCTTGCTTTTCCAGTGCATTAGATACACATATTCATATCAAGAATAGTCATCGATGAAAGTCAAGTAATAAGCGTAACCTCCTTAGCACAAATGTAACACCTCTAACCCGTCTCTGTCGTTGGATTAGGGTTACAGAGCATTACCATACAATCGAAAATATTTATACATTTTAAAATTAAATAATTTAAATCATATTATAAATTATTTATACACATGCATACTGTCCCTAAATCGAGCCCTCGGGGCCTTTAAAATAACTTAGAAGCAAATCGGGACCAATTTGAAACAATTGGGAAAGTTTAGGAAAAATATGAAAAATTTACAAAACAAGGGTCACACGACCATGTGGACCTAAAATTCACATAAAACAAGCCATTTCCAACACCATTTCATGCATATTCATTTAGACCATTTGTGCACACTTTGAAGACACCAAAACATCATTCAATCATGTAGAAACATGCCATTTCAAAAAACCTAATTCACCTAACCAATATGTCATTCAAAGGCACCTAAATTTGATACAAACATCAAAACTTAATCTAAAGCAATTTAACCATTTCACATTTACCCAACTTAGTGCATTTTAACCATCACATGCCAACAGAGATGACTAATTCTATGCCATCACAACATCCCAATGGTTCACATACATTATTACTTAAAAGTACCAAAATGACATAGTTTAACATGCACTTCTAAGTCCATCAACCAAACGTACTCTTCCAAACATAACATACCAAATTACCAAATACATAACTTTCTATACATATAAACAAGGCTATTTCCATCCATAATAACCTAGTTCAAATATGAACTAAAACATACCATAAGTAACCATTTTCATACCATCATCAACATGCCAAGAGAACTATATCAACAAACACTTTAAAGTAACCAAAATCACATAATTTGGTAAGGGATCAAGGTGTACCAGACTAACATAGCTTTCCAAAGTTTATACATACAAAACACCATTAACACATACATCATTATACCATTACAAATCATCCTATACATGCCATTATAAACCTTAGTCAAATTACTCAAAAACTACCAAATTGTCCATTGGATAGTGTGATAGATCTCCGACGAACTTCCAACCGATCGAACTTCTGATAATTTGTAAAGGAAAATAACTACGTAAGCAATGATTTCTTAGTAAACTCGTATAAACTTTAAACATAATTTACCACTTTAATATTATAATACATAGATTAAGCATGATTCAACACCAATACTTTAAACTTGGTATAAGCCTATTGAACACCATTCAACTCACAAATGAGTAAGTTCATCAACATCACATATAATTTCATTCATAACATAATATGAATTTATAAGTCATATTACATAATCATCAACCTCTTCACAAGATTATGAACCATTCCATTTACTTACTTACCATTCCATTCCAAATGCTTAGTATAAGCCTAAACAACATCATCAATTCACGAGTTAGTGGATTTGTCCATGATATAAGTGAATTCATCCATAGCATAAATAGATTTCTTATATATAAGTACATCATTTAACTCATCAATCCGTTTATAACATAATGTTACATCCCAATTATGAACTTACCATTTCATTCCCTTTTCTTACCCGTTGAACCATCTGGAATTACATCGGATACTCGGGAAAGCTCACACGAAGTGTGCCTTTACATAACTGTAACCTTTCCTTTATATCATTGCTCATACGAGCTGTGGGTCGGAATGTAAGCTACACAATGCTGCTCACATGAGTTGTGGAGTATTCGCAACAAATACAGGACCTCAGCCATCGGTAGGACATTAAAGACCAGCACCTGAAATATGAAATCCCTAATGACACGTCATTTGTATCCTAAAAATTCCTAAGGTTCAACCGAGATTCAATACCCGTCAATTCAGCATAGCTTTGATATGTTTATATCTTGATTCATTTACATCAAATAATATAATAAACATTCAATTTAAACAACATTTAAGTGATTACAGTTTATACGAACTTACCTGACTAAATTGCAGAAATTACTAAGTACAAAGGCTATTTGGTAATTTTCTCTTCTCCTAGATTTTCCACTCATTCTTGATCTAAAATAATTATTCCATTCAATTCAATAATTATAACAGAAAAATAAATTTATTTTATGCAATTAAGTCCTTTTGACATTTTACAAAATTGCCCCTAATATTTTAATTTTATACAATTTAGTCCTTAAGCCCAAAACATGCAAATTAACCATTTTTATTCAATTAATCTCATTCTAGCATTTAAAATAATTAATTTAGCTTATAACCCATAATAATGAAAATTTACAAAATTACCCTCAAATTTTACCCTTTTGCAATTTAGTCCCTAAACCCGAAACTAGCAATTTCATCATTTTTAATCATAAATCATGCTAGCCAATTTTTACCCAATCTTATAACTGCCCATATTTATTCACAATTTACACTATTTTCCTTGAATTTTACCTTTTCATAAATCAGTCCCTAAACTTTAAAATCACTAAAATTTACTTAACAAAATACTTACATTTAACAACAAAGCTTAATAATCTATCATAAAATTTCAAGAACACTTCAATTTCATCCACGGTAAAATGCTAAACATTAGGGCTAGCTAAATTAAGCTACAATAATCTCAAAAATATAAAAATTACGAGAAACCAACAAAAATAACACTTACATGCATAAACTTTTCTTTGGCCGAAACTTAAAGCTTCTCAAATGGAGTTTCTTCCTTCTCTTTTCGGTGAAAAAACAAAGTAATATGATACTTATCTATTTTTACTTTTGTTTTATTATTTTAATACTTAAACATTAATTTAATAAAACATTTCAAATAATAACTTAAGAATCATCCACATTGCTGTCCACTATTACCAATTATCGCTAATTTTCCATATTAAACCATCCATTTTTTTAATTTATACAAATGGGCACTTAAATTCTAATAATAATAATTAACTTTCACACTTTTTACAAATTAGTCATTTTTAATTAATTAACTATCTAAACATTAAAATTTCTTAACCGAATTTTAATACGACCTTAATAACACTCTTTAAATATTTAATAAAATATTTACGACTCTGTTTGTTGAAACGAGGTCCCGATACCTCATTTTCTAAAACTACTTGACTTTAGGGTCATACCACTTGAACCTAATTATTCTTTCATTTAATATAAATCATTAAATGAAATTTTATTATTACACGATATTTGACCCATAAATATTAAAAAATAACATTTACTAACTTACTCGTCGGATTTGTGACCTCGAAACCATTATTTTCGACACCACTGAAAAATAAGTTATTACAACTGATGTTAATGGGTCACATACATTAGTGTGCACAAGTTCTAAGGATTGGTTGGCCCTTGTACCTTTTGCATTAAATGACCTCTTAGTCATTTTACCTTCCAAGCAAGATTCACATTGTGGAAGACTAACTTGCTTAAGCATACTTAAGGGATTATCTTCCTTGAGTCTAGGTGATTCTTTCTTGGTTAGTATGACCAAGTCTTAGGTGTAATAGGTACCCCTCATTAGAGTGAGAAGTTTTAAGCTTTTTATTCACCATTTAAGTTTGAAGCATCGAGTAGCTACTTGGTTTGATAAAGTAGAGATTACTTTTCATCCATCCATTACAGATCAAAGAACAATTTTTGTCTATAACAATCCCTTTATTGAATGTCACGAAATAACCATCATTAAATAAACATGTTATAGAAATTAAATTCCTCATAAAACGAGGTACATAAAACACGTCTTTTAAAATAATCTTCCTAAAATTATCAAAATATAAATGTAACGCCTTGAATCATTTATTTTTGTTTCTGTAAATCTTGACATAAATGAGTATTTGCCTCAGTGGTAAGTGTTCTGGATGTGTATTTGAGGTCTTGGGTTCAAGTCCCACTTTTGGGCAAATTTTGTTATTTTTTTATCCTAGCCTTATCCCTGCTGGGTAGGCTTATGTTATATTGTTTGTAAACTCATATTAGAATGAGCCTGCTGGTTCGAGTGGTAAGGAGTTAGCTTCCTGGAGGTCTTATCTTCAAATCCCTGCGTGAGCGTGGGTGATATTTTTGCTTCGGTTATGAGATAGAGGTTGTGTGGAAGTAAAATTCTGAGGTAGTTGTGAGTTAGTGGGTTAGTTAGTTGGGATATTGTGGGGTTTAAATTCTATTTTGTTTATTTTTAGGTTTTTTCCCCCTTTACTCAATTTTTCTTCTTTCTAACGTTAGTTCTTCCCTTTTCTCTTCTTCTATGTGATTTTTCCTATTTTCGATTCTTTTCTTTACTCCGTTCAACAACTGATTGTTCCAATTGTTTGATTTGTTATTCCGATGGTTCCCCGTCTGTTTTAGTAAACTTTGATGTTTCATTTTGCTTGTTTTCATTTTCTTTTAGATTGGCATAGTGGTGTGGTTAGGGAAGTTAATTTCTTGCAAATCTATTGCGTAGGTGAAGGTGGTGAAGCAGCAAATTTTGCTCTAACGGCCTGATTGTGCGTGTGGTCATTTTAGCTGGCAGTAAGTGTTTGCGCATTGTTCGGTTTAGTTTGGGGAATTCATGAATTGGTTGTTAAATTTGTTGTTGGAATGCTGTTTCTTAGGGTTTGAAGGTCTCGGGATTGCAGTTGCATCAAAATTGAACCAAGTATGTACCTAAAACACGAGAAAATGAGGTTCAACAAAAGTCAAAAATTAGGTCTATCAACGCCACGGGGGCATGTGGCCAGCCATGTGAGACACACGGTCGTGTGACTATGCGAGAGACACAATCATGTGACTATCGAGGGTGTGGCCTTGTGCGAGACACGACCATAGGATGGTGAATGGGTGGCCGTGTAGGCCATACGGGCTAGGCCAAGTTGGGTGTGTGGGTTACGCGGTATATGGGCCTACAATTTTGAAATTTTCCCTAAGGTCGCATGGGTTGTTCCCATCACTGTGGGCCTATCGTAAGGTCAGTAAGGGCTAATCAAACCCTTTTTCATGTGATATGATATTCTAATAGTCTGATCTGAGTAGGAAACTGATATGTATGTCTGATTGTACATGTTTAAATATGTATGTTATCTGTATACAAGCATGTTAAGCATGTTAAATATGTTATTTCAGTATCTGTGTTTGGGGTTGGAATTGCATATATAGAGGAAATGATCTGTACGATGACCTTTCACCTATTATCTGGCAGCTTGGCTGCATATTATCTATTAAGTGTTGCATCGACACCATATGGTGTGTAGGGTTGGGTGGGTGTTTTAAACCCACATGGTGTGATGGGATGGACGTAGATGGTGTGTAGAAGATGGGGGTAGGATTTTGTATATCTATTCTGTACATTTGATTCTGATATCTATATATGTTAGTCCGATCCTATCTCTGTCCGCATTTGAGATTCTGTAAATGTTGCATAACTATCTATTGGGTTACACACTAAGTTTACGAAAACTCACATCTGTTTGTCTATATTATTCAGGTAATCCACAGACTTAGGCCGGAGTCAGTGCGATAGAGGCTCAGCGGTAACCACTTGACAGAGAACTATTTTTATTTAGTAATAATGATTTTATTTTAAAATTTGGTTTTTCTTGAGAGTTTGTAATTTTTGGGACTCTCTAGACTGTATGGTTTTAACTTTTGGATTAGGATTTTTTTTGCTTTTTTTTCCGCAATGTTGACAAAAACACTTTACACAAACAAATGATTTTAACAAATGGTTTTTGGAAACATGAGCTTGGTGTCGAATAAAATGATTTTCAAACTTCTGCTGCAAATTCTTGATAACTTAAAATGGTTTCAAATAAGATTATAAGCACAAGTTTTTCTAGATATTAAGACTTCGATTGGTAAACTAATAAAACAACACGTTTTAATTTAAAAAATGTAATTTAAAACCCTTCTTCGTAATGCTCCAAAATTTGTCCATAACGTCAAGGCCAGGTTTAGGGTGTTACAGTAAAATAACTCTCTCACTGCTTCAGCTGAAACATAGCTCTCATCTCCAGTCCTCAACGAGAGGCCATGGTTAGTGACTCCAAATCAATAACCCAATTGTCAATTGATTAATCTACTAAGTAGGCTTCAACCACAAAAAGTTCCATACCTTTACCATTTTTAGCTAGGTAATCCTTATATTCCTTGCAGCCAGGTAATCTTTATAGCTAAGTAATCAATAACACGGCCTAGACGTTATGGCCGAATCTGGGAGTTTTACAAAGAAGGGTTTTGAAACCGATGATACTTCGATAAAACTATGTGTACTTATTTGATAAAACGTCCAAGTTTTATAAAACATGTTCATTTATATATTACTAAAACTGCTATATGTTGTTCTTTAAAGTTAACCATTTATTTCGCAGTAGAAGTTTGAAAATCGTTTAAAACAAAACCAAACTCGTGTTTCCAAAAACCATTTGGTAAAACCCTTTGTTTGCGTAAAGTGTTTTTGTCAATGTTGCAGAGAAGAAAGCAAAACAAAAATTCAAATCCAAAAGTTAAAACCATACAGTCTAGAGAGTCCCAAAAATTACAAACTCTCAAGAAAAACCAGATTTTAAAATAAAATCGTTACTACTAAATAAAAATAATTCTCTGTCGAGTGGTCACTGCTGAGCCTCTGTCACACCGAATCGCCTAAGTCAGTGGGTTACCTGAACAGTACAAAAAAATAGATGTGAGCTTTCGTAAACTCAGTGTGTAACCCAACAGATATAGTCATGCAACATTCACAGAATCTTAAATGCAGACAAAAATAGAATCGGACCTAAGTCCTTAAAAGATACAGATATCAGAATCACATGTACAGAAAAAAATACAGAATCTTACCCCCATCCTCTACACACTATCTCGGTCCATCCCATCACACCATGTAGGGTTAAAAACACCGACCCAACCCTACACACCATATAGTATCGATGCAACACATAACAAATAATATGCAACAAGCTGCTAGATAATAGGCGAAAGGTCGTCGTATAGATCACTTCCTCCACATATGCAAATCCCACCCTAAACATAGATACATATTACAAAATTAACAGAATTATCATGCTTATAATACTCGTATACAAATAACATATATACTCAAACAGAACAATCAGGCATACATATCAATTTTCTACTTAGATTAGACTATTAGAATATCAGATCACATGAAATAGGGTTTGGTTAGCCCTTACCTACCCTACGATAAGCCCACAGTAGATCGGATCGACCTGTGCGACCCTAAAATTTTTTTTAAAAAATTTTAAGCCCACATGCCCGTGTGGCCCACATGCCCAGAATGGTCTTGCCTGTATAGCCCACATGGCCTGGCCCAAAACCCACACGCCCAACTTGACCTAGCTTGTGTAGCCCACATGGCCACATTCACACCATCACACTGCTAGTAACATGGCAGGCCATACGCTTGTGTGGCGTCGACAGACCCAATTTTTAGCTTTTGTCGAATCTCGTTTTCTCGCATCTAATTCGTTTTCGAAGCAATCACACCTCCAAAGTGAACAAAACTTACAATTGTCAAACAAAACGTCTCCAATTAACCTTAATTCACAAATACAAACGAGACACTTTTCGAGCACAACGTAAAACCACAACGAAAAAATTACACTAAAATGATTTAGAACTTACCCTCAACGATGGTAGCCTCCAAAATTCATTACTCAACCGAAGGGTTTCTAATTTCTTAGGCAACACCTACCGAAATGGCAAAACAGAATCAGTTCAAGAACACCCATAAAAATTAAAGCATTAGACAACACTTCCCTCAACCCATAGCAAAATCTTACTTACGAACCACGCAAAGGAACTGACAATTTGCATAAAAGGAACAATACCAAAATTGGAAAAGAAGAGAAAAAGGTTGATAGTGGAGCAGAGAATAAAATGTTAGAAGGAAAGAGGAAAATAAAATAAAAATTAAAAAATAATCATTTGATTATTTTGGCAAAAATTATCCTATAATCTCTTTAACTTCCCACTAATCCACTATCTAACTACTTCAATCTCCCAATTCCACCGAACCTCTAACAGACGACCAGAATAAAAATTATCACCCATACTCATGCAAGAATTCGAACACAAGACCTCCAACAAGCTAACTCCTTACCACTCGAACCAACGGACCCATTCTGATGTAAGTTTACAAACAATATAATATAAGCCCACCCAACAAGGATAAGGTTTGGATAAAAAATAAAATTTTTTTCCAAATGTAGGACTTAAACCCAAGACCCCATACACACACCCAGAACACTTAACCACTAAAGCATATACACATTTGTGTTAGACAAAAACAAAATTAAATTATTCAAGGCGTTACACGCCTTGTTCCCCAAGTTGTAAGTAGCCTAAATCCAGTGAACTCCTTGGTCGAGGATTTGACCACCATTTTAATTAGAGTGTTCATGTCCAGTTCAGCCCCATTGTCTTTCGCTTCCGCAAAAAATCTCATAAGCCTAAGCATATGTTATTTGACCAGAGTACCAGGTTTCTGTTGGGAGTTCATCAAATTTGTAATAGTGGATTGTCTAGCCAATGCGACTTACCCTCCGAGCAAATCCTCCGAATTTGTCATGATCTCTTTAGCAATACGAAAATTCTCGTGTTTCTTTTGCAGCACACTACTCATACTCGCTAAAATAAAGCATCGAGACAGCTGAACTGAAAAAGAATAAAGATTCAATAATTACTATAATTAGATTAAGCAAATATTTTCATTTTAGCAACATATAAAAAATGCAGTATGATGCATGCGTCTTGTATTAAAACTTTGAATTTTTTTTCCGTTGCTACGATCATCCTCACACCAATCAACCATCGCATTGCGGTCCCATGATTAACTAGCAAGAACATGGATTACATCCAATCAGTTCATGAATCTTTATTACAACACATGTATTTTCGTATTACCACACTTCTTATCTTTAATCGATTAATTGTGGATCATCTCATATATATATCGCGATTATAATATACCACAATATAAAGATTATAAACAAATTATAAAACAAATATATAAAAAGATGGGTAATTAAAATAAAACTATCAGCTAAGGTTTCCATGGCTTTATTTCTAGAGAATAAATTAAAAACATGACGTAGAGTCTTAAGTGGAGTTTGTTAAAAACAATCCTCATAACATGAAAACTCATGTGACTCTTTACAATGTTTGTGAGCTCTTTCTTGTTTGGGTCAATGGCGTGGTTCTTGTAGAGGCTACCTAATCAGCGCATGTAGGTGCACCATGTAAAGAAAATAGTTTAGGTAAATCTATTATTGATTCACTTGTTTTTGCTAGTGTGCTTGTTGGGTATCCTCACTCATATTCTATTATCATATTTGATTAAACAATGAAGAAGATTGAAAGTTTATGTAAAGGAAATAACCTAAGATGTCAACATGAAGGGTGTGTCACTAACATTAATCATTAATATTTTATAATTTCAAAATTTATTCATTGATTGATCTCAGGAGCTTTTCGGGCGATCAACTGATCATATAGAAATGACACCATGCATCTTGGTCAATGTTGTTTTTGTTGGAAAATTGTTTAGAAAACATGTTAGAGTTGGCCCTGTGAAATAGAATTTTTATGAAATAGACTTTATCATGATATCTAAAGTAATAAATTTGTTCAAATATCTATGTTCCGAGTCATAGAGAGATGTGTTCAAATCACAGAAGGCTTTGGGGATGTGCTTAAATTTTTTGATCAACTTGAATTGAAATCTAAAGTCTTCAAGATTTCAACCAATTGATTTTCTCCGTTATTCTCAAATTTTAGCATGCTTAGAGAATGGGCTCTGACTCAAAGAATCAAGCATAGGACAAAAAAATGATACTCTCAAGGGGTAAAAGTTAAAATCCTTCATGTGATCCCAAAATTAAAAATTCAACTTTTAAATTTGAATTATGATCACCAGATCATTACAATTATAATTCCTTCAAAACGAGAACCTAAAATCAAGAAAAAATAGAATTTAATTTGAGTATAAAAAATTTACTCATAATCTTTCACTAAATTTTGATAAACATTTCCTAGCATATTGATTCATATAATTTTTTTTAGCTACTGTGAGATATTTACAGAGAGATATCTGCAAGAATTTAATCCTCATTCAAAGTATATTAATTAATTAAATTGGAAGAGTTGAAGTCCAATTAGGTCTTTCTATGCTACATCGCTAGTGGCTCCAAGGGGATAATACTTCTACGTTCTATGGCACACATACCTTAGTGGGCTAGTTGGACCAATCCAATTTTGTGAACTTAACTTTCTTGATTTAAAAAAGAAGGCAAGTTCATATATTTAATTAACTTAATAGTTAAATGCTTTTCCAAAAATTAATTAATTCTAATTAAATAATTTACATAAATCAATTCTAATTTCATTTATAATTTTATCGTATTAAAATTTATGTACAAACTTATTTAATTATCTTAATAAAATTAAATTACAATGACTATATTAATTAATTTTCATTTTTAGCTAAATTATTTAATTATTCTTCGGATTAAATAATAATCCAAGACAAATTACCCCTAAAACATAAATTAAACTATGAAAGCATGAGATGACGAGGCCTTCCTTACCTCTCTTTTTCTTATTCGAAAGACCTAAAAAGACCCCTCAAAACTTCATCCTTGTGTTTCAGTTTTTGGTCCTCTACAATGGGTTAACATTTAAGAATCTTTTCTTCAGAAAAAAAGGGAACATTTAAGAATCTCAATGGCTCAATTTAGCTATTTGAACAACAAAATCTCATGAATTTAACTATGGAACTCACGGCTAGGGAAGTTCCTCTATTTTCTTGTTTTCTTTCTTTCTTTCTTTGCCGACAAGGGACGAATATAATGGTAAGAATGTTCCAAAATTTTACCCTTTTTTACTTGATGGAAATCTATGACTTTCCACTATTTATGATCCAACGATGGGGGATTAGGAAGGCTTAAACAAATGATTGAGCTTCTGCTCTAATCTATGTACTATGGATTAATTACCACCATAATCCTTTTCAGAATATCAGCTTTGGTCCTTCACTTTACACATTAATGACAATTCATTATCTCACTTTTATTCCTTCTAATTCAATCTCTTTTTAATTTAATTCATACCTTAATTTGACGTTTGGTATTTAAACACGTCTAAATTAATCCAACAATATCATACTAATAATACGATGCACATTCTCAAAAATTTAACTATCTATGTCTAAAACTTTACGACTTACAACACTGAAAACTTTGAGGGCGTTATAAAAAATATTTAGACCTTAACACTCATAGATATCAAAGTTAAGCAAAATATTGTAGGTAAAACTTGTATTTGTAGGTGTCATAGTCTTTTAAAAAATAAATTTCTAAGGGAAATAAAAAATGGAAGGAAAATGAAAAAGCTCACAAATCACTAATGTTCCTAGAATTTTGGAATCCGAATGTGTAGTTGTTATACTTTAAAATATGACTTTGATTTCAATTGTGTTTAACCGAAGACTTGGGACCTTCATTAGTTTGGTCAATATATGGAAAAGGACCCTATCTTTAATAATAATATTCCAATCTTGCTTTTTGATAATCTCTTCCCACGAATCAAGTTGTCACCTCACCCCAACATTATTCTATCGTTAATTCCTTTCCCAAAGATACATTATGGAGAGTTGGGTAGGACAAAAGTTCTTTTCCCATTGCCTTGTTTAAATAGATCTGTAACTCTATTGGGTTGGCGTAGAACACAAATTCTATTTTTTTTAGGTTTATGCTTTTTGCTTGACTTAAACTATAATATTAAAAATAAAAATATTTTATATTAAATTAATGCTTGAATGGAATTATAAACCTTGACTAATGTTTGACCCAGCAATCCAAATTAACCATGTGTAAATTGGCCTCAATTACTAACTCTATACCATAACACCAAAACTTGTTTCAACTTTTGGCTGGGACGCATAATATTGATTGCCGACTAAAAGGGTAATTATTTTATTTATTATTAGTGGAGAAAAAAAATAAAAAAATAAAAATAGAATGATGTCAAGTGATATTTTTAATTATTTTATTATTATTATCCTACTATACTAAGAAAAATAAATGGGATCCTTCTAAATTCGTTTGTTGATTTTATTTATTTATTTATTTGAGTAATGATGTTGGGGAAAATAACTTATATTTATAAATTTCAAAACTTGTAGGCTGATTGGGAGAGCATTCCATGTTCAATGGCCTTTGGGGTCTATTTTTTGACTTGTTCCCGGTCCACTCAAAGTTTGCCCAAAAAAGTCGTGACAGCATCGATATTATTCAAGGACCTGTTTGGATGTCTTTTAAAATGCATATTTTAATCTAACACCCACTAATACCAACCCTCAATTTCGCCCAATTAGGAACATAATTAAGCCTTAATAATTTATCACAATAGTCTTTTAATGTTGTTTTTATTGCTAATTTTGACTAAATGATAAACAGCTACCAACAAATTTAAAAACCCTAATAACTCAATTTGGTTAATGTAAAATTTTTCGTTATGGAATTGCTAGAGTTGAGAAAATTAGGATCATATAAATGGGACAATATCATTGATTAAACTAAACATCTTATATCTAAGCTTGTCTAAGGGTTACACTATATGCAAATCTGACAGCCTCCCTATTTTTTATGAGGTTTGAACAAAATATAAATATAAAAATTAAATAAGACCAAAAAAAATATATTAAACTTGTTTAAAAATGGGTGGATCAATAAACCAATTTTTAATATCGTAATATATTATTTTAATTTTAATTTTATTTATATCACATAAATATTGAAGGTTTGATATTGTAATTTAAAATTTTAAAAAAGTTTATTAATTTTAACTAAAAAAACATATATCCGTCACTTTTTATTCTTCGAAAATCTAATCTAGCTTAGTTATATGTATCTACACGCAGAGGCGGATACAGGGGTTGGCAGGGGCCCTACCCCCTCCTAAAATAGAAAATTTTTATTTAAACCCTTAAACTTTTTCTAAAATTTTAAATAGTAAAGGTAAAATTATACTTTGATCCCTAAAATTATAAAAATTTGATTTGATCTTTTAAAAATTATAAATACATAAGCTATAAAGAATTAAAATTTTTTTCGACCCCCTAAAAATTTGTTCTAACTTCGCCCTGTCTACATTTTATATATATATATACACTTTCAAGCCGTGTTTTATAAAGGTAAAATGTGGAAATTTCAGAAATAAAGTTAAACCAAATTCCCCACTAATGTGGTCTTATTCCACAAAGGAAACATAAAACAAGCGAAAGTAAAATAAGATAAGCTGAGAAGAAATAGAAGGAAGCAAAGGATGCTTTGATGTGGGGTTGCAAAAGCCACGGATCGTAATTAAAGTTGCGATACGCGGAAAACCGCGAGCGACCCCCCTCTCTCCTTTGCGTTTCAGTGGGTGGGCTACTCCTTTCACTAACAAACACCACCGTCTAAATTCGGAGGCCATGCCCATGTTTTGCTTTGACCTTTGCACCTATTCATAGCCTGCCATGTGTTTTTTTTTGTTACTTTTACTTTTCAAGCAAAATATTCAAAATTAACTTTTTCCTTTTCAATTTTCAAAAGTAAATAATATACGTTTTTTATGGTTATATTTACAATAAATATATTACTTTCAATTCAATTTTGTATATATAATTATATTTCATGTTATTATATATTAAAAAGAAATTAATTAATTGTATCAATTAAATGTAAATTTGGATAGATGATGCGTTTACTTATAATTAGTATAAAAATAACAGTGACAGTAAAATTAAATATCATAACGTGAGATAAAAAGTAAACTAAACATATCACATGGCACCTCACTACCTATCCAAACTTAACCTAATTTAACTCGACTGATATTGATATCATTTATACTACAAAAAAATATTTATTCAAATGCGTTAAAGTACGTGTATATTTTTATTTAAAGATAACATAAATCTAAGAGTACAATATATAATACAACTCCATGTATAGAATAATTTGCAAATCTGTATTTTATTATAATAATAATAGTCCATACGTTACATAATAATAATGGGTCGAATTTGGAAAGGTGTGAAAGTGGTAGTTTGTGTTTGTTTAAAGAAAATTGACCGAATAGGGGAGGCTAAGTCTTTGGACAATACCGATTCCACGCTGTTTAGATATCACTATAAATATCATTGGCCTCTAGATGTCTCCTCCACCAAGCAAACAAACAGCTTTTGCTTTAAGATTACCTTCCTTCTTCATCTCTCTCTCTCTCTCTGTTCTCTTCAAACTTCATTTCATTCATTTTTCCATTTCCTTAATTTGGTAATACATCAACCATGGTGTTATCTAAGACAGCTTCTGAGACCGATGTCTCAATTCACTCCACTTTTGCCTCTCGCTATGTCCGCAACTCACTTCCCAGGTAATCCCATCATCTCAATCCAACTTTCAGTTCCATGGACTGGATGCATGATAATGACTTCATGCTAACTTGTATGGAAAATATTGCAGGTTCAAGATGCCGGAGAACTCAATACCAAAAGAGGCTGCATTTCAGATCATCAATGACGAGCTGATGCTTGATGGAAACCCAAGGTTAAACCTTGCCTCTTTTGTTACTACCTGGATGGAACCCGAATGTAATAAGCTTATAATGGATGCCATTAACAAGAACTATGTTGACATGGATGAGTATCCTGTCACCACCGAGCTCCAGGTATATATATATATATATATTTCGTTTTGCTTTTAGCAAATTTTCATTTTATTTTGATATCCTGAAAGAAGGTTTAACAGACTGCACTTTTTTTTTTAATGCAGAATCGTTGTGTGAACATGATAGCACACTTGTTCAACGCACCGCTTGGGGAGTCGGAGGCTGCTGTTGGAGTGGGAACAGTTGGGTCATCGGAAGCAATCATGTTGGCTGGTCTTGCTTTCAAGAGAAAGTGGCAGAACAAACGTAAGGCTGAAGGCAAACCTTATGATAAGCCCAACATCGTGACAGGAGCCAATGTTCAGGTGTGTTGGGAGAAATTTGCTCGCTACTTTGAAGTGGAGTTGAAGGAAGTGAAGCTGAGGGAAGGATACTATGTGATGGACCCTGCCAAAGCTGTTGAATTGGTTGATGAAAACACCATCTGTGTTGCAGCTATCTTGGGTTCCACCCTCAATGGAGAATTCGAAGATGTCAAGCTTCTAAATGATCTCTTGGTGGAGAAAAATAAGGAAACTGGGTACATATATCAATTTTCCACTAACATAAAATTTCAATAATTTGATATATTATTAAGTGCTAAATTTATTAATATGTCCATCTCCACTTGTCTCTTGTACAGATGGGATACTCCAATTCATGTTGATGCAGCTAGTGGTGGATTTATTGCACCATTCTTGTACCCAGAGCTTGAATGGGACTTCAGGCTTCCTCTTGTGAAGAGTATTAATGTTAGTGGCCATAAATATGGTCTTGTTTATGCTGGAATCGGTTGGGTTATCTGGAGAAGCAAGGATGACTTGCCTGAAGAACTTATTTTCCACATTAACTACCTTGGAGCTGATCAACCCACTTTCACTCTCAATTTCTCCAAAGGTGAATCACTCGCTGTTTATCCATCCCAATTTCCTTGACAATAATCAAAACCAACGCTAAGCTTGTTTTTAATCCGTTATCTGCAGGTTCCAGCCAAGTTATTGCTCAGTACTATCAATTAATCCGATTGGGTCATGAGGTGAGAAACTGGCTATAGTTAGGGCTTTCTACTGTACAATTTTTGCTTTCACGTTTCAACGTATAGGCCTAATGTGGTGCAATGATGTTTTTATTTAACTACAGGGATACAAAAACGTGATGGAGAACTGCCATGAAAACGCTATGGTCCTTAAAGAAGGATTGGAGAAAACAGGGCGTTTCAACATCGTGTCAAAGGACGATGGGGTGCCTTTAGTGGCATTTTCTCTCAAGGACAACAAGCGGCACGACGAGTTCGAGATATCGGAGATGTTGCGCCGATACGGTTGGATTGTGCCTGCATACACCATGCCAGCAGATGCTCAGCACATCACCGTGCTTCGTGTTGTCATCAGGGAAGACTTCTCTCGAACCTTGGCTGAGCGCCTTGTGCTTGACATCCAAAAAGTGGTCCATGAGCTCGATGCCCTCCCTGCAAAGCTCAATGCCAGACTGGCCACTGAGAAACAGGAACAAGTTAAAAATGGCACTGTTAAGAAGACTGCTATTGAGACCCAAAGGGAAATCACTGCTTACTGGAAGAAATATGTCACTGAGAGGAAATCTAACAACAAAACCCAGATTTGTTAGGACTTGTTCTAACACCTATACTCAATTTTTCATCTGTTCTTTTTTTGACTTTTAGTTATTTGTTTTTTGCCTTTTGGTTTTTACCCTATTATTCTTCAAGCTTCAGCATAGTGAGCAAATGAAGCATGTTACTTCGGAGTTGAACAATTAAATGTAATCGAAATAATTTCTCAATACTAAATTTGACTTCAATACAATGCTTGTGATTCAAGAAATTTTGTAATTTTGAAACTCTCTGTTCCAGTAAATCACCAATCAAAGAAGTGCAGTATAATCCAGGTATTGCTAATGTAATCAAACCAGTCTTTATTAATGGAAGTATTGTTATATGTTATTTGAATTTCAACTAATGATTTAATACAATAATATTCAAAATTTTAAATTTCTTCATATATTTAAAATATTATATTTTTACTTCATGTCTAAATATAAATATTAAAATGAATACTTCAAAAAAGAATCCAATAACTTAAATACGCATCTGTCATGTAGAACTAGTCAATGGAAGCTCATTTATTTAATGAGTCAAGAAAACGTGTCAAAGAAAAATAGAGTCAAGGAACAGGAAGACAGAAAATGGAGGGAATATAGAAGAAAAGTCACAATGACTCAATTAATTCCAATATGTGCAAATTTAAAAGGAAAAAAAATCTAATTTATACATTAATTTTGATTTAATGTGCAATTGCATACATGATTTTTAGTTTGGTGTAATTATACAAGTGAAACTCTAATTTTGGTTCAAATGTATACTTCGAACTTTAATTTTGATTTAATCACATGGGCAAAATACCATTAAAAGTCATTTTTTAAAAAAAATTACTGAAATGGGCCCAGTAAATAAATATTTACCGGAATGACCCAATTCCCTCCCTGAAAGTGCGTCCACATCAACGCGCTTCTGCTGACGTGGCAAGAAAACGCCTCCTTAAGGGCACGCTTTGTGTCCACGTAGACAAAACGCGCCCTCAAGGATGCGTTTTCTTGCCACGTCAGCAGAAGGGCGTTGACGTGGACGCGCTTTGCCCGCGCGTGAACAGTAGCAACGGCTACTTTTTTGACTGTTGGTGAGCCCCCCAACGGTAAAAAAAAAACTATGAAACCCCCTTCAATTTTTTTTCACAACTAAATCCTTTCTCTCAAATTCTCTCTAATATTCTCTCAAATTCTTCTCAATTTCCTCTCAATTTCTTCTCAAATTATTTTTAAAAAAGCTTTAATTTTTTAATTATTTTTAAAAAAGTTTTAAATTTTATTTTTTTAATTTTTTTAGATCGTAAAAATTTGATCGTGTTAGCAATGGCCGAGAAATTAATTCGTCTTGATGACAAGCACATATTCGTCAAGCAAATGAAAATGGTAAGTGTTAAATTTAACTTTTAAATATTATTTAAGATATTTTTTATTTATGCAATTTTAAATAATTATTAATTTATTATTTGTTATAAAAGTCTGTAGATCGGATATTGCAATGCTATATCCGTAACATGCATGGTCCTCTATCATCGTTGGTAGAGAACTACTTGCGGGAGGCGGGTTTTTGGAACGTGGCGACGGTAGGCCGGGGATGCAAGTTTGACCTAAAACTCATCAGTGCGTTGATTGAGAGGTGGAGACCCGAGACGCACATATTCCATCTTCCATGTGGAGAGTGTACATCACTTTGGAAGATGTCAATTTGCAATTGGGATTGCCGATGGACGAGTACGCAGTCACCGGGTCTGTTCAATTTGATGATTGAGGAGCGGTATGCTACGAGCTTTTGGGCGCTATTCCGGAGAATATTAACGGAGGTTGGATTTAGATGGGCTGATTACGAGACACATTCCTAGATTCGGATGATGATTCTACCGAACTAAAAAGAATCCGATGTGCTCGGGCATACATTCTTCAGATAATTAGAGGTCATCTGATGTCGGACTTGTCACAGAACCTTGTACATCTAAGATGGTTACTGAAACTCGTTGATTTTAGAGCAGCTGGTGAATTGAGTTGGGGGTATACCGTTTTGGCCACATTGTACTGGGAGATGTGCGGGGCGATGCGACCAAGTAAAGCGAAAATTAAAGTTGCCTGTCACTACTGCAGTCATGGGCACGATTTCGCTTTTCATTTTTATGTCATCGAGTGGACCACTCATATACATTCCCATTCATAACGAGGTAAATTTTATATTAGATTTTACAATTATTACGTAGATTTAAAATATAATAATATGCTAAAAATTTATTTAATTAGGTGGAACCATTCGGCAAGTTATGCTCGATTACCTACCTCTCTTGAAGATATATGGCTTCTATTAGACCAACAGCCGGAAGCACAAGTAAGTATTAAAAAAATAAATATTTCCATCATGAGCTAGTCGATTGGTATTTAATATTTAGTATTTAGTATTATGTATTATGTATATATAACTAATATTTCTATCATGTTCATATAGTTTCAATGGACACCATACGAGGATCCGAAAATTCGGGTAGTAATTCCGGATGAGTACTTCCAAAATCCAAACGCTTGCCATGTGAAAGTCGTATTGGTCAACTATGCGACCGTGGAAATGCACTAGTCAGACAGAGTATTACGGTAATTTAGATTCCGACAACCGATCCCCGTGGCACCTGAGGTGTTGGATGATCATCACAAAATCGACCTACGGTAATTGCATACGGATTGATCGAGATTCTGGTCACACTACATCCAAATGTGGAAAGATCAGTATGATTATATACTTACTCGAGAACCGATCACTGTTCCTGAGTTAGCGTGTGTGCCGGAATACATGCCATGATTTAGGATCTATGGCAAGCCAGATTTACTGTCGGCAAAGGAGAGACATCGACAATTGCGTGTCCAAAGGAAATGACGTGGCCCTTTAAATCCAATAAGAAGAGACAACAACGTAGGCCCATCAACGAGGCCCAGACAATCTCCTGCCCATCATCAGCACCCATATAATCACCAGGCCCAGCAACAGCACCGACACAGTCACTCGACCTAGCAGTTCAACTGACGATACCAATGGCACAACCTTTTCAGATGATGCCAGGTGCGTATCCTAGCCCTTTTATGTATCCTAGCCCTTATATGTTTCCTTTTTGTAGTCCTATAGCGGGTTGGAGTCAATGGCCTGGTTCATCTCCATTTTCGATTACGCCGAGTGGACCACCAATGTCTAGGCCAGCGTCGCACGAGGGATCGCAAGAGTGGCCGTCGAAGAGCTCTTCTTTTTTCCAATCCCATCACTGTGGGGGGTTTCAAACACTTTCACCGTTGGTGATGCAAACACCTCCACATTCACTATTCTATCAAGGTGGCTCATCCTCCTAACACCGACAACCAGATCCCCTACCGGAAGAACCAGAATCCCCACCGGAGGAACCAGAATCTCGTCGGAGCAACCACAACTCTTACTGGAAGCTAGACAAAGGAGGAATCCAGTGCGTAACCGTCAACGGTCGCCATGTAGCACTGAATCCGGTGGGCACGAAGATTGATTTTTATTTTAATATATTTGTACAAATATTTGTACCAAATTTTGATATTATTTGATGTAATAAAATAAAAATTCTTCTATATTTTTTCATGTAATAAAATAGAAATTTAATTTTACATTTTTAATATAATATAAATTATTTTAAATAAGGAAATATGTTCAATATTTCTATATTATTTCATTTAATAAAATAAAACATTGTTTTGAATAAAGTAATTGTAATTTATTTTAATATTTTTAATAGAATAAAGTAATTGTAATTTACTTTAATATTTTTAATAGAATAGATTTTCTTTTAAATAAGTCAATATTTTGAATATTTGTACCAATTATTTATTTAAAAATATATAAATAATACAACGTTTTTTATAATAATGTTCAACTATTGCGATTTGGGCATGATCGGCTTGTATGGCCTAGGTTCCTACACCATCCGCACAACTTCTGTTGGCTGGCTGATCTCGGATATCCATATTGTTACGTATTTTAGTCAAGCAAGGTCGACCCTTTGGTTTACGACGTAATTCTCTATCCTATAACAGCTTAAAGGGAGCAAGCGATACAGACGACCACTTACGTTCTTTTGGGACCGGTGGGAATACGTGTCTCCAGACGTTGTACATGTTTTTTAATTTGTACACTTCGTCGACATAACTCATCGGATCCAGACAGAGATTCTGACAAGCTACAATTACATAAGCGCATGGATAACAAAGTGCGTTAAACATCCCACAGTCGCTAGTGTTATTTCGCAAGTGTACACGATATTGCTCGCCAATAACACCTTGGTGCGGTCTATCAAACTCTGTCACATGAAACCATAGGTTGTCTCGATCGTGACAGGCTGTGTGCATGGTGTTCGCACGCGCCTTAGCCTTGTTAATTTCTTGCACTACCTTACTGTACCAGACATGGCCTCCCTACATTTGGCCTGCATAACTTGCTGCTTGCTTTGGAAATAGTGCCGCTAAACGGAAATATGTCTCTCGCATAACCGATGTTATCGGTAGATGGCACATTCTTTTTAGAACAGAATTTATGCATTCAGCCAGGTTTGAGGTCATATGACCATATCGTAGGCCGCCGTTGTATGCTTTTGCCCATTGTTCGAAAGGTATGTTACAAAGGTAGTCCGCGTATTCGCCTTTAATTGAACGAAAAACTCCCAACATCTCATGAAAACGATCTTTATTTATTTCATACCCTGCCAATATAAGTTCATAGCGAATATTACATACCACTCTTTCAATTAGAATAAATTAAAAATGACAAAATAAAATTATATTAATTGAGACTAAATACCCATGTTGGTCACTTGTCGTCATTCACTCTTAGATGAATATTGCCTGTAGTAGTTGGAAGTAATGTGCCTTAGATAATACCGATAGTGTGTGCACTGCCATAAACTTCCCTATTGATCAATTGCAGCTAGTATGCCGGTGTCCCAATCTGAAATAACACAGTTATCAGGTTGGGGGCACACATGCCTCATTAACCTAGATAGAAAGAAATCTCAGTCATCAGCTGACTTCCATGGTGTTATTGCAAATGCAATTGGAACAATTCGCCTACTGCCATCCTGTGCCACTGCTAGCAATAGTCGATGGGTATAACTACCAAACATAAAGGTGCCGTCAATTTATGCCAATGGCTTGCAGTAGGGAAATACGTCTTAGAATTGCTTAAAGGACCAAAATAGGCGTTTGAACATTTGGCATCCACGTAGCAATTAGTCGTTGTAGTACGTATATTCCGTTTCAAGGTTTGTTATACAACCTAGGATGTATCTTTCTATCACTTGACACCACTGCCATATTTCATTATATGAAGTGTCCCAGCCACTATGCATATTCTCCAACGCCTTCTGCTTAGCTATCCAAGCCTTGCGGTAAAAGGGCCTGTACCCCATTTGGTTACGAATATTGGCAATTAATATTGGCACCGAAGTCTTGGGATCTGCCTTCATCGTGGGTAGTATCAAGCTAGCTAACATAGCTGAATCCATCTTGGAATGATCTTGTGAAATACTTATAAACAGAGTACATTAAATAATGCAACATTATATAAAAACAGTATTATTCAAAAACCCTAAATACTGTTCCTGCAACACATGTATGTGGAGCTTTGTACTTTTTAATCTCCCACAACCCTGTCCTTTTCCTCTACGAGGTGTAGATTTTCCATGAACATGTACTGTCTTTCACTGTACACTTCGCCTCAAACTTATCAGCTTTAGATTTAACCACGTGGTAGTTAACGCTGTTATTGATGCTATATTGTTTCAAAGCACCAATAAAACTATGCTTGTTGTAAAACTAATTACCAACTTCAAATTCACCCGAATCCAATGGCGAACTTGTATGATCACGTAACCTGTGCGGTAGATCTGAAAACTCCAACACATCATCTGTAGACAGGTCGACATTATACATGTGGGCTGGAGGTGAGTATGCCCTAAATCGTGGATCTTCTTCTTCATCTGAACCCCCTTCAACATCTTCAGGTTCGGTTAGAATAGACTCCGATTCAGAAAATAATGCAACTTCTGCACCATCGGGCCGGGCTATAGAGGTGGATCCATATTAGACTCATCTTCTAACCCACCATCATCTGCAACGTACGAGGTCCTCTCACCTGTGGACGTCGTAGGGAGTACATCATCCCTTCTTCTGGGCATTTCATAATATTCCCAACTGGATTCTAGTTGTCAACCACTAGAAGTTGATGTCGTTCCCCAATACGTATTTCCAGCATCAAACATTGACCCACCGAGGTGCATGTCTTATCCACTGACAAAGTGTCGTGCAGGGGATGTATATTCTATATTACTACCAAACATAGGTTGTTCCGTGTTTTGTAACTCACTAACCGAGTGTTGGGCTCAAACAACAGTCGTAAGTGCATCATTTGGCGATGTAAATTGTATATACAACTCCATATAGGGTGCTCCACTAGCAAGATGAGTCTGCACCATTGGCTCCAAGCTACAAGCACCTTTTATGTCGAACGAGTCATATGTCACCGGATCAACAGAAGAACAAACTCGATACGTAATAGACAGAACTTTCATTAGCGTCGTCCCAATATTTTACGCCTAATCCTTTTACGTAGTTTTGTCAAATCTATGTTCTAATTAAAAACCAGTTGCACTGTATTTTTTGATAAAAAAAACAACATCGTTCTCAGTGTGGCGAATCTTACCATCATAGTAAATAACAGCTAAAATACGTTCACTCATCTTCAATTTCTATCCTTCTTACACTCTCTAAATTTTTTGGCTGTAACTTATGCAATTTGAGAAAAAAATTTACCTCATTTGTAGCCTTAGGCCAAACAGGAGCTACTGTAGCAAAAACGCGTCCATATGGGAGCTTCTTTCAGTACTTTTGCTGACAAAGCATCTTGCTTAAAGCATTTTTGACACATTTGCTCAGAAACGTCTACTCGAAATTATTATTTCAGGAGCTACTGTAGCAAAAGCGCATCCACGTGGGAGCTTCTTTCAGTACTTTTGCTGACGAAGCATACTACTTAAAGCGTTTTTGACACTATTTGCTCAGAAACGTCAACTCAAAATTATTTTTTCAAGATCTACTCTAGCAAAAACGCGTCCACGTGAGAGCTTCTTTCAGTACTTTTGCTGACGAAGCATCCTGCTTAAAGCGTTTTTAACACTATTTGCTTAGAAATGTCTACTCGAAATTATTTTTTCAGGAGCCACTGTAGCAAAAGCGCATCCACTGAGAGCTTCTTTCAGTACTTTTGCTGACAAAGCATCCTGCTTAAAGCGTTTTTGACCTTATTTGCTCAGAAATGTTTACTCGAAATTATTTTTTCAGGAGCAACTGTAGCAAAAGTGCGTCCACGTGGGAGCTTCTTTAAATTAACAAATAATTTAATTAAGTAACCCTAAATCCCAAACCCTAATTTAATTGAGTTTTTACTTAAAAACCCTAAACACTAAATCTTAATCTAATTTTTAAACATTTTTTTAATTAATTTACTCAAGAAATCCTATACCCTAATTTAATTTATTTTTTCTTTAAAAACCATAAACACGAAACCTAATACAATTTTGAAAAAATTATAATCAATTTAATTGAAAAACCCTAATCCCTTATTTATTTAATTTTTTCTTTAAAACCCTAAACCTTTAAAACCTAAAAACCCTAACCCTAAATCCTAAACCATTCACCAAAAAAACCCTAAACCATTCACCCAAAACCAAAAATCAAACGCAGGATAAACAGACAAAACGCATCCTTGAGGAAGCATTTTTTTGCTACGTCACCTGACAATTAGCTGACGTGGACGTGTTTTCGGGGAAATAGGACCATTCCAGTAATTAATTATTTACCGGGCCCATTTCAGTAAATTTTTTTAAAAAATGGCTTTTATAGGTATTTTGCCCTTTTGTTTGTTAGTTATTTTTATTTGTATTCGACGTATCCTCAAATAATTTGTATTTAAAAAAAAGGTTTAATGCTCAATTTGGCCCTCGAATTGTGTTTATTCTCACTTTGCTACCTAATTTTTTTTTATTTTAAATTGGTACTTAAACTATCATTCTGCTACTCGGTTTAATCCATTTTTTCTAAAAATGTTAAAAAATTGGATTACCACATTGTGCCAATAAGAATATGCCTTGTGGCAACTTTTAACCAATCATAATGTGTCACGGAACACTTAAATTTATTTAAAATAAAAACATCAACTCATGATTAATCGACTTTAATTGTTCACGTGATACTATTAAAATACGCCACATCACCTTTTTTTTTTAAATATTATAAAAAATATATTGTTTTAAAATGTAAAAAAATCATATATAATATATAAAATAAATCAAAAAAGTTTTAAAAAATCTTAAATATACAAATATAAATGTTAAAAATCAAAAGATTATATAAAAGTTGAAAATTTTTATAAAATTATATAAAAATGTATTTAACTTTTAAAAAATTGCAGAAGAAAACTTAAATTTTCAAAAAATATATATTCTAAAAAATTTGTCATAAAATTTATTTTTTCAAAAAACTCTAAATTTTAAATTTTCAAAAATATATATCTAAATTTCCAAAATAGACAAATTTCATCAAATATATATAATTTTAAATGTTTAGAAATATATATATATTAATTTTAGAATTTAGAATTTTTGAAAAAAAATTATGACAAAATTTCAATTTTTATATAATATTTTGATTTTTTAAATTTTAAATTATATATTTTAGAATTTTATTTTATTTTTAAATTTTTTTAATTTTTTTGAATTATTTATATTATATATGATCTTTTACATTTTTAACAATATATTATATAATATTTAAAAAAATAAGGGTGACATGACACATTCTATTAGAGCCACATTGACAGTTAAAGTTTGTCAATGATAGTAAATGACTGATTAATTTTTATTTTAAATAAACATAAGTGCCACATGGCATATTATTTAATTGGTTTAAAGGTGCCATGTGCCATATTTTTATTAGTGTCATGTGGCAACAAGATTTTTTAACACCGTTAGAAAATAATTGGTTGAATTGGGTCACGGAATAATAATTTAACTATCAATCTGGGACCAAAAAAAAAATTTAAGTGCCAAAGTAGGAAAATAGACATAGTTAAGAGGCCAAACTGAGCATTAAGCCAAAAAAAAACATATATATAGATAAAGTTAGAAAATAAAGGGTTACACATTTCGTCACCTAATTTTCATAAGTTTTCATTTTGGGCACTAAAATAAAGTTTACAATGTTCTTATATATTTTGATCATTTTAGTCACCCACTGTTAATTTACTATTACATACACTCATTTTAGTCACCCAATCTTAATAAGTTTTTATTTTCGTTACTCATTTTATCTTTTTTAACTTTTTTTAAAACAAAAAAAATTAATTCTAAAGAATAAATTGAGAGACCAAAATGATAAAAATTAGTAAAATTGGTTGACTAAGACGTGACAAATTAATGGCAGATGAGTAAAATGATAAAAATATTTCAAATTCCTTTTCAATGTCCAAAACACATGGGTTGCATTAAATATAAAAACTTAAAAACACACGGGTTACAAATTCTTTATGAAAGTTGGATGTAGTTTAACTAAATATAAAAACTTTTTAAAAAAAAACAGAAGGTAAGATCTATTTTCGCAAAGCAAATATATGGGTTGCATTAAAGTAACTATGTTTAAATTGGAGATTAAAACAAGAATGTCATTTTATAAGAAATTTACGATATATTTGGTTCACTGGAATAGAATAAAACTGTAACGAAATAGAATTGTAATCAGTAAGTTAATTGTTTGGTTGAATAAAATGAAATAAAACTGTAATAATATTCTTGTGCTTGATTGAATGGAATAAATGTTGTAATAACATGAGAAAAAAGGTTGAAATTATCAAAGTAACCTTAGAAGAATTTTTTCTATTAAATATAATTTAATAAAAATAATAAATAATTTAATCATAATTTAATATAATTATTATTTAATATAATTTAATAAAAATAAAAAATTTAATAACATTCTTAATATAATTATTTTTATTAAATTATATTAAAATATTTTATTTTAAATTATACTTTGAAATAAAATATTTTATATTAAACTATGTTAAAATATCTCAAATATTTTGTTTTTATATTTTATGAGTACAAGCTTTAAAGGAGTAATTTGGAAATTAAATTTGTTTTGTTATTCATACATGAAATAGTCATTCTTTGGTCATACCATTATGGGAGAGCAAAACTTAATTCGACTAAAAAAAATCGAATTTTTTTTCAAATTTTGAGTTAAACGAATCGAGTTATCTAAATTAATCGAGTTATTCGAGTCAACTCGAATTTTTTTTCGAATTTAGAATTTGAATCAAGTTTGGTTTTTGAATTCAAATAACTTGAATAATTCGAATAAATCAATTATCAAACTATAATAATTTACATTATTACCCCAAACTCCTAAAGCTCTTCACTTTCCTCTCCCTCCAATTTTACTCCCTCAATCTCCAAAACCTTTTATTTTCCCTCTAAACTTATTTACATCTACTATTTGTATTATTAAATTAAATTTCACATTTTGTATTATTTATATTATTGAATTGTTTTATCATATCGAATCTTTATAAATTTTTGCTAAAATTGAATTATTGATGATGCCATAAAAGATTTATATTAAAATTTTATATTGGTATCAATTTCACATTTTATCTTTAAAATAATTTTTTATTAAAAAATTATATTTTTATATTTAATATAATTTTTAATTTCAAAATACATAGTGACTAGGATAAGAAGATAATTGAAACAATTAAGCAAGAAAAGAAGTTAACCTGTATATAAAATATTAATAAATAAATTATAAAGGGATTAAAGTTAATAACAAATTTGATTACAGTGAGTGACAGTGATTATAAGAACCTAAAATATATTTTGTTAATTTAACTCGAACAAATATATTCAATTCAGTTTGAATTCTATCTCACTAGACTCGATTTGAGAAAATTTTAAATTGAGTTAGTATGATAAAATATGATTTATCAACTCAATTTTTTTTTATTTCTGATCGAACACTCACCCCTACATACAATACTAAAATTAGCTATTATGGGAGGACAAAGAATAAGGATGATTAGTGCTATTTTATTCCCTTCAGCCAAACATGGTATTTATGATTGATGTTTCATCCTGTTATCCTGTTACTGTAGTAATCGACTCATTCGATTTTAATGGAATCCTTCATTTTGATGCACATATTTCGTAGTTTTCTAAGATTGAGTTGTCCCTTTTGACACGGCTGGATTGTGGGGTATTTTCCACAACCACTTGAAAGCATAAATAAAGGTCAAGCATGTTTTTGTCTTACCTATCTGGGGCCTAATTAAAAATGGGTTTCCTTTACTTGCAATAAACTTTCCATGTTATCCTCCTCATAGATTATTTTAATATTTAATCTAGACTTGTTGACATAGCCAGCTAATCTAATTTGAAAATGAAATTGATGTCAACACTTTGTATTTATGGCAAAACTGCTTACCAGATCAACAAAAGCTTTGCATTTTAACCATTGCTGCTGTTAGTGTTTTACGTGAAGAGAAGAATGGCAGAAGCAGGTTTGTTCAACATAGCTGATGGGATCCTGGGAAAGATAGGCAACCTTGCCCTCCAGGAAATCGGATTGGTGTGGGGTGTCAAAGAACAACTTGAGAAACTGAAAAACACAGTTTCCGCCATTAAAGCTGTACTTTTGGATGCAGAGGATCAGCATGCCAAGAGCCATGAGGTTAGGGATTGGCTTGGAAAGCTTAAAGATGCAGTTTATGATGCAGATGACCTGTTGGATGATTTTTCAACTCATTTTCTGAAACGTCAACAGGGGAAAAGGGGAAAACAGGTAAGCTTTCTATTCTCAAAAGTTAGTCAAGTAGCTTACAATCTTAAAATAAGTCATCAAATCGAGGCCATTAGGGAGAAATTAGATGCAATAGCTGCTGATAAAATTAAATACCACTTTACGGACCGATCCCCTATAAGCATACCACTTGTAAAGGTTGAGAGGAAGCAGACACATTCGTTTGTCCGAAAGGAAGATGTAGTTGGGAGACAAGGTGACAAAGATGCCATCATGAAAAGGTTGTTGGAGAGTAATGGCGTTGACAATGTTTCAGTGATACCAATTGTTGGGATAGGGGGACAAGGCAAGACCACTCTAGCTCAACTAGCGTACAATGATGAGAGAACAGTGAAGCATTTTAAGTTGAGGATGTGGGTGTGTGTTTCCGATGTTTTTGATGTGAAAATGATAGTTGGGAAGATTTTGGAGTCTGCTACTGGTTCCAGGTATGAAAGTCTTGAGATGGATTCCTTGAAAACTCACCTTCGTAAAAGGATCGATGGCCGGAAATACTTACTTGTGTTAGACGATATGTGGAATGATAGTCGGAAGAGGTGGCTGAATTTGGCAGATTTATTGATGAATGGTGCAAGGGGGAGTAAGATAATTGTCACTACACGTGCTCAACTGGTTGCTTCCATTACAGGCACAAGCCAGCCTTACCTGTTGAAAGGCCTTCCAGAAGACATGTCTTGGTCCTTGTTCGAAAAAGTGGCATTTAAAGAAAGCAAAGAGCCAAATGATTCAAGATTAGTAGCAATTGGGAAGGACATTGTCAAAAAATGTGCCGGTAATCCCCTTGTGATAAGGACCATAGGTGGCGTTCTATATACCAAAGATACTGAAACCGAGTGGCTCTCTTTAAAAAAGAGGCAATTGTCAACGGTAACTCGAAATGAAGATGATATATTATCCGTACTGATGTTAAGCTATGAACAACTGCCATCCTATTTAAAACAGTGCTTTGTTTACTGTTCATTGTTTCTTAAGGACTATGAGATAAACAAGCAAATGCTTATTTCACTTTGGATTGCAGAAGGGTTTGTACAACCATTGCAGGGAATTCAATGCCTCGAGGAATTGGGGGACCAGTATTTCATGGATCTACTCAGGCGGTCCTTTTTTCAAGATGTGGAATATGATGAATGGGGCAATGTAATAAGTTGCAAACTGCATGACCTCATGCATGACCTTGCTCAATTAATTGCAGGGAGTGACTGCTCCATGGTAGATCTGGATTGTGAAAACATATCTGAAAGAACTCGTCATGTGTCGTTGAGTGCCAAATTAGATTCATCCTGGAAAATCCCAACCACTTTGCTCAACGCAAACAAAATACGGACATTTCTTCTTCCGATTCAACCTATTCATCGTGTAGTTTTGGACAAGGTTGATCATGAAGCAATCATTTCAAGTTTTAGGCTTATGCGTGTATTGGATCTACACAATACTGGGCTTCACATCCTGCCGAGGATCATCGGTAAGTTGAAACATTTGAGGTATCTTGATCTCTCCAAGAATGAAGTCATCAGAAAACTCCCAAGTTCCATTACTGAGTTGCTTAATTTGCAGACACTAAAAATCTATTCTTGTAAGAGATTAGAACAGCTTCCGAGAAAATTAAGTAACATGATTAGTCTTAAGCATCTTGAGACTGGTCAATGTACTGGTTTGACACTTATGCCATCTGGGATTGGGCAGCTAACTTCGCTTCAAACATTAACACGATTTGTAGTAGGCACGAGTTCCTTCGAAATGGCCAGTGGAGGTCTAAGGGAACTAAAAGACCTAAATGAGCTGAGGGGAGAACTAATGATAGCAAAGCTGGAAAATTTGAGAAATGTTGCAGCAGAATGCAAGGAAGCAAACTTGAAGGAGAAACAACACCTTGAGGTGTTGACTTTAGATTGGAGCCGAGAAGGTAATAGTCATGTAACTTTTGAAGAAGATGAAGCATTGTTGGAAGGCCTGCAGCCACATTCAAATCTTCAAGAGTTTCACATTTATGGATATAGAGCTGAAAGGTTCCCAAAGTGGATGAGCTTGGACATGGCTTTGCTACTCCCAAACTTACTTGAAATCACCATATGGAATTGTTTAAAATGCATACATCTCCCGTTGTTCAGTCAGCTTCCCAAGCTTAAGGTGCTTAGGCTTGAAGAGATAACTGCTATCGAATACATTGAAGATAGCAATGCCGAATCTTCTTCATCTTTATCATTCAAGGGAAATCCAATGAATAGAGGAAGAGAAGGTAAAGAATTCTTCCCTTGCCTAGAAGAATTAGTGTTTTTTGACTTGCGAAATCTGAAGGGATGGTGGAGGGAAGCCCCTCTTGTTACCAATGATAATCATGGCGCAGCAGCATCATCACAAAGGCCATTGCAGAAGAAGGAATCAATGCCCTCATTCCCTTGTCTTTCGAAATTAAAAATTGGGATTTGCACCAACCTGTCACATATGCCATTGCATCCATTTTTGGAAGAACTGGAGCTAAAGAATACGCCTGCAAGGCTTTTGCAACAGTCAGCAATGGTAGCAGCAGGAGCAAATTTGGTGTATCCATTGTATCTTTCCAAGCTAAAGGTTATGCATATTGATGGTATCATCGATTTGGTGTCATTTCCAGAGAAAGGGCTTCATCATCTTATATCTCTTCAACATCTATCAATAGAAAATTGTCCTGATCTAATATGCCTAACTGAGGAAGGCCTGAAGAGTTTAACTTCACTCCGATTTTTCAATATTCGATGTTGTGAAATGCTCAAGTCACTTTTCAAAGGGTTTAAACATCTAACAGCCCTTGAAGAGCTTGAAATCAAAGAATGCAGAGAGCTGGATCTGTCAAAAGATTTGGAAGAGAATGTCATGGAACTGCAATGCCTCCGCACCTTGAGAATCAGGGATATGCCGAAACTAAGTTCTCTGCCTGATGGTCTTCAACAGGTCACCACACTGAAAGATTTGCAGATTTCGAGCTGTTTGAATCTGAAGACGTTACCGGAATGGATTGGAAATCTGACCTCACTTCAAAGATTTGAAGTCTTGGACTGTCCTCAGTTAGCATCTTTCCCACAAACACTGTACTCTCTCAAAGCATTAGAGTACCTTGAAATTACAAGCTGTTCAAAGTTATTCGACAAAGGCCAAATTAAGAAATGCAAAAATTGGTCAATGATTGCTCACATCCCCGAGATTTTCATCGATGGAGAGAAAATGTGACCCAACTGATATTATGTATGTATTTTCAAGTACATATGACTGGAGGAAATTAAAAGAATCTTCATTTCTTTTTCTTTTAAAACAATCTTCATTTCTTTTCGGAATTTGGGTGACCAATAGGTCAACTAAATATGACTAGAGGAAATTAAAAGAAGAGAAGGGAAGATAAAAGCTTACAGGAGACTGGAACTGAACTCAAGAGACTGCAACTGAGTTCAGCATCGGGTGGATGGAAGTAAGGGCAGGTGCAAATTCCATGTCTTTGTTGTTTTGCTCAGATTCTTCCATTTGAGATTTTGAGTATCTTCCTGTGTATTGTTGTCGTTTTCACACCCTTTGACCTGAGAATCCTCCATTTTTACTCCTTCCATCGAAAGGATTCTGGTTTTTATTTAGGCTTTTAGTTTTTTTTCCCCTTAATTTTTGAATTTTTATAAATATTGCATTTTGAATAATTTTTTTTTTCAATGTATATATTTTATAATTTTAATTCAAAATGTCCCAGGGTTGCTAATATGTAAATTTGAGTCTAACCCAAATATTGTCAAGCTCGAACTTGATCAAATATTTATTTTTAAGTTCGTTTACAAATTTTGTACTCAAACTCGAATTTTAACTCGAACTCGACTCAATAATTAAGCTTTAGGTTAATAATATATATTAAGAGTAATAACGTAATTTAATAATATAAAAATATAAAAAACTCGATAAGGATTACGAGTCGTTCAAGTCAGTTATTATTAAACTTGAATTCGATTCGATTGATAGCTCAAGCTAAACTTGATAATTACTAAATCAAATTCGAATTTTTTCAAATCGAACTTAGTAGCTTGCGAATATCAATATCTTATTTACACCCCTAATACCACACCAACGTGAATCATAAAAAAGTGTCATGTCACGCTGGTAAAATAATTGATCATTAGTTAATTAATAGTCACGTTAACTTTTGTGTTGAAATTGGATCAACTTGAAAAATAATAGCAAAGTGTGCAATTGGAAGAAAAAACGAGAAATTTAAAATAAATAAATAAAACCCGAAACGTTGTGGATAAATTTTGGAATAATGCCCCTCAAAAATGTATTCCGGCTTTTTTAGAAAACTAACTTTATAATATTAAAAAAATTATAAAAATGACCTAAGTATCAAATTATTTAAGAAAATAACCTAAAATCTAAAGTAAAATTGGGTGCAACCACTTCTTAAGGTAGCACCACCTCAAAAATGTCCCCAATTATTGCCTCATAATTAATTCAATAATTAGCTAAAAAAATCATTTTTTGTGCCACCACTTTTCAAGGCTGCACAAGTTTTCTCAAATATTGTATTTTCACGGGTATTCTCAGAGTAAAAAGAAAAAAAAGTTAAATATTTTATTAATTTTGGAGCCGCCTCCTTCAATGGAGGCACCAAATATCAGTAAAAAAAATTTGGTTATAGGTTTATAAGTGGCGACACCAATGTAAGATTTTTTTTAATTTTTTGTGCCGTCTCTTTCAATGAAGGTACGCACCACCTATATGCCCTCAGCACCAACTTAACAAGTAAATGTTTTTTTTCTTGTTATTGTTATGTTGAAAGAAAAAGAAAGATAAATAAATGTGTTATGTTGAAAGAAGGGGAGATATTTATTATTATGATGGTGTTTTATAGAGAAATTGTTACGGAATCACATTTATAGATAAAGAACTCGTAAAACATAATGTCATTTTTAGGGTAGTAGTTACGCAGTTAAGAGTTTCTGTTGCCAATGGTTATGCGGTCAATATTCTAGCCCCTGTCGAAATATCCCATTTAACAATAAGGGAGATGGGGTTCTAGTTGGTAGTGGTTATACAGTCACACCGCAAATTAGTTATGCTATCAAGGGAGAAGTGTTGGCGTGGGAAGTGCTCTCAAGCAGGGGAAGTGTTGGCGAAATGTTGTACCTCGATAGCAACCAAAGTTGAATACCGTAGGGCTCCTGATTAACCTAATTCAAGCAGAAGTTGATGGAAACGAGCAAAATATTGATTTAACTAGATTGTCAACTCTATAATGTGATAATTTTAATTGAATTATTATTGTAATATTTGAAATGTTATTCTGTTAAGCAATATTTAATTCTTTAGTCATGTATATAAATGATCAGTGGAAGGAAAAATATTTAGATGATGAGAAAAATAAATGTATTGTTCCATATAATCAGATACATAAATAAAACTAAGTTTGCTTTGGCAGTTATCTTTTTGCTTTAAAAATATTTCATATAATCGGATAAAAAATAGTAAAAGGGAAAAAAGTATACTGTATATAATGGGAGTTTAATAAAATAAATCCGGGTGAAATAAAAAAAAATTAGAAAATGATAAAAGAAATGAGTAAGAAAATAATATTTGAAGAAGATAAGAAAATAATACTGGTTTATCTCTTGACCTCACCTAACTAACCCTAGAATATTAAATTAGTGCCTAATAAGATCTCCTCTAAGTCTCACTTATTTCAAATTTTCCTTAGGGGCGTCAATCCTAAGTTTTGAAGTCTATTTGATTTAGTTCAATTTTTGTAATTTAGTCCTTGAACCAAAAGTTAACTAGATAACATTTCCATCGGCCTCCCACTTCATATTTATTACCCATTATCATACTGAAGCAAACAAATACACAATAATTAGACAAAATATGCATCCAAGGTAAACACAATAAAATGAGAAAGCTTGGGCTTTACTTGAAAAAGCTTGAAAGTAATGAAAATGATAACAAAGGAAATGTAAAAGAACACTTAAAAATTAGATTTTTAATGATGAAACTAAAAAGAAAATGAGTTATGTTAAAACTAAGTATTAAATTGAAAATATAAAGAATTTAAGGTGTTGAACAAGCAAATAAACCCTAGCTATAGTGACAACTAACTTTACTAACTACTTTTGAAACTAAGAAAAACTAGAAGAAAATATAAACTAAGCCCTAGAGCTATGCAAAAGAAAACTACTCTAAACCTAAGTTAGAAAGATGAAAGAAACCCTAAACTAAAAGCTCTCTCTTTCTTCTCAACCAAAAGTGGCTTTTAACATTTGATTACAACATAAAATTTTGGATCGAAATGCCCCTAGACTTTATATTTTGGTTAGGGGACATGTTGGATAAGGATTACCCCTACGATAATTTTTTGTCTCCTCTCGACAGTGATATCACGATACCCATAGTTCAGTATTGCGATATCCTTGACAGTTTTGAAATATGGGTCCTTTGGGAGTTTTGGGTATCGGGATACCCTATGGCTGATATCGCGATACCATTGTTGGTGGCTCAATCTTTTTTATTTCAACACTGTCAGGGGTATCACGATTTCAAGTATCACGACTTCTATGCTTTGAAACCATGATACCCATTCTAAGTGATGTTTTCGTTCATGTTCGGGTCACAATTGACCCCCTACAAAAGTCAATCAACTGTTAGGGTTCTTATGGCACATTTGGCCAATTCGGGTCTCCAAAGTAGCATAAAAAGCACACTAATCACTTATTAATACAAAGAACTAAAACTAACTAAAAACATGACAAATACCTCTAAATTTCTTGAAAACAAGCTCGTTAAGTGTAATGGGAAGCATAATTTCACATATCAAATTACGACAAATCACACTCCCCCACACTTAAGTCTTTGTTTGTCTTCAAGAAAACACACAAACATGCATAAAACACATTTTCCATATTATCCTATCCAAAAAAGATATGCAGATATGCTGAATCTATACATGATAGGATCTAACTTATTCATTTCTTATTAAGTTTCACAAGTTTTGGTTTCATAAATGTTGATATGAAGGTCACACAGGGCTTTTTTTCTTGTAACGTTCTAAGTTGCAAAGAAAAGATAAACTCAAAACGGTTCAAGCATTATGAACAGTATAACACACGACATTACTTCCAATTCCCCCATATGTAATATTTAAGCTCACCACATTATTTTTCCTCTCTCTCGCCTTCATTTTCTCTCCAACAATGTGGAAGAAACAATTTGATATTGGCTATTATAAACAACTTAGCGAGTACTTGTGTACTATGATAGTGAAAAGCTCATTTTATGCTCCTTAATTAATTTCTCATTTTTGAGCGTATTTTCAATTTTTTTTCTCTTTTTACTCTCAATGTTTTAGCCTTAACCATTCTTTTTATTTGCTCATTTTGCTTTTGACCCTCTCACTGCTTTTATTCGCTCATATTTTTCGTTCTATGCACATTTTGTAAGAGTCTATACATGCCATATCAAACCATCTCTTTACGATTCACTCAACTCATTTTTAAGACCTCCAAATGTTTCTACCTAACCTTCAATTGTTTGTGACTTGACATCTATTTATAGTGCATTTCAAGATTAAGGACTATGAAGGGTTGAGTTTTTAGCTCACTTTAGGCTCGAGGTTTAGAAAAAAGTAGGTTCATCAAGAAAAGATAATTAAAGGCTCAAGTTATGGGAACTAGCATATAGGTTGGTTGTTTAGGCTCTAGGCTACACAAACAATGCCTTAGGTCATCTCTTAAGATCTCAACGATTACAAAACCAAAATATGCTTCTACTTATTTCCATAAATAATGCTAAATCCTAATACATGTATCCACACATTTATCCATATACTTATTCATCATTTGGAAAAAAAATTCACACCTTTTTTAATACCTCTACTCTATTAGGCAACGTAACTTGTAACACCCTTCACCGATCAGGTCGCCAGACCTGAGTTACAGAATGCTACATCAACCAACGAAACTTAATCACATGCATAGACAGTTTCGATTAAGAGAAACGACTACTAAAATTAACATTTAAAGAAAAGTTCATGGCTAATTTAAACGACAATAGAAATAGTTTTATCTTTAATTAAGGTTCATTTTTAATAAATCTCAAAAAACCATATAGGTATCGATATCGAATGAGCATGTATCGATATTTTTATCACGAGTATCGATACTAGTATATGGGTACCGATACTGAAGTTGGATTCTATCAAATTTTGGAAACATCCCAACTTTGAGGTATCGATATTTGTATCCTGAGTATTGATACATTACCCAAAATACCAAAAATTCACAAATTAAAATGTTATCCATGCTCAAAACAATGTTCTACTCAACACACGGTTATAGTATAATTTAATTGAACTTATTAACATCCTTTAAACATTTATTATGCCATATCCATACATTTAAATAAGAAAATCTAACATGTATTATCTACCTTAATATCAAACATCAATTTAGTCTCAAACAAAGTCCAAAACAACATTTGTATTCCGTCAATCCAATACCAAAATAGAATAAATAAAATAATTTTAATAATTAAAACTAAAACTCTAACCTATATTGCCTTTATTTAGTGAGTTCAAAAGAATCACAAAAACCCATATACTAAAAAATATTGCTTGCTTAGATCACTTTCTTCGCCACTCCACTCACACCACAAAAACTACTTATTTGTAAGATTTGAATGTAAAGTGTGTGAGCTTAAACAAGCTTAGTATATGTCGGAATAACCACAAAGCATAGACAACATCAAAGGTTAAGCAAGAGCATACTAAGCACATTCACAACCATATTCTAACCGAGTCAAAATTACATGTTCATGCTTCATTAATTCATAAAAATAACATATACTGTACAATTACACGTAATATATCTCATATATAAGTAATTTAATGATAATTTGGCAACTTGGAAATATGAAGCATAAAAGTGGACTCTATCACCACACATTGGATACACGAATCTCCATCACACTAATGACTCAAGAAGTCTAACATATCACATAAGTGTAGCATCAAGCTAACACTCTCCAACACACCAACATGTCTCGAAGAATGGAGCTTAGCTCGACATTCCCTTATCTCTTCAAGCTGCCCCGAGGCTTCAACGTCCAAATTAAAAAAATACAAAAGTGAGTACTCACAATTCTATGGCATGCCAACTATATCCAACGGTTTTAAGAGATCATAAGGCCAAATATCCACAGTTACACATATTTAATTATTGCTTTAATGCACATAATCTCTGTTCATATTTGTCAATTCACATCACAAACTTGTACATAATGCAAGCTTATCGAATTCACATTAATTGCACTTTAAGTGCCACAACTATGCTCATTGAGCCATCATATATCCAACCACATATGTATGTTAAAATCAGTTTATCACATACAAGTATTCACACACATCACATGTTATAACAATATCTCAATCCACAACTTAACATTCATTAAACCTAATTTCACAACAAAGCAACAATATAAGAAAGGCTTACACTCGAAACTTAGGATAGGGTTTTAGGATATTGCTAAGCTCTTGATTAATGCTATGAATCGCACATACTAGTAGTAACTCCCGACATTCATCAATCACGCTTCCACTTACAAGCCAAAAGCTCAAACAAGCTTTTCCTTGCCTTTAGACTTGCTCGTAGTGGCTCCAAATTGATCTAACACTTTACACACATAACAAACACATTCCAAACTCATCAAAAATTAGCCTTGAACACAACCAAACATCAAGAAATATACAATTCAAGTCTCTCTTTTTTCACTACTGAAAACCTAGTTTTGTCGAAATTGAAGTTTTGACACCCTAACCTCATTTTAATCCTCCGTTTCAAGTTCAAACATCTTAAATAACATTTAATTTCATAAATAAACCATTAATTTTATCTAAATCCATGGTCCTAAATTTTCCAAAAAATTGAAGCTTTCAAGAACATAAAAAAGGGAAAACTCTTTATTCTTAAAAAAATTTGGTTATGAACTATCAAATTGATGTAAAATACCTTCTAATTTGAAATTTGAAATCAAGAAGAAAAATGAAAAATTTGGGGAAGAAAATGAGATTTTCATTTGAAATTGGGTTTTTGAGAAGAAAGGGAAGATGATCGGTGTTCTTTTGTTGGAGACTAATTTTAAAAATTGGGCAATTTGCCCTTTAGGTCACTCTTAATTCTCCCCTTTTTCAAAAAGGTCCAATCAATTATTATTTTTTTCAAATTAGACATCAAAATTTAAATTTAATAACATAAAAATCTGATTATGACACTCATATACTTCAATTACTCATTTACGACCCTATTTTTCGATAACTAACTCAACCTTCGTTTAAAAAAAACTGATTCTACTGCCCAAAACTACTAGGTCGAGTTTTGGGGCATGACATAACTAGTTGAACTAAATAATTTATTCACAACAAATAGAATTCATCAAGCATTATTCAAAGTTTGTACACTCAAAGAATCTATTTCACAAAAACATACCACAATTCACCGATTATCAATCAAATCATGTTCAAGTACGATGCACAAAGAAAAACATTTTTGAAATTTTTTGAAAAATGACCTAAAAATAGAAAAACATACAAAAGACACATAAAAACAAAGCAAAATAAAATAGTGTTCATCCCCCCACATTTAAACTACACATTGTTCCTAATGTTTATCCTAACAAAAGATTAGAAGGTTATTGGACTTCCCTGAATGGCCCAACGACTTATGGTGGTATGGTTGGGTCGTCCACTTTTCGCATTATTGCTCGAAGTGAGCTCTACACACACAAAAAAAAACACAAACAAAGAACATAAGAAACAAATGCAAACAATAAAGGAAAAAGAAAAATGAAAAACAAATTCAAAGGTACGTCCAAAATTCAGTATTTAATAGTTTCATGCCGCATAAAAAAAATGAAACTATGCTAAGACATGAAACTAGTCTTCATCCTCATAATCGGGCTCTAGTGCAACTATTTCCTTTCGTTTTCTTTTGACATCAACCTTCTGTTGGAAAATCGAGTTTGAAAAAAGCAGCAAAAAATAAGTTTAAGGGAAAACCTAGAGTTTTAATTTTTTTTTTCTAAAAACAAGAACTTGGTTGTGATTTTTAAAGTAATAAACAGTTAATCAAAGTTATAACATTTTGATTCGTCTAGGATGAATGCTTCGATCGATTAGTCTTCTTTGCTATCCTCAAGCTCACTTCTGTCTAGTGTGAGCTTGCTTCGAATAAGAAAAATCTCCACAAAATTACCAGTGGGGTAATTTTGTAATTTGTCTGAACTTCTAGGTCAATTTGTAAATAAGAAAAATATCTTTAGAAATCTTATGAAATAATTTCTTCAAAGAATTTTCTTTTTACAACTTTCTCTTGAATTCAAGTGTGTGAAAAATAATAACTCAAGGCTCTCTTTATATAGGGAGAGTTTAGAGAGTTCAATTATAATTAAACTTAATCACTTTAATATTAAATTAATATAATACTTATCATGATAAATATTAGATTAAATTTAATATTAAATCTATTAATTTAATATAATGTTTATCTACAAGATAAATATTAAATTAAATTTAATATTAAGATAATCACTTTAATATTAAATTAATAATATATTATCAAGATAAGTATTAAATTAAAATTAATATTAAATATATTAAAATAATAATATTTTTGAAATAGTTAATTTGAAATCAAATTATCTAGTAGAGTTTCTAGTAGAGTTCCTATAGGAGTGTAATTCTTCCACTGCTCAACTGCTGAAGAACCGTCGCCGCTGACCATTTGTTAGCTACCGGAATGTTGTAGTCACCGACATCACCGTGTCTGATTGTGCAGGCGCGACACCCTTAGACACCTCGAGCAGGTTCGACTGCCGTTGGTTTGATTCAGGCCTAATGACAGTTTGGCTAGTTTGGTCGGGCCTAGTGTTGGATCTTCGGCCCGATTTCACATACCAGGCTTAGTTCAAACAACTTTGGGTCTTGGTATTAGTTTTGGGTTCTCAGGTCCAATTTTCGATCTTAAGTCCAATTTTCAAGTTTAATTATCTATTAGGCCAATTGTCTAATTTGAAAATTAATTTCCAAAAATATCGTATTTATTTTAATTAATTTGATTAATTTAAATTAATTTTTCCAAAAATCACTGAGATTTTCTGAAATTAATGTTTTAAGAAAATTCTTTAATAAAATTCTCTAATTAAACAAATTTCACAACAGCCTAATCTAATTTCACGTTGAATAAATTGACTCAATTAAATTATTTCTAAAGTCGTAAAATTTCTTTTTGATTCAAATGTATCATATCGAGCATTTGTTGAGCTAGCGGAGGGACCAATAAAACATATACAATTAGACTCTAGTAATTGCAATTATGTCCAGAAGCATCGTTTCGATAATTCGCATTTACTTAATCATGGAGTCAGTCAACAAGAAGTACTATGATTGAAAACTTCTTATTGTATACTTTTTTCTAAAGTAATTCATCCCACTGCTTTATCCACTGTCCTCGTCATATGTGTGTTATCCTCATATGATATCCTTGATTCATTTGATTTAAATCCATTCACTCAATACAATCTTATTTTATCTCATTGTGACCAGTGTATCTTCTTAATGATTAATATGATCACTGCTAATAAATGACTATGATAAATTGCTTGTTCGAAAATAAGAAACCTGTGGCCACATTCCATATTTATCAATCCACACAATGCCAATGAGAGGATATCTTTAACTCTTTAATCGAGCTATGAATTTCATTGTTGCTAGTAAAGCCATACCATACGCAAGTCATGTACCCAACATACCTTCTATGGGCTTAATCATCTTTACAGCATAAGTCTCCACTTATATCAAAGCACATCTATCACCATAAACATCACAATAAATTAATTTAAAAATGGATTCAGAATTAATTCAACTGGGTACAGTCTAATGTATCATTCTTCCAATGACTACATCTATGTCTATACTAGTGGAGTCAACTGCTCCGATTGATTGATAATTAATGATTGTTTAAAGAATCTTTGAATTAAAACTGTTTGCTCCTATTCTGTTATTTACTGTAGTATTCCATAACCCTAATTCGATGACGAAGATGGGTGAAGGGTGTTACACTTAAATAAAAAAAATATGTAATGACATTAATTATTTAAAAATTAGATAAATTTTAATCTTTATTTTTTATCAATTCATTCTCTTTATTCTTTTCTAAAAAAGAACCCATTCTAACATTTTAAAATTGTCTTAACAATAAAATTTAGGAGAAACATAGAAATATTAATATAAAATAAAGTTTTAATCATTTAATTTAACAATAAAATTTAGGAGAAATATAGAAATATTAATATAAAATAAATTTTTAATCATTTAATTTAGAATAGGAACTTTATCTCAATTTATTTAAAGATGTACTTTTAATATTTTAAATGGTCTATTTTAAACAACTAATTTTATTTCAAAATTTCAAAATTTTAATATATAAATAATTGACCCTGATAGTAAAATTTTATAATTTTCTTAATATATAAAGAATTTATCGTAATAGTAAAGTTTTAAAATTTATACAAATGATAGGATAATTAAATTTTATATTATATTATTCAACACCTAATACCTAACTCGAACGATAAGATATCACCTCACACCCAATCCCAAAAGTAGGACTTCACATTTGTTGTTGAAGCAACTCAAAAAAACAGATACATAACACTCGAAGCTGAATAAAAATGCGTGACACATAATTCATAATTAATATTAAGATATTTAAAATCAACATATATGACTCATAAAGTTTTCTAAGACTTGTATATATGCCATTTACAATTTATTTTCAATGAAGTGTAGCGATTGCTAAGATGAGCTGAGACTTGAGTCTTTAGATGCTGCTGAACCATAAGAACTAGTCAAAAGTCTACTAAATACTTGCACATAAAAACAAACATATTTGCACGTTGAGCATTGAAAGCTTAATGAAGCTAATCTAATTCGAATTCAAAACATTAAAAAAATTAAGCAATTAAACATACTAAAATGACATTATAACATATCATTACCAAATTCCATATCAAACAACAATGATCACATAACCAAATATGATTTCCTCCGTCCACCTTAGAGTATTTAAACAACATTTACCATAATCTTTCATGTGTATATCATATCTCATTTTTATTAAATATATATCACAGTACCAATGCATCCTCAAGATATTTGCATTTCATTTTCATATATAAGATAACTAAGTTTCATTATCACTGTTTAAACCACATTACATTTTCATTTTTAGTCACTATTAGTCAAATGTGAACTCAAGAATGAATACGTAAGTTAATACATTGATATGTGCTAACGACTTTCATGGAATTGAAGCTAATGATATCTACTCAACCCTTGGGAAATTAAAGTATTGTTCTCAACCCTTCGGAAATTAGAAAACTCTCCCACCCTTCAAAAATACGAGAGTTAAATAAAATGTGCTACTCACTAAAATTTTCTTAAACATATCGAGTCTTATGACATGTAAAACATATATTTTTAACCCTATCCAAGACGTTGTCATTATCATTTATCATTGCAATATATATTATTTTAATACACAATCAATTCGTATACATACCAATCATTTTCATAATCACCAAAGCATATTCACATTTCTCATTTTTGTATTTTCGTCAAGAATCATCACAATTTTTAATCTATCATTGTTTTAGTTGATATTTATACCAACTCTTTCATGCTTTATACTTTATAACCGTGCATGATATCACAAAAGACATTATCATTAATATTTTAAGCTTAACTACTCAATGAATTTATGCGAAGAGAATAATTTATTGTTTCCATCATAATGATGTAATCGAGATCATACCAAACATTTTCAAACTCATTAAGCATAGTCCTATATATTATACCAACAATCATCACTATTAATCCTTTAACCTTAACTACTCGAACTAGCACTTAGCAGGAAAATAAAAAACTGATTCAACTCGAATTTTTGGACAGTTTATAAAATATAAAATTAAAAGTTATGGTTACTTAAACTAAATCAAATTTTATTTTTTATTTAATATATAATTTATTTTAATTTTTATGATAAAACATAAAAAAAATTTCTCGGGACAGTCTGGTATCAGAGCCAATGAGGAGCAAGTATTTTGAAGTTTTAAAAATATTCAATTTGTTTTCAATATTTTCGAGTTCTGGTTTAACTGTCTTCATTAATGTATTATTATTTTGCTTAGTATTGATACACTATCCAGTTAGCCATGGGTTAGGCGTGTCAAAGACAAAGTATCCTTGTAGGCAACTTTAATAATCCGGAAATCTTGATAGTAGAACCCCCTTGTAAGAAATAAGAAAACAAAGAATGTTTCCCTTCCTTAGAGGAACCAATTCTTTAGTAAGTTTTGTTTCCAATCAATTCCAAGAGTCCGGCCAAACCTCTAACAACACTGTTAATGAACAAAAAGAACATTATGAAAATATTTCCCAAAGATTTGATAATTGAACTCTTCCAAGAGTTCCAAAAAACCAAGTCTACAAGAAAACAACTTTTGAATTTAAATGCTTTTTACAGTTATGTCATAAAAACAAAAGAAAGGAGTTTACCTAATCAAATATAATATGAAACAATCCAATTATTGGATAGAGTTATCATTAGTAAACTCAAAGAATAAAAATACAAATATGTCCATTTTGGACTAGTCCAGGTTGGTGTCAAACCTCTTAGTGTTGAAGCCACTAAAAATACCTCAATTTTAATTGTCTTAAGAGACCAAAGACACATAATGTTTAATGACTCATTATTAGGAACTATAGAAACAAGCCTATGTACAGGCCCAATACATTTTAATTGTTATCCAAATTTTATGGTTTCTTTGACTGACAAAAATATTTTACAATCTTTAACCCTCTAAATACATACCCATAACTACAAAATACTTCCTGGTACGGAAGTATTAACATTAGTTTATAGACTCCATTTCAAAGCTATGTATTCTGTAGTTAATACCAATGCTTTAATCCAAAGCCCAAAAGGAGAAACCCTCCTAATAGAAACAGATACTTCAAGATCTCATACCATAATCCCAAGAACAATACAATGGCATAAAATAAGCCTTCCTGATAAGTGGAAACTTGAGGGTGCTACAGACCCTGTGGCACCAACTCCCATAAGAAACATTTCATTAAGTAAAATTTCTCAACACCAAGATGGCACAGTTGAATTAATATTCAACAGGCCACAAAGAATGCCTCCAAGATATTCCTTCGAAATAGGAAGTTCTAGCACAGCTTTTAGGAGGTTAAATTTAGAAGAAGAGTCAAATCTAGAAACACAAACAGCAGATTTTAGGACAGCTAGAGCCTCTGTCTCTTCTATCCCAACAACATTTAGAACCAATTTATAAGGAATAGATAATTCCTCAAATATAGCTCAACCTATCTATGCCAGACAGCAAGAGAGTTCCCAAAATTCACCTATAATGTCACCAACATATTCATTAATGACTAATAATGCAAGACAAGGAGAAAATTTAGAAATATGTTTTTTAGAAAAACCTTTTGAGATAAACAAATATTGGTGTAGAAAGCACTTCTATTCCAACAAAAATAAGAAAAAAAAAGATTACTTTAAAAATTATAATGATAAAAAAGAAAGCATTCTTCAAGAAGATTATGAATTTATGAATACCCATAAAATCCATATAAAATTCTTTGAATGGTTTGAAGAATATTATTCAGAATCTGTTAATACAATGAAACATAATACTAGATGGTAGACAAATAAAGGAGAAGTTGAATCTCGACATTCCCCTTTAATGGAGGTTTAATATCTTCACAAAAATACAGGAATAAAAGCAAATCCTTTAAGAATGAGAGCTCTTGATGTAGGAGAACAAATCTCATCAAAAGATATTAAAATGATAGTAGAACAAAACAACTATACAAATATTAGTCTTTACACAATAGGAAAACAATTAGATTATATTAAGAATTTGGTAGAAAGTCAACCGATTAGGAAAGAACCATTAAAAGAGATAACAATAAAAAGTTCTAAAAAACCAATATTCACACCTTATGAGATTCCAAAACCTTTCCAAAAATCCCAAATTGATTTCTTAACAGAAATCCAAAATAGACTTGATGCTTTGGAAAGTTACAAGTTTGAATTAATTGCACCTAATACCCCAATACAAGCTCAACATTCAGTAAATACGTTACACTAATCCTCCCAGTCTGACTCTGACCAGCCAGATGAACAACAAATTAACAAGATGGCTTGGAAAGAACCAAAAAGATTATATTATCCAAAAAATACTGCACCTGATCTTAATATAAAAGAAAAACCTGTTTTCCAGAATAAATACAATGCTAATACAATTTATGAATGTAATATAGATGGAATGTCTGAATACAATATTCTTAGTTTATTACAACAAATGAAAATGGTTTCAAATGTTTATAAAACCCAAAACCAAAATGGATTAATCAGTGATCATGCTATAGCTAATCTTTTAGTTGTTGGATTTATTGGTCAATTAAAAGGATGGTGGGATCATGCACTCACTAAAACCCAACAAGAAGAAAATTTAAAAGCAGTAAAAAAGGATGATCAAGAAAGAATTATTTTAGATGAACAAGGAAGAGAAATCCAGGATGCAGTAGCAACTTTAATTTTCTCAATCTCTAAACACTTTATAGGAGACCCTTCTCATCTTAAAGATAGAAATTCGGAATTATTATCAAATTTAAAATGTAAAAAATTAACCAATTTTAAATGGTATAAAGATGTTTTTTATGACTAAAGTTATGCAAATATCTGGTAACTAACAACCGTTTTGGAAAGAAAAATTTCTAGCAGGACTTCCCACTTTATTTGGAGGAAAAAGTTAGAAATCAAATAAGAGAAAATTACATAGGTATTAATCCATATGAAAAGATTACATATGGTGAACTAATTAGTTTCACCCAAAAAGAAGGATTAAAAATTTATCAAGATCAAATTACAAAAACAACTTAAGAAAGAAAGATATCAATGTAGAAAAGAATTAGGATCATTCTGCCACCAATTTGATATTAGGAGTGAACCTTCTTCTTCAAAAACATGTTGCCCTGTAAAACAAAAAAAAATAGGAAAAAAATATTTTAGAATATTATAAAAAACCCAAATATAGAAAATACAGAAAAGGAAAGAAACAACAAAACACAGAAAACAAAATTGATAAAATGTTATAGATGAGGAAAACCAGGACATATCTCAAAATATTGTAAAATTAAAAGAAAAATCAATAATTTAAATCTAGATGAAGAAATAGAACAATAATTAAATGAGATTCTGTTAGAAACAACTTCTTCTGAAAATGATACATCTACCGAAACATATGAATTACAAATAGATGAATTACATACAACATCCCAATCTTCTGATGATGAAAATGAACCCTCAATTAATATGTTAACCAAAGACCAATAATTTATGATTGAAGTTATTGATAAAATTCGAGACCCAGAACTTAAAAGAGAATACTTTTTGAAATTAAAATCCTCATTAAAAGATAAACCAGAAAAAGAAATTATTTCTAGTCAATCACAAATGTATAATGTACAAGATATAATATTTAATAAATATGAAAAAAAATAAAACCAAGACAAATTACAAATTCTGAATTACAGTTAGAAATAAAACAAATTAAATTAGAACTTTCTCAGCTTAAAATAGAGCAACAAGAAATGAAAAAACAAATGCAGACCTTAAAACATGAAATCTCAGAAAAAAGTTCGTCAAAAGTTGAACCTAAACTTGAAGAAAATACACAGGAATATATGATGGTTCTAACTGAAGTATCTACTTAAATATATTAATAAAAATAAATATTGTCATAAAGAATGAATTTCAATTAGAAGCAATTACCCTTTTTGATACAGGAGCGGACCAAAACTGCGTTAGAGAAGGAATAATTCCAACAAAATATTATGACAAAACATCAGAATCTCTTAAAGCTGCAAATAGTAAAAAACTAAAAATTACTTACAAAATTCCCAATGCAAAAATATCCAACAAATGTATAAAATATCAAACATATTTTTTAATGGTAAAAGATATTACCCAAGATGTCATATTAGGAACCCCATTCATATCCTTACTCAAACCTTATAAAGCAACAAATAATTCTATCTCCACCAAAGTTTTAAACACTAAAGTAGAATTTTCTTTTGTAGAAAAACCAAAAATAATAAATTTCAACTTATTAAAATCTTTATCCATCCATAATAGACAAATTAATAATTTCATTAATCATAAACAGAAACAAATCTCCTTTCTAAAAGAAGAAATATGTTTTGAAAAATTAACTGAACAATTAGAAAAAAGAGAAGTACAAAAAAAGATAAATCAAATCAAAGAAAAAATAGAGTCAACAATTTCTTTTGACATTCCTAATACTTTTTGGAATAGGAAAGAACACGAAGTAACATTACAATATGAAAATTTTTTTGATGAAAGAGAAATACCCACAAAAGCAAGACTCATACAAATAAATAAAGAAATGGAAGAATTTTGTAAAAAAGAAATACAAGACCTTCTTAATAAAAATTTAATTAGGAAAAGCAGTTCTCCTTAGAGTTGTTCAGCATTTTATGTAATAAAAAATGTAGAACTCGAAAGAGGAACGCTAAGATTAGTAATTAATTACAAACCTCTAAATCAAGTCTTAAAATGGATTAGATACCCAATATCAAATAAGAAAGATTTGCTATAGAAACTTTGTAATGCAAATATTTTCTCAAAATTTAACATGAAATCTAGATTTTGTCAAATCTAAATAAAAGAAAAAGAAAGATATAAAACGGTATTTATTGTACCATTTGGACAATATGAATGGAATGTAATGCCTTTTGGATTAAAAAAATGCTCCATCCAAATTTCAAAGAATAATGAATGATATTTTTTAGTAATATTCTCATTCACAATAATATACATTGATGGTGTATTAGTGTTTTCAAAAAATTTAGAAAAACACTTCAAACATTGATCCATCTTTATAAAAGTCATAAGAAATAATGGTTTAGTAGTTTCTAAATCCAAGATAAGTTTGTTCCAAACCAAAGTAAGGTTTTTAGGTCATTACATTACCCAAGGAACCATTACCCCAATAGAATGGTCTATAGAGTTTGCTAGCAAATTCCCAAACCAAATCTTTGATAAAGTCCAATTACAAAGATTCTTAGGAAGCCTCAATCATGTCATAGAATTTTATCCAGGTCTTAGCAAATTATGTAAACCATTATATGATAGGCTCAAAAAGAATCCACAACCTTGGACAAATGATCACACCAATATTATCACCCAAATTAAAAAAACAAATCACTAAGCTTCATTGTTTATATTTAGCCGATCCAAATGCCCCCAAGATTGTAGAAACAGATGTTTCTGAAATAGGATATGGTGGGATCCTAAAACAAGTTAAAGGGGGAAAAGAGCAAATAGTCCAGTTTACTTCTAGACACTAGAATCTAACTCAGCAAAATTATAGTACTATTAAAAAAGAAATTTTATCAATTGTTTTGTGCATTACAAAATTCCAAAGTGGTTTATTAAATAAAAAATTTCTTTTACGAATCGATTGCAAATCAGCAAAAGAATTTTTACAAAAAGATGTTCAAAATATTGCCTCAAAATAGATTTTTTCAAGATGGCAGACAATTTTGAGCATATTTGATTTTGATATTGAATAAATCAAAGGAGAAGCTAATTCTTTGCTTGATTTTCTCACCAGAGAGTTTCTTCAAAAATGCCACCCAAACTCCGAGACAAAGGAAAAGGGAAAATAGGAGAGTTATCCAAAATTCAAATTTCCTCAAAACCAATTAAGTCATGGTATGATATTTGCCATGAAGAAGAAAATGAGAAATCATCATCATCATCAAAATCCTCTAAAAATACAATAGTCAAAGATGCACAAGATCCAAATGAAATTGGTTCTCAAATAAAAAAAAATAGATTGAGTCCCTGTCTCAATCCTTAGAAGTAGCATTGGTCTTTTCACAAATGAAAGAGGAAACTCCTCTCAAACAAAATACTGGTGAAGCAGCAAAGATTTCAAAAAATAAAGAGATTGTTTTACACAAACCAAAAGCTCTCAAAAATGTTTTAAAAGAGACATCTCTCCAAGATGCTTTTCCAAAAGAAATAGCAGTGTCTTCACAGACTGCTACACAAAAATCCTCACAATATTTTCCAAACAAATATTTTAAAAAAATTCTTGTTGTGGAGGAAGAATTTTCAGAAAAACCTCCACATATACTTGCAAAAGAACTTTTCAATGGATGGCAGTTCAAACCATTGGATTCTCAAAAACCCTAATAGTATTATAAAAACATACTGGTTCAAGCTAGATCAGTACTGTTCAAACACTACATAGACCTAAAAGGTCCAAATTTTATTACCCATTCAACAACCCAAATACTAAAAATTCTTCGAACAAGGGATTGGAGTGAAAGCCCAAATTCTCCAAAGATATTTCCAGCCAAATTTACCACTAAAATTGACCACCACCCATATTTTACATATTTGGATTACCAAATGGCATGGTACAATGCCTTCTTAATGAACAACCAACACATGAGACATTCTTGGCTCATATATTTCAAATATGGTGCCCAATTCAAATTCCCAAACTGGTTCCAAGAATGGTAGAAAATGTATGGACCATCATCCTTTTGAGATACTACCAGAAAAAATTCAAAACTTATGACCCAAATTCTTTGACAAATTTCAGCCTGAACCAGACCAAAAACATATTTACAGAACAATCCATTTTTCCTCAAAACTGTGCATTTTTTGGATTTTTTCTTGGAATTATTCTTATAAGCAAGATCAATGTACTGGAATTCCATTACTAGTTTGAAACTACAGAACTACATGGTGGGACAAGTTTAATGATGAAAAATATGATTTAAAATATTTGGATAATTTTTTCAACAAGAATCTGAGATTATGTAAGTCCGCAGCCCCTGATCAAACCACAGCAAAATTCCTTCAAGCAAAATCAATAGCTAGTGCGATGTTAGCTCAAGCCAAGACCAATAAGGAATACAAAAAACTCATTGCTAAAATGCTCTGCTCAATGGATTCCGAATTCGAAGACAAGAAATCTTCAGCTTCTTCAATCAAAAAGGTGGATCTTGCGGATGATACCACTTCAATAACCATCACCATGACCAAGAAAAAACGATGCAAGAAAAGACGAGTCAACATGAAATATTCTCTGGAGTAAACAGTTTACATTCTTGCAAGAAAAGTCGAGTGAGCATTAAATATTTTTTGGCGTAAATAGTAAATATTCCCTGCAAGAAAAGAGGAATGAACAGAAAATATTCTCTGGCGAAAATAGTAAATATTCCCTGGCAAGAACAGGTTGATTCTCTAACGCATGAATAATAAAATTTCTTTATAGTTTGTATTTTTGTAATCATGGAATATATTCTCTGAAAAGTTTTAATCAAAGTCTCAATTATGTAATGATGAAAAGGATTGAATTTCCCGGTTCAAATGATGTAAAGAGATAATAGCCCTCTATAAAAGGCTATCAGATTCAGAATGGAAGGCACGACTCAAAATACCTATTTCAAAAATCAAAACTCGTTTCTCCAAAGTTTTAAAGTTTCTCCAAATTTTTAAGTTTTCAAAATTTAAGTCTTAAATTATTTTTCTTAAATTATCTTTCTTTTCAAAATTTTAATCAAATTTTGATTATCCAAATATTTTGAATTATATTTTTCATCATTAAACTTGTCCCACCATTTAGTTCTGTAGTTTTGAACTAGTAATGGAATTTCAGTACATTGATCTTGCTCATAAGAATAATTCCAAAAAAAAATCCAAGAAATGCACAGTTTTGAGAAAAAATTGATTGTTCTGTAAATGTTTTTTTTGTTTGGTTCAGGTTGAAATTTGTCAAAGAATTTGGGCCATAAGTTTTGAATTTTTTTTTGGTAGTATCTCAAAGGATGATGGTCTATACCAATTCCACCATTCTTTAGTATCGGACCAGTTGCTTACAGATTGTTGTTGCCACCTAAGTTAGAAAAGATACACAGTGTGTTTCACATATCGATGCTTTAATGATACAGATCTGATCCCTCACATATAATTTCTCCATCAGAGATAGAAATTCAATCCAACATGACTTATGAAGAAAAAGCGATTTGTATCTTAGCTCACGAGATTAAAGAACTGCAAAATAAGAAAATTTCGTTAGTAAAAGTAATGTGGCATCGACACGGTGTTGAAGAGGCTACGTGGGAGCCCGAAGATGCTATGAGGCAACAATATCTGAATCTGTTCAATGATAAGATTTTCGGGATGAAAATTCCTAAGGAGGGAGAGTTGTAGGTTTAGACCCTAGTCGGATAGTGGTTTTGGGACCACAAATCCAAGTCAAAAAATATTTTAATATTATTCTTGGTGTTTATAGCATGTTATATGTGTGAAAATTTATGTGAAAATTTTATCGTTTGTGTGCTCGATTTTATAAAAAGGACCTAATCGCATAAAATGCAAAATGGCTTGCTACAAGTTAAAATGCTTATTTGCTATGGTTACTTAATTTTGAAATACTTAAAGTGAAATTTGGCCATTGAATAATGGTATGGACGATAATGGACAACCATTATAAAGTTTTCATATTAATTTATAAAGGTTAAAAGGGTAAATAATATATTATTATGTAATTAAATAAAACATAAAATAAAAATGCATGTTCATCTTTCTTGTTGGCCTAATGTAAGGATGAAAAGAAGCCATTTTTCTTGTTTAAAGGTTCGGCCATCTTAAAGCTAGGTTGAGGTATGTTTTGAGCTTAGTTTTCGATAATTTTTACGTTTTTGATATTGTTGCTTCGAATATTACCTAGCCCATGCTTTAATTTTCAGAATTGATGATGAATTTGAGAGTTTCCATTGTTGATAATGTGATGAATTTGTTTTTTGATAATGAAAAATAAATCTTTGATGTTTGATTATCATGTTTAATTAAGTGATTTTTTTTATAAAAATCTAAATTAGGGATTTATTTGTGAAATTTGAAAATAAACGAAATATATGGGCTACTAGGGACCATAGGAAGATTTGGCTAAGGCATTGTGTTGATGAATTTTGTGTATTTTGTGTTTTGTGAAATAGGGACTAAATTGTGAAAAATGTGACTTTTAGGGGTTAAAGTGAAAATTGCCCAAATTATGTGTTTGTAGTTTAAATTGAATGAAATGTGTTATTAAATAGTTAAATTTGAATTTATCTAGATTAAAAACAAAAGAAAACAGAATTAGAACGGGGGAAGTTACAAGTGGTCGAGTAGTTGATTCCATCCACTTGTCTTCGTTTGAGGTAAGTTCGTATGTAAATAATTGAGGTTAAATTTAATTTATTTATTTTATACATAACCGAATCGAAATGTGTGTATGTATACTACAATGCCAAATTGTATTTGACATAGGATAATTAATTACGAGTTTAATTTGATTGATTTACAACTTCCGAAAGTCATACGAACCACAGGAATGCTGAAATGTGATATCGTGTAAGACCACATCTGGGACGTTGACATCAATTTGAGATTTACGTGTAAGACCATGTCTGGGACATTGGTGTCGTATATGATTACGTGTAAGACCCTGTATGGAATATTGGCATCGTTATTTGATTACATGTAAGATCACGTCTGGGACGTTGGCATTGTACGAGCTTTTTGAGCCATCCGAGTATCTTTTCTTTGATTCTGAATGGTATAACAAAATATTATATGGCAAAAACCAAATGTGAGTTTGAATTAAGCAATTCAGGTATGTTTGAGTTATACGAAGCTTGATAGTAAAGGTAAGCATTACGTATAACATGAAAAGATGAATTAATCACTTAAATATGAGTATCTATGTATGTGTACAATATTAGCATAATTCAGTTTACTTGTATAATTTATATGTGTACTTCGAAAACTATTTGCTTATGACTTACTAAGCTATTTTACCTTACGATATGTTTGTTCATTCATTATTTTATAGATTTTGGAAGCTAGTTACGAGCTTAGGGATCGTCAAGGAAGTCCGTCACACTATCAATCTCTATCTCGATATTTTGAAAGCTCGAAACTTTGAACATATGGCATGTATAGGCTAACATTTGTTATGTTTAGTCATGAAGTGTGTTTATATTTAGCCATGCGAAAATGGCTTAATCTTGATATTAATACTTATGTGTATTCGATTATGGTAATAATTTATTAGGAAATTATATTTCATGGTGTATATATATATGTGAGGTATTTGATTATATAGCTTGGATATAATGTTAAAGTTTGTGTATATATGGTTAGAATTTGAACCTATTTTGAAAGTATGTGATTGGTATATATGTATGGAATGTTGGTTATAATTCGGCATGGAGAAATAGTAAGTAGGTTAAATAGTTGGTTTAATAATTAGCTAATTTTGAAAGTATGAGATGTGGAACAATTTTGAATGGTGGATAGTTGATTTAGTTGTTAGCTAATGTTGGTTACAATTTGATGTACTTGCACATTCAGCTATAGATAGGTAAATTGAAACTATATATATATGCTTATATGTCATGGTTGCTAATGTACGGATTGTTGGCTAATATTAGTTAGACAAATTGTGCATGAATTAGGTATGGTCGACTTATGATAATAGTTAGCCGATTTTTAGGAATGGATAAATGGCAATAAGTGTACGTAAATTTTTCTTGGATGGTTCATATAGTTGTGGTTAAATGTGCATAAGATTTATTTATTTTTAGTGAAATATGTTTAATCATGTTATGGAGTGGTTAATGCCGTAATTTCTTATAGATCTTAAGTAGTGTATAAGCATGTATAGACCAATAAAGTAAAGTGTTTAATTTATGCTTGGTATTCGAATATTATTAAAGTGATGTGCATATGATTCGAGTTATGTGTTTTGTAAATCATATATATATTGTATGGTTTTTGAGTCATGTTTATTTGTTTGAAAACTTGATTATATACAAAGTAAGGATTCGGGTAAATCTTCTGAGGTATGATTTGTGTTTGTATTTTGAGTAATAATGTATGTTTAACATTTAATTAGCTTACGATATATATATTAATATGACTTGCATGAATGTTCAAATCTGCACTTGTGTTCAATAATACCTCGTGACCCTAGTCCGGCGACAGATATGGGTTAGGGGTGTTACACGAAGCCAAAATTCACATTTGCTAAATTTAACAAATAATTGTTTATCTCGCAAAGTTTGCAAAATAGTTCTCAGATGCTCAGCATATTCAATCTTATCTCGGGAAGGTACCAAGATATCATTAATAAATACCACCACAAATCTATCCAGATACAGTCTGAAAATTCTATTCATTAAGTCCATAAATACCGCAGGTGCATTAGTTAAATCGAATGGCATCATAAGGAATTCATAATGTCTGTACCTGGTTCGGAATGTTGTTTTTGGCACATCTGATTCTTTCACCCGTAACTGATAATAATCAGAACGAAGATCAATCTTTGAAAACACTGTGGCACCTTTCAACTGATCAAACAAATCATCAATACGGGACAGTGGATACTTATTCTTGATTGTGACTTTATTGAGTTGTCGGTAATCAATACACAATCTCAAAGATCCATCCTTTTTCTTAACAAACAAAATTGGTGCACCCTAAGGTGAAAAACTAGGTCGAGCAAAACCCCTGTCAGTCAATTCTTACAACTGTGTTTTCAACTCTTTTAACTCTGTAGGAGCCATTCTATATGGTGCTATCGATATCGGTGTTGTTCTCGGTACAAGATCTATAACAAATTCGACCTTTCTGACCGGTGGTAATCTAGGTAACTCCTCTGGAAACACATCACGATATTCACAAACTACTGGCATTGACTTAATCTTCGACTCAAACACTATTGTATCCAATACATAAGCAAGATAAGCATTACACCCTTTTCTGACACATTTTTGTGCTGGCATGGCTGATATCACATTAAACAACCCATCCATTTTTTTTGATTCAATACAGAGCATTTCACCATTTTGACATTTCAACACAATATGCTTTTGTTTACAATTTACCACGTCATCATGTTGAGTTAACCAATCCATTCCCAGAATCACATCAAATTCATCAAACGGTAATAGCATCAAATTAGCTAGAAAACAATAACCCCATATCATTAACGGACAATTCTTGCAAATTTTATCAACCATCACATAATAGCCCAAGGGGTTTGAAACTTTAACCATTTCAGTGGACTCAACAGATAAATTTTTATTAGACACTAAATGTGCAAATATACGAATGAGTTAAACTAAGATCAATTAAAGCAGTTACATCAGTATCAATAAGAGAGAAATTACAGTAATAACATCTGGCGCAGAGGCATCCTCACTTGCACGAATAGCATATGTTCTAACTAGAGCTCGTACTTCAGATCTTATGGTTGAATCTTTTGTCTTACCCTGACTACCGCTCACATTGCTGGGATTATGAGGTGGTCTACCTCTTGTAGCGGGGTTACGTGGTCTTGAAGTTTGAACGGTATCTTTTTTAGGTTTCTCTAGGCAATCTCTAAGATAGTGGTCAAAGGAACCACATAAAAAAAGCTCCGCTTTTCATGCAACACGTACTAAAATGTAGTTTATTATAGTGCTTGCATCTAGGTTTGGTGTTTCCAACACTACTCGCACTCGCTACAGATGTAGCTTGGGATCTTACACTAGAGTGTCGAGTGCTTCTATCTCTCCCAGAGTACCCCGCAGAGGTAGTAGATCGGTCATGATATATTTTTGATTTCTTTGAGGCCAACTGGTGTGACTTTCCTGTAAATCTTTTACTTGGAGTTCTGGCTTCAATCTCAGCTTGTCTTTTCTCTTTACTCAGCTCTTAACTTTATATGTTCAGTCAATCAGTACAACAAATTCTTTTAATTCAAGAATCCCAACCAATAATTTTATGTCTTCATTTAAGCCATCTTCGAACCGCTTACACATTGCGGTCTCAGTTGGAATACATTCTCTAGCATATTTACTCAATCTGACAAATTCCCGTTCATATTCAGATACTATCATATGCCCCTGTTTAAGCTCCAAAAATTCTTTATGTTTCTGATCAATGAATCTCTGACTGATGTATTTCTTTAGGAACTCAGTTTGGAAAAATTCCTAAGTAACTCTTTCTTTCGGCACAACAGAAATTAATGTGTTCCACCATTGGTAAGCTGAATATTTAACAGAAATACCGCGCATTTGAGACATTCAGCCGGTGTATGAGATAGTTCATCAAGAACTCTAATAGTGTTTTCTAATAAGAATTTAGCTTTTTCAGGATCATCTTCAGCTATAGCTCTGAATTCTTCTGCCACATACTTACGAATTTTATCAACAAGAGGCTTACCAATTCTAATAAGTTCTGTACCTTGAGGCATATCAGGAACCGGTTGAGAAACAGGAGGGGCTGGAGGTTGTTGTACAACCGGATTTGTTCTTATATATTCAGTTTACCATTCATTCATCATTTAAAAGAAGGATTCTTTAGCCTCTTCTCATTGGCCTTTAGATACAACCCTTCTATTACTCGAGGCTGCTCTTTGCACAGAAGCTTGAGCATTACTTTCAACTTCTACAGAATCAGCTCGGTTGGATGACATTGCTATATGAAAAACATGTTTTAAAATGGTTAAGAGATATCACACTATCACAAGTTATATAATGGCATGTATAGCTAGACTCATACATGCTATGTTAGTCCGAGAATCAACTAAACCATAGTTTTAATACTAATAAATGTAACACCCTAACCCGTATCTATCGTCGAAATTGGGTTACAGAGTATTACTAAAATTTACAGATAAAAAAAAAGATAATACATATCATATAGCATTTATATCAATAATCAATCATAAAGTCCCTAATATGAGCCCTAGAGGCCTAAAATACACATTAGAAACAGATCGGGACTAAATCGGGCACTCAAATTTTTTTCAAAAAACATTAAAAAATTTTAAAGGTGCAGGGGACACACTCTCGTCTGGTTAGGCCGTGTGACTCACATGGTCAAGAGACACACCCGTGTCTCAGGTTATGTGGGCAATCGGATTAGGGACACACAGTCGTGTCCCAGCCCGTGTCCAAACTTGGTTGCTCTTTGACTTAGGTCACACAGCCAAGCCATACGCCCATGTGCTAGGCCTTGTAAGCATACTGACTTGTTAGTGCAGGGGTCACACGGCCAAGCCACACGCTCGTGCCAAGCCGTGTGAGCATTCTATTTTGAAATTTAATTAGATACAGGGGACACAAAGCCGTGTCACTTGGCTGTGTGTCACACACGGCTGAGACACAAACCCGTGTCTCTGCCCGTGTGGGCAAAATAGACCATTTTCTTAGCCACATTTCTCACCCAATTTGTCTTCAACCTATACACATAAATTTCCACATGCACAAGCCATAACAAAGTAACCAAAATAAGCCAAAATCATGTTTTAAACATGACATATTGCAAAATTAACTCAATACATATATATGTGCATATTTGACCAAATATACTATCTCAAAACAATCATCAATATGCCTATATGTATTCCATCTATCAACCATTTCAAGCACACATCATACATGTTAAGGCCATATGTATATGTATCAAAATATGTCCAACTCAAGCCATTCTGATGGCTTTTTACAACAAAATACTTATAAGCCAACATTGGCCAAATTACCTTATACATGCCATTATAACCAAAATTAGTTTACTATATATATACCGAAATGAGCCGATGGATAGTGCGATGTAGCTCTGACCAAATCCAACCTTAACGAGCTTTCGAGTTACTATAAAATAAGGAAAAATAAAACAAAGTAAGCATTTAATACTTAGTAAGTTCATATATCATGGAATTTAACTTACCATTTAATTACAATTATGGTAAGTATTCAAGGCATATTCAAACAAATTGGCCAAAAGCCCTAACACATATCCTCATCAACCATGTTAGTCATGTATTTCATATGAATATCAAAAAACATGTATGAACTCATCAATAATTAAATTTCCATATACATATATTTTCTACATCATTTAATCATATAACATGTACAAATTATATCCATGTATTTCTAGTATAGACCCGTAATAATTCAACTCGAATTCATATTATCTCATGTCAGAACTTTGCCCGTTGAACCGTTTAAAATAACGATAGATACACAGGTAGTACACATGAAGTGTACAAATCTGTAATTCGTCAATTCATATTCAGGAATGCTTATACAAGCATGTAATTGGGAAGCTCTTTCGAGCCATGTAACGGGAAGCTCATGTAAGCTATATAACGGGAAGCTCTTGCGAGAAAATTATCGAGAAGCTCATACGAGCCAATATCGAGAAGCTCATAAAGCCAATATCGAGAAGCTCTGGAAAGCCATTAAGTATCGGGAAGCTCAAGGGATCCATTAATCGGGAAGCTTAAGAGAGCCATATAACGGGATGCTCATAAGAGCTAAATAACGGGACGCTCTTACGAGTTATGGTGTGTCTGCAACACATGTAGGACCACAACCAAATCGGGAACCCTTAATAACAATGTCATTTGTATCCATCGAATTTCTTAGGTTCAAACGAGACTTAGTACTTGCCAGATATTTCCCGGATATGTGATCAGTACTTATACATGAAAATTATATATTTCACATACATATTACTCAATTTAAACATATAAATATACAATTTAGTTACACGAACTTAACTCGACAAGTGTTTGTAATACAAAAGTTACAAATCCGATACTTTCTCTTTTCCTCGATCTAACTTCGTATTGTGTCTATCCAGATCTATATGAATGAATTTAGCTCAATTTAATACAATTCACATTCAATTCAATCCAATACACATCTTTTACAAAATTACTATTTTTCCCCTATACTTTTAATTAATTATGATTTTGTCTCTAGGCTCGGAAAATGAAATTCATACAATTTAATCCTTATTCCAAGCCTAGCCAATTTTCATATGTCACAATAGCAGCCCATGTATTTCATAAATTTCAAAATTTTCTATAAATTTTCCATCTTTTCAATTTAGTCCCTAAATCATAATTTCATCAAAATTCTCTTCACAAAAGTTGTTTATCTATCAACAACCTTTCATTTTCTACCATAAAATTTCATAATTCAATTATACTCATCCATGGAAAAACCCTAGTACTTTGATAGTTTTGCAAATTAATCCCCAAGATAGCTAGATTAAGCTATTACAATCTCGAAAACATAAAAATCATTAAAAGCAGGACAAGAATACTGACCTAATTAAGCAAAATCAGCTTGTTTGAACTTATGCTTCCATGGCTAGGTTTTCCATGTTTTATTTTAGGAAGGATGACGAAAATGATGATAATTTTATTATTTAATTCATTTATCATCTTTATTTTATCATCTTTCCAATTTAATCCTTTTCTTTGTTAAATTTTCTAATGATGACTAATCATCCTTATCTACTAACTCCTCTAAATGGTCTATTTCCATATAAGGACCTCCAATTTTGAATTCCATAGCTAATTGGTACCTCTAGCTACTAGAATTTAACTTTTTCACTTTGTGCAATTTGGTCCTTTTCATCAAATTAAACATGTAATCGGTAAAATTTCTTATCAAAATTTTCATAAGATATTTCTATCATAATATGGACCATAAAATAATATAAAAATAATTTTTTTTACCTCAGATTTGTAGTCTCGAAACCATTGTTTTGATTTCATTGAAAACGGGTTGTTATAATGTAGTCCTTATATCGATAAATCTAGGTCACAAGATCTTGATTTTATAGGTATAATAATATAGTTTTGTAAATTTTTAACATTTTGTGTTCAATTTTGTTTTTCATCATTTTTTTAGTACTTTTGTAAAAAAAAATTCAAATTTCCATGGAATGAAAATCATTTTAATATAAATTATCAAGATTTTGAAATTAAACATAAATACAATTGTATTTAATTTCTTTTAATTATATTATTATAAATTCTTTTAAAAAGTTTAAAAATAATAAAAATTAATTTTAATTAATATGAAAACTATTAAAAAATTAGTATATTAAAAATAATAATCACTTACGAAATTTATATATTTACTATTCAAGAATCGATTTGAATTCTCTTGAAACGTTAACTCCACATAATGCAGCGGTCAGCCTGTTGAACCAATGCCCGGTCAAACTGTGCACTTTGACATTGGGTCAAAGGTTTACTTGTTCAAATGAAATCCAAATCAAGTCCACCTGCACTTATTCATCCAATTAAGTTACGCCACCTTTGCAACATTCTCCAACCTTTACTCTCCTTAGATATAAAATGTTGTGGCCACCTGCACCCGATCAAAAACCCCGGATGACATTGATTTCGGTATACTTACGTTCAACAATGACTCATGAGTCATGTTTAAATTTATATCATAAGAGTACATTAATCCTGTTAAGCTTTGCGACCACATGTAGATCGACGTGAATTAATTTTCCTACCATTTACATTAATAATAACTCCCAAAATCTCGCACAACAATGAAGTAAAAAAATCGTTGTCTTTGGAAGAAAAGAAGCCATTATTGATTCACTTATTTCATAAATAATAACTCCCAAAATCTCGCACAACAATGAAGTAAAAAAATCGTTGTCTTTGGAAGAAAAGAAGCCATTATTGATTCACTTATTTCATAAACTAACACAACAAATGACCACAATCTACTCACCTTCTCACTTTCTCCAAATCATGTCATCATTTTCTTTTCTGTTGTTTTATCTTTTTTTGTTTGTTTGTTTGCTGCCCTTAAAGAAAAGGGAAACTAGAAAATGAAAAGGAACAATGGAGAAACAAAGACGTTTCAACAAGGAAACACCATTGACTGGCTGCTTTTTCTGGTTGCGGAACAATTGCAGCAGAGAAATGAAGCAAATACAAGTTTGAGGACTCTCTTTAGCACTTGTCCACGTAAAGGAATCCAACGAGGTGCTGTTTTGGCATAGCGTAGGGATTGCTGGCAACTGGAAACAGCCATAATTGATGAGAAGTGTGTTAAAAACCAGGTCCGAGTTGGGAGATATAAAAGGGCGCGGCTAGACCGAGTAAAGGCAAGCAGCGTGTGAAGGGTTGATGACTTGGTTAATGCAATGCAATGGTGATAGCATATAAACCATTTTGTGAGACGTAGACTCCTTCCCTTCCATGTTGAAACTTCAAACATCAAAACCCACTTTTTTATATTTATGTTTCATAATTACATTTTTGTAATTTTGCATTTAAAGTGTGCCATAATCAGAATGGGTCTTCTTCCTTTCAAGTCACCCAATTCCCCAAAAAATTTCTAATCCAATTACACTGCTCCAACATTGGCACAAGCAAAGCAAAGGATTATGGCAGTTTTTCGTTTTGTGCACATGGCTATCGGTTTCATCACCGAATTACTCCATGCCTAGTCTATTCCCTAACAAGTTATCTTAAAAGGTTACCATTAACCTTCTGAATTCTTATTCATATACGAAAATTTGTGCAAATTTAATCACATTTAATTTAATTCACCATTTTAACCTTAAAGTATATCTATTTTTCATTTTAGTATTTAAATTTATTTTTATCTTAATTTAGTACCTAAAGTACACTCAAATTCTCAATTTGGTATTTAAAATATACCTACGCCATATTTTTTTACTCCATTTTCTGACAGACGTTACAAAAAAAATAAAAATTTATAGCCAATCATAAGGTGCAACATAGAGCCTTTATATAAAAAATAAATATTTTCTTTTACTAAATGCATATGCATATTAAAAAAATAGAAATAAATATATAAAAATTTCATATATATATAATCTAGAAAAAGAAATATAAATTATATAAATAAAATTTTTAAAAAATGCGATAATTGAAAAGAACTTAGTTGAAGTTAATAATATTATTACAAAAATGTAAACAATTTTAAAATTTATAAAAAAAATTTAAAAAAGGTCTAAAAATATTTTTTATAAGATTCTAAAATGGTATTTAAATTTCTAAGATTTTTTTTTTCAATTACTTGAAATTTAAATACCTTTTTCAATTTTATAACATTTTTCACTTTTTATATATTATTTTATTTTTTAAAATTAATTATTATATATTTTTAAAAAATTATAAAAAAATATTTTTAAACTTTTTTTAAAAATTATATATTATATATGAATTTTTACATTTTAATCAAATATTATAAATGTAAAAATGTAAAAACTCTTATATTATATATATAATACTAAAAAAAAGATATATGACGTGTTAATAGCGCCTCTTAGTTGGTCAATATCGATCGCCAGTCAAAGTCAAAAGTGTTTTCAATAATATTTGATATTTTAATTTTCTATTTTTAAATTTAAATTTAATATTTTTATTTTAAATAAATCTAATTGCGATGTGACATTTTTTAATTTCTCGAAACATGTCACGTAGTGCTTTCCATTGGCCAAAGTGGCGTAACAGTTTTTTTTGTCCGTTATAAAATAGACCAAAAATAGAAAAAAAATTAATACTTTAGGTATCAAATTAAAACAAAATACTGAAGCGACAAAATGGGTATACTTCGAAAATTAAATAATAAATTAAGCCCTAAAAAATTAATATCTAAACTCCAAAAAATTTGAACTCAAAAACTTATTAATTTATTCAAATTTATCCAATTCAAAACTAATTCAACTCACCCAATGGACATCTGTAACCAATATATTAATATTTTGATGTTTACATGTATTCCTATTATTTTCATGTCATATTATATTTTTTTTCTTTGTATTATGACTCCATTGTATTGTCCGTTCCCTATGTTTCTTGAGCATAATGATACAGTAATACCCAATATACAGCCATACATTTTCTCCCCTTTAGGGTTGGTGGACAAATAAAGGTGAGCAAAACTCGATTCGACTCGAAAAATCGAAAAAAAAAAATTAAATTTTGAGTTAAACGAATTGAGTTATTCGAGTTAATCGAGTTATTCGAATCAACTCGATTTTTTTTTCAAATTTCGAGTTTGAATCGAGTTGAGTTTTCGAATTCGAATAACTCGAATAATTCAAATATCAAACTATAATATTTTACATTTTTACCCGAAATTCCCAAACATTTTTACTTTTCCCTTAAAACTTTTACTCCTTCTCACTTTCCCCCCCAAAACTTTTACTCCCCTCCCCTCCCCTCCCAACCCCCCAATCTACCCAAAATTCATTTCCCACCAAAATTTTACTCTCTCATTTACTTTTTCTCAAAATTTTACTCCCAAAAATCCTCAAAACCTTTTATTTTCCCCCAAAATTTTTACTTCCTCCCACTTTCCTCTAAAACTTTTATTCCCTTCCCATCTCACCTCTCATCTACCCCAAACCCTCCCCCCTCCAATTTTTTTTCATATTTTCCCTCCAAAATTTTACTTCCCCCTATTTACTTTCCCTCAAACTTTTATTCCCTAAAACTTTTTATTTTCCCTCTAAACTTTTACTTCTCACCATTTACTCTCAAATAAAAAATCAAAATTATCCAAAAAAAAATCACTAAACGTAAATAGTAATATTTTTATTTATATCTACTATTTATATTATTAAATTAAATTTCACATTTTATATTATTTATATTATTGAATTGTTTAGTCATATTAAAATTTATATTAAAATTGAATTATTAATTATGCCATAAAATATTCGTGTTAAAATTTTATATTGGTATCAATTTCACATTTTATTTTTAAAATAACTTTTATTAAAAAATCATATTTTTACATTTAATATATTTTTTAATTCCAAAATACATAGTGACAAGAATCTGAAGATAATTGAAACAACTAAGCAAGCAAAGAAGTTAACCAGTATATAAAAAATTAATAAATAAATTATGAGGTGATGAAAGTTAATAAAAAAAATTGATTAAGGTGGACAAATTTTATTACTATGGGTGACAGTGGTTATAAGGACCCAAAATTATTTTTTAAAATTTAACTCGAACAAATATATTCGATTCAATTCGATTCGATTTGAATTTCATCTCACTCGACTCGATTCGAGAAAATTTCAAATCAAATTAGGATGATAAAATATGATTCGTCAACTCGATTAACTCGAAAGTTTTTTATTCGATTCGATTCGATTTGGTCGAACATTCACCCCTACCATGAAGAGCGTGGAGAAATGTTAATATTGTATAGTCTATATATTCTTTACAACTAATCTTTGGAAAAATTAAAAAAAAATTAAATTAAATTCATTATAAAACATAATATATTAGTGTAAATATGTGGGAGAATTTTTGGTATACTATCATTATATAATTTTTATGCATCGTCAGTGAATAATAATATAAAGCATCATCATTAAATAAATAAAAAAATTATAGAAGAATAAATAACAAATATTAATAACTTTTTTTAAATATAATTAAATAATAATTAATTATAATTAAATACTAAAATCCTAAACTTTAGACCTAAAACCTATTACTCAAAACCCAAGGCCTTGAACTCTAATCCCAATAGTTATTATTTATTTATAATAATTATAATTAATTAATAATTATATTTAAATAAAAATATTAATATTTATTTATAAGTCTTCTACCACTACAGCAAAATAGACTTTCAACGTCGTTTTTTTAGGCATTTAGTGGCGCTTTTAAGCGCCACAAAAAGTATTAGCGGCGCTTGTGTGCCGCTATAGACGCCGCTACTAAATTTAGTAGTGTTTATGTAAAAACGCCGCTAAAGACCATGACATTTAGTGGCGCTTTTGGTACAAACGCCGCTAAAGAACATGACCTTTAGTGGCATTTTTTGTCACAAACGCCGCTATAGATCAAACCTTTAGCGGCACTTCTTGCAAAAACGCCGCTAAAAACATAACGTTTAAAAAAATATTTTAATCAAATAATATTTATTTTTATGATAAATATTATATTATATTATATTTTTTAAATTTGAACTTTAAATATACTTAAATAAAAAAATATTATTTAAATTAAATTTTTTATGAAAATTTTAACTTTAAAACTAAATATAAAAATTAATGAATTTAATTTTAGAATTTAAAATAATAAATTAATAACACAATTAAAATCCAAAAGTTAGAATTCATGTTGTCGTAAATATTAAAGTAAAAATAAAAATTTAGAATCAAAACTAAAATAAATAATACATATGAGAATCAGACTGACTAGTTGAACCTGCCTATGACTATACACATCGCAAGAGAATTGAGTTGAAGCTCTATCAGCAACATCTTTAGTTTCATTGGCGATGCAATTGACACTCTTTTCCACCTCAAGATTGGAGGCAAAGTCTAAGTCATCTAGGAATTTGGTGAAGAATCAGAAATTCTAGGGTCTGCACAAGGCTTTTGCACTTCTATTGCAGTTGAAAACCAAGGGATACCCTGTTTAGCATAGAGCAAAATGTAGGCTTCCTGGGACAGCACAGCTTCTTCTTCAACACAAGTAACCTACAAAAGACAGAACATGACCATTATGCACTATTATTGTAAGTACCATCAAAATGTTACTGAGTATATTACAAGTTGACACTTAAATTTCAAACTTAGGATGGAAATTTGCAATATCAGTGAAATTATCAGATCCAAATGCTTGAAGAACAAGCAAAATATTTAAAGCAGTGTGGAAACAGAACCCTTTGTAAGGTATCCTTCATAAGCAAGAAACTTTCAACAAGAAACACATTGTATCCAGTTCAGAAACTGGATATGTTAGTAACTATCCTTAGTAAAAACCAGAATGCACATTAAAATGTGAACAAATTCATCAACACTTACCCTTGAATCATTCATCTTATGCCACATATTAGGAGAGGATCGAATGTAGCAAACATAGTGTCCAGAAGTAGGTCTGAATCCGGAATGTTTCGCAACTGCAAATAGTTGATACCTCAGTTCCTCCTATTGCAAAAAGGATAACAAATGAAACAAGTTCAATAATCATGCATTAAACACAAACAGAATACATCTCCGCAGAAAAGCATTGGGGTGTGTCCAAATGAACAGACAAGCTTCCAAGCCAGGTATCCACAGTGAACCATGCTGGAATGCTTACCTAGAGGTTTTAAAAAAAAAAGAGAAAATTCCTTACAAAATGATGCATTGTGTTTAACTGATATAAATTCAAATAAGTAGGTAGCGTACCATCTCAAATAACTGCTGCTTTTTCTCGTTAAATGAAACCTGGCCATTGAAATTGAAAGAATGGATAAATATATACAAGCGTCTATGTGTACAAAACTTGTAAGGGAAAGAAAAGTGCAATCCACTTGTACTCAAGAAACAAAGATAGAAAGAGGGAAACAAATTCTAATTTCTCGTTCACCTGTCCATAGTCCTCGACCACAACACCCCTGGTTATCTCCCAGAGCTTTACCAAACCAGCAGCATCCTGTTCAAGAAGCATAAATATCATATACGCAAAAAAATCCCAAAAACAAAATCTTTGAAACAACAAATATATGTACTACCACATTTACCTTAGTTAATACATGCCTTCTGTTATTTAAAATTTCATGCTGAACTACTGCTGGAGTTCCAGGAATGGAAAAGATTGGTTCTTTATAAACGGTAGCCTGAATAACCGACAATGTAAGCACATTAATGAAGGGCAAGTGATGGAAGAAGATGCTAAAACAAATTCCAGATACAGTCAAACCTCAAAGAGTTATCCATAACAAATCACATCATGAGTAATAAAAACAAATTCTAATATTTGTTCTTTTCTCCTTGGGGTTGAGTGAGCAAAGAACAAATGAAACAGAACCAATTAACAACTAAATGAGCAGCGCAAAATTCCCCAGAATTCAAGCATATAAAGAAAATAAATGTTACTACAATGCAGAGTTTGTATATTTAATAATACTTGACAAAAATTAAAAAAAAAGGAGAAAAGAGATATTTATGAGAAAAAAAATTTCATGACAAACAAGATGATCGCCGTAAGCAATAGCAAAGAATGAACCACCTTTTTGAATGAACCACCTCTTTGAAAGACCTTCTGAGGATTTCTTCCTTCAGCAGGCCATCTATGAAATGAAGAATCAGTTGTTGCAACCCAGATACTATCATCATGTAACGCCAACTGCAAAACTGGGTGTTACTTTGTGCAAAGCAAAAGACTCTCTCTTGCTGTCAAGTCTGTCAAATACAACTGGTGTATGTATAAAAAGTAAGCGCCAGTTGAGAGTTAAAGCTAAATATTAGAAGTGCAAATTGAGAGTTAAAGCTAATTATTAGAAGTTTCATACAAGGTTGTCAAGAACTGTCAAGATCATATGCGGAAGAAACCTAGAAGTATTGTCTTCATTTGATGTCAGAATGATTCTGAAACTTAAGCAGAATAGATATTAAGTCTTAACATTACATTTCTTTGAGTTTAACTTGCAAAGTTATTTTCTGTTTTGGGTTTCCTAGAAAGTTACAGATATGCTGATAGTTCCAAAATCCACAGGAAGTTAAAGAATTTGATGCTAGGAACCATATTTACTTGAGTTTGTATCTTTTTATTAGGTTTTTATCCATTGCTTAGGAGTCGTTTAAGTCAACTTTGGAGTTTCCTACTGATCACAGTCTTTCTAGGAAAATTATTACAGAACTCTACAAATGAGCACGATCTATTTTATATTACCAGACAACAACTGATGAGAACTTCAGCAACTGTTGTACCAACCCTTGCCCTAGTGCTTAGGTGTGAACCTAGATCACTTTTCTTCCTTATCTCTAATTACTTGCATTGATTTCAATCTCAAGCCAACCAGGAATACTTCCAGTAAATCCCGATCCCACTCACACAAATTCATCATGAAATTAAATCCTTGACCCATAACTTACTTGTTAAGAGTACTGCTAAAATTACCATTTACCAGCACAAGCCAGAATTGCTTTCTTATCCTTTATTAGTTCCATCCAACCATTTACCAGCACGCTCAATTTCTATTTTGTTATTAGGGCGAAGGAGAAAAAAAAAGCCCTAATTTAATTTCCTCTACAGCAACAATGGCGAAATTTCAAAATTTTTCAATGTATCTGGAAAAATAATTCAAATAAGAAATTACCAGATATCTTCGATGAAGCCATATTTGATGAGCTCCGCGTTCTCGTACTTGTCAAGACCCATGAAAATGATGTAATTGCCAACTTCTGCCCGAGCTTTGAAGTAAACACTATTTTTCCCTTCCTTTCGTCTCTTAGGAGAGACAAAATTAAGGTTTTCCTCCCTTCGATTAAGGAAATATTAGGAGACCAGCCTATCTCATGCCATGGTTTAAAAAGTTGGGTAAAGTCGGGATAAATTACCCATAGTTGCAGCATTTTTCTTCCCCCTTTTTCTTCTTTTTCTTCATCTCTCTTTCCTTAAAAAATTTATAACGGAAACAAAAATACCAAACATTATCTTTTTATTTTTACCTGCAAATACTGAACAGAACAGAAGTCTTTTTTGACAAAAAGAAAGCACAAAAGGTATTTCAAAAACCTTATCTGCTTTAGTAGGGGAGCTCCTTTAATTTGGAGATTTTAGGCGGAGAAATTTGGGGATAAAACGCTTTAAATGATTTTTGCGGCGTTTGCTTATCTTTTGCCCGTTTTCCTTTGCTAAAAATCTTTTAAATAAAGTATCTAATCTCCATTTTATTAGATATATTTCTTTTTAACTAAAATATAATTATTTTGTTATATGTTTAATGTGGAATAATTTTAGTTTTTGTATTTTATTTTTATTTGTTATAATTTGGTCCTATCCATATCAATCTGTTACATTAAATTATTTATCAATTTTTTAAAATCTAATATTTAAATATATCAAATGGTTTAAACCATTTAATCTAAATTTAGATTAAACATTTTTAAATATAAAAACATTAATTAATTGTATAAATTTTCATAATTTAATAAATCTAAAGTAAACCTTAAATCCTAAACCATTTAATATATATATAATTGATCTATTATCTCTTAAATAATTTAAACTATAATCATAATTTTAATAAATTAAAATTAAAATTATCTCTTTTACAATTATATAAGAAACTATTTAATATATAAATTAAAAAACACCAAATAATCTAAGCCCTAAACCCTTACCCCTATCTCCTAAACCCTAAATCATAAAACATAAATATTAAACCCCTAACCCCTAACCCCTCTTTTACAATTATATAAGAACTTAATTAATATATAAATTAAAAAATATTAATTAATCTAAACCTTAAACCCTAACCCGACCCCGAATCTCTAAACCTTAAATCACTAACTCTTAACCTCTAACCTCTAACCCCTAACCCTAAGTCACAACCCTTAAACCAGAATCCCTAATCCATAATCCCTAATTCCATAATCTATAAACCTTAAAATTGTAACTCCTAAACCGACCTTAAATCCTAAATTAACCATATACCCTAAACCATATATATTAAACCCTAAACTATAATGATAATTAATTAAATATTTTAAAATTAATACTATCGTATCTTTTACAATTATATATGAAATTATTTAATATATAAATTAAAAATCAATCAATCATGTATCCTAAAAATTTTAAAATTATTTTAAATAATAGTGTTTTAATTTTTTCATTTTTAACAAATAATTTTCTATGTTTTTTATTTGAAATTATTTCTACGTGTCATTATTTCAAATTTATCCATTTTTAAAAATATTCAATTAAAAATAAATTAAATTTTAATTAATATAAATAAACAAATTAAATAGTAAATAGACAGATAAAATGTTTTTGCGGCGCTTTTTTAAAAACGCTGCTAAAGCCCCGAGCATTAGCGATGCTTTTTAAAAAAGCCGCTAAAAGCCTGAGCATTAGCTGTGCTTCAAAAATGGCACTAAAAGCCTGAGCATTAGTGGCGCTTTTCTAAAAACGCCACTAAAGGCCTGAGCATTAGCGGCGCTTATTCAAAAACGCCGCTAAAAGCCTGAGCATTAGCGGCGCTTTTTTAAAAACGCTGCTAAAAGCCTGAGGATTAGAAGTGCTTTTTTAAAAATGCCGCTAAAAGCTCGAGTATTAGCAGCGCTTTTTAAAAAACACCGCTAAAGCTCTGAGCATTAGCGGCGCTTTCTCAAAAAAGCCGCTAAAGCCCCGAAAGGTCAAAAAACAATGCCGTTGGGCTTTGGTTTTTTGTGGCGTTTTTTTTGGCGGCGCTTTCCTGAAAGCATCGCTAATGCTCAATCTTTAACGGCGTTTTATGTAATTCGTCGTTAATACTTGATTTTTAGCAGCGTTTTTTGTCCAAACGCCACTAAAAATGCCTCTAAAAGCCTGTTTTGGTGCAGTGTACTATTTTTTGTTTTATTTAATTATGAAATATTATATTATTATTCATTAGTGATACATGAAATTCATACCCTGAATATGTATTAAATATTATTTCAATACGTAATTATTTCATCTCCAATGGAACATATTTCTTTTCATTTTTAAATGTCAAATTAAATTTTAAAAATAAGTTTAGTCATATAACAATGTATTTGTACACATTTCGACATTTCCATTCAATAAGTAAAATTCACATAAAATTTTGGAAAATTATTGACTATAAAATTATTTAAACAAAATTTCAAAAAGAAAAAGAAAACATTTCAAGGTTAATGAAAAAGTATTAGGTGCTAGGGATAAAAACGTATAAGCAACGAACAAGAATAATAATGAATAAATTGAAAAGATCAAACACAAATTTTACGTAAAAAACTTTTCAAAGAGGATAAAAAATCATGGATAAAAGGAGATTTCACAAATAAGAGAAAAGTACAAGATGGAGAGAGTCAAAACAAAAAAAAAACTCGAAACATTGAAAGAAAAAATCCTTCAAACTAAAACACAAAATTCTCTCTTAGTTGTGTTATTTTCTATATCTTAAACCTAGGACTAAGGCCTATTTATAGGCTGAAATTCGTAGCTTTTATGACTAAAATATCCCTAGGTTAATCAAAGTTTAAGTGAGAAACAAAAATAGAGTTTAACTGAGAGAAGAAAATCGAGAAACTTAAGAAACATGTTGCCACGTCGTGACAAGGAGGTGTCGCGTCGTCGGGATGAAGACTTTCTTCTCGTCGTGGTGTTGGTTGCTCGTCACGGCGTTGAGCTTTATCTCGTCGTGACGTTGCTTACTATTTTTTCTAAAATGCAAGACATATTCCACAAATCTCCATCTTGACTCATATTTCACTTAACTCATTTACCAAGCCCTATCACGAGCCTAATTGAATCTTCATCGGATACTTATCAAGTCCAAGCAGTGCTCAAACTTTGAAACTGAAAGACTTTTTGTCAACATGTCGGTCAGGTTGTATTCTGTGCCAATTTTGTGAATTTGAACATTTCCTTAAATGATCACCTCTCAAACAAAGTGATAAAGAATGTATATGTGCTTTGTCCTTTCATGGTGCATCTAATCTTTGGCGAGATGTATGACACTTTGACTATCACAATATACGATAATTGCCCCTTTTTCATTAACCAGTTCCCTAAACAGGCCTCTTAACCAAATTGCTTCCTTCATAGCTTCAGTGATTGCCATGTATTCTGCTTCAATAGTTGATAAGGCCACCGTGGCTTGAAGTGTTGCTTTCCAACTAATGGCACAATCAACATAAGCAAATAGATAGCATGTGAGAGACCTCATTTGATCTAAGTCTCTTGCATTATCCGAATCAACATAACTGACTAAACCTTTTTAGTTTTTTCCGAACTCTAAGCACATATTTCAAGTACCTTGTAAATATTTGAAAATCCACTTAACCGCATGTCAGTGTAATTTGCTGGGTTTGGCCATGCATCTACTAACAACACTAACAACGTGTGAAATGTCGAGACGAATTCATACCATTGCATACATTAGAATTTTGACTGCACTTGAGTAAGGTACCTTTGACATGTATCTTTTTTCATCTTCGGTTTGAGGGGAATCTGAAATTGCAAGTTTGAAATGTACAGTTAAGGGAGTACTTACCGGTTTTGAGTCTTGCATATCAAATCGCTCAAGGATCTTCTTGATGTACCTCTATTCCGACAAGAATAATTTCTCAGAATGTCTATCCTTCAAAATTTCCATCCCCAAAATTTTCTTTACTACACCTAGATCCTTCATCTCAAATTTAGAGTTAAACATGGTTTAAAGTCATCCAATTTCTAATGAATCATGAGTTGCTATCAACATATCATCAACATAAAGCAGCAAATATATGAATGAACCATCATTTAAGCGTTGTACGTACATATAACACCCCTAACTCATCTTCGTTGTTGGATTGGAGTTACGAAGTATTACGATAACATTTTAAACACTTGACATTATTTACAAATAATTATTCAATCATGATAAGAATTAATCAAATCACATTCCATTCATAATTAAACGTACAGTTACGGGTCTTAAATCAAGTTTTTGGGGCCTTAAAAATAGATTGGAAACATTTTGGGGTCAATTTGAAACAAAACGAGAAAGTTAGAAAAAAATTAAAAGTTTTGAAAACAAGGGACACGCGGCCGTGTGTCAAAGCTCAGACCGTGTGGATATTCGAAGTCCAGACACACGATCGTGTCCCAGCTCGTGTGTCTGCTTGTGTGTGTGTTCAAAGTTGGGTCACATGGCCGTGTCGCTGGTCGTGTCTCGGATTGTGTAACATAACAAGCTATTTTAAGACACACGGTCGTGTCACAGGCTGTGTGCCGAGCCATGTGAAACCTGCACCTAAAGACAATAAGACACATGACCGTGTGGCAGCTTGTGTCCTAGGTTGTGTGAACTCGAAATTGCTTCAAAAACAAGGTAAACTTTACACCTAACTTGGCCACCAATCCAAGCCTAAAACCTTCCTTTAAACATCATTAGATACACCTCAAAACAAGTCAAAACATGTCAATTACATACAACCTAAGTGCCTAACCAATGTGTCCTCAATGACACCACATTTAAGTCATCAATTACAAGCCAAAATTTCATTCACCTTATACTTAACCAATATGCCATTCAAAGGCACTTCAACAAGATCAAACATTTAATCAAATGAACTAAGATAATTCATGACATTAACCTTCCATTTATGAACATACTTCATTCAAAAACATTAAAACTTACATATCCACAAGCAAACATAACTATATGCAATTGTTTGCTTTGAACAAAAAATTTAACAAAGTTTAAAAAACATTATCTTTACACAAGCTACCTTTTAATGGAACATTTAGACATCAAGCGACCATAACTAACCAAAATAACCTAGGTACATGTCAAGACACAAAAAGAAATACTTCACCAACACTGAGTTCGAGATTTGCCGTAGATGCTGAGTCATTAAACAAAAGCAAGTACATAACCTGTATTCAAGGAAAGGTTCAAACATTAAGCAACTCATTCGTTCAAAGAATCACATTTACATGTAGTGACCTAAATTTTACATCCCATAACATATAAGTTTATCTTTATGGAATTTACCATACTGCACAATAATTCATATTGTACATATTCCATGATATCTTTCACATACCAACATTCTCCAATGGATTTATTATACTTTGTCGATATGAGCCATTCAAGGAATGGAACCCAGTGCTTAACGGTTAAACCATAAATAACTTTTGCACCTAGTGCTAGTCGAAAAAACCTACAGATATAGAGGTTGTGCCTAGCACTAGTCAGATAAACTAACGAAGATTTGCGCCCAGCGCTAGTCGGATAATCTGTCAAATATAATGATGTGCCCAGCACTAGTAAGATAAACTGGCGAAGATTTGCACCCAGCGCTAGTCGGATATGATGAATATAATGATGTGTCCAGCTATAGTCAGGTAAACTGACAAAGATTTGCGCCCTGCGCTAGTCGAATAAATCGATGAAGATAATGATGTGCCCAGTACTAGTAAGGTAAATTGACGAAGATTTGCGCCCAGCGCTAGTCGGATAAATCGACGAAGATAATGATGTGCCTAACACTAGTCACGTAAATCGACGAAGATTTGTTCACCAAAAATTAAGTCATTAATACCATATTTCATCATTTAATCAATCACAACAACAATCATGAGAATATCTTTGATCTATTTCATAATCGTTCATATCTTATTCCATAGTACTTCATTCAATAGAATTAATCGATCATATTAAATAATATAATTTGATATTAAATATAACTAAACTTACTGGATTACGATGGCTACTAAGATCAAAGATGATTACTAGACAACCTTTTCCTTTCCACGGTTATCAACTGATCCTTTTGCTTCTTGATCTAAAATAAATAGCTTAATTAATTTACTTAATTCAACCATCCAAAATATTTATAAACAAGCTATTAAAATTTTAATTACATTTTCCATATTTTCTCTCAACATAAACTTTAATACAAATTAATCCTCAATTAAAAATCATGACATTCAATCACAATCAACAAAAATCATGTTAACCATTTTTCCCAAAGGTTCAACACAATTCATATTTTCAATTAATTCACAAAATAATACTAGAGTTCCACAAAATTTAAAATAATCAAGAATCATTCGATAAATATGTCTATTTAACTCCCAAATTTAAAACCCAACAAAGATAACACCAAGAATTTGAATTTCTCAACAATGGTAACTTCCACAAATATCATTAATTTTCAAAATTTCAACATGGGTAAGCTACTACATGATTTTAAGGATCCAAAAATATAAAGTTAAATTAAAAAGGAATAAAGTATACCAACAAAATTGAGCTTCAAATTTGAAAATCAATGGCCAAATGGTGATAACCTCCCTTCTCAATTTCAACACGTAAAAAAGATGAAGACTTTCAATTTTGTTTCTTATTCCCACTATATTATTGGTTTCCTTTATTTATTACTTCATTTTTCACTTATTCCCCTATAATTTATTAGTTAACTATCATATTATAGTTATCATATATTATCCACTATCAACAACTTACACTAGTTTCACCATGTAATTTAGTATTAATCACTGCTTTTATTACCTTATTGAATTAGTCCTTGTACTTTAATTGAGCACCAATGATTAAAATTATCTAATAAACATTCAATTCACTTCTAAGATAATCCCATAAATATTTAATAAAATATTTATTAACCTAGTTCACGAAAGCGGATTTCTAGAAATACATTTCTTGACACTCCTAACTTTCAGGACGTCACAATTCTCCCCCCTAAAATGAATTTCGTCCTTAAAATTTACCTGAAAAGAGGTGGGGATAAAGAGATTTCATCGTTTCCTTAGATTCCCAAGTTGCTTCCTCGACATTATGACTACGCCAAAGAACTTTTACAAGGGAAACTCGCTTTTTACGTAACTCTTTCACCTTGCGAGCTAAAATTTTAACCGGTTCTTCTTTGTATGACAAATCAGACTGAATTTCCACATCTTTAGTTGAAATAATATTAGTCAAATTCGAACAATATCTCCTAAGCATCGACACGTGAAATACGCATTGCATTTTCTATAACTCTGCAGGCAATGCCAACCTATAAGCAACCGATCCAAATCGTTCGATAACCTATACAACCCTATAAAATGAGGACTCAACTTCCCTTTTCGATCGAATTAGAGAATTTTCTTCCATGAAGAAACCTTTAAGAATACTTTATCACCTACTGCAAACTCAATATCTCATTGTTTCAAGTTCGCGTATGATTTCTGTCTATCAGAAGTTGTTTTCAATTTGTCTCGAATCAGCTTAACTATACTTTCTGTTTCTTGGATCAACTACGGTCCAACCACTTTCTTCTCGCTTAACTCTGACCAATACATAGGGGTCCGACATCTGTGACCATTTAAAGCTTCATATGGAGCCATTTGGATGCTATTATTATATACGAATTCAACCAATGGTAGATAACATTCCGAACCAGGTTCAAAATCAATTGCACAGGCTCGGAGCATATATTCTTGAATCTGAATAACACGCTCGAATTGCCCGTCTATTTGTGGGTGAAAAACTTTACTAAAGTTAAGTATTGTACCAAGAGATTCTTGCAACTGTCTCCAAAATCTCGAAGTAAATCGATGATCCCGATCTGATATGATTGATATAGGTACGCCATGGAATCTAACAATTTCTCGAATGTAAACTTTTGCTAACTTTTGAAGTGACCAATCTGTTCTAACAACAACAAAATAAGCTGACTTTGTAAATCAATCAACTATCACCCAGACAACATTTTTCTTGCTCGGAGATAATGGTAATCCTGTTAAAAAATCTATCATTTTACGTTCCCATTTCCACTCAGGGATAGAAATAGGCTAGAGTAATCCAGTGGGAACCTGATGTTCTACCTTAACTCATTGACTAGTTAGGCATCTAGCCACAAATTCCACTATTTCCCTTTTCATTCCGGGCTACTAGTACAATTCTCATAAGTTGCGATACATCTTCGTTCCACCAGGGTGCAAAGAAAAAAGACTATCGTGAGCACCGCGTAGTAGTCGTTCCTTTAATTCAACAATATTGGGAGCACATAATCGATTATAGAACCTCAGACAATTTCAGTCATCGATGTTGAAGTTTTCAATCGAGTTTTCTTGAACCATTCTTCTCTTCTTCTCCAAGTTATCATCCATTAATTGTGCTTCTCTAATCTGATCAAATAACATCGATTTAACTTCTAACTTGACCATCAAACTACCACCATTACAAATACTAAGTCAAGCAAACATAGCTCGCAACTCAATTGTTGCCTTCCTATTCAGTGCGTCAGCTACAACATTAGCTTTACCAAGGTGATAGTTAATAACCCAGTCATAATCTTTCAAAAGCTCATCCTAACGACGCTATCTTAAATTCAACTCCTTTTGAGTTAGGAGATATTTAAGACTTTTGTGATTAGTGAATATATGACACTTTTCATCATATAGGTAGTGTTTTCAAATCTTTAGAGCAAAAACTACCGCAACAAGCTTTAAATCGTGTCTTGGATAATTTTACTTGTGCACTTTTAACTACCGAGACGCGTATGCAATCACCTTCTTCTCTTGCATCAAAACGCAACCCAAACCACTCAACAAGGCATCACTGTAAACCACAAAGTCTATTACTGATTCTGGTAAGGTTAAAACTGGTGCTTCAATTAACTTTTGCTTTAATTTTTCAAAAATTTCATGGCATTTCTCGCACCAAAGGAACTGAACATTCTTTTGTAACAACTTTGTCATCGAAAAAGCTATTTTTGAAAATCCACTAACGAATCTTCGATAATAACTAGCTAAACCAAGGAAACTACGAATTTTTGACACATTCCTTGATACTTTCCACTGAATTATGGCTTCAATCTCTTTCGGATCAACGTAGATCCTATTCGTAGAAATGACATGCTCAAAAAATACTACTTCAGGTAGCCAAAATTCACATTTATTGAGTTTCATGTAGATATGTTTTTCTCGTAAAACTTGTAAAATAATACATAAATGTTGTTCAGCTTTTGATTTTGAATAGACCAAAATATCGTCAATAAAAATTACCACGAACTGGTCCAAGTAGGGCTGAAAGATGTGGTTCATGAGATCCATAAATTTCGCAATAGCATTTGTCAATCCGAAGGGCATCACCAAAAATTCGTAGTGGCCATAAAGCGTATGGAAGGAAGTTTTCTATATGTCACTATCTTTCACTTTCAACTGATAATAACCCAATCTTAAATAAAATTTTGAAAATATTGAAGCTCTTTTTAGCTGATCAAATAAGTCATCGATACGAGGTAAGGGATACCGATTCTTAATTTTCAACTTATTTAGTTGTTGATAGTCAATACAAAGTCGCATCGAACCATCTTTCTTTCTCACAAATAGAACTAAAGCTCCCCAGGGTGATATGCTAGGACGTATAAAACCACGTTCCAGTAAATCGTGTAATTAGACTTTCAATTCTTTCAACTCAGTTGGGGCAATACGGTAAGGAGATATGGACACCGGGGTTGTGTCAGGGAAAACTTCAATTACAAATTTGACTTCTCGGTTAGCTGGTAATCCTAGTAATTCCTCTAAGAAACACATCAGGGAATTCACAATCAATTCGAATATTACTGATTTCACTAACCCCAGTTTTAGAATTTATAACATAAGCTAGAAAAGCTTCACAATCTTGTTTCAACAACTTATCAGCTTGAATCGATAATATAATTTGAGTTGGACTACTAGTTTTAACACCATTCACTTCTATAATCTTACTATTCAAATATTGAATCGAGAACTTTTTCTTTCAACAATCAAGAATCACTCCATGCTCAATTAACCAATCCATACCCATAATTACATCAAAATCACCAAAAGGCATGATTAATAAATCTACTGGAAATGTTGAATTTTGAATTTTCAGTGGACATCATTTGCAGACTTGGTTAACTAAAAAAGTTTGACCCTACGGACTTGATACAAGCATGGCTACCTTTGACACCTCAGATTTTATACTCCCAAATTTGACTAGATCAATATTAACATACGAATGGGAAGAACCAAAATCTATCAAAGTATAAACAGGTGTGGAGAATAACAGAAAAATACTTGCTACAACATCAATAACATCTCCCTCATTACGTGTCTGCACAACATAAGCACGAGCTGGCGTTCTGGCCCCGGGTTGGTAAGCAACTGTTTCGCTTCCTTTTCTCGATCCACCTCTCGAAATTGACCCATCTCTACACGCCCCTCGACCTTTAACTACGCAGGTGGCTCTCTAATTTCATCAGGTGTATTATTTTTATTCTTTGGACACTCACGAGTGAAATGCTCCAATGATCCACATTGGAAACAACCCTTTGTCAATTTCCAGCATTTTCCCCAGTTTTTCTTTCCAGAATGTTCATAGGTTAACATTTAAGAAGTTTTTTTCAGCCCTTTTACACTCCCAACAGAAATTGTAGGTTGATGGTCTCGCATTCTATTTGATGTTACCGATCTTGCAATTGTCTTCCTAAAATCCCGAGACTTTTTGCTTTGATTTGGTACTAAATGAGAGCTAGGGGTCCCAAAGTTTTTTCCCGTAACCCGAGAAGCTTCAGATTTCTTATTTAATCCTAGAGATTGTTCCACCATTTTTGCTGGTTCTGATAGATCTGGAAAGTCTTTAATCTTCAGTACAACTGACTAAGTTCTGATTTCATCTCGCATTCCTTGTAGGAAATGCCTACAGCTTGCTTATTCAGTAGGGATAAGTTTCATAACATACTTGCTAAGGCGCATATACTCCCAGTCGTAATCCACTACGAATATATCTCCTTGTCTCAACAAAAGAAATTCTTATTTTCTATTTTCGAGGTATACTTACCCGGCATATTTCTTTTGAAACTCTGCTTGCAAGAACTTCCAATTTATAGCTTCTATAGGAATGTGCCATGTGATAATTTGCCACCATGTGTAGGCTTCCCCTTATAATAACGAAACAACATAGATAACACTTTCTCAAGATTTACATTTACATTATTGAAGAACCCTAATGGTTGGTTCCAACTATAACTCAGTCGTTGATGGATCAACTCCTTTTAACCCAGCAAATTCTGTAGCACTGTATCTCCTCAATTCTTTAATATGAGCTCGCTGAATTGAAGGTGCGGTTATTATCGGGAGAGGGACTCTCGCTACTCTCTGAAGATCTTCAGCAATAGAACACCATAAGTTTGTATCACTTTGTGCTTCATTAGCGCCTACATTAGCACCTAGTTGTTGAACACCATCAAATTGAATACTTGATGTTACCGGTTTAGTTTCATCAAATTCTTCAGTAGAATCACCACCAATATGAATTTCTTGATTGACAACAACATCATCCAACATCTTTAACTATAAAATAGAAATAATATTAATTAGCATCGAATCCCAAGTCAAACTCAATTAAACTTTGGCATGTACCTCTAGACTCAATTCTGACCTCGATTTAGTTTTAGAATCGATTAAACCTATATCTCTGATACCACTAAGGGCACGTTTGGTTCGCTGTATTGGATTAGAGGCGTAATGGAATAGAGGTGTAATAGCAAATCAACTGTTTGGTTGAATGTAATGGAATAGAGGCGTAATAGTAATCTTGTGTTTGGTTGAATGGAATAGAGGTGTAATAGCATAAGGAAAAAAACTAAAATGACTAGAATACCCGTAGCAGAAATTTGTTTAGATAAATGATTATTGTTATTGTTATTAAATTTTAATAAGATTATTAATATCAGTAATAAATAATTTAATCATATTTTAACATAATTATTATTAAATATATTTTAATTAAAATATATAATTTAATAAAATTCTTAATAATCAATATTCTTATATGAATTTACTCAAATCATAATATATGATACTATAAAATATAATTTGAAATAATTAATATTAAATATATTTTAATTAAAATATATGATTTAATAAAATTCTTAATATTAAATATTCTTATATGAATTTTCTAAAATCATAATATATAATACTATAAAATATAATTTAACATAATTATTATTAAATATAATTTAATAAAAATAAATAATTTATCATCATACTATAAATAAATATTGAAATTTGTCACTATACTTTATTTTTATTTTTATTTGCCGTTATTTTTTTAAAAAATGAGTAAATTTGTAACTTAATTTTTATGTTATTGAATTTTACCACTAAAATTTAAATTTTATTAATTTTTGCCACTAACTCTTATTTTTTAGTTAAACTCTTAATTTAAATTTATATTGAATTTTTATTTTTTTAAATTACAAATATCTTCATTTAACTTAACGAGTAAATATAATTCTTGACTTTCCTTTCTCATCATCTAAACAAAAGCACAATAAACAAATTGTCAAAAAGAAACCCAAATCCAATAGTTGGGAGATTCAAAAGCTTTCTCCAATAATGTGTTTCTTCTATAAGAAACAATGCTTATAAGCAGCTTGTCAAAGCTCAAAATCTATTTAGTCCTATGTCATACATCCAATGTCATTTGTATATATGCTCCCTCACATCAGCACAAAACACAAGACTCATTATGAAGCATACATGAGAAGAAAACAGTTGGATTGAGTTAATGAAGTACATGCATCTTATGTGTTTTTCTTTCTCAGGGAAAACCTTTCGAGAAAAAAGAAAGTAGAAAAGGAATTAAAAAAATGTTGGTGAAACGTTTAAGGAACATGCAAACAAGGTATCCTACAGTCATGCTCCCAATTATTGTCTCCCCTTCACAGATGGTTAACACATCCTCTAGATATAGGACTGTTTGCTTCCAATGGGTAGCTCGCGATCTTGGTCCTGCATTTTGTATTTGCCATTAGCCAAGGCAAAGTTCTTCTAGGCTGGCTTGTTGATTTCTATTCGTAGATAAAATGGAAAGGATAAAGGATGGAGAATTTTGATGTAGATACAAACCTGTAGAGAAACCCATCAATTTGTGGCATTTGGTAAACGAAACATCAAAATATGCAACGAAAGCATGGATGTAATCATCACGCTCTGCAATAAGCTTGAAAGGTGCAGTGAAAGAAGAATCCCTACGAACCATCTTAGAAATATCCATTGTCTGAAACTAGAAAACCAAAATAAATAATTCAGTTGTACTCCAAACACATTATTTTGTAAAATAAATTCCAGTAAGTGTTCATATATATAGATACCCAATGATATATACATACATACAGGAATATGCTTGTGTATTTTCTCACCTTGAGAAGGTGGCAATTTGTTACAATTTGTTTCTGGTCAACCGTGTCAACAAGAGGTTCCATCATAGCTTGCTTTTTTATACAACTCATGTCAAAGCCATAAACATTATTCCAAACTGTAGCAAGATGATGCCATGTAGAAAAGATGGGGTATATATAAGAATACAAAAAGTTGAATTGCAATGAAACACAATAGAAAAACTCGTTGAAAGTTATACAAATACATATGAACATGAATACCTAGATTTATATCAATTTAGCAGTCTGTTATACTCACATTCGATCTTGTCGACTTTGTACTCGGCATCCTCAATTGCTGTCAAGTAAAGAGAAGCTTCATCTGGTAGCACAACTCCATCATCAACCTGACACGGGTGAAGGAATAAGAACTTTGATTGTAAAGAATGTAGCTTATAAGAACCTAACAAAAGTTTTGCTTTGATGAGCAAGAGTAAAAATAAATTTAAAAGGCCCAGCCCGTTCACCACACGGAATAATAAGGAAGCAAACTGCTCAAGAGAGCTTGACATGATGATGGAGTTAAAATCTCAATCAATTAACAATTATGGCAGGAATCTAAGCTACTTTCTGCAAATCATAGCATGCAACGGAGAAATTAACTAACAAAGTAGCTAGCTGCCCCTAACCACACGAAGCAATACAAGAAGACACAACAATTTTAAAAACTTCACCATCAGGCAAGCCATTTGTTTCAACAATTTGTTTAGCCATGTCAGCCATATGGGAGCATTCAACCTAGGAAAGGGAAAAATATGAACAACATTTGACAAATAAGAGATAGACGCCATGAGTGTAAGAATTTGGTCAGACAGATTATTAACAACACATAAAACAGAAACAGAAGGAAGATGTAAACTGGAAGTCATACAGCATAAACATGTGCCGCCCCTACTTTTGCACAAAACAGGGACAAAATTCTAGTCCCAGCTCCCACGTCAAGAACTACTTTGTTCTGGAATAGAAACTTATTCCGATAAATAACATTTTGATATGTCTTGGTTCGCACTACATCTTTAAGCATTTCCTGAAATACAAGGAATGGCAGGTTAACACAGAGGAAAAACATTTCACAAAAAAAGAAGAAATGAAAAAGTTACGCAACCGTATCAAGTTCTTCTACTGAAACCAAGAAAACAAACGCAGAAATCATTTCTAGAAATTTAAGTAAAAGATTAAGTTAAAAAAGAAGACAATTTTTGGATAGTAACTGTGATGCATTAATTCATGTATGAGCTTAAACAAACAGAAAAATTACAACCAACCCTCCAATCACAGATATTCGGCACCCAATAGATCACAAAATAATGGTGACTAAAGCAGAACCATTCCATAAATAAGTCGACAAAAACGAAATAAGATTCAAATGTCCAAGTTGTTGCACACTTACTTCATGAATACCTGCACATACACAAAAGAGGGGACAAAGATTTAGAGGAAAGTGCTCACTGGAGATAAATACAAGAATGTATGACTTGAAACATCAGCGAACCCAATGCCCTACCTAATACCGACATGCTAGCCTCATAAACATGCAACCAATGAACCACAAATTACTTAGATATAAATAAACTATTGAACTCAACAAGCTCTAACTTTTGCGAAGATAGAAACTTTCTTCTCACATTCGAACCTTCTTCACAAAAATGTGAAAGGCAACACTAAGAAATCCTCACGTTCTCATTATTTTCTAATCAACAAGAATAATCAGTAAAAAAACTTCAAAATTGAATCTTGGAAAAGAGGATGAGAAGCAGAAAATATACCGAAGTGAGAGTAAGAATCGAAGTAATAATCAGCACTGGTTTTATCATCTTCGCCGTCGCAACCGAAAAATGAAACGTCGGGCTCTCCCATAGAAACATATTCACTAGCTTTGTCAACAGCGACGATTGAATCATCGAGATTGGAGCTGTTGCTGGCGATTTCCTTGTCGTCGGCGTCTCGGAAGCGAATGTTAGCTCCTTCGAAATTGTTCGAAGAGTTGGTCGAGGTTTGAGTTGTGTTGGGGATCTAGAAATGGAGAGAGATAATAAAATACCAGTGCCATGCCATGCCCACCACACGTGAAAAAACCTATATAAAAAAGAGAAGGAGAAAAGACGATGAGAGTGGAGAAGAAAGCTAGAAGGAAGAAACATAAGACGTGGATTTTGGGTAAAACAGAAGCGGGAATGGGGAGGGTAAAACAGGGACCAAAACTGAAGCAGCGCCTAAACTGAGCTCAAGGAAAGGATTAGAAATCGGTGGTTTTCACTGATTAGGAAGGTAAAGGATTACACCCGTATTAGCAATACATCAAACCAAACGATGGAATATAGCCGCATTAGGTGGGGCCCACCGATTAGGGGTGTATTGGCTATGCCAATACACCAAACCAAACATGGTGTAAATGTAACTCTTTTAACCCATCTTCGTCACCAGATTGGGGTCTTAGAGTATTACGATAACATTTTAAACATTTGAAATTATTTACAAATAATTATTCAATCATAATAACAATTAATCAAATCATATTCCATTCATAATTATACATACATTTACAGGTCTTAAATCAAGTTTACGAGGTCCTAAAAATAGTTTGAAAACATTGTGGGGTCAATTCAAAACAAAATGAGAAAGTTAGAAACAAATTAAAAATTTTGAAAATAGAGGACACACGGTCGTGTGGCCCGGCCAGGCGTTATAGCCCAGACCGTGTGGAAATTCAAAGTCTAGACACACGGTCGTGTCTGAGCACATGTGTTCACCCGCGTGTGTGTTCGATGTTGGGTAACACGATCGTGTCCCAGATTATGTCATAAACTGTTTTAAAAGATACAATCGTGTCACAGGCTATGTGCCAGGTTCTCTAAAATATGCACGTAAAGACAATAAGACACACGACCGTGTGGATAGACCGTGAGGGATACACGACCATGTGGTAGCCTATGTCCCAAGCCATGTGAACCCTAAATTGCTTTAAAAAAAAGGTAAACTTTACATCTAACTTGGCCACCAACCCAAGCCTAAAATCACTCTTTAAACATCATCAAATACACCACAAAACAAGTCAAAACATGTCAATTACATACAACCTAAGTGCCTAACCAATGTTCCCTCAATGATACCACACTTATGTTATCAATTACAAGCCAAAATTTCATTCACCCTATACTTAACAAATATGCCATTTAAAGGCACTTCAACAAGATTAAACATTTAATCTAATGAACTAAGATAATTCATGACATTAACCTTCCATTTATGAATATACTTTATTCAAAAACATTAAAACTTACATATCCACAAGCATACATAACTATATGCAATTGTTTTCTTTGAACAAAACATTTATCAAAGTTTACAAAACATCATCTTTAAACAAGCTACCTTTTAATGGAACATTTAAACATCAATGTGACTATAACTAACCAAAATAACCTAGGTATATGCCAAGGCACAAAAAGAAATACCTCACCAACATTGAGTTCGAGATTTTTCTTGGATTTTGAGTTTTTGAAAAAAAAGCAAGTACCTAACTTGTATTCAAGGAAAGGTTCAAACATTAAGCAACGCATTCATTCAAAGAATCGCATTTAAACCTAGTAACCTAAAGTTTACATTCCATAACATATAAGTTTATGTTTCATGATATGAGCCATACCAACCTTCTCCAATGGATTTATTATACCTTGTCGATATGAGCCATTCAATGAATGGCACCCGGTGCCTAATGGTTAAACCGTAAATAATTTTTGCACCCAGTGCTATTCAGATAAATCGATAGATATAGAGGTTGTGTCCAGCTCTAATCAGGTAAACTGACGAAGATTTGTGCCCAATTCTAGTCGGATAATCTGACGAATATAATGATATGCCTAGCACTAATTTGGTAAACTGACGAAGATTTGCACCCAGCGCTAGTAGGATAATTCGACGAATATAATAATATGTTCTTTTCAGGTAAACTGACGAAGATTTGCACCTAGAGCTAGTTGGATAAACCAACGAAGAGAATGAAGTGCCCAACACTAGTCAGGTAAACTGACGAAGATGTGCTGTAATAACCTGTTTTTAGTGAAATTAAAATAGTGGTTTTGGAACCACAAATTTGACAAGTAAATTTTTAGTTTTTTATTACTTTAGTGTCTATGGAATGCTAGTAAGGTCATATTAAATTTTCATTAAGAAATTCTGACATTTACGTGCTTAATTCAGTGAAATGGACTAAATCATAAAAAGTGTAAATTAGAGTTTGTTTAGTTGAAAAGACTAAAAGGCTATGGAAATGAAGTCAAATGGACTTAAATAGTAGATAGATTAATTGAATGGGATAGTGGATTTACATGGCCATGCATTAATGAAATTTTGATGTTGATTAAAGGTAAAATTAGTAAATTAATAAATTAACTTTAAACTAAAATAGTGCAAATTAATGTATCATCTTTCTAAAATTCCTTTTTCATTGAAAATAAAGAAAGAAACCCTCCATTTCTACATCTTGAAGATTCGACTAGCATTTTTCTTGCATGAGATCATTTCTTAGGTTAATTTTTTTAATGATTTTTATGTTTTCAGGATCGTTGTAGCTTAACCTAGCTAGCTCGAGGATCTATGAATGTTATTACTTGATTCTTGATGTTTAATGAAAGGTTACGAGTCTTTTTTGATAAATAAACAAGTTTTGTAAAGTGATTTTTGATGAAAATGAAATTTAGGAACTCATTTGTAAAAATGATAAAAGTTCATGGTAAGTTTGTGAAATGATGGTTTGCATGGATTGATTTAAGTCCCTAGGGAGTTCGGCTAGCATGAGAAGAGGATTAAAATGTTTAAATTTCAATTTATGAGCTTAAGGACTAAATTGTTAAAAAAATTAAAATATTAGGGGAAATAGTAATTTTACAAAAATATGAAATGTGGACTAAATTGAATGCTAGAGATATTAAATTAGTTAAATTTGTCTATTTAGATCAAGATAGAACATGTACGGATCTAGATCAAGGAAAAGCTAAAGCCTCAGATTAATCGACTTCGTTTTTACGCTCTAATTGTCGAGGTAAGTTTGTATGAATAAGTATAATTTTTAATGCTAATTTAAATCATATGTTAAAATGTTAGTTGTTATGTAACTGAATGATAAATATCCAATGATGTCATGATGGTTATCGAGTCCCAATTGAACTATAGGAATTCGTAGGATACAAATGACATGTCATTAGGGATTTTATGTTTTGAGTTTTGGTCTTGAATGTCCTACCGATGGCTGAAGTCCTGTATTTTTTGTGGATACTCCAAAACTCATGTGAGCTGCATTGTGTAGCTTACTCCAACCCATAGGTCATGTGAGGAGTCCCATTTCACAGCTCGTGTGAGCAACGGTGTAAATGAAATGTTACGATTATATATTTAAGGACACTTCGTGTGAGCTTTCCTGAGTATCGAAATATATTTTAAATGGTTTAATGGGTAATGAAAAGGATTGCAATGGTAAGCTTTCAAAAGAAAGTATGCTTGTGCTCATGAAAATGAAGAATGGATCCAATGATGTATGTTCATGTGGAAATGACTTACCTTATGTTTAATTCAAGTGAATTATGTTTAAATGCACTAACTTGTGTATTGATGATAATGCTTAGGCTTGTGCAAAGCTTATGGTTGGATTAAATTATGCTTATACTTAATGATTTATAATGAAATGGTAAGTTATATTTTATGCTCTACGAACTTACTAAGCATTATGTGCTTACGTAGTTTTCTATCCTATGTTTTTAGATAATTGGAAGCTCGACCGATCTGGAAGCTTGTCGGAGATCTATCACACTATCTAACATAAATATTGGTACTTTTTGATGTTTTGACCAAGGTTATAATGACACGTATCTAGTTGAATGTTAGTTGATGATTTTTGCATGTATAAGTTGTTTGGTTTTGGTATATTTTGATGCTTGCCAAATTACGTCATTTTGAGTACTTGTGATTCATGAATGGTATGGCTCAAATGAAATGTTTATGATGAAATGCTTATGGTCATATTGTGGCATGAATTGTTAGAAGTTGAATTATGTTTGATGATGGAAATGTGAACAAATATACTTGTGTAGGTAAGCTTTGTATGTTTGCATTTGAGTTGCTTTATATGGCATATTGGTTGGATGAATTTGCACTATTGAATTGGTCATTTCATGTAGGTTTTGGTCATGTTTTGATGCATTGATTATGTGCACAAAATGCTTTTAGGTAGTTTCTTGAGTTGGTGTTGGAAATGGCTTGATTTTGGTCAATTTCATGTCCACATGGCCTGAGACACGGGTGTGTGACTCATAGACAACATGACCATGTGTCCCCTATAGGTTTTAATGCATGCAAGTTAGGCTGTTACACAACCTGGCAACGGGCGTGTGGGGCTATTTTGAGAGTTATACGGCTTGGCACACAGACGTGTGACTTGGCCGTGTGACCCAACTCAGAGAGTTACATGGGTAAGGACATGGGCTAGGACACGACCGTGTGTCTCTATTTTGATTATTACATAGCCTGAGACATGGGCATGTGTCTTAGCTGTCTGAGGCAGACGGCCTGGCCACATGGCCGTGCGACCCATGCAGTCAAATTTTTCTAACTTTTTCTTAAACTTTCCAAATGTTTCCAATTTGTTCTCAAATTGTTTCTAAGGTATATTTAGGGCCTCAAGGGATTAATTAAGGGATGATATGTATGTGAATAAATGTATTATGATAAGTTTATAATAAAGTATCCACACCGAATGCACACATGGGTAGGCACACGGCCTGCGACACAGTCGTGTGAGCTTAATTCGAATATCCACTCAAGTGGACACACGAGTTGGGAGACGGCCGTGTGTCTAGACTTCGAATGTCCACATGGTCTGGGTTGTGACACACGGCCTGGTCACACGGTCGTGTGTCCCCTGTTTTCAAAATTTTCAACTATTTCCTAATTTTTCTGTTTTTTTAATTGAACCCAGAATGTTCCCAAACTATTTTTAGGGTCTCGTAAGCTCTAATTAAGGCCCATAAGTGTGTATTTATTATAAATGGAATGTTATTTGATTATTTTCAATTATAGTTGAATATTTGTGAGTTAGTAATGTTAAAGGTTAAAATGTTAACGTAATACTCTGGAACCCCAATTCAGTGACGAATACGAGTTAAGAGTGTTACAATTATGAACTAATCCTCTTGCTTCTCAATCTAAAATCAAAAGCTTAATTAATTTACTTAAGTCAACCATCCAAAATATTTATACACAAGTCATTAAACTTTTAATTACATTTTCCATATTTGCTCTGAACATAAACTTTTACTACAAATTAATCTTCAATTAAAAATCATGACATTCAATCACAATCAACAAAATATCATGTTAACCATTTTACCCAAAGGTTCAACACAATTCATATTTTAAATTAATTCACAAGATAATCCTTGAGTTTACCATTTTCATAAATAAGTCCACTTTAAAATAATCAAGAATCATTCAAGAAATATATCTATTTAACTCCAAAATTTAAAACCCAACAAAGATAACACCAAGAATTTGAATTTCTCAACAATGATAACTTCCACAAATATCATTAATTCTCAAAATTTCAACATGGGTAAGCAACTACATGATTTTAAGGTTCCGAAAATATAAAGTTTAATTAAAAAAGACTAAAGTATACCAACAAAATTGAGCTTCAGAGTTGAAAATCAATGGCAGAATGGTGCTAACCTTCCTTCTCAATTTTGGCACGCAAAGAAGATGAAGACTTTCAATTTTGTTTATCTTTCCCACTATATTATTGTTTTCCTTTATTTTATTTCTTCATTTTTTCACTTATTCCCATATAATCTATTAAATAACTATCATATTATATTTATCATATTTTATCCACTATCAACAACTTCTAACACTAATGGTCTATTTAGTTAATAAGTCCCTTACACTAGTCTCACTATGTAATTTAGTATTGATGACTACTTTTATTACCTTCTTGAATTAGTCCTTGTAATTTAATTGAAAACCAAAATTATCTAACTAACATTCAATTCACATAAAATATTTATGAGGCTGGTTCATGGAAACAGATTTCTAGAAAAATATTTCTTGACACCTCTAACTTTCGAGTTGTCACAATACACACAATTGTCATACTTGCTTCGTGTGAAGCCAATACCTAACATGAATTAGTCAAACTTTTTGTATCATTGCCGAGGAGAATATTTTCAGACCATATAATGATTTTCCTAGAAGGTAAACATGGTATTCCTAATCTTCAATTTGAAGCCTTCTGGTTGTTACATATAAATACCTTCCTCAAGGTCACCATGAAGGAAAACAGTCTTTACATGTAACTGCTCTAACTCAAGATTGTTTAATGCAACAACAGCCAATAGTGCCCAAATGGATGTATGTTTTACGAATAGAGAGAAAACATCATTAAAATCAACTCTGTCCACTTAACTGTAGCCCTTTGCGACTAATGTTGCCTTATACGTAGTGTCGCTCGAACCTGAACCCTTTTTCTTGAACATCCATTCGCAACCAACTATTTCATGTTCGATAGGTGATTTAACTAGCTGCCAAGTCTCTTTCTTTTGGAGTGATTCCATCTCTTCTTCCATAGCAACGAGTCATTTGCTAGATTCAGAAGCCTGAATTACCTCATAATAACATGAAGGACCGGTTGAATCAATATTCTCTACAACACTTAAAGCGTATGCCATTAGGTTTCTTTCACAGTATTTCTATGTGTTGGATTTGGTGCTCTAAGTGTAGTATTTTTGTCAATATACACTTGTAATTTTTTTGAACAGATTGATTAATAAAATTATTCATGAATTAAGTTAATATACTTTGTATTATTGTCTTCACATGGTTTTTGCACACAAAGCAAAATAGAAGCAAATGTTGCTCTTTAGTTGTTTAATGTTTAACCAATATTAAGCGGTATTATGTGGTTGGATTGTAATACGAAAAGACAACTTATATTAGTAGACGAACCTAAATATGTCCTTAATCTAATCGAAAATGAAAAAAACCAATTGAAAGACTAAATAGAGTCTATCAAGTCCAATTGGGGAGAGGCTTTGTCTTGGGCATTAGAGCAGCTGATTCCCAGAAGATAGAGACATAAATGTGACTGACTAGACTGATAGTACATTGGACAAAACCTAAGTAGAATAGATCTTGAATCTATTTATGGATTTATTCATTTGGGATGTTCATAGTGTGGCATACCTAAATCCTGAGTGGATGACTGACTATGTATGAGTGACTCGTACACTTTGATGTAAGTAAAAGCCTGAGTTCAAGTAGATAAGGAATCAAAAGCTGGTGCATTGGGTGTGCGACTTCTATAGTATGTAGTGTCATTTACAAAAATGCAATTCATATACCAAAACAAGGGTAAATGATATCCTCTAATTTACATTACATGGTTGATGAAAAGTAAACGTGGCCAATGGTCGTCCATCTTTGTGATGGATGACTCAACCATTATTTAATAGTGATTGACTTTTCATGATGGAAGTTGTAATGGTTACCATGAGATAAAATAGGAACATATTAGGGGAATGAATATTATCCCAAAGAGATCAAGTATATCCTATGAGGGTAACACACTTATGACAAGGTCATTGGACGAACACTAAGTAGTTACTTTCGTAATCGTATGTCATTGGGGAGAGCTCAGTCACGATACTATAGTGGAATAATTGTGTGACTAAATGAGTTTATAATTAATAGGCATAAAGCTAAAACTTAAATATAAGTCATTTGAGCCTCAACTACATATGTCCAATTGGTCCATTCACTAGCTCATTGAAACTAGAAATGAATTGTATGTTTGAATAGAAATGAACGAAATGAATAGAAAAAGACAAATGTGAAATATTTATGAATTATTATGGTTTTCTTCGAAATCGAAAAATAAAATTATTTGGAAATGAATGTAGGTTTCCAAAAATGGAAAATAAAATGGAAATGGAAATTTGATATCCTATATAACTGATGGAAAAATGAGTTTATGTTTTTGTACTGTTTTGAAGCCCGAAAATGAAAATAAACCATTCAGTCATAGTAAATATGTAAATTTTATTTTGGAAATGAAAATCGTCAAAATATTACCGTGGGTAAAATCATCAAAATTTTACTAGAGTAAAATTGGGATTAGAAAATTATTTAATATGTAAATATGTAAATTTTATTTTGGAAAAATAGAAAAACTAAATCAGGTTGGATCACATTACAGAGTATTGAGTCAAAAAGGTCCTAAGAAGTACTTATAATTGGACCTGATGTGGGAGAAACCCAAAACCTTTCATATAACATGAATGGGCAACAACCCTCGTAGAAATAAAATGGTGAGTTGTCCATCCCTCTCCTACTCTATACATGATGTTTTTTTTTCTATTTAAAATAAACCTTTACAACTCTACAAGGGTTCTACCTTCTCTTCCTATAAATAGATAACACCGATAGAGCTATTAACATATCGTTTGAGAGATTGTTATTCTGTTGAAAAATAGAGAGTTTATTATAAACTTTTAAATATATTTTTGTTGAATATCAATTTTACCCCAAAAGGAAAGGAAAACTTTTTCTAGTTTTGTGTTTTGATTCAATTGTTTCGAGCTCACACTCGAAGTAGTTTGTGGTACGAGAATAGTGGAGAAGATCGTTTGGTTGAAATATGAGAATAACGAACATCCATTAAGCTGAAAACACTGGTACGATTTCAGTTTAGTTTTATTGCTATAAATATCTTAAACCGAGTCAGTTTTCAAAAAATTAATTTTCTACTGTACAAGAAAATTGTTTTCAAATCGGGATTTATCCAACAATTGGTATCAAGAGCCAGGTTTGTGCTATGTTTATGGTGTAAATCGAGACCAAATCTCTCTCTTCATTTTCTTTGATTAATATTTGATAAGATGTGGCATTCTTGTAATTATTCGGTGTTTAAGGGAATGCATGTGAATGAATGAAATATTATATATATTTGTTATATAATCATTATTTTTGTGAAGGCTGTGGTTCTTAGTAAATAGACTGTAGACTTTCATTTCCACATAGGATTATTTTTTATTTATAGAATTCTTGTAAGCCGAAAACAAACATAGAAAAAATGTATTTTTTTCCAAAAAAGGAGTCCATGGCAAGGAAAAGATGGAGTGATGGCGGTAGAAGACATAAGGAATGCTTTGTGATGAAAAATTATGTAATTTTTGGTTTTTCATTTTTTTTCTAGAAATAGAATCATGAAAACCTTGACTGACAATTTTGTTTTATTGCCCATCTCTTTTTATATATTTTTAATAATTATTTATGATATAATTGTAATATATATGTATGAGATGATCCACAGTTGATCGATTAAAGATAAGAAGTGTGGTAATGAGAAAATACATGTGTTGTATTGTTCCATTCAGTTCGTTAGGTTATTTGATTAGTATGAAAAGTGTGGTAATGAGAAGGTGCATGTCTAGGATTGGATTTGGCTAGAAAGTCTTGGTTTTTAAGTTGTCAAATATGACTCACCTCCCTTTCCTAGGATTCTATCTGGTGCACGGTTCACATTCACTTCTTCAGTTTTTTTCTCTAAATGAAAAACTGTAGAAAATCAAAATTTTGATTTTTATTAATGAATGAATGTAAATATTATAAAATTACCATAGCATGTCATGCATACATGAGATAAACATGCCATATAGTTTAGGAAAGAAAGCCATATGTACTTGTCATGCATATATTGATCATACATGATTGAAACAGAAAATTAAAATTTTAAAATATTAAGTGGGAGAAAGTCCCTAAACAAGACCTGCAACATTCGTCAATGGTGTCTCATGATGGCATGAAATGGACCTGCCTTAAGGTAGATGTTGTCATGTGGATTTTACTGAGGAGTCTTCCTGAAAGTTGGCAGAACTTTCTTATGATCATATGATAGTTGGACCAGCCCTTGTGGTAGGTATTATCATGTGATACATTAAGAATTTCTATCTTTAAAGAGGACAACTAGTCACAGCATGTTACTCGATGAGATTGTCCCAGTATGACTCATTTGTGGTACATGATGTAATAGGTGTTGAGTTAATGGTTATACACTCAAGATCATCTACTTCAGTAATTCCCAATGAGTTATGCTTAAGTTAGAATGATGATCAAATATTACACGATTATTAGTACGTGTGAATGTCTAAGGAATTAGGTTCATGTACTAATTGGATGGAAATCCATGTTTTTACTAGTTGATCATGATCACCCAAAGGTGGCTTGATTTAGTGGGTGTGAGAATTATCATTGCAACGACGTACAAATTTTTTCTAGGTTTAATGTAAGACGCATGCATCATCTGAATGCATATCGTAATGTTGCAAAACATTTTTCATTCATTTGCTTAATACAAAGATATTAATATATAAATGTTTTATTTTTAGTTTGAAAATGACACCAACTCCCGTATTGAACATACTCAATGAAAACAAACAGAATGGGAATAACTATAAGGAATGGAAAAGGAACCAGATAATTGTCTTAAGCTGTGAGAAACTTGAAATAGTTTTTGATAATAAAAGCCCACTGACCACTCAAGCTGAGGTTAGAAAACATTGGGAAGAGTCTGATGAGATAGGTTTTTGCTATATGCAGGCAAGCATGACTAGTAATCTGTATAGCAAACTGGAGAGTTGTAAGACTGCTAAAGGGATTCTAGATAAGATAGAAGATTGTTCATAGGCCAAGCTGGCTTGGCTCGACAATCTGTCATAATTATCTTGATAAATACCCAGCAAAATCCCAACACTCTAATCAAAGACCATGTGATCACTCTTATGGGCTACTTTTTTGAGGTTGTGGACAATGAGGCCAATCTGGACCAAAGCACTCAAATTGAGATAATGTTCAAAATCTTGTTCAAAGATTTTTGCTAGTTTTTGAACCGCATATAACCTTGGCAAAAAAAACTTGACGCTTACACAATTCATGAAGGAGTTACAATCCTATGAGTTGATGTTGAACGACAGTCAGCTAGTTTGAAGAGTAGAAGTGAATATAGCAGTCGCTTTTTCTTCAAAAGGGAAAGGAAAACATGATAAGAAAGACAAGGCTAAGGTATCTGGGCCACCACAAGTGGAAAGGAAGAGAATTAGAAAGCCTAAAGACTTATCTAAGCCTAAATGCTTCTTCTGCAGTAAGAAAGGGCACTTCAAGGTAAACTATAAAGAGTGGAAGAAATACCTAGCTACCAAAGGCAAAGGTATGGAACTATTGATGATAGAAGCTTGTTCAGTGGAAGATTCAATAGACCACTTGGTTATTGATTCGGGAGCCACTAATCAAGTTTGTGTTTCTCTATAAGGTTTCGAGGAGACGAAAGATCTTAGAGATAAGAGCTTATTGTTGCAGACCGAGAACAAGACAAGTGTGACAGTTGAAGCAATGAGAGATGTATATATTTATTTTAATAATTTTAGGAATATTATTTTAAGAGACTCTTTTTTTATGTACCAAGTTTTAAAATAAACTTAATTTCTATTGCATGTTTATTTAAATACGGTTTGATTGCAAATTTTAATAATGGAATTGCAATATTTAGAAATCACAATCTTATCTGTAATGGATGGACATCAAATAATCTCTATTTTATCAAAAAAAAGTTGTACACACTGCTTAAGACTAAAATATAGAATAAATGATTTAAAACTTCTCACTCTAATGAGGTGTACCTTTTGGTATTTGAGACTTGGTCATATTAACCGAGAAAGAATCACTAAGCTTGTGAAAAATGACATCTTAAGAAGTTGATCTTCCATAATGTGAATCTTGGTTGGAAGGCAAGATGACTAAGTGATCTTTTAATGCAAAAGGAACGAGGGCCGAAAAACCCCTAGAACTTGTGCACACTGACGTATGTGTCCCCATGAGCATTAATGCAGGAGGTGGTTGTGAGTATTATGTAACCTTTATTGATGAATATTCCAAATATGGGTATGTATACCTAATGCATTGTAAGAGTGAAACCTTTGATAAATTCAAAAAGTTTTGTGCAGAAGTGGAGAAACTTTGGTTTGATCGAGGTGGGGACTATTTATCTACTGATTTTTTAGGATACCTCATAGAGGATGAACTCCCTAGTTAACCACACCGGGCACTACACAATAGAACGGCATGGTAGTGAGAAGGAATTGAACGTTGTTAGACATAGTACGTTCGATGTTAAGTTATTCAAAGCTTACAATCTCTTTCTAGAAATATGAGGTACAAACGACTTGCTATATTTTGAATGATGTGCCAACTAAGGCCTAAGTTCTTCCAACCTGGCGGAAATTTTTTTAACACTGAGTCTGTCGAACAAGAAGATGATGGCCCACTCACATATGATAAAGTGAAGCAGGGTGTTGATTTCAAGCTCTGGGAAATAACTATGAAAGCTGAGATTGACTCTATGTATTCTAACTTAGTGTGTGAACTTCTAGACTTACTAGAAGGGGTAAAACCCATAAGGTGTAAGTGGATCTACAAGAGGAAAAGAAATGCGGATGGAAAAGAGGAAGCTTATAAGGCCAGACTTGTAGCAAAAGGTTGTAATAAAAAAGAAGACATCGATTACAAAGAAATCTTCTCTTTGGTTGCCATGCTTAAGTGAATCTGAATATTTCTATCCATTGTGGTAACTTCCGATCATGAGATCTAAAAAATGGATGTCAAGACAATGTTTTTAAATGACTATATTGAAGAGAGAATCTATATGATGTAACCCACTAGCTATATATCTAAAAGAAATGAGCATAAAGTTTACAAACTTCTTAAATCCATATATGGACTTAAGCAAGCATCCCTCTTATGGAATCAAAGATTTTATTAAGCAATCAAGACTTTTGGATTTGAGCAAAACATAGATGAAGCTTGTGTTTACAAACGTTTAGGGGATGGAAAGGTGGTCTTTCTCATTCTATATGTCAATGACATTCTACTCATTCAAAATTATGTAGGGAAATTGTCATTGATTAAACTATGGTTAACTTAACAGTTTAGCATGAAGGATTTAGGAGAAGCTAATTTTGTTCTGGGTATTCAAATCCTAATGGATCGAAAGAAAAAAGTGATAGCACTGTCTCAGGCTTCATACATAGACAAGATATTGAAGTGTTATACAACAATCAATTCAAGGAAAGGAAATCAACCTTCTGTATCAGGATTTCATCTCTCTTTAGAGGACTATCCTTAGAAAGCTAAAGAAAGAGAAAACATGAGAAAGGTTCGTTATGATTCAGAAATAAGAAGTCTCATGTATGCTATGCTATGCACACACCCAAATATTTGTTTTGCAGTGAGGTTGGTAAGTCGATATTAGGTGAATCCAAGACCAAGGCATTGCCAAGAAATTAAGCATATACTTAAGTATTTACAAAGAACGAGAGATTATATTCTTGTGTATTGTAAAGGAGATCTCACTCTTGTAGGATATACTAATTTTGACTTCCAAACGTGTCAGGATTCGAGGAAATTGACATTGAGATGTATTTTTTTCCTAAACGGTAAGTCAATAATGTGAATAAGTGTTAAGTAGGATGCACTGCTAACTTCACTATGGAGTGCCAAATATGAGGTATGAGAAAAGCTATGACAATGTAATAGTGCATATATGGCTAAAGAACAAATAAGCCACATAAGGATAAAACACATAATAGAGATAGTAGTGTTTGACAGAATGGTAGATGTAGTAAAAAATCACATATGAAGACAAACCTCGAGATTTTGTTTAGCCAAGACTCTTATAGCTAGAGTGTAACACCCTAAACCCAACCCAGTCATTATGGTAGAATTCAAAAGGCTACATTGGCCACCGAAATGGCCTAGAAAAAGTTTTCAAACGTACTTTTTAAACCATTTGCGCAGTTCATTCAAAACTAGTACAATTTAATGTTCAACTTTATTTTCAATCACATTTCAAAACCATTTTTCCACAAAAATGGCCAAAATAATCTTTCAAAATTTTGAAAAATATTTTAAAACTATTGACTAATCAATTCAAAATAAATAAAATAAAGTGTTTATTTTAATTTCGTAAAAATCGTGCAAATTTCAGGAATCAAAATAAATAATATTTCAATTGTAGACATTCAATCATTTATTCAAAACTATTTTAGATTTTCAATCATACTTCTAAATCATTTGTATATTAACTTCAGAAATCAAATGCCTTTAGAATTATCATTTCTAAACATTTGTAATTTTGAAAACTAAGTCTAATTGTTTTAAAAACTCATTTTTCATAAATGCATTGGAAAAATGAATTATTGACAGATTTTATTTTAAAAATTGAGTTTCATGCGAAATCTTATCAAATACTAACTTATGCGGTTTTTAAAACTTAGTGTCATGTAATCAAGTCATGCAAATTAGAATAAAATCCCCAAAGTAAATTCCCATGCCATAGTCCATACATAAACTTATTACAAACCCAAAATATCAAAACAAAATTTAATAACTTTAATTTAAAAAGACTTTCGAGAAACTCTTCCAAATGCCATCATTGAATCCTAACCTCGAGAATATATTTAAAATCAAAAAACTAAAGGGGGTGAGCTATAAAGCTTAGTGTGAGATTAACATAAACGCAACCACATACATATAAACATACACATTATACAATCATAATAATCATATCAGTTTCATATAACTCAATATTTCACACTTATACTATGCATGATCATGTGAATGCACATTTTGTAAAACGATGTAGATTATGTGAAAACGGTCCTACCCATCTCCGCTACACACCAAAACTGAATTCCCTAGAACTCGTTTATCGAATAACACACCAATTGTGAACAATGTCATAATAATGCAAATAAACTGCCTATAATCAATATCTTGGACAAGCCACCAAAATCACAGATAAACTGCCAATAACTGCCACCTTTCACATATCCCACCCCATGCATGTGATATGACCCAAATCACTCAAAATCATATAGGCATGTTTAACATGCAAATCACATATGTACACATGGTACCAAAATTTCACATTTTATAATCATGCGAATAACACATTCCATATGATAACATAACATGAGAACGAGATTTACATATTTTTCAAATCAATAATAATCATCATCAATATCACACAACATGCTTTTCACAAGATATACAGTTTGGAAAACACTTACTTGACATAGTTCATAACGATGGGTTTATCTCTCTTTATGGATACATAATGTATCTCCATCAAACAACATAGTTTAAATAATAACATTTTTATCAATATAAAACAAAGACTTAATTTTGTTTAATGTTAAAACCCACACCTGATCGTAGTAATTCCAATTTGGAAACTCCTTCACACTCTCACTTTAAGATTTAATTAGATCTATCTCAGATTCTTCGTTAATCTAATATGATTCCACTCTTTGAATCATAAGAAATTACACGCTTGAAATTGGTCTCACTAATCAGGAATTGATACGAAAGAAAATATGGCTGAGATTTGGGAGCAATAGTCAAAATATCAAAGATATCCAGCACTAGGAAGAATTAATAGATAATAATAAATAATCTTACTATGATAAATAATAAAATCACTATAGAGAGGAAGGGAAAACACTATTATTTTACGGTTGTTTTCATGGCAATGGACGACAGTGGTCATGGCGGCAGATGGCAGAAAAGGGAAAGGGTTTTGACACTTGCAAAAAGAGGAGAAAATAGAAGAAAGGGGAGAAGAAAAATGAGTATTAAAATCAGTGGTGCAAGGTAGTTGTCACAATGGAAGAGGAGAAAGGCGACGGCAAGGTGGAGGACTAATGGTGACAATCGTGGTTCAAGAAAAAAGAGTGGTGATGTAACACCCCTATCCCGTAACCGTCGCCAGAATAGGTAAGGGGCATTACCGGACTTGTAACTCATGTCAGAACAGTAAAATTTTAAACTTTTTCTTGAAATAAAGATCATTCATTTAAATAAGTACTAAGCACAGCCAGAGATAAAATTTAAACTTCACTAAGTAAACATTCAAAAGATGCCATTTTCGCATGGCTTATATACATTAAACAAAAATATTCTTCCGCCACTAGTCTATTCTATACATGCCATAAAATAGTTCTAAACATAACAGTAACAAGCAGTGGATAGTGATAGTGTGACTAGTTGCTGACGATCCCCGAGCCTGTAGCTTCGCAATGAGATCTATAAAACAGAGGAAACAGAGTAAACGGAGTAAGCATTACAATGCTTAGTAAGTTTTAAGCAGTGTCAACAGATAACAATCAAATTATAACATAGTTGTTCGTATTTTTATTTCACTCTTCCTTGGGGCATACCATCCCTTTACCGAATATGCACATCTCATCATATACAATAGGCAGATAAACTTTCACATAAAAGTGAGCTCATGTGACATAGGTATATCGTATGATTTCACATAACCTCTCACACTGATCCGATGTCACATAATCATAGGAATAGTCTCATAGATTGCTCTCGTATGCATCACATAACTACCTTATGATTTAGTGCAAATCAAGCTCACATATAAACTTGGAGTACATACCTGTTTAACCTTTCGCATTGAATATATTTATAAGCAATTCTTATTACGAAGTCTTACCCGGACATAATCTCCACACGAAGTTATCGGGTCTTACCCGGACAAAATCCCCACACATAGTCATCGGGTCTTTAGAGCTCGGATATAGTACGAGCACGAAGCTTACGGACATTAATCAGTGATAATATTCTCGCATAAAGCCTGCGGGGTTTTAACCCGGATATAGTACTGACACAAATGCCCTTCGGGACTTATCACATTTATACACTTTCACATCCATCACGTTGGCCACTCGGCCCTGTCACATATATACACTTTCACATTCATCACATCGGCCATTAGGCCTTATCACATATATACACTTTCACATTCATCACATCGGCCATTAGGCCTTATCACATATATATACACTTTCACATTCATCACATCGGTCATTAGGCCTTATCACATATATATACACTTTCACATTCATCACATCGGCCATTAGGCCTTATCACATATATACACTTTCACATTCATCACATCGGCCATTAGGCCTTATCACATATATATACACTTTCACATTCATCACATCGGCCATTAGGCCTTATCACATATATATACACTTTCACATTCATCACATCGGCCATTAGGCCTTATCACATATATACACTTTCACATTCATCACATCGGCCATTAGGCCTTATCACATATATACACTTTCACATTCATCACATCGACCATTAGGCCTTATCTCATATATGCATGTTCACATCCATCACATAGAATCCTAAATCAAAATATAGATTTTCATGTATTCACATCACAATTATCCAAATATACTTCACATACCACATATACTTTCACGTATACACACTGTCTTGGCTGAATCTACATCTATCATTTTCCAATATCACAATTTAGAATTCACGTATGGGTTTAATCAATAGCTTATGAGCAACTAAAACAAGTTTATCAAGGTTTACAACACAATCTCAAATTCAGCACAAGCTGTTTTTCCTGAGCAATAGTCACTAAATTATTTATAACTGGAGCTACAAAACTCCAAATCACTTTCCGTTAATTTTTCCTGAATATAGACTCGTATATCTTCCATCCATAAAATTTCCAGAATTTTAGGTTTGGCCAATCAATACCAGATTTTTCTTAAAGTTTCCCCTGTTTCACTGTTTGACTAATCTGACCACTCTTCACTACGAATCAAATTTCTCATTTTACAGAATTCAAAATGTGTTGTATTTGATTTCATTTGAAACTAGACTCATTAAGGAGTCTAAGCATATAAATTTTATCTTATAACCATTTTTGTACAATTTATAATGATTTTCTAAAAACAGAACAGAGGATTACAGTGTCATTCTGCGCTGTCTCACACAACTTTAAGTATCTCATTATCGGAAATTCCTTTGCTTACACGGTTTCTTTTATAAGAAACTAGACTCATTAAGCTTTAATTTCATGTCTCATTCAGCCTCTAATTCAAATCCATAAATTTATGGTGATTTTCTAAAGTCACGTTACTGCTGCTGTCCTAAGCAGACTATTTCAAATTACCCTTAAATTCCCAAGCTCAAACACTTAAGAACTTACCATTTGAGCTTAGAACATATCATGGCCACATCATATCTTATTAAATCAACTCATCATGTCCTATTATAATTGAATTTACTCAACGTTTAATCACTTAAAACTTACCTCGGATGTTGTTGAACGATTTCGGCGGCTATTCGATCACTTTTTCCTTTCCTTTATCCAATTTTGGTCCTCTAAGCTCTTGAGCTAATTCAAACAAATTTAATTTATTAGAGTCTCATTATGCTAGCTTATGGCCAAATATGACAATGAATTTGATAGGTCATATGGCCACCTTTAGCTCAAATACAAAATGGTCATACGCATTTTTAATCACATTAAGCAATTTAGTACAATTAATCAAACATTTCCTCATGTGCACCTTTAGGACCAAATACACACATCATTAACCTAATATCAATTAACTAAGCACTTAACAAATTCTCCTTGAGCCGATTGTCTAAGTCAAGATAGGATCATCATTATGCTTACCTATAGCCGAATGTACAACATCAATCTATGCATTCATTCGTGTGGCCGAACATGCATGTCTATGTTGAGGCCGATTGCATACTTAATACATTCTACAAGTATGGTCACTTGTATTGACCAAATACCATTTTGTTTCAAGTTCAAAACTTGGCTAATACACATATATGCACTATTAAAACATCCTCTCCATTCCATCAATTCAACACATGCATTACTCATTAATATACAAAATTATATTCGGCCTTAGCACACCTCTTGCTGGCCGAATTTTTTTCTCCATCTAGCAACATTTTATGTACTATGCCGAACCAAAAAGATCAAACACCTAGCTTAATCATTTCCAAAACACTTAACCGGCCTTTGACCAAGACTTTAAACAAAGTCTATGTTCGGCTATCACACATATGGGCAATCACATAATCAAACACTAAACCTTAACTTCCAAGCCAAAACAACTAGCAAATTCAACACATCCAACATAAATTTCCATGCTAATGACATCAAAACAACTACTAAGAATTTCAAGCTCCTTGGCCGAATTTCAATCTTCCAAAATAACAAAAATTTGAACCATGAAATAGGTAGAATTCAAACTAACCGTTCAATTTATGCATGAATTTCCAAGAGTAGCATTGTACATACCTTAATCTAGCAATCTCCTTAGCCGAAAATTTTAACAACAAAAGGAAATTTCTTCTCCACCCTTTCCTAGCTACGGCAATGGAGGAATAAACCAACTTTGGTTTCTCCTCCCACTAACACATTATTTTTATTACCCATACTCTTTTATTCATCTTTAATTCATTTAATACATTTTTTTATTACATATTTCTCACCACTAATAAATATAATAATATTAAACCATGCATATAATGCCCATACTTATGAGCTTGGCCGGCCACTAGCATTAAAAGTGGCAAATTGGCATGCAAACCCACTTATTTGCATCATTCAATAATTAATCACTTAAAATAAGCCACACATATATTCAAAGCTTCTCACATAAGTCCTTTTTATTTAGAAACACATTCAAATTGACAAAAATCAAAGCATTCAAATTTCAAACATGCATGATCACATATTTTAGACATAAAATATTATATTCAATTATTTCTGCAACTCGGTTTAGCGGTCCCGAAACCACTTCCCTACGAGGGTCAAATTAGGGGTGTCACAGGTGAATAAGAGGAGGAAAAATAATACAAATGGTGGTTAAAGACTAAAACAAAAGAAAAAGGGAGAAAATATGGAGGAGCAAAAGAGGGGGTGGAAAAATGAATAAGAAAATAAAAGATGGACAACAAAAGGTGTCATTTACCTTGTCCAGGTTCAATGCATGACGCATATGGTAAGGGTAAAGAAAATAGGCATGTATAGGAAACAAAGGAGAAAAAACGGGATTATAAGAGTGAAAAGGGGGCTTAATAAGGCAAGGCTGACTCACACACAAGGAAAGAATCTTTCCCCATGCATGGTAACTACGTTGGACAATAAGGAGTGTCCACGCTAGCTAAAGTTGTCAAAAAAATTAAATAAAAATTTAGAAGTGTGGAGAATTGAACATAGGACCTTTAAGAATTTATTTAAGCATTCAGCCACTTGACCATATTACTCCTAATGATCATTTTAACAGAACATATTTAAAACATGGTATGACCTTTGATAAGGGTTTGAAACAAATTTGTACCAAATAGAAATTAACGAGAGGAAATGGATTCACACTCAAATCATCAAGGATGAGTCCACCACTACTCAATCATTATGATTGATACTTATTTATTATCAAATGTGCTAATTTCATCTAAAAAAATTCAGACGTGACCACTCTCGGTTCAATAACCAAATTTCTACTAACTAGGTTTTTGGGATGTGACATAAAGAGATCTTTGGGAAACATATGGAGGGGCACAAGAATGTGAAACATGACTCATCTACTTCATTAGGACAAGTGAGAGACTATTGGATTTGGTGCCCTAAGTGTAATATTTTTGTCAATATACGCTTGTAATTTTTTTGAACATATTGATTAATACAATTATTCATGAATTAAATTAACATACTAGTTACTCACGTGGTTTTACACATAAAGAAAAATGGAAGCAAATGTTACTCACTAGTTATCTAATGTTTATGTAATATTAAGCGGTATTATGTGGCCGGATCGTAATACAAAAAGACAATTTATATTAGTAGACAAACTTAAACATGTCCTTAGTCTAATCGAAAATGAGCAAATCGATTGAAACACTAATATGTTTTCTATTAAGTCTAATTAGGGAGATGCTTTGTCTTGGGCATCGGAGCAGATGACTCCTAAAAGGTAGTGACATAGATGTGACTGATTGGATTGACATTAAATTGGATAGGACCCAAGCAGAATAAATCCTTAATTCATTTATGGATTTATTCATTTATGACATTCATAGTGTGGCATACCTAAATCCTAAGAGGATGGCGGACTATGTATATGTGACTTGTACACTTTGATGTAAGTAAAAGCTTGAGTTCAAATAGATAAGGAACCAAATGGTGGTGCGTTGGGTGTACGACTTCTGTAGTATGTAGCATCATTCAAGATAGCGGAATTCATAGCCCAAAACATGGGTAAATGATATCCTCTCATTGGAATTACATGGTTGATGAAAAGTAAACTTGGCCACGGGTCGTTCGTCTTTGTGATGGATGACTTGATCATTATTTAATAGTGATTGAATTTTAATGATGGAAGGTGTAATGGTTGCCATGAGATAAAATATGATCACATTAGGAGAACAAATACTATCCAAAAGAGATCAAGAATATCCTATGAGGGTAACACATTTATGACAAGGTCAATGGATGAGCATTGAGTAGTTGCTTTCATAATGGTATGTCATTGGGGAAAGCTCAGTCACGATACTATAGTGGAATGACTTCATGACTAAATGAGTTTATAATTAATAGGAAAAGAGTTGAAACTTAATTATAAATCATTTAAGCTTGAACTACATATGTCTAATAGATCCCTCCATTAGCTCCTTGAAATTAGAAATGAATTGCGCGTTTGAATAAAAATGAACAAAATGAATAGAAAAAGAGAAATGAGAAACATTCATGACTGATTATGGTTTTCTCCTAAATGGAGAAATGTAATCATTTGGAAATGAATATAGGTTTCCAAAAATTGAAATGAAAATAGAAATGAAAAATTGCAATCTTATATAAGATTACTTAAAAAATGAGTTTATGTTTTTGGACTGTTTTGAAGCCCGAAAATAAAAATAAATCATTCAGTCATAGTGAACATGTTGATTTGTGACATATTGAAAAAATTTTCTTGAAATTTTTCTAGGGGTAAAATTGTCAAAATTTTATTTTGGATAAAATTGTCAAAATCTTATCGAACGTAAAATTGTCAAAAATTATCGGGGGTAAAATCATTAAAATTTTACTGGAGTAAAATTGGGATGAAAAAATTATTTAATATGTAAATATTTAAATTTTATTTTGGGAAATAGAAAAATTACTCTGGTTGGATCACATTATGAGAGAGGCCCAAAACCCCTCATATAACATGAAAGGGGTGGTAACCCTAGTAGAAATACAAGGTTGAGTCTTTCATCTCTCTCCTACTCTAAGTAGAATGTTGTTTTCCTATTTAAAATAAACATTTATAACTCTGCAATGGTTTTACCTTCTCTTCCTATAAATAGATGGCACCAGTAGAGCTATTAACACATCGTTTGAGAAATTGTTATTCTGTCAAAAAATAAAGAGAGTTTATTCTCAATTTTTAAATATAATTTTCCAGAATATCAATTTTATCGATTTCTATTAAGAAGAGAAAATTTCCATTTTCACCCCCCAAAAAAGGAAAAAAATTTTCTAGTTCTGTGTTTTGATTCAATTTATTCGAGCCTACATTCAAAGTAATTTGTTGTATGAGAATAGCAGAGAAGATCGTTTGGATGAAATTTGAAAAACATCAGGGATCCACTTACTCGAAAACATAGGTACGTATTTGGTTAAGGTTTATTACTATAAATATCACAAACCGGGTTGGTTTTCAAAATTTTAATTTTTCGCTGTGCAAGAAAACTATTTTCAAACTAGGATTTGTCCAACATTGTGGTGGTCAAATTTCTCACCTTTTTCTGCCAAGAGTCAACTTATAATTTGTTAATTGAGATGGTGAGGTTACAAATGAGTCATATAAAGTCCCAAACTGATCCGAAACTACTTTCTAATCACGAAAACTAGAATTTTACCGTGACGTCACAACATCCTATGTTTCCTCATCGAGATGTTGTCAATGTTTGTCATGACGTTGTGATGTCATGCTTTCTTTCATTGCGATGTCACCCACAGTTTCTTCCTTCGACTCCACCTTGCTTGAGACATTTTGGTTTGTTGTGTCTTTAAATGTAGGTGACCCTTTTTCTGTATGAACCATAGTAGATTCATCGAACATAACATATTTGCTGACAATTGTCTTGGTGGTTTCTAGGCACCATAATTTGAAGCCTTTCACACCAGTAGAGAATCCTTGAAATATGCACTTCACGGCCCTTGGTTCAAGCTTTCCTTGGCTAACTTTTGTATAAGCACGATATATAACTGAAAATTCTAAGGTTAGAATAATTAGGAGGATTACCTGACTATATCTCTTCTAGAACTTTTTCATTCAGTGCTCGATGGGGAGACTAGTTTACTAAATTGCTTTCCGAATTGACTACTAATAACTCTTGAAAAGAGTTATATTTTAGGCCTCTAGTTGGAATTAATTGTTTGTAATTAAGTAAATACATTCACATTTTTAGGATAATTTAGAACATTGGATAACCAATCTTGGATTACGCTATAATGGTCATCATTTATTGCTTTTATTACTTGGAGAAGGAAAAGTTGTGGTTGTGGTTGGACATAGGTGCATGTAGAAGAAGTGGATGAAGAGGACGTAGAAGGAAAATACTGGAAGTGAAACATTGTCATGGAAAATGGTTAGATTGATTGTCAACACAATTGCCATGACAACTCTAGGAAGATGACTCAGCACTTTATCCACGTCACTCTAAGCCAGCTGGATGTGTACCAGAAAAACCACCCTAAAAAAGAAGAGAAACAAATGTGTGCTAAGAGGGACAGATCTACCCAATAAAAGAAGGAGAGAGAAGAAGAAAGGAGGGGAATTAGTGTGAGAAGAAAATTGGTGACAGCGGGTTTTCTCTCATTTTTGGAGAATTCTAGAGAAATAATGGGTAACAACTTAAGAGAGCGAAATACAGACGTGAAGAAGGGGGAGAGACAGCTATATTGGATTCACGTACAATCTGGAGATTAAAGAGAAGCTGGAGTATGGCGAAAATTCCTACACTTCTGCCTTTATTTTCCTTATTTCTGTGATTCAAAATTATTTTAGAATGTTGATGAATGATTTTATTTTGATGTTAACTTTTCCAGCCATGAACTAAGTCTTTTCTGGGTTGGAGTTTTTTTGGGTGAATGTTTTATCATCTTTAATGCCCATGATTTGAGATTGTCTATGTCACTGTTTCATTCGATTTATACTTATTTTAAATACATGGATGCAAGCTCTAGACATAGTTGATTGTGTGTTGTATTCTTAGATGTATTTTTAATTTTGAAAAGGTTAAATATAGTAGATCTTGAATAGTTTGATGCAAGTGAATACTTGACAGAATATTCATAGCACTCTAGACATACATGTTGCTAGTTGTATAGAGAAGAAGTTCATTTTAGTTATTAATCCAGAGTTCTGTAGACATAGAATAACTTAGATTTCTATCTTAAGATCTAGCTATCGAAAGAGGTAAGTTATAGTAGTGCCTCTCTGAGCAGTTGATTAGACAATATTTTTCCATTGTATTATTTTGATATGAACATTTCACCTAAATAATTCCAGCCCTATTCATTCAACAATAGAAATACTCTTGCTTTTTTCGTTAATTTTCCACAACATTTATTTGCCATATCAAATCTTTTTTTTTAGCATTTGATTTTATTAATTCATTATACAAACATCTTATTCAACTTGAGAGTATTTCCTGCTATTTAGTATAGTCAATAGGATTATAATAACTTACTCAATTTCTTACCTATTTCCGATCCCTATGGAGATGATACTTACTTATCACTTTATTACTTGAATGATGTGTACACTTGCACAACTCCATTAGTTATTTCCACATAAAAACTGCTTCTGTCCAAAAATCCTTCCCTAAACTTGCATTAGAAAGCATACACCAAGCTTTTTCAAGCAAGGTTTTGTTTCTCCTTTTAGCAACTCCATTCTACTGTAGAGCACCAACAACGGTGTGATGTCTTTCTATCTTTTCCCATTTGCAGTAATCGTTAAAATCTAATGAATAGAACTCAAGACCATTATCTGTTCTCAACCGCTTCACGGACTTCTCGGTATGCTTTTCTAGTAGCATTTTCCAATTCTTAAATATTCTGAAGATATCATTCTTCTATTTCAAAAAATAAACCTAAACTTTCCTGGAATGGTCATGAATAAAAGTTAGGAAATATTTATTACCTCCTTTTGAGATGTCAAGAATCAGACCCCCATAAAATAGAATGAATGTAGTCGAGAGTCCCTTTTGTTGTTTGCATTACTGAATCGAAACTTACTCGTCTCTACTTCTCATAAGTGCAATGTTCGCAAAAACCTAACTTTCCAACTCTAGTGTTTTTAAGAAGACCTCTTTTACAAAATGTCTTCATACTTTTCTCGTTCATATAACCAAGTCGCATGTGCTAAAGTTTGGTTGAATCGGAATCTATGGTGAAAGAATCACATCGTGTCGTCAGGTTAGTTCTCGTCATGATGATTTTGGCACTTTTTCGGTAATTACAGCAGCACCAGTCACTGTCAACCCTTGCAGAATGTATAGACTGCCCTTCTTTTATCCTCTCATTACAACGAGATCTTCATGAGAAACCTTTCAGCTGTTTGAGTCAATAACAATTTTGCAACCATTGGAGTCTAAAATTCCCAAAGAGATGAGATTTTTCTTTAGATCCGACACATACCTGACATCTGACAGTTTTTGTAAAATTTCATCGTGCATCCTGATTTGTACTGTATGTGGAGAACCAGTCCCTGTTGGGACACATGTGGTAAGAACACCCTGAATCTAGGATCCATTCGGATGTAAGCTTGGAGCTTTTGCTCGTAGACACCAATAAAAAGTCAACACCTCTGTCCTCGGCTACAGTAGTATCAACAACTTTGACTTTCTACTTTCTTTTCTTGTAGTTTTTGGCATCCCTCTTATTTTTATTCTGAATTTTGAAACATTCTGCTTTAACGTGGCCTATATTCTTGCAATAACCACATCGTTTCTCGCGGTTCCTGGATTTTGATCTTGCCCTACACCTACTTCGATCTGACTTTTTGGATTGTTGTCTTCCTCTAGCAACTAAAATTGCGACTTGCCCGTCTGACCTTTTATTTAGGCCTAAGTCATTATCAAGTTTTTCTTTGTTTAGTAAATTTCCCTTCACATCCTTGAATAAAAAATTATCTCTCCCATAAATTAGGGTAGGGTCTCCCTGAAAGTTTTGTAAGAAGGGGGAAAAAAACACTGCAGCAACATATCCTAATCCTCATCACTGATATTTGCATCGAGATTTTTTAGGTTATTGAGAAGGGTAATGAACTCACTTATGTGAGCCCTAATGGACTCGCTTTCATGTTGACTAATTAATTTTTTAGGTTATTTAATTTCCTTATTCAACAAATTCATGATGACTAATTAATTTAATTTCTTCTTTAGACTTCAATTATTTAATTACAATTAATTAAATAATAATTCGAAGAACTTATTAAATCTCAAGTCATATTTTGTACTTAGCAAGAAAAAGTGTTCACTGCGGATAATGATACATGCGATCTATTTCTCCTACTTCATTGTTTTCATTCATATCATATTATTGGTTCTACATGTAATTCATTTTTTGTTATCTCCAGCTAGCAAAGGGACCAAATGAATATATATAATTAGGGCTCAAATAATTTGTAATTAATTTTTGGCTTTTCGGCTATTAATTACAACACTATTTAGTCATATGAAGTCATTCAACTAAAAAATTATGACTGAGCTCTCCTTTACTATATAGCATTACAAAAGCTATTGTAACACCCCTTACCAACCTAACCACCAGGTCTAAGCTACAAGATGCTACATTAGTTTTCGGAACAACTACAATCATTCAACATTCAATCCAAAGCATAATACATGCAAATAAAAATATGTCAAATAATAAATATGATAAACAACCTTTCCCGGGTTTTAGTATGCTCTAAAGTTAGCCCGAGATCAAACAAGTTCTGATTTGTAAAAGTTTCAAATCTTTAGGTTGACATCGCGACATGACTTATTGACTTGGTGACGGCGTGGTGAGGAACCTCGTCCAGAGCTCATTGCGATGACCATCACCTAACGCCAAGACGTGGACTCTTTTTTGGGTACATTTTAGTCCATTTGGTACCTATTTTATGTCTACCTTTCAAATATCTTATTTGGTGCATATTTGTACAACCTTTCCTGTATTAAAGCATACAAAAAAACATACCATAACATTACTGATCTGTTGCAATTCAATGTACCAAACTAAACTAATTTCATTAAGTTTTCATTAAGTTTTTTCATTAATTTTTCTTAAGTTTCTTTTTAAGTTAATAAAATGTTGAAATTGACTCTTTTATTGACCTTAGGGGTCGAATGAGGCCTAAGGGTGAGCTAATGACCTCTATAAGTGTACAGGAGACCATTAGAAGGAGTAATAAATCAATACTGGTCACTATTTTGCAATACGGATGGCTCGATATCGCAACATAGGGAACATAATGGAAAATTCACGAAACTACCTTCGATGTCGCGACACAGAATAATGGTGTCGCAACATGCCCCTGAAGATATCCCAAGAGAAGTACACTGACTGCTATGTCGTGACACAGGTCCTGGCGTGTTACGACATTGACTCTAGACAGAATAAAAAATGAGCTAGAGGGCATTTTGGTCGGCACAATCAAACTTAAAGCATGAGAATGTCAGCTAACCTAGGGTTAAGGATGACGACGACTAGAGATCTATAAGTTGGCTTCTTTGTCACACATAAAGGACATCATTCACTTAGCCTAGATTTTATTTAATAAATCTAGTTTAGCTTCTTTTTTTTTTAGGTTTTAGAATTTATTTAAGTTGTTCTTCGTTGTTCTCAAGAGATCAAAACTATGGAAAGAATTCAAACTTTTTGGATTCATGATTAATCTCAATGCAATTAGGCTATTTCATATACTGTATACTATCGATTAAATTAGCATGCTTTCTCTTTATATTGATTCTATATTGTGTATGAAAACCATGAGGAACTAATCCCTCTATGGGGAATTAGCGAGTAGAGGTATGATCTATTGACTGTTTTGTAAGGTTACTCAATGGATCAGCTATTTGGGAAAGGAAGAACATGAAACAAACCCTAGACTTGACAACCTCAAAAAGTCATCAAGGTGGGAATTAACCCAAAATTGGTATAGCCCATCCGTGAACACCTTCACCCCAAAAAATTCTGGATTGTGAAATTAGAAGATAAGTAGTCCTTACTGACTCGTTATGTTAGTGGAAGATTGAAAGTCCTACTAGGGTAATGGCTAGTTGATTGACGAGGAACCCGAAACGATAGTTGATAAGGATTACCGAAGTGAGCTAATCACCCATAATCAATATTTGATTCATTCTCATTTTCTATCTCTTGAAGTTTATTTCTTTTATGATTTAGTGTTTAGGTAAGAATTGATCTAACACTCGTCTCCCTTGGGTACAATCCTCGAAGTACTCACATTGTTGTAAAACTATATTACAACTCAACCTGTATACTTGCGGATACCACCTCATATTTCTATATTTTATTGTAGTATTAACACTTTGGACATTAGTATGTCTGGAGGCGATCAATTGCATTTATGTAATAGCCCGTTTTCAATGGGACTAGAAATAGTGTTTCTAGAACCTCGTTTTTTGACAATTGAGTCAATAAATATTTTTGTATAATATATAAGAGTCTATTATAGTTTTATATTAAATTTTAGTTCGGTAATTTTATAGATTGAATGTTTAATTAATGTATAGGGACTAAATTGTAAAAAATTGTAAACCTATATTTCTACTTAATTTTTATTAACTAAAAGGTTTAATTAGATTTTTTAGAGGTTTTATATGGCAATTATATCATTTGGTTTAATAGTGGACGGTTTAAGTGAATTTTAAAGGTTAAATTAACATAAAAATTAAGTTAAAAATTATAACATAAAAGAAACAATATGGAAGGAAAGAGAAATATTCTTTTTTCTTCTTCATCCTCCACCATTTTTCTATTTCTATGAAACCATAGGGTTCGACAAGCTTCAAGCTCTTATTTGGTGAGTTTGATTTATGTATTTCTTATAATTTTTATGTTTTTGAGATCCCAAAAGCTTGATTTAGCTAGTCCAGGGAATATTTCACAAAATTGTTAACATTTTGAAAAGTTACCTTTGATTGTTTTTGAAGTTTTTAGTGATAAATGGTTGCATGTTGAGTTTAGATATTAAGTAGGACTAAATTGTTAATTGGATTTTTGTTAATTTTGAGTTTAAAGACTAAATTGCAATTGTGTTGAATTTTTTTATGAAATTTCTATAATTTTCAATTCTAGAGGGTTATAACAGGATGGAATTTGAAACAGTTTGAAAAATGGGGCTTAAATATAAAAGATGTGATAGTTTTGGTTTTAGATATTAAATTGAATAAAATGTAAAAGTTTAGGGAAATATTGTAAAATGTTAATTAAAGCATTTGAAGTTAATAATTGAATTAAATTATTATATAGATCAAGAATTAAAACAACTAGAAGATAAACGCAGAAAAGGAAAGCTTGCAGATTAGTCATTGGTGTTGTTTTTGTTGCCATTTTGATTAGGTAAGTTCGTATAACACTTAATCTGATTTATAATTGCCTTTCTAATATAGTATATATATATAACTTGTAGTTAAATTTGCTATGAAATAATAAGTTTGATTGAGGGACTAAATTGTAAAGTATAGTATAGTTGATGACTGTGATTGAAAATGACAATGTATACAATGGAATTTATATGTACGCAACAATGTTTAAAGGATCGAATGGTATGGATATAATTGAAGCCTGTTCGAACTTAGTGAATTACTAGGATACAAATGACATGTTATTAGGGTGTATAAGGTATCGGGTACTGATCTTAGATGTTTTATCGATGGTTAAGGTCTAGCATGTATTGCGAATCCTTCACAACTCGTGTGAGAAGCATCGAGTAAAGTTACCATCCTAACGCACAGCTCATGTGAGCAAGCCCATTTTCATAGCTAGTGTGAGCACTTATACTCACAGTTCGTGTGAGCAACTCTATCTTGAGTATCCGCAGTTATTTCGTTGTAGTTCTTCGGGCGAAAACATGGTATATGCTATGGAAATAGAAGAATGGTTTAATTTTGATATGAATATGATTACATGTGACAAGTATGTTTAATATGTTTGTGATACAATGGCATGAATTATGCTCTATACTTAATTTGTGAAGTTGAACTAACTTTGATGGATGCTGAAATTGCATAGGTGGTTAAGGAATACCATGTTTCGTATTTACATTTATATATGTGTTCAATTCATAAGTTATGTTAATGTCCGAGTAAGTTGAGTTAATTTCTGTACCAACTTACTAAGCATTAAGTATGCTTACCTTTGTTCTGTTTTCCTTCTTGTAGATTGTCGAAAACTGTGCAATCGGTTGGATCCCATTGGAGCTCACACTATCCAACTAATTAATTGGTAGACTTCTGTTCATTTTGGTCCGGTTATAAGTGGCATGTAAATTGGTGTAAATGAATAGTTGTACATATGTAGGATTTAATGTTTAAGAGATGGTTCTCTTGCTGGGAATTTGGGCTGGTTAAGCCATGTAAGTGTATGTGTTATATGATGCTTTGCTCCTGCTTAAATGGTTAAGTGGCGACTCCTTATGTTGGAAATGATATGGAACTTGTGTATGCCTTAACTTGATAGCATGAATAAGGTTTTAAATGGCTAGACTAAAATGAAGTTTGAATTGTATATGCTTGGTGTGTTTAGTTAGTATGGAAATATTTGAATGATTCATTTTGAGATATGGAATTGAAGTATTTTGAACGCTAGGTTTTGGCAGATTTTGTGCTATAGTTGGAAAAGCTTTGGTATGGAAAGGTTCCATTGAGGCATATTGGTTAGTGGGTTAAGATTATTTTTATGGTGTGCTTTGGGATGTTTTGAGTAGTTATAATATTGGTTAGTAGCATTGTATAAGATTTGGAATGGATGAAAAAGGTAACTTGCATCTAAAGGTTCATTTTTGTTACACATAGTCTGGTACACGGCCGTATGTCTCCACACTAGAGGATGACACAACCATCTGATCATTGTGGTAAGGTTTTTAGTGGTCCACTTGGTTCCCGAATGTCATACGGGTTGGCCACACGCTCATGTGAGTATTGTTCATATGGTCATTATTGTTGTGCACACGATTCCAGTTAGTTACACGGCCCCCATACATAGTCATGTGACTTTTGTTGAGTTCTTTGCATTTTTTGTCCACACAGTCTTACTGAGTTACATGGCCTGGCTACACAGCCCTGTGACCCCTGTTTGCAAAACTTTCTCACGTTTTGCTAAGTTTTCAAATAAGTCCTTATTTGTTCCCGAGTTTATATAAGAGCTTTCGTAAGCTCGTTTGAGACTCAATTTTGATTGTGAATTATTTGAAATGTGAATGTATTAAAAGTTTGTTGTTTCTTTTAAGTTTAATAATATTTATGAATATGAGTTACTTCGTTAATTTTTGTAGCATCCTGTAGCTCGGGTCCGATGACCGAACTAGGTGAGGGTGTTAGAATTTATCCGATTTGTAATCAACCAATCCAATATAACACAATAGGCTTCAAAAAATACCAATTTAACTTGTACAATTTCAACCTATTCAACCATTCACCTAATCATTCAATATTATCTTCTTTTCTATGATGTTTCGTTCTCAAATATGTAAATCAATTTAGCATACCATTTCACACTCAAATTTATCATTTAAGTGCCATATATACAGCTTATTGCATTACTTAAAGATACAAAGATATATATGTAAACATCAGCTTTCCCGAAATCAAACATTAGCCAAAGTTCAAACCAAACTATCAAGTTAAAACATATATAAACACCTATGTGCGTGCCACATAACTAGACTTTAAAACGTTTAAAAGACTACCGAATTAATAATGGGATAGTGTGAGCTTCTCGATGATCCACTTGACATGTTCCACAAGTTGGCAATCTACATGGAAAAAGAAAACAACAGGGTAAGCATATTGAATGCTTAGTAAGTGCATAGGCATTAAACAACAACTTACCTCAATTTACAAATTAATACTATAAGCTACTAGCTTGACAAGTTTGCCTAAACATTACAACCATATATCAATAAGGTGAGTTCAATATATATTGTATCATATAGTAATTCAAACATATAACAGTCCAATTCACTTATAATCAACATTTCAATGTCATTTTCAAAATCAAGCAACACTTAATAAAATCAATATCTAATTCATATAATTTTTCGAATCTAATCAATTGGTTCATCACGTTCTCATATCGTCGTCTAGACATGCATAGCTAGTTTGTATAATCATTCATATACTTTCGAAATTCATATATTATAACTCTTCTTTTAAGCATTATTTTACAATATCAATTCAGTTTATATACCATTATCAACTTTACATTTTATATCCTTCTTAACCTAACTCGGACTTGGATGGATACACACATCCAACTAACACACCAAATTTGGCTCCCAGCACCTCATCAGAAAATCTGAAGTACATATTTTGTTCCCAACACTCATTGGTATAACCAAAGTACAAGTTGTGCCCAACAGTTATCGACATGTAGTTGAAGCAACCCCTAATCGATATATCCTATGGCATGCCAACTATATCTGACTCTGCTTGAACAATTAATAGGGTAACAACTTATTCAATCATCGTTTTGTTTAATTTGCATCTCATCAATTCAATTCATTGTTCAAATTATCAATTCATCACATAGTAAATTGTATTTCAACCCAATTCAAAGTCAATTCCACAATTTCATCGAATTTCACTATTTTTAGCTCTATTAAATTTAGTCCTCCATCTAAAAAATGAAAAATTTACATACCAATTCAATTCAACTAATCAATCTCAAATTGCAATTCATTATATTCTATTTATCAGTCAATTTATCATTTCTTTACAATTTAGTCCATATCTCACATTTTGTACAAAATTACAAACAATTCAAATTACTATCCAACGTAAACAAAATCATAATTAAAAAATATATAAAAAATTTAAATAAAATTCATACCATATGAACTTACCTGAAAAAATAAGTAATTAATTTGGAACTTCAAGGACTATTCAACAATTTTGTTTTTTCCTCGATTATTTCTGATTTGATCCAATTTTCGATTTATACAATTACTCAATTCACTTTATCAATTCCAAACATTTTATAACATCTTATTTTAAGTATTAATCAGTTCAATTTTTATTTTTTGAATGCCCCTAAAATTTTGTACTTTATCAATTTAGTCCCTAAAACCAAAATTGCAATATCTTTCAAATTTAAGCTTCGATTTCGAAACCGGTCTCTATTACATCCTTCTATGACCCTCTAATATCTATAATTATAGAATTTTCACATCAATTTCGAAATTTAAAGACTTTAGTCCTTATGTTCAAAAAGGAGCAATTACACTTCACAATCTAGTCCCTTTTTCACATCTAAGCTTAAACTCTTACTATTTAACACCAATTTCATCAAGAATTCACCAATGAAAACTTGTAAAAACTTTAATAGTTTTACAAATTGGTACGTGGGCTAGGTAAATTAAGCTTCTATGACCTAAAAAACATAAAAAATACAAAAAAAAAGAACAAAATTGAAATACTTAATTAAGGGCCAAAAAGCTTCAAAACTTTATTTCTCCAATGGTGGTTTCGGTGGAAAAGACAGAAAAAAATGTTTTTTCTCTTTCATTCCATCATTACTTATTTGTTTTATTACTTATATTTTATACATATATTAATATAATTATAATTTGACCATTATTTTAACAAAGTATCCTACCAAACCCTCCACTATAATTCTAAAATGGCTTATTTTCCATTTTGCACACTGTTTTAATTACTTTATAAGTCCTTAAGCCTTTGGCCAATTTAAAAATCTATAGTAGTGAACTTTTACAATTTAGTTTCTATACCATAATTAACTATCAATTCGATAAAATTAAACGACCAAACTTTAATATATTTTTATTCTAATCTCTTAAATATTACATAATAATATTTATACACTTGAACATTGGAAATGGGGTTCAAAAACCACCGTTTCTGACACCACTAAAAAATGAACTGTTGCAGCTACTTAATAAGTGCTTGTCCAATAACCTTGTCATAAGTGTGTTACCATTTTAGGATATCTTTAATATTTTTGGATCGATTTGTTCTCCCAATATGATCCTATTTTATCTCATGGTAATCATTCCATCTTCCTACACGAAAAGTCAATTACTATCACATAGTAACTAAATCATTATAAAAACTACAAATGAACCATGGTTATGTTTACGTTTTATCTATCATGTAATTCCAATTAAAGGATATCATTTACCCTTTATTGGGTTGTTAATTCCATTTTCATAGAAGATGTTACATATTGCAGAAGTCGTATACCCAACATACCAACTTTCGGTTCCTTATATATTTGAACTCAAGCTTTCATTTACATCAAAGTATACGAGTTGTAATGCCTTTACTCGACCCGATCGCCGAGTCTAGGTATGGAGTGTCATAATTGAACCGATTTGGACTAACATCAAACTTTAATCAGAAAATTTGCCAAAAGATTTTATTACTTTATTACAAATACTTCTTACAACATGAACCTTAAATCAAACATAATTTGGCTACCTTGAAAATTTAAATTCTAAGAAAACTACTTAATTACAATATATCTAACCCTGAGGCGAAGCCTTTGAAGGTACCCATTTTTTTATGCATGACATATTATTGACGATGTTCCTTGGTTTTACAAGGTCTGGCTTGGCCCTTCCTCAAGTTCCTTATTCACCCAATGAGTCCTACAAACATAGACCAAAAATCCTTTAAGTTCAAAAGAACTTAGTGAGTTTTTTTGCAAATATATAACTAAGCCCCCATCCTGCTGAGATATTAACTAAAACGGAAACAAACATGCTAACTCCATCTTTTACTTAGACATTCGTGCTTTATCTGGAGTGGTGAACTTCAGTACGACTTCCACATTTCTTTGTTGGTAGATAAATCACTAAATGGTCATTACTTGGTCATGCTTATGACCAGTCGGTTAGGTTGGCGATTTCTAGATGCTTCGTCATACTTACGGATTCTTACTTTTTACCTTGCACATTTTACCTTTTTTCCTTTTTTCCACACATTTCTGGTAATTAACAACCATTTACTTTTAACCTTACTCGTAAACCCATAATTTCGTAACTTAGTGAGTTATTGCCTACATCGTCATCCTTGAATGTAAGTCCGGTTGTACACTCTATCCTTAATATAACTCCCATTACATGGTACCCTTTAGCTAATTCTCTTATCTCATAATAATTCTGGCATATTTACCGACATTCCACTCCTAAGGCCCCTTGTTAAAATCCACACCACATTGCAAGACGTAATCCTATTTCATCTTTTCTACTTCTACCTTACAATCGAGTTGAAGTGTTGTTTGGATTACTCTATTGTAATTCGCCCTATTCGTGATACCTTACTCTTTAAGATGTACCATGCCTGTGTGCAGTGGACCGGTTTGGCCTATAGGATCCAGTAGACTATTATCTGAGTGACCATTTGAGTTTATAATCTCTCTTATATGATAGTTCCTTATGGAACTAACTCTATGGTGGGTATACACGCAATAGATTCTCCTCAAAGAGGAATAGTCTTGACAGACATAACTGTCACTTAAATAATTCTTATTAGTACTTCTTTCTATCAATAGGTTCCAACTAACCACTCTTTACAGATTAGACCACCCGGAGTATATACGATTGAAGCTCCCCGTATAAATAAACTATGGTTTGAACGAAGCCTTATATTGGGAATGAATCTCTCATTACTCTTCCAAGACCTCCTTCTAACTTGTAGAGTTTTCTTGAGCACTTTCTAGTGGTTCTTAATGGCAGATCTTTATCTACGATCCTCAGACAAATCCTCTTTCATTTGCCAATATACAAGGAATTACCGTCACATCATTCCCATAGCTGATTCTTGTTGGGTTACCACCATATACCCTACTCGCTTACATGTTTACAATTTTGGTAGACTTTTCTCATTTCTGTTACTTTTTCCTTTTTCAGCGGATTCTTCAAACCTACTAGCTAGCTATCGCTAGTCAACACTTGCATTTTCCTCTAACTATTTTCCCTTATTTGTGTAATTTTCCATGATTATCGTCCAAGCGAAAAACCCCATTTTTACTATCCCGATGGACTATCCCGCATTTATTTCTTGGCAGACTCTATATGTTATCATAGCCAAGCTATGGTCTTACACATCATACCCCATGTTTAATGTCCTAGTGGATTCTCTATGTTGCCATAATCGAGCTATGGTTTTACATATCATATCCCATGTTTAATGTCATGGACTCTTTACATTGCCATAGTCGAGCTATGGTCTTACATATCATATCCCATATTAAATGTCCTACTATACTCTTTATGTTGCCATAGCCGAGCTAGGGTTTTACACATTATACCTCATGATTAATGTATTGGCAAACTCTCTATGTTTCCATAGTCGAGCTATGGTGTTACACATTATACCTCATGTTTAATATACTGACATACTCTCTATGTTGCCATAGTCGAGCTATGGTCTTACACATTATACCCCATGTTTAATGTCCTAACAGACTTTTTATGTTGCCATAGTCGAGCTATGGTATTATACATCATTTCCCCATTATAGCACATCTATTTTGCCTCAGTTCTATCATTGATGCTCGAACACCATAATGTCCCCTCCGCAAGGCCCAAAGCATTGCACATCATAGATTGGACCCAGCAATTCCAAATTTGCAATAAATTGAAACTCCATTTCCCAAACCATCCACCCAATACTCCACAATGCCAAATCCTAATTTCAACTAACCTATCAATAATTTTCCCTCCGTACTCTACCATTATAAACATGTAATACATACATTTCATAAACATATTAACATGGAGTACGCTACTTTTTAGGCATGAAATCATAACCATTTCATGCATATCATAATACAATTATGGATACTCATATACCTACACAAGCTTATACATGAAAGGCATTTTCAATCAGAAGAGACCATACATCATCACAGAACTCTCTTTGAACTTAACATAGACTCGTGCCAGCTAAGCATCCCAGGAATTGAGTATAGAAACTCACATGATGCTTCTTTGCATCCTTAGGTTAGTTTTTGTGAACATTAGAGCTTCCATTCTCCTGGCAGCTAAGCATTACAACCGAAGTCATAAGTTAAACCTAACATTTCAGCTGAAAAACTATATTTCTAGAAACATGTAGAACCCTCTAAAAAGTTCTAAAAATTCTTAACTCCAGTTTCCCAAATTTACGAACAATGAAAGCCTTAGATTTTGTGGTAGCTTATGCGTTAACTTCGCCCATCTAGTGGGTTAATTCCTTCCTGTCACAAGGCGACTAAGCTCGCTTATGAAATAATTTTACTACTACCTTGGTGAAGTACCAAAACTACCACTCTGATTTCAGAGTTCTATTTCAATGGTAACAATGGCTTAACAGTCATTCTCAAAAAGAGTTGTTGTTGGAAAGAGTTAGAACTTGCTCTTCTTACTTAAGGGTTGCATACTAATGGGTAACATTTGGAAGATATCCCCACCTCGAGAATATTAAAAGATTTTTCTTCTTTCGATTCCAACAGGTGTCCTTCATGCATTGTCGAACCTGCAAGATTCCTTACCATTCTTTAAATTTCCATAAATTCCTATGCACGCTTTTGGTTATAAATAAACTAGAACGCTAAGAGGGAAGTTCAAAATTTCACAGACCTTTAGCTTGACTAGCTCACCTATTACCCCTCACTTTAATTCTTTCTATCCTCTTTTTTTGTCCGATTATGCTACTAGAATGGAGTTCCCTAGCTACTCTCGATTTTTAGAAATCAATAAACCTCTTTCGAGATGTTGCCTCGAACGACCTGTATACCGTTATCATGATGTCAATCCACAGAGTTGATTAACCATCATCACGGTGTCGCTCTAGTGATCAATTTGATATCATTCCATGATGCCACCCAAACTCCCTTGTAAGCCCATTTTGTCCGCACTTTCTTGGTAGACTCGGCGGTTTCCTCACAATCATTAACGGGGGTGGTGTGGAAATCTTTGGATAGACCCTTTAAAGTGGAAGTGAAGCTAAGTGGGCTGAATTTGAGAGGGTCACCTATTCTGGCAAATCGCGTGTCTAACTTTCAAGACCTCGAAAAAATTCATCTGCCAAAGTTATGGGTTTACATTTTCTTTCCTGGCTTGGAGGTCTAAATTCAAACCTTAAAAGGTTTATTGAAAAAAAGAGTTAAAAGATGGTATTGGCTTTCGAAAGTTGCGCTTAATGAAAATGTGCAGTTGCAAAATAGCGAGTCTCTAAGCCCTTGAAGAATATATGAAACATACCAAGCCTGGCATCCAAGCATACTTGCTCAACTTCCTCATTTAATCTCCGTTCAAACCTGACACAAAGGTCTACCTTGTTCAATTTTGAACTCACGGCTAAGTATACCCACTGTTGTGGGTCTTTTCAATGTGAATCTCACAACTCCTTTTGTTTATGTAAACTTACCAGTGTCATCCTTGAATTCGACATTCCCACTCATTTAGTTCCCATGAAAAGATTGTCAGAAAAGACGGAAGGAATCCAATGATTTTCTCTTTTTCAAGAATTAGGCGTGGTCATTTCTACTCTTTTCAAAAGACTAGCAAAAAGGAGGTGAACACACCATTGAGGCTATAACAGCTCACCCAATGAATTCTTTGTATTTGAGTACTATTAACATATAGTTGGTAAAATAATGATAGATATGAGTAAGCAAAGTGTTTGTTTTGGCTAAGTATAGAATTATGTATATTGCACCATTTGGCGAACTCTTGGTTTTGGTGAGATCTATGGTTTGGCGGACTCATCTATTAAGTATCCGCCACCTCAAATGCTTTGGGTGAACTCATCAAGTTCGTAGTTGATTAGATTTGTTTAATATTTTTGTATGGTGATTTGGTTAGTTAAGTTGAGATTTAGTTAGAACAAAACTAAACTACTATAGATGAAAAGACTTAAATTATGTTAAGAGCTTAATCACATGAATCAAGAGTGTTAGTGGAATTATCTAATTCTTCCACTAATCCTTGTCTTTATGTTTAAGTATATAAGGATAACGGTGGTCTTTCTGAACACCTCTGCGTCTTCTTCGTTTTCTTCTTAATTTCCTCTCAAACTCTTTGAAAACCTAAGTTCAGAAAACCTCTTCGAAGTAGGTTGCACTATTTAGTTAACTTTTACATTACTACTAGCTCACTACTCAAGAAGCTACTGAAGGTCCAAGCGATAAAAGCAAAAGACCTACTTTGTAGATTTTGCTAGAGTTTTTGGTGAGTTCCTTCTTATTTCCATATGTTGTAGTTTCTTTATTTTATAATTCATGTAAGGCAAAAGACCTCTTCTTAGTATGGATAATGGTTCTCTAGTATTGTCAATCTGAGTTCAGTATGTTTGTGTTATGATGTAAGCATCATTCTTCATGCTTAATCCACTGTCATCTGCTTCTGATATTTATGATATGATATGATATGATATGATATGATATGATATGATATGATATGATATGATATGATATGATATGATATGATATGATATATGGTGATGGAGATGGACATGATGAGATATGTTGTGTAGCCTCCAGTAGGGCAGCTATATTGCAAACCAAAACGGCAAATCAAGATAAAATATGCTATTTTAAATGAAAATTATATGAGGATTTAAGGGTAAAATGTATATGACTGAGACTGAATGATATGCATCTGATTTTGAATTTTGCGTACGTGGCTGGTATGAAGGTAAGTTCTCTGAGTTATGTTAAATTGGCATACAATATACGCCATGTGATAAGTAAGTTGGCATACTGAGTCTATCTGTGTTATGTATACGCCATTGGGTGTACTATGTTAATGTGTGCCAGTTCCTTTGGAAGATTCAATTGAGTTGTAAGTAATTTTATGTATGATTTCTCTTTGGAACTCACTAAGTTTGTATGAACTCGCCTTGTTACCTTTTCCGTCTCATGCTTGTTAATTGAAGGAGGACTTTGTTTGAAGGACTACACCAGAGTGTTGCTACTATTTTGAGACGAATGATTTGTTCTGTATTATGCATGACTCATGGGGGTGACATTTAAATGTATTTTGGAAATGTTTTGTACAAAGAACTCATTTTTTATAAGACTATTCTGTTATGAGATTTCTATGAAGTATCAATACTTGATATTAAAATTAATACCTTCTATTTGATGAAATATTTAAGCTTATTGATAGCTTTTGAAAAGAGTTATATTTCATGCCTTTAGACCTAGCCAATTGATTGTACTTAGGTACAATTAGTTGCATTTTAAGACATTTCATTAGTATTTTTTATCATTGCATTAGGAGCATGGACTAAGTTGAAATATTCGGTACTTTTAATTGCTTATGGTAAGGCTGTGTCTAGTGGTTTGGCAGGTTTAGGTTGAGGAATGAGAAATAAAGGAGTGGAGGTTTGTCGGGGCAAAAGGTTGGACATTTTGTCAGCACGAATCCTGTGGCAATTCCAAGAATACTGAGCCAACACTCAACGCACACCAGTTTTAACCCAACCGTACTTGTACCAAAAAAATATGCCTAAAAAGAGGAGAAGATAATCTTAAGCTATTGAAAAAAAGAATTTTTTTAAAAAAAAGAGAAGATAATCTTGGGTTGCTAGATTTACCCTAGGAAAAAAAGCTTATAAAAACCCAAAGGAGGAAACCCTAAAGAGCGAACAAAGAGGGGAAAAACAACAAGAGTGTGGAGAGCCTTAGGCAAAAATAAAGGGTAGTGGCTGAGCAAGACGGAAAAAGGAAGATGATGGCAGTCCCTCTCAGCCACTGCAAGACACTATGTCGGTGGAGTATGAACTAGACATGCAAAAACTGTCTTCCCAAAGTTCTTTTGTATTTCTTACTTTGTTCCTCCATGAATTGATTTGATAAAAATAATGTTGGATGATATTTTGGTTTTAAAATTTTTTTGCCAACCCATGAGCTAAATCTCATAGGGTTGGGATTACATTATGAAACTTTTATTTTTTTTAATGGTTGAAGCATAGATCCAAATCAATTTACTGTTTCATTCAATTGTTTTATTTTAAATTGTATGCGTGCAATCCCTAGACATAGATGACTGTTCAACATGCCAATAAACTAAATCTAATTTTGAAAAGGTTGGATTAGTTGGATTGAAATTGAATGATATGACTAGTACTCGACTGATGCTTGCAGTAGACACTAGACATAGAGCAGCGTTCATACAGAAGGAATGTAACACCCCGAACCCGAAACCGACACCGGAGTCGAACACGAGGTGTTAACTGACTTTAACCCCTTATAAAATTTATTTTCCAGACACTGCCCAATCTGTGTACTAGTCGTTTTAAAAATCATATCTTGAGTTTCGTAACTCAAAAATCAGTTTTGTAAATTTTTCCAGAAACTAGACTCATGTGCCCATCTATGTATTTTTTTCTAGAATTTTTGGTCGGGCCAATTAGTACAGTTTATTAGTCAAAGTCTCCCATGTTGCAGGGGTCGACTACACTGACCTTTACCCATTACGACTTGAATATCTCCCTGCACGGGGCATCAATACTGATGCCGTTTGTTTCTATGAAAACCAGACTCAGAGAGGAATCTATACATATATGGTACGACCCCTAATTATCTCTGGTTAATTTATAATGAATTTCCAAAGTCGGAGCAGGGAATCCAGAAACCGTTCTGGCCCTGTCCCACAAAAATCTGATTATCTCTTAATATACTGCCCATATGATCTTTTCGTTACTTCCTCATGAAAACAGACTCATCGAGCTTCGATTACATAATTTATTCATCAATTAATTCCACTCCTACTATTTTTAGTGATTTTTCAATCTCATGACACTGCTGCTGCCAGCATCTGTTACGAAAGTAACTAGGTCCATTTCATGCCTACCCTTGATCCAACTCAATCGAACATTCGTGCCATTTTCGCATGGCTTAAAGTTTACATGCCAAAGTTCAAACACAACGTAATAGCTTATACATGCCAAAATGTTCTTCTAAGCCAACTAAGAAGAAAGTACCAAAACTTGCTATCCGGTGTGATGACTTCGATGACGACCTGACCCCGCAAAAATAGATGAGTCCAAGCAACCTATAATGGGTGACAAGGAAACACCGAGTGAGTTTATAACTCAGTAAGTCATAAGCAATGTACTACCATCCATCAATAACATTATCACAAGAGGAAACAAAATGGAACGAGACAATTTACTCCATCCATACCGTAGTTCCTCCCACCTATCGATTCAATTTCATATCAATTCATGCATTCACATTCCATATACTCATCAATAGGACATTGAAGCATTTTCATAAATCAATTTATTTTCGTTACAATCAAACGACTAAACGGCCTTTCACCCATCCTACGATAAATTTTATGTACGTGACTTCAAGTATATTTGTCACATAGGTTCAAACTTACCGGGCTCAACACCAAGTATAAGCATAGCACCTATTAGCCATGTACTCAGGACACTTACCCGATCCGCTGTCCGCGATCGACTCAATGGTGTCGCACACATAGTGTCCATAATGATTCACGAATGTATATTGAGTCCGCACACTCAGTGCTATATAATCAACTCGCACACTTAGTGCTACGTAATCAAATCGCACACTTAGTGCTACATAGTCAAACTCGCACACTTAGTGCCGCATGGTCAATTCGCACACTTAGTGCATCATATTCGTTTCGCACACTTAGTGCAACATAGTCAAATCGCACACTTAGTGCTGTACAATTTAATCCCGCGTACTTAGCGCCAATCTCATGGTCATAAATGGTTATACCCGCACGTTTAGTGCCGAGATCAACAACTCAGTACATCTTACCTCTTCTCTTTTCATTCAACAATTTCATCATCACATACGTACATGCATATATATATGTATATTTATTCATTCCATTCAACATCAATACATAAACATTATGACCATTTGAAATAATACCAACTACATGCTTAACGACTTACCTCATGTTGGGTAAGACGGTTCCAACTCGGCTACTCGATGACCTTTTCTTTGCCTTTGCTCGATTCACCTCCTTTAACTCCTTGAGCTAAATCAATAATTTAACTAGTTTAACCACTACGATTATCACCAAATAAATCACATTCAATTAACACTACCCATTTACATATACATCAACTATCAAATTCTCACTCCTTAGCTAATGCCGAATGCTTATATAAGCCCTAAGTCATATTTACACATTTATCAACTTTCCAATTCAACTTAATACCAAAAATTAATGTCATTTAAATAGCCAACTCAATTTCATCCTTAATATTTCTTATAACAAAATTTATCAAAATTCAATAAGAAATACATTAAATTCCATGACCGAATTTGCATTTCACCATAATAGCCACTTGCCCTAAAACAATTAAGCCACAATCATTTACTTTACCTAGCTTAGACTTAGATTAATAATTATCTAAATTATTTAAACATTCAACACAAACTCTTCTTTAATTAAGCACATATTCGGCAAGGAAAAATGGTAATTTAGCAAACCTTAGTTTAACATATAATTTGTTTATAACACATTTTAAGCCTTCTTTTCATGCCGTCAACTCAAAACACATACATTACTCAAATATAACCAAGTTCATATTCGGCAATAGCATCCAACATGATAGCCGATTCTTTCTACTTAGCATCTAATGCATACATATGATCATTTGTTTGGCTCAAACGCCCATCCACCATGATTCGTCCAAATTAATATGAAACAACAGCCATATTCTTTATTGACTACTATGGCCGAAAGCTTTATTCATTCCCAAAATCAAATTTTAACATAAACTTTTTACCTTAGTTTAAGCCTAGGATGACCGAGTGGTGTTTCTCCCCTATTCTTCCTTCACATTCGGCTTAGAAGAAACAAAGATGAACACTTAGTTTTCTTCACCCATCCCCCCTCCCCTTCTCAAGCTTCAAGTGACCGAATGTTTTTGCCCCAATTCTTTCTTTCAATCCGGCCAAGAAGAACCAAAAAAAACACAACTTGTTTTTCTTTCTTCCTTAGAACATTCGGCCAAGGGGAAATGAAGAAAGATGGACACTTTTTTTTTTGTTTTTCCTTCTTACTTTCACGGCAATGGGGAGGGGAAGAAACAATTACACACATCCTTTCCTTTTTCCATTTCTTTATTTCCCCATACTTCTTATTATATTTTATCCTACATACCTCACTAGGCCAACATGTTCCCAACATGTTTCCACCCATAGCATGGCCAGCCACTACTTATTAGGAGGGGGAATTTGACATGCAAGTCCCCCCTTTTTCCCACATGCACTAATAGGTCCTTACGCATTGACCTATCACATTTTAAAATTTTCTCACATAAGTCCTATTGACTTAATTCACATGCAATCGACTAAATCGAAGCTTGAAATTTTCACACATTCATAGTTACATATTCTAGACAATAAATATCACATTCAAACATTTCGGTGACTCGGTTTAACGGTCCCGAAACCACTTCCCGACTAGGGTCAATTTTGGGCTGTCACAAGGAAAACAGTGCAAGGTACCACATTAATGCCTATAGACACAGGCAAGGTAACTTGAGGTTTTTGCGCTCGAAAGAAGTAGACCATTTTAAAACTCTTCTGAGCAGTAAACTGAGTATGATTTTGCCAAGGAATTATTTACAATAAAGGTAGATTCTTAGTAATCCCGACCTTTCAAATTAACATCATATATCTTTTATTATTTGCCACCGTATATTTACCATATCATTCTTAGTTATTTACTTGATCGTTTACATAATATTCCCATAATAATTCTCACAATTGCCATTAGATTTCTACTCTCATTTTGCCATAGCATTTCCAAGTATTCATTAATTCTACATATTGCATACATCATTATTCCTTTTAAGTGCCACTGCATACTTACCATAGCTTTACCATAGCATTAATCGTATTTTAGTATAATAACTTGACCACTTTTGTGCCTTAATTCAATCCTCGTAGGAATGATATTCAATCATCATTTTATTACTTGATTTGACGTGTATACTTGCAAAAATTGCTTATTATTTCATACGCGACAAGTTTTTGGCATCGTTGCCAAGGATCATCAATTTGGTGAAATTTGGTTTTGTTATTTTACTTAATTCCATTAGTGTATTTAACTTAGTTATATTTAATTTCTATAGATTTTCTATCAGTGCATGAGAAAAGGCATTCCTGCTAAAAAGGAATATCATTTAAACCTAGAGATTGAAAGAACTTTACGAAGAGGGCAGAAAGAATTACGAAAAATGGCTAGGAACGGAAATGATCCTGGTCTCGATGATAATCTGAACGGTCAAGATGCTAATCTTCCTATTTGTAGGATGATAGATGACCGAGATAGACCAATCTGAGAGCATGTTGTGCAAATTTTGGATGACCTAAATCTAGGGATAATCAGACCACTAATACAGGCTCAGCAGTTTGAATTAAAATCGATAATGTTTTAGATGTTCCAAATAGTAGGACAGTTTGGTGGACTACCCATTAAAGATCCAATATTGCATTTAAGACTTTTTCTCAAAGTTTATGACTCGCTTAGACAACAGGGTGTACCTAAAGACGCCCTGAGACTTAAACTATTTCCATTTTTTTAAGAGATCATGCGATAGCATGGTTAAATGCTTTGTCGTCGGGAACACTGACATCATGGAATAATCTTTGCTAGAGGTTTTTGTTACAATATAATTCTCCAAATATGAATGTCAAGCTTAGAAATGACATCACATCTTTTTGGCAATTGGAGGATGAAACACTATATGAAGCTTCGGAGCGATTTAAGTACTTAATTTGAAAGTGTCTGATGCATGGATTTCAACATTAGACTCGGATGGAAATATTCTATAATGAGTTGAATGCGCATATGAGGATGGTAGTTGATGCTTATGCTAATGGTACTTTGTTGGATAAATCCTATAATGAAGAATATGAGATTTTGGAAAAGATTACCAACAATGATTATCAATACCACAAGAGTTCGGATGAGCAAGAGAGCTGCTGGTACTATGAAGCTGGATGCAATCACCTCTTTAACAGCCCAAGTAACTTTTTTGGCTAATATGATTAAAAAAATAAAAACGCCTGCTAAAATTTAGGAGATGAAATCAACCGAGCTATCGTGTGTTTATTGTGGTAAAGATCACATGTTCAATGAATGCCCATCAAACCCAACATTCTTGTGCTGCATGGGTAATTTTAACTGGAATAATAACCCTATTCCAACACCTACAATTCATGGTGGAAGAAGCATCCTAATTTTAGTTGGAGTAATCAAGGTGTAGGGAAATTTAACAATATTGTAAGACAGAAGGCCAATAATGCATCGCTTGGTTATGTTCAACCTATGCCGAGGAAAAATACTTAATACGGTCAAGCATCATCTTCTACTTCCATTGAAGCTTTATTAAAGGAGTATGACCAAGAATGACATTGTAATCCAAAGTTAGGCTACAGTTTTACGAGCTCTTGAGAATCAAGTGGGGCAAATAGCGAAGTTTTAAATTTAAGGCCACAAGGAGCATTGCTAAGCGATACTGAGAATTCAAGATCACAAGGGAAGGAATAGTGCAAGGCCATCACTCTTAGAAACGGAACTAAGCTTTATGATGTTGCTCTAGATGCCACAGCAGGAGAAAATAACTTGAATAACAACCATGTAAAGATCCCAAAGTTATCTGACAAACAAACTGAACCTAAAAAAGGTAAGCAGCAAAATGTTGTGGCAAAACCAGATCAGGTTGTCAATAAAATGCCATGCAAAACAATATTAGCAACCTGAAGGACAACCACCTTTATGTTTTCATCAGCGATTTCACAATTCCAAGTAGGATATTCAGTTTAAAAGATTTTTGGAGGTTTTGAACAACTCCATATCAATATATCGCTAGTAGAAGCTTTGGAGCAAATGCCCAACTACGTGAAATTTATAAAAGACATATTGTCAAAGAAGTGCAGATTGAGAGAATTTGAGATTGTTGCCCTCATTGAAGGGTGCACAGCAATATTGATAAATAAGCTGCTTCTAAAGTTGAAGGACCCAGAGAGTTTCACTATCCCATGTTTAATTGGAAATCATTATGTTGGTAAGTCATTATGTGATTTAGGAGCAAGTAGAAATCTAATGTCTCTATCTATTTTCAAGAAGTTAGGAATTGGGAAAGCAAGACCCACATTAGTCACGCTATAACTAGCTGATCGGTCTTACACATATTCAGAAGGTAAAATTGAATACGTGCTAGTAAAAGTAGATAAGTTTATTTTTCCAGCCGATTTCATTATTTTAGAATGTGAAGCTAACAAAGATGTATCGATTATCCTTGGAAGACCTTTTCTTGCTATAGGTAGAACTTTAATCGATGTGCAGAAAGGTGAACTGACCATGAGGATGAATGATCATCAGGTCGTGTTCAATGTATTTAATGCACTGAAATGTGCTGATGAGAATGAAGAATGGCGTGCCATTAACTTGATAGAAATATTTGTGGAGGAAGAGTTCACAAGACTTTGCCACAACAATTCTGATAGTGATTAAGATTCATTTGAGCAAAGACCCTTGTGCATTTTGCTTGAGAAAATAAACCTTTCAATTTTGATAAAAATGCTTGGTAGCTCAAGTATATCCGCATGGAGTTGTTGATGTCAAGGGCATGAAAACGGGGGACACATTTAAAGTTAATAGACAACGCTTGAAGCACTACTGTACTGCTCATGTAGAGCGAGACAAATTATTCATTGATCTTCAAGATGTTTAACTTCAACATTTTGAAAATTATTTTTTATTTTTATTTTATTTTGTCGATTTAAAAATTCTCTTAGTTATTTCATTTCCTTTGTTTAATAAATTGTAGGGGGAAGGGGTCGATGATGCAGACCCCATTGAGACGAATGTTACCAATGAAGAGAATGCACCCAAAGCACTAGAGGAAGAACCAGAGAAAATAGAGTCTGTCAGCATTGAGACTGATCGTGAGGACGAAGAGGAAGTAAATCCCTCAGTTGCACCTTCAATTGATAGCACTGCGACTGTTCCATCTCCTTCTACAGAATTGATGCCTGAACAAGATTGTGAGATCAATTGTATTATTGATGAACTCACCAGATTTGATAATGAAGAGGAGGATGTACCACTCAATTTACTTAAAAGGTCGATGCGCTATAAGATGAGTGCAAGAAAGAATACTCATTGTAATTAAAGTACCACAATTCAGTTTCAAGCTTGGGAAGTTTTTCTCCCTTTATTACATCTCATTATGTACATATATATTCTTCTATTCATGATTCATATCTGTACATGCATTGAGGACAAGGCATCCCTTAGGTTTGGGGGTGTGTTCAGCATTTAACATTGCATTAAATAGTTAGTTGATCATATTTTAACTTTTTGGTCATTTTTCATTCATTTTGGCATGGCACATATGACTGTCAGGAATTGTCTAGAGTGTGATGAGTGTGTTTTTGTCTGTGATGTTCGATAAGGAGATTAATTCTTCTATAAACTTAGAAAGTTGTAACAGTGGATTAGGTGACATTAGCTTAGGATAGTTTGCTCGCAAATCGACCCCTAAAATTAGGATGTCCTAATTCCAATTACAATTGATCTATTGTAAGTTTCTTTTGATAAACTTAGAGATTCTAAAAGTTAAATTCAATACAATGGCAATACTCAATAATGAATAAAGTGACAATGTTTAAGAAAATTTAAGGAAAAATAATCTAAAAAATGCCATAAATACTCCAATGCTTAGAACTGCTGAGTAGGTTAGTAACATTTTGTTTGCTCCATTATGTTGTTGATTAGAAAAGCAAGTTTGAGTAAGAGTGCGTAAAAAAAATAATAAGTAGTAGTATAGGGCACTCCACTATGGTAATAGGTTGAGTAGCTAAGGGGGTAGTTGTTTGCTCCATCCATCTTTTTAGTCAAAAGCCTTAGCTTTATGAGTGAGTATTCAAATCATGACATGATTGAGTATTCGACAATTTAGTGTATGCTCCATTGTAATTGTCGAGTCAAATAGTCATATATCGAGCTGGATCCCCTAGTAAAAAATAGGCATAATAAACAAATATATATGTGATTGAGTATGTATAAGGCCAGATGAAAAAAATAAAGAAAACTAAGTTAGTTAAAAGATGAACTAAGTAAATTAGGAGATACTTGCTATAGTGAAAGTTGTATGAATACTTAGGATTTTTCTTTCTTTTAGGGCAAAATTTTCTACACTACCTTTGCTAAAAAATCTTATGAAACTTGATCAAATTTTTAGACACAGAAGATTATTGAAAACTAAAGTAAAAAATGCTATTTAAATGGTCTAACAGTCCAAAAGTAATTATGTTGCTATGGAAATTCTTGCATTCATGCATATTTTGCTTGAGGACAAGCAATAACTCAAGTTTGGGGGTGTGATAACTCTTGAAAAGAGTTATATTTCATGCTTTTAGACCTAGCCAATTACTTGTACTTAGGTACATTTCGTTTCATTTTAGGGCATTTCATTAGTACTTTTTATCATTGCATTAGGAGCTTGGACTATGTTTAAACATTAGGTACTTTTAATTACTTGTGGTAGGGCTATGTTTGGTGGTTTGGTATGTGCAGGTTGAGGAATGAGAAATAAAGGACTGAAGGTTTTCTGGGCAAAAGGTTGAACATTTTGTCAGCACGAATGTCGTGGCAATTCCATAAAGACCAAGTCAACACTCAATGCATACCAATTTCAACCCAACTGTACTTGTACCAGAAAAATTTGCCTAAAAAGAGGAGAAGATAATCTTGGGTTGTTAGATTTACTCTAGGAAAAAAATCTTATAAAAAGCCAAATGAGGAAACCCTAAAAAGCGAACAAATAGGGGAAAAAAACAAGAGTGTGGAGAGCCTTAGGCAAAAATAGATGGTAGCACCAGAGCAAAGATAGAAAGAGGAAGACGAAGGCAGTCCCTCTCAACTACTGCAGGACACTGTGCCGCTGGAGTGTGAACTAGACACGCGAAAGCTGTCTTCTCGAAATCTTCCGTATTTCTTACTTTGTTCCTTCGTGAATTGATTTGATAGAAATATGTTGGATGATATTTTGGTTTTGATTTTTATTCGCCAACCCATTAGCTAAATCTCATAGGGTTGGGATTACATGATGAAACTTTTATTTTCTTTAATGTTTGAAGCATAGATCTAAATCAATTTACTGTTTCATTCAATTGTTTTATTTTTAATTGTATGCGTGCAATCCCTAGACATAGATGACTGTTCAACATGCCCATAAACTAAATCTAATCCTGAAAAGGTTGGATTAGTTGGATCGAATTGAATGATATGAGCAAGTACTCAATCGGTACTTGCAATAGACTCTAAACATGGAGCAGCGTTCATACAGAAGGAAAATAGTGCAAGGCACCACATTAATTTCCATAGACACGGGCAAGGTAAATTGAGGTTTTTGCTCTTGAAAGAAACAGACCATTTTAGAACTCTTCTGAGTAGTAAATTGGGTATGATTTTACCGAGGCATTATTGACAGTAAGATAGGTTCTTACTAATCCCGACCTTCCAAATCAACATCATATATCCTTTATTCTTTGCAGCCATATCTTTACCATATCATTCTTAGTTATTTAGTTGATTGTTTACATAATATTCCCATAGTAATTCTCATAATTGCCATTACATTTCTACTCTCGTTTTGCCATAGCATTTCCAATTATTCATTAATTCCACATATTGCATACGTCATTATTCCTTTTAATTGTCATTGCATACTTACCATAGTTTTACCATAGCAGTAATCGTATTTTATTATAATAACTTGACCATTTTTTTGCCTCAATCCGATACTCATGAGAACGATACTCACTCATTACTCTATCACTTGATTTGACATGTATACTAGCACAAATCGCTTATTAGCTTTTACGTCATGTGGTTTGAATGTCATCATAAATTGGTAATGACTTTATTCAAACTTTAGTAAAGTAACAGTTACAATATATTTTATTATTTTTAACTTGTAAAATTTTGGAAAGCTTCCGCCAGATTATTTTACTATAAGTTAGTTAAGTGTTAAGTAGTGACACATCATACTCAAATCCTATTAAAGGATCAAGTTTGGTGTGTTACAAGTTGGTATCAAAGCCAAGGTTAAGTCGAATCTCGAAAAATTGAAGGTTGTGTACACCCTATCATGCATGATATGTCTCTAGTTTAGTCCTTATTGTTTGAACTAATTTGGATTTTCTTGTTCCGATATAACAAAAAAATGTTAAAAGGGTCCAAGGAAGCTATTGGAGAAGAGATAGAAAGTCATATGCCTCCTGCTACTCAAGAGCAAACTCCTGCAAACAGTATGGGTAATGCTAGGATTACTTTCAGAAATGTATTCTTCACATTGATGACACAAATGTTTGACTAGTTTATGGGGAATACTCAAGCACCCCAGCCTCAGCAGCCACAGCCAGAAGTGGTTTGCCCAGCATCACCTGCACCCTCAATTTCGATTGCAACTCTAAATAAAGTAGACCCTGTGAAAGAAATTCGTAAAAGAGATGCTATGGAATTTTTTGGGGACAAAGGTGATGATCCCACTGTAGCTGAGCAGTGGTTGTCTCGAGTATGCAAAGTGATAAAAGAATTGAAATGTACACCAGAAGATAGCCTCTTATGTGCTATATCGTTACTAGAAGGAGAAGCCTATCAATAGTGGGAAACATTGATTAGTGTTACTCCTAAAGAAATGATTGATTGGGAGTTCATTTTGAAGAAGTTTAGAGAAAGGTATGTAAATCAATGTATGTAGAGCAAATGAAGAAAGAATTTTAGTATCTTAAACAAGGAAGGATGTCTATGATGGAATATGACTGAAAATTATTAAGAGCATGTTCAAGTCAAAGAAGGAAATGTGTGATAAGTTTAAGTGGGATTAAGAGATGAAATTCATGCTCTGGTAGCAGCTTCTAAATGTAAAAGTCCAGCAGCTATGACAACCAAGTCTCATAAGATGGAAGCAATTATTAGAGACAGAAGCAGGAATTTTGAAGAAGAAATGATGAAAAGGGGAAGTCTAGCCCTCTACCTCCAACAAGTTTTAAGAAGCCAAGGATCATACTTTTACAACCTCAAGAAGAGATTCACATCCTACGAGTTTCAAGCGTGAAGGATTTAGTAGACTAGCTGCTTTGATGGCAAGCTTTGGAGGTTCTAGAGTGATGAGAAATGTTAATTGTGAGCATTATGGCAAAAGCCATGGAGGAGAATGTTGGAGACATTCTGGAGCATAATTTGGATGTGGATCCAAGGATCATTTAGTTAAGGATTGTCCCTCCAAGATAGAAGCAAACATAGAGCAATATGTTCATGGACCTTAGAAGTTCCAACAGGAGACTAAGTTTGGAGTGGCAGCAAAATCTGGCTCAGTGTAGGGAACACCAAGGAAAGTTTTACTAAGCTAAGTTCTGGAGTGCCTGCCCGAGCGTATATAATGAAAGTTGACCAGAATCGTGCATGTGCGCATAAACAACGAATTTATAAAATGATTTTTAAAACTTGATTTTACTGCAAGCGTACAGGTCAGTTGTAATATTTATAGTGTTACAATGGAACACCAGAGTATTCCAAGGATCAAACTCAAATGAGATGGTAATTGAGTAATAAATAGCATACACGATAGAGTCTAAGTGGTTACTAATACGATTTTATAGTACAACAATTCATAACAAGAAAATATTGCAAGAAAATAAAATATGATAATCTAAGGACTAAATTGCAAATAGTATAAAATAAAGGACTATCCAATTAAATAACTAATGGTGGTTGGTTGATTTTGATGTGGTTCACCTGTCCTCAAGCAAGGGGCTTAACTCGCATAAATTACTAAATGGCTCCATTTTATCTTCCGATCTCAATTTTACCGATTTACACGAATTAGCTCTGATTTATCTTTCGACCTCGCCGATTAATCTAGGACTAATGAACAAGTGCGCAACAAGATTACCTTCCAATATCACTTGCCTAAATATTCCCTTAGGGGCATCACTTCCTAAGTTTTTAGATTTATTTGATTTAGTCCAATTTGTTACAATTTGGACCTTATCCAAAAATTTCAGTTTACCCACATCTGCATCAACCAACTCCTCTTTAAGGTTTAGCTACTCATGCTGAAAGTAAAGGAAATAAACATGGAAATGAAAAACAAAGCAGCCATTAAAGGAAAACTTAATAAAAATAGGAAAGTTCTGATTTTTATGCTAAGAATCTTTAAAAACATGAAACCAAAGGCATTCAACAAGAAAATCTAAAGCAATAAACATAAAAGGAACAAACTTTGACAGATTTAAAGTAGAAGAAATTGGAATACATTAAACTAAAGCTAGAAATGTCTTACAACCAAGGTACAGGAACTGAAAGTGCAAATAAACCTAAGCTAAAGTAATAACTAACTTAACTAACACTAAGAACATCAAGAACAAGAAGTAAATGCAGAAAAATAAACTTTAAACTAAGGTAGAAGAAAAGAAAATGAAAACCTTAGAAAAGTGCAAAAAAACTGAGAGAAAACCTTAAACCTAAAACTAAGTTAATGTGTGTGTCTCTCCTCCTCAGCCAATTTTGGCTATTTTAGGTTGTCTTCTAATGCATTTTCGTTACCAAAAATGCCCCTACATGGGACATGGGTGATTGGTGAACCAGGTGGACAAAGACTACCCTTTTTGTCCAAGTTGGTCCCCTTAACGAAGGCGATGTCGCGATACCAAGAAGTGGATATCGCAATACCTCGGGCAGTATCGAACATTGGGTCTTCTTGGAAGGGTGGATATCACAATACCACTAAAGGGTGTCTTCAACCTTCAATAATGTCGGAGGTATCGCGATTCCAAGGTGTGGATATCGTGATACCCTTTCCTTCGAGATCATTTTCAACCTCCAACACGTCCTTACACCACTCAATCACACGTTCAGCCTCCCAATGGCATCATTGGCCAATTTGGTCACAAAATGAGCAAAAAACAAGGCATTTTCACTTATTAACTTAAAATCTATAAACAATGAAAAACTATGCTAAAGACGCAAAGAAAAAGATCTTTAAGTATGTCGAAAGAGCCTCATTTTACCACTTTAATACTCCACAACCTTCTTTGATACTCCTCAACCTTCTCTTTTACCATTTTCGTTTCCTCATTTTACTTTATCGAGAAATCAATTGTACACTATCTCGGTTTATAATTTTAAAAGTGTTACAGCTCAAGCGAAGTTAGATGTTCGCTTTTTTTACTTTGACCTGCATGATTACTTTTTTCTATAAGCTAATGATCCTCGAAGTGTGTTTCATCACATTCTAAATAATGGTTATCGAATTTGATTGTTGAAGAATTTGGAGATCAACATGTCTTATCCTATAAGGCTTATCATTATCCTTTAAGCATTTACTCTTGTGATTAAGTTGCTGATTTTACTCATCTTATAAAACCTTATTCTGGGATAGATATGGAAGCTTTTTATACAAGATTATTACGCACTAAATTGACAAATTTATCTTAACAAAATTTACTAAGAGAACTTGCCTCATTTTTGCCTATATATAGGTAGTCTATTCGAATGGATGGATGCATCATTTGGAGAGTGTTGTGCTGATTTTGGTTGTACCTTTACTCTCTTTACTTAATGTCTTTATACAGCGTCTTATTCAAGCTCGTCTGGACATCAATTTAAACAAGAAACAAATTAATTGCTTTTCCAGTTACAAACAAATTTTCTAATCTAAAATTGAAACAAGATTATTATTTTTATGTATTATATAGAGAATTAAAAATACAAAATAATCATATTATATTATTTACTCATTTATTAAAAATATGGTTTTTTTTAATCTTTACCAACTAAATTATACCACTGAATTTCAATAAAAAATTTTGATTTAATCATCTAAGTATAAATTTCACAAATCCAAACATTTAATTCAATAATTAATGAAAAATCCGTAGTTTCAGGACTGATACAGAAATTGAGCTCCCTCTTTTCTAAAACAAAGACTTGTTAACCAATAAAGTTGAATGGAAAAACGAGGAGATGAGTCGAATTAAACCAAGCTTTTCTTTTTTTCTTCTTTTGGTGCATGAATTAAACAAGCTTTTATTCATAACCAAACTACAGATATTATGTTACACATAAAAGACACTATAAGCAATCCTATAATGATACAACAGTTGAACAAGAAATCACAGCCATGAATAGGTAGGATGTAGACAAACCTTTAAGAAGCCTGGTGGAATGATAGTACACTAGGCGAATCGATTCTTACCAGGATCTCATCCTCACCACCAGATTCATCACTTGAATCATCATTTACGTGACCCTCTTTCGTGTCCATCTTGTTCGCTTGTGCTGAGGGAACTCGCCTTGTTATCTTTCCAGCTTCTTTGTGATTCTTCGTCATAGTAGAAGCTCCTTCTGATCCGGCAGAGACCAGTAGATGGCCAGGGAATGAAAGAAATCTATTATATGACGGGTTGTTTATTGGCTGAGACTGATTCATCCTTGATAAACTCCAGCTACGCTGTGGCAAATTTACCTTTTCATGGTAACATAAAAGAATGCAGTTAGATCCAAAAACAGAAGCGTTCTGTGTGGTAATAGTAATCAATGCTTCGACTCGACATACCTTACTGCCAAATATGCTTAACTGCATGGCTCTCGCTGACAATCTGTTTACTTGTTGATCAGTTGCGTCATGATTTTGTGTATGTTGTCTTCCCCTAAAGAAATGTTCGGGCCAACTCATAAGACCTCCATGTTCTCTAGTTAAAGATCTATGTGAAAGGTTAAATGAAGATGAATTATTCCGCAAAACCCTATTGCCTTCAAGTGTTGAAATATCAAATATAATTACTCTTGCTCTGGTCTCAACTTGGTATATTATGCTTCCTCTTGTCTCAAGTAGATACCCGGATCGCTGATGAGAAAAACTGGCTGTTGTAGAACCTGTTTTCATTAAACATCAGTAGTCAACTTGATTTTCTTTAGAGCAAAAAAGGAGCATATATAATGCTTGGTTTATGAAACTGCAATCAAGTTCCATTTTGGCCCAATTAATCTCACATAAGGGGTTGTGGTCTCATAGTAATTGAAATCCCATCTGCTAAATATAGGGTTTTCTATCGTCTTATATTGAAGTTAGGCCTCTCCACCTAATATAAAGCTAACAGGGTACTAGGCAGGCCATACCCAATACTAATAATCATGGTCAATAACAGGTCTAGGAGAGAAGGAAGCAAAGGACAGAAGGTGATACCAAAGGAAATAGATAAGGATTAAGGGTCAGTTTGCTTTGTGGAAAATGACTTCTGGAAATTATTTTCCACAAAACAAATGGGACCTTAAGGACACAGTTTAATTATAAAGATGATGAAGTCACCTGACTTATCTGCATGCAAGAAACTTTGATTCCCTTGTGAAGGCAAAAGAACTGCTGGTGACTTAATGAGTTCGCCTTCAGCATGTGAGGGTTTAATGAACCCTTCCAACATGAAGCCGACAGATTGGTGAGACACTTCTATTGTTTCCCCTGTAATGTATGTTTTCATTGATGACCTTTCTGCCACAAGAGCTCTCAAATCATGCAGCGCTATTTTCTCAAATATTTGAGGAAACAAGAGTTTGGCAAGTACAATAGCACTTTCCTGGGACGGCAGAAAAACAGAAACAGAGAGCTCCATTAACCACAATTCAAATGACACCGCAGATTGTTGACTTTCACATTTGTAAGCTAAAGTTAGGAGAATTTAATAGCCAAATTATAAGCAACAATTTTACCTGCCACAGAAAATCTTCTAGTGCAGGATCCGACCTTAGCATTGAAAGTATTCTGTCACTTTCAATAAAAAAACAGAGAACCACGGAATCTGAGATCATGTCACAGATGTATGGTTTTCCAACCAATACTTCATACAAGCCCAACGTACTCCCATGAGTAAAAGTTGGATGCATTGAGTGCTTGTTTCGTATGCTCTTACTCTTCCACTGCCAAATGACAATGTTTAACTCGAGATATGTTTAGAAGAAAAAACTGAAGTTATATATTTAATAAGATTTCACAAGCTTTGTCTTGCATGCATAAATATTTAGGTACCTTGACAACACCATTTGAAATAAGCCAAATACCATTTGGTTTAGAGCCCTCTTTGTAAAGTGTCATACCACGTGTTTTCATTTTTTCTTTTGTAGAACATTCTAGTGATTCGCGGACACTAGAAGGAAAGGCGCCTAGAAAAGGATGAGCACTTATAATATCATTTATTTTTGGAATCTTTACTAATGGAGGATTCCTTAAAAGCCTCTTCAAGTCAGTCTGCAGAAAAAAAGGAAGGGAAAAACATAATATTGTATCATTAGTGTAACACAATATCAAGGGAACAAACCACCTTAACATGCAATTTGCCAAAGATCACAGAAAGCTACCTGGACAGCATCATGAAGATGAAGCATTTCTTTTTCTTCCAGTAACCCCGCCTTCTCGAGGTTATGTAAATAATCAATCAGATGGTTCAGTACTGAGTAGGTCACTTGTCTTGTTTTCACAACACGTAAAACCTGAACGTGTTTTTAAAACAGCTTAATAAACCTAAAGTACAGACTACTAAAATAATATAGTCATCTCAGTAATCTAAAAATGCTCTCACTAAAAGAAGAAAAAAGGAAATTGAGATGAGAAAGGGTATTGGATAAATACAATTGGTTTACAAACCTGAGGAAAAGTTATACGGACATCTTCCAGAAACTTCCTCGCCTCTTCTCCTTCAGCTTCACTTTCAGCAATTACAGTAGAAGCAACTACACTGTCACCTAAATAGAAGTGAATTTATAAGAAATAAACAACTTGTTTCAAAAGATTGGATTACTCTAGTGATCATATTGTCAATATAGAAAGAAAACTTATTTAAAGAAGGAAATTCTTTCATAGATATAGGGTTTTTTGTTCATGAAATGCTGCTTTCATATAAATGTACCACCCAGCTTTCTCATAGTAATGGAAAGATCAGATTTCAGTTCTAAGGAACAAAGGCAAGGAAAAAAAATGCTTTAAAACAGAAATCGAAAGACAGAACTGTGCCCAACTTCCAAGTGCACTTTTTCAGGAAACATCAATTGTACCCCAATTCTAATGAGGCAAACCTATCTTATAAGCGGATATCTCCCATATTCTTGTATAAGTTCATTGATAATATTTGTGTTCCTCGTAGCTATATTTCATTGATAATATTTGTGTTCCTTGTAACTATATTCTTGTATAAGTTCATTGATAATATTTGTCTTCCAAGTGCACTTTTTCAGGAAACATCAATTGTACCCCAATTCTAATGAGGCAAACCTATCTTCTAAGCGGATATCTCCTATATTCTTGTATAAGTTCATTGATAATATTTATGTTCCTCGTAACTATATTTCATTGATTTCATAACCATTTTCTGGTGGAGATTAAGGCAAGGTACAGGAGTTTTTCCTTTGAAAACCAAACATTCACAAAATGATTTGTTTTTCATTTTGGCTCACTTCTTTCTCAAAAATGTCCATAAACATCTTAAACAATAGATTAAAGCCATGAGAATTAGATTGTGTACAAGATCTTGGCATCTATATAACAATTAGGCATGCAATATGTAAAATATGTATTTTTAAAAAATATAAGGATTGGAAGCTGGAAGCCTATGTTTCAAGTAAACCAAATATACGGAAAAAAATTGTGAGAATATTGAAAAGAAAGCCAATGGGATACGTCACGGGAAGATTATTACCTATAAATTCATGAAGTTGCCGTCGTGCTATTCTATGAGCTCGAAGAAATGCAGCACAAATACAACACCCATTTTCCAGCCTTTCCACAGTGAAAAATGTAATCAATTTTTGTGGGAACATGCTTGTCTGAAGAAACTTGTAATAATTCGGGAACTGCACATTAGATTTTAAGCCCTTCCAATCACATAAAGGTTCATGAGATGCCGTATCAATAGCTTCATCTACAGATTGCATCAACAGATTAGTTGTGCTTTGTGCAATTCTCCCTTCATCAAGCATTTCCCAGTATGCTGCCTGGATACCTGTTTCAAGAATGTTCAATTCTCAAATTAGCCACAAACCATTAAGCAACATTTCCATATGAATTGAATCAATGTTTAATATTGAAGAGCATGGCAGCAGGGTTTTCCATTTCAAGGCAATAATTAAATGCAATCTAAGATCCTGGAGTGATCAGAGACAGTTACACCATAGTTCTCAGAACAGAGTGATCAGAGAAATCCTCTTTGAGAATGCTAGAAGATCCCGGAAGTTTATAAACATGAAATTTCAGTAGGGAGTTAAGAAATAAAACTGATTGGCAATACATCCGTGATTGAAAGCACAAAAAATCTCTGTAAATGGATACTTGCTATATAAGAACAACACATCAACCCATCGCATCTACGCAAAGAACATCTAAAATCTGGTATCATTAAAAAGTGAAGAAAAAGACGAAGATAAAAAGGAGAAAAGTGCCAGGATTAGAGTTCATGCTCTTGACAGAGTAACCCAGCTTTGAGAGGATTAATGCATCAATGACAGGAACAGAAAGCATGATTGCACTGACAATCAGTAAATGAATAATAGAAAATTGTGCAGCAAGACTAAAAGAAAGTGAGGTTTTTACCATTTAGAAGTCGTATTCTTATATCTTTCAAGTTTGAAGGGTCCAGGTCATTATCAGCTTCAGATTCAGTATGAGGATGCACACGGTCCCCCTCCAAATCGTGTAAGCTTGTAATGTATCTCTTTACTGTAGGCCAATCGGCAGGTCCAAGTTCCTCATCATCTACGAGGTCTTCAAAAGCCTCGAATGCTTTGTTCAACATTTCATACTTTGTGTAGTCTAGTATACGCTTCTGTAGAAGCAAATATAAAGGCAAAACAGAAAATGGGATCTTCCAACAAAAGTAATGGAAAAGACAAAAACACATGAAACAATGTCCTTCTAACCCCCCCCCCCGAACCTACACGCGCACACACACACAAAAAAAAAAGAAGCATAAACTTAAATAAATTAATTAGACTAATCCAAACTCAGACAAAATACCTTGGAAGGAAAATATAGGGAAGTTCTTTAACACAATAATATCCGTTACATTTTCTTATTATTCTGTCTAACATGAGTTTAACATGATATGATAAGTAAATTTGAAATAAGTACAGATTTTACTTATTTTCAATTTTCAGAAACATTGCCAGATGCACCATTCAGGAAAAGTGCATATTTTTTTGGTTAGATTCTGATATTAGTCCCTGTACAATGTGTAAGTTATGAATTTAGTGCTTGTACTTTAATTTGGTCATTCACAATCCTTGTACTTTTCAAATTTTAAAACTTTAGTTCTCACCAAATAGCAGCTATCAAGTTCATTAAATTAAGTTATGTTATTTTTAAATTTCGATGCAGCAAATTTATTATTGCTTGTGTAATGTCATGTGAGCTTGCTATTTTCACATATTACTCACAAAAACCTAATGAATGGATTTAACGACTATTATTTGAATTAAAACTGAATTTTTGAAATTTGAGAAACATAGTGACTATGAATGATCCACTTGGAGAACATGGACTAAATCTACAACTTTACGCATAGCACAAGACTAATAATATAATTTAACCAAATAGATTTGATTGCTACCATTTGGTCAGGACTAAAATTTCAAAACTCGGAAAGTATAGAGACTAAATCCACAACTTATACAGAGTACAGGGACTAATAGCAAATTTTGACCTTTTATTTCTTTCCAATTTTTATCTTTAGCAACGGTACACCATTTTAATAATCTTTATCATTGGCTACGTCTCAGTCAAATTATCAAAAGGTTTATTGATTCGACAAAATAACACCGTCACCCTTATAAACCATTAGAGCTGCAATTGAAATTTTTCAGCATAATATATTCAAGTTGTATTACCCCCAGAAGAGTTAAGTATTGAGTTTGATGTAGCAAATTATTCAACTCTGACTGCGCTTTCTATTTCCAATTGATTTTACATTAGATGCTTCGTCAAATGTTCAGGTTGGATCCCTTTAACCATTGCAAGTAGGTTTTGGGTTGGATGCTCAATAACACAATTTTGAAAAAGATTTAAATATTTATCCATTTACTAGCCCAGATTATTCCCACAGGATTTCAGTCAAAAGCAGAATTCAAAAAGATCAAACCTATCCATCAAAATCATGCAATACAAAATTAGAATCTTTTAAATATTAAGCAACCGGCACACCATGTGGGAGGGGTGGATTTAAAATATTCAGCGAAGTAAGTGAGCAATTACCTTGGCTGCTGATAGTTTATCCAGACCCAGAAAATGTAAAATGAACTGTGTAGTTGATCCATTCACAATAAGTGTCAGGAATACAATTCCACCGGTGAAGAAAATGAACTGCAGTAAATTAATAATATCGATGTGATTTTCCAGTTATATATTGATGAAGCATTACGATATGATCAGGAAGCATGTCGCAAAAACTCACCCGGCTTCCAGTTTCAGAGCTGAGATTAAATGAGCCACCACTGGAACGCTAAACACAATCAAGAATTCAACCAAAATAAATTTAAATCAGTATTAAACCATAAAAAATATCTTAATATAATATAGTAATCATCACAATGCATGCAGATGATGTAGCATTTTGCTTGCTTTATACACTGAGAAGGATGTGTTATAGAGCTCGCTTTTGGCCAATTAATTTCTTAGAATTGAAAGCTATGCCATATGAAGATCTTAAAGAAAACATACAAGAGTTTCAATACTAGCTGGCATGTTGGCCTTTAAAAAATTACAGCAAAACATAATCAAGAGATGTGCAAATTTAAAGCCACAAAATTTTACATTCAATAAAATCCTAAGCATTTATAATCAGCCATCAAGAAGTTGAGTTCATGTACAATATATATACGTAAACATGTAGGAGATAATCCATGCAAACTTGCCTTAACAGAGAGAGAAAGTGATAATGCAACAGCTCCCCGAAGCCCCGACCATATTAGGATGGCGGCCTCCTTTAAATCCAAACCATATCCAAAATATCGTAAGAATGGATACAATACTCCAACAACAATGCAACGTGATACTTGGACAAAGATGTACAGAAGAATCAGATAACCCCATGAATTTCCTGAAACAAAAACAGATTTATGATTTTTCCACGACCCAAAAGTTGTTTCATTGGGTAGACATAAAGAGAAACGATGAGAGTTATGGAACCTTGTATACTTTAGTAAAAACATAAGCTGAAGAGAATGAACAAGATTTTTTGAGAGAAGATGATAAAGAGCATAGAGCTGTAAGAAATATAAAACTTTCTTTACTCCAATAGTTAAGTGCGATTAACTAGAGAAAATAAATTGGAAGATGGTTAACTGACAAACTTTTTCAAATACAGTAATATTACTCTTTTCCATATTAAAAAGATAAAAATAAAAAATAATACTGCTCAAAGCAGCATTGGGTACCAGATAGTGCCAACTTGATAGAGCTTAATGTGCTTTCTTTTATAGTGTAATATATGATTTATCCCAAATCATAGTGCCTTTAAACTAACAAGTATCATAAACTAATCCAAAAGATCTCTAAGTTAATACCATGTTGTTTTGTCACTCTCTTAGTTCTATATATCTTTTAGCAGGGTCCTTTTTAAATAACTTTTTCTGGTATGCTTATTGCTAAAAGAGGTACTGAAATTAAGTTCTATATATCCTTTACCACGCTCTTTTTTGTTTTCAATCACTTTTTGCGGAGAGCTTATTGCTCTAAACATGTAAAGAAATTAACTATACTCTAGCATCCAATTTTAGAAACTCATCGTGTCCCAAATAGTTCTTTTTTCATTACCGATTTGATCTTGAAAAGAAAAAAAGGAAAGCCATTTTCTTCTAAATTGACCAACCAAAAGTGAGCAGTACCATTGTTCTGAAATATCTTATCATTGCCAAGAATGCCTTCAGCTATAACAACTCCACTGCAAAAGCAACAGAAAAAACAAATATCTTATCAATGGAAGATATTTTCATCACTCAAAATGTCATAGTTCATTAATTTAAAGAAAGTAATTAAGTTTTTTTTTTTTTTTTTTTTGGCACCCTTTCTAAAACAGTTAGGGGAATAAAAGTCTGTTTGCTAGTCTGATTTTAATATCAACCCTATTAGTTATCTTGATTGTTGTCATGATATCAGAGATTAAATAAAAGATACAAGTGTAATTGGCCAAAAAGGAACACAAAAATACAAGCAAACGAGAATCAAGTGACGAATTCTATGCAATTATGGTATGATAATTGATAAAGAACTCCATTAAATCTCCTAGTAAATTTGGAAGATCCAATCAGTTGAACTACTCTCCTACATAAAAGTTTTTATGCTTTGTGAAATGGGGACATCCAACCATTTTTTACATCACAAAAATATTTTTTGTTTAATTCTATATTTAACAGAGAAAATTAAAATAAGCAAAGACTTCCTTTTTAAAATTTAAAAATTTCTAGCATTCACAATTGAAATCTCCTCCTAAGGCAAATAGTCATGCTGCCTATTGGTATAGTGTTGGACTTTTAGTTCTAGTGACCGGGGATAAAACTTGCAACTTCAATTATCCAAAAAACTAAAACCTCCTTTTAAGATAAAACCCATTTCTATTTTGGGTCAAACTTCTAGAATGTCCAGTATGTCAACAACAAAGAATATTAAGAATGTGTTGACATGCCTTTGCCACATATTCAAGGCATTGCAATCAAGGAACCAGTCTGCTTTATTCATGTTACTGATGAGTAAAACTGATGGCTTATACTTTTCGGAAATATTGTCTTGCAGTATGAATATATTTAAGATGTCTTTTATCTACTGAAACAGATCATTAAGAAAGCTTAAGATATAGTTTCTGAAGAATACATGTTCGCAAAACCATTTAGTACTGTTAGCAGTATACCCATCACCTTAAATGTTTTCACTGATAATTAAGACCTTTAGGCATGATGCCTCAATTGTACCTGGTCTCACCTGTAGGGCTTATTATTCGTTTCAATCATTTCTAAGCTCCAAAGCAACTACATATCAAATCTCAACTGTAGAAGACTATAAACTTGAACTTAAGCAGTTGAGAATTTATAATATATATAAATCAGAAATAAGCTAAGTTACAAGATAAAGGATCATAGAGGTTAATGAGGCCTTACCTCAAGATGAAAATTAATGTATTTGCAATATAAGCAACCATTTCCCTGAAGACGGAAAAAGAAAAGGTGATAACATAGTTAAAGGTAAATGCCCATGAAGTTCATTTTAGTTAACACATTACATATATGTAAATAAACGTATATGCATCAAAATCCACTAAGACATTTCATATTCCTAGCAGTCACAGTAGACACTGTACACAGCATTATGTGATTGGCTTTTCTTCCTTTCTTTTTTCATCAACAAAATCATTCAGGCATGCAAGAAACGACTGCATACTCCACTTACACCTTTGAAATCATTAATAAGATAGGAGGATATTACACAAAACTAGAAAGGCACAAGGCATACCAAAAGTGATGCAAACTCTGCTGACCATCACCCTTAAAGGCTGTCTTCGCAAAAGCAGCATAAAACCTGTCCATAGATCACAACCTCAAGAGATTTGTTTTCTTGAATTAGAAAGGAATCATGCAGAGCTGTTCTACTTACATTCCTAAAGTCATCACTGCCAAAACACCAGAAACTTCAATACCTTCTTGACCCTATAACATAAAATGCACATCAAGTTATCATCCATGGAGCTCTTTCAAGTTGATAAATTACTGCATGCTATATATGCTATTACATTTGACTATATTTTCAGACTGATTATGTAAAAGATGCACCTTTCTTATGAAAATATATTAGAAATAAATTGATGAAAAAACTTTGTTATGAACAAGACTGGACTCCGTTATAATTAGGTGGTTTCTAAACTCAAATATACAAAATCATGATGCTAATTTAGTTGTTAATGGCTAAAACTTTAGCACACTACAACTGAGAAAAAGTAAAGACTTCTTCCTGTAGAACTCCCTAGAAGATGAAGACATGAGTTGGACAAAACTGGAGATTGTATTGTTTCTTATGCTGTTTTACCCTGATATGTTTCACTTGTTTTTGAATTATATAACAATATAAGATTAGAAGAAGGGAGCAAACAGCTCAATGAAACCAAAAGCTTCAGAACATAGAGGTAATAGGGTGAAACAGGAACAAGAAGCCAAACAGGTATTGAGACTCAAGATTTAGCTCTTCAATCTGGATTATCATTTGAAGTTCCTATTTAAGAAACCTTTAATTATCATTTATAAGTTTATAATAGATTGCAATAATGCCAATGTGATGAAAAACCTTTCAGAAAGGTGCCTAAAAGATAGGAGAGAAACATACAGTGAAGTAAACAACGTAGCTCACAGCAACTGTCAATGTAATCTCAATCACTGTATCATTGAAAATAAATCCAAGCCACAAAACAGATGCTATCCCAAAAGCAATTCCAAGGCCAACACTGAAACCAAGAGGAGAGTCCTAAAATCAGAGATGATTCCAAGAAATGACTGTTGCAGAGTGAATGGTCAATCGGTTTCAAGCTTGAAGGCAAGTAGGACTATTGCCTCAGAGAGAACCATTTAGAGGACTTGTCTGTGACAAAGTTCCCCTTTAGTTATTTATTCATTATACATCTTAATCTCTCTGTGATAGTTGCTTGAGAAAATGAAGGATACTTACGCTCCAAGAGCGACTTTGGCCAGAAATCCAACAATGGCATCCCAACTAAAGCTCTCTCCATTTACCATTTTAAAGAATAACTGATAGACCACAATTGCTGTCCTGCACACACAAATTAACAAAAAGTTATAGCATATGTAAAAGAAAAAAAATCATGAAATGACATTGGAAGATTTAATATATTTAAGCAATATGTTGGCTTCAAATAATCTGATGCACCAAATAACATGGAGTGTTTTATACGGCACAATTAAAAGATCAAAGAATAAATTTCTAAATTAAATACCCATCATTCATTAAGGATTCTCCTTCAATTATGGTGCTCAGTTTTTTGCTAGCACCAAGCTCCTTCAACAAAGCCACAACAGCAACAGGATCAGTAGCACTCAGAAGTCCCCCAAGCAACAGCGATGTTTTCCAGTTCCACTCATATGGAAAAGTGATCTGCAAGGTAAATATAGCTAATGTAACTACAGAATTAAAAAAATCAATTTTCTAAGCACGGAAGATGGAATACCTTCAGAGCAAATCCAAGACAGAAGGTTGAAATAATAACTCCAGGACCAGCAAGCAGAACCATTTGTGCCATACACCTCTGTTAACACCCAAACCATAGTTTTTCAAGAAATAAGGTTTTAAGTCATAATCTAAAGGATAGAATAATGTTACAAACATACACCAGCCGAGGTAAAAGGAAAAAGTTTGGTAATCTTTCCTTTCTTTGGGAAATGAAAAATCAAACAAATGAGTTGGACTACAGGAGGGAAGAAAAAAACCTCCGAAACTAGTAACAAGCCTAAAACCATAAGTAGTTACCAAAAATTGAAACCAGTTGACATGCACGGACAAAAGGGGAAAGAAAACTAAAGAAAGAATAAAGACTACTACTAGAATGGGATTGAAGGGAAGGACGGTAAACAAAAAAGAATAGAGGGCTAGAAATGCCCCTTCCTTCCTCCTCCTCTTCTCTCTCCCCATTCCCTCTCCTTTTCCCCAACCCCGAAACATGGAAAAAAGGTGGTAAATGAAGCAAGAAAATCAATAACCAAATAGTAGAAAAACAAATATGCTTTGATTCGCACAAATAACCTATAGGAGAGAAGGAGGAGGATTGATAGTTAACATTCTTCCTTTCAGAGAAGACCTGCTACAAATTTTTAAATTTTACATAAGGTGCCTTGTAAAACAAGTTTGTGTAGAAGGTAATGAACATTCAACTAAAAGCCCTTAGCTAAAGGTTGAGAGATCAACCTGAAAATAAGCCATTAAAACCCCCAAATCTACCTATAGTGGATAACACCCCTCACTGCTCCCCAGCACAAACAGGTACAATACTAGCAAATAAGACAAGCAAATCTACCATTCATCAAATAGAGAAAAGAACAGTGTGACTGGATCAGTTGGTTGGTTTGTCAGCACAAAATACCAATTGGATAGAACAGAGGTTTTTGAATTAAAGAATTCAAATGACTGGTATTTAGAAGCATTCTTTCTTCAGTAAAACTGTGAATGTGAAATTCTTATGACTTATAAGCCAAGGTGAAAATACAGACCTTTATCTGGTGCACTTCCATAGAAAATGCACTCTCAAAAAGTAATGCGGGTAGAAAAACAGCTAATAGAAGGTCAGGATCAATGTTGTTCCCTGCAAATCAGAAGTAACACCCTTAAATTTGTTGATTCTTGATGAAATATAGGTACTTTTTCGGATCAAAACTATCTTAAATTTGCCTAAGGAAGGGAATAAAATGAAGTTAAAAAACTTACAAAGTCGAATGCCATCACCAATCCTTCCCAATTTATGACTTGTACCATATTCTGCAAAGCAAGGATCAACCACATTGACATTGAGTAAATAACTTCCAGGGACAACTAAAAGAAATGGTAAAAGACCAAGTTATAAAGAACAGGAAATAAAAGCAACAAACTTGCAACAACCAAACAATTTAGTATGACCATATCTTGATCCTCGCGTATTGATCAATAAAAACGTTACAACCAGGAAACAGCAGTAAAAAATGCAATAGAAGTTGAAAAGGAATTCACTAACTATTAAAATACACATTACACCTATATAGAGAGAAATTATGACCTTGAGATTGTTTCTTGTGAACTTGAATGAGCCACCAATTCCAGTATCTTGGAATCATGTGCCAAGTTTTTTTCTTTTAATCAAGAATGAAATCATAATTCCAGTTAAGACCTTGTTTATGGCTATGCTATCTTGCTTACAAACTGAAATCAATTTTCACTGGTAAATGGTAAACTAACTTCCACTTAAAAGCCTTACAAAAAAAAATCCACTTAAAAGAGTTCAGATTCAGAAATGGAATATGGAATATAATATATATTAAGAAAATTATCCCATCCACCTGACGGGATTCTTAAACTCCACCAGCTGGATTGTATCCAGAATAGCTAAAACATTAAGAATGAATTCTTTTTTGACGTTGTAAATTTTTAACTTTAACAAGTAAAGCTGAGCACTACTATGGTCACTTTTTCTAAATATACTCTAGGATTATATATCACTTCAATAATGTATAATTTCTCAAAAATTAACGAAACAAAAGATACACTAATCAGTTTCGCTTGTGGAGTGGCATGTCTTAACCCTTTAAATTGCTTTTTTTTTTTTTTAATCTTTAAAGTGGCGTGTATATATAATAGAAATAATATATATATATTATGAGAAGAAGAATGAATTTTTGTGTAGTTTTTAGAATTAATAATAATAATAATAACAATAATAAGAGGGTAAACTCTTAACTCACCGAGTTAAGAAGGAAACTCCGGTCAGTGTATCAAAGTATCAAAGTCGAACTTATATCCGTATACTTAATTTGGTTTAGAAGATCAAAAATCGAAGTAATATTAGAAGAGAAAAGCAGATGGAAAGAAATGCCCAGAAATTAGAACTAATTTGCTGGCAAAACTAAAGAAGAAAAATCTTAGCTTAGATCTTGTGACTTACAATATTGACTTTAGATGAGTCAAGTTAATGATCTATTTTGGTGGCAAAGGGATTATAAAAACCAAATGAAGTTTGCATCAAAACAACGAAATTAACAAATTTTGATATATTGGAAATAGAAAAAAGAAAAAAAAAAAGTCAAAAATCCATGAAAGTCCAATGGACAATCCTACTTCTCCTGTGCTGCTAATTTAAATTTTCTTATGATAAATTAGAAGTGGGAAGAGGCGAACCGAGAGAGCCGAGACCAAGGCCAATGATGAGCAAAGCGACAGTGTAAGGAACTCTGGTGCCGCGAAGAAGATGCCTGGAAGCGATTCCTAATACCAAAGAAATCCCAACAAAGATGACCGCATCCACTGGCTCCGATTCACCGGAGCTAATTTCCTCTAGCATTCTCGAAGGTAACACGTATAGATACTCTTTCACTTCCTCCATGTTATTACAACTCAAATCACCTGCTTGCTATCTCCTTCTCATTTATTTATATAAAAATCACTTGAAACTTTATTAATATATATTATTCATGTAATTTACATTTTAGGTCATTAAATTTCGCCAAATTACATCAATCACTTTTATGTTTCGTCTTTTTGAGTCCATGGTTGTAATGCTACAGGAATACTGATAATCAGGTGAGGCAGAATAACTTTTTACAGCTAAAATAAAATTTTAATCTTTTATAATTTATATCTTTATAATTTTTAAAAAATAAATTTTTATAATTTTAAGGGAGTTAAAAGTAAATTTTCTTTTCTTTTAATTTAAACTTTTAAAATATTTTAAATAATAATTTTTTATTTTAAGAGAGGGACAGGCCGGTCCCTAGAATGGCCTCTGCTGATTATAATAGAATAAGATATTATTAATAGCTAATGCTTTAGATACCTACCTTATCATAATATCCAGATTCAACACATCCCCTCTCTAAAAACACTTCCCTGCCTTCTTCTGGTCCGATAAAAAGAAAAAGACGATTCCCCTCTCCTCTCTAAACGGAAAAAGTGGAGACAATGGCACCACCCTCTTAGCTGCTCTTAATTACCCCTACTAATGTCTCCATCCAGAAAATCAAAATTGGAAAATTTCTGATTTTTTTTAATTTTTCTTTTCAGTTTTATTTAATGGAAAAGTTTTTTTTTTTTGAAATTTCGATATTTCAAATCATTTTCTCTTTATTTTATTTTAACTTTTGAGCATGATTTGGATTTAAGGTTGATTCCTTTTATATTTGTAACTTATAAAGGAATAAAAAATATAGCAATCTATACATTATAAATATGTACTTATATAAAAGTTTGGGTAAATTATACAAATGATCAATTAATTATGTTCATATTTTTGTTATAGTTACTCCACTTTAAAAATTTTTAATATAGACATTAATGCTTGAATTTGTTTATGTTTTGGTCATCCGTCATTAAGTTGATAACGAAAGTCTTTTTCTAGCTAATATAATATTATATTTAATTCTCAATACTTATATATTCTATCAATTTGATCCTCAAATTTTTTAGCTAAAACTTTCGACTTTAAAAACAGAGACATGCCACATTAATAAAATTTTAAAGTTGGATGACCAAAAACAAGAATGCGGGTATAGTTAGGTGGCTATTTGCATAATTTACCCTAAAAATTTTGATAAAAAATTATTTAAAATCTTTTTAAAGAAACTTTATCTTTTTAGTAATGGCCCCTCCCAAAAAAACATTTCAACTCAAAATAAAATCACCAATCTTACCTAAACCATTCAACATTGAAAATGTTGAAAGTATTTACAGATTTCAAATTTCTCTCTAATTCTAAACCATGTGGTGAACAAAAAAAGAAAATAAAACCATCTCTAAGCACACAACCACTACTGCACGAAATCTACCCAAAAAAAACCAATGTAAACGGACGAAACTGATCTTATTCCGTTCAGTTATTTTGGTTATATGCCTCAACTCATTGGAGCCACCAAATCCACACCCCTACTTTTTATTTACTTGAAGCTTCCTGTGTTCAGCTCTTTTCATTATATACAAGCCATGTCTTCCACGTTCCTTTCTCATTAATTGCAAAGGTTGATAACAATGTTATTATCCTAAGTGTCGTTCGGATTTAGGACGTATCAGCAATTGTAGGGGATATTCTCTTACTACTTTTATTATTCATATTTGCTCATTGCTGCATTCCCGGTGAACTTGATACATTTTCTCTAATTTCTGTTTGATTTGGTGAACTGAAAAAAAAACATGTGATCCGCTTATGTAGACAAAAAATTTGGACAGTTATGATGAGGAATTACTCTCCCTATAATAACTTAAATTTTTTTTAGAATGAATATGAAAAATATCTTAATTATAAAAAAATAGATTAAACATCTTTGGACTATTTGGTATCAAACCAAGGAGAAATAAATATTTTTAAGTTTTGAAAATATTCAATTTGTTTAAATTTTAATTTAACCATCTTTATTAATGTATTACTATTTTTGTTGAGTATTGATACACAGTTCAGTTAACCATAGGTTAGGTGTGTTAATGGCAGTATATTCCTGTAGGCAATCTTAGTAATCTAGAAATTCTAATAGCAGAATCCCCTATAGAAAATACAAAAACAAAAATATGTTTCCTTTCCTTAAGAGAACAAAATCTTCTGCAAGATTTGCCTCCAATCAATCCCAAAAGTCTAACCAAACCTCAAATAACACTGTTGATGAACAAGAAGAATATTATAAAAATGTTCCCTAAAGATTTGATAATTGGACTGTCCCGAGAGTTCCAACAAACCAAATTTATAAGAAAACAACTTTTGAAACTTTAAATGCCTTTTGTAGTTGCGTTATAAAAACAAAATAAAGAAGTTTATATATTCAAAAAGAATATTAAACAATTCAATTATTAGATAAGGTCATCATTAATAAAATCAAAGAATAAAAATATAAATATGTCAATTTTGGATTAATCTAAGTTGGTGTCAAACCTCTTAGTGTTGAAGTCATTAAGAATACCTCAATTTTAATTATCTTAAGAGACCAAAAACACATTATATTTAATGATTTCTTACTAAGAACTATAGAAACAAACCTATGTACTGGATCAATACATTTTAATTGCTATCCAAATTTTATGGTTTCTTTAACCGATAAAAATATTTTACAATCTTTGACCATTCAAATTCATACCCATAATTACAAAATGCTTCATGGATCTGAAGTACTAACTCTATCTATTAGCTCCTCTTCAAAGCTATGTATTCTATAGTTAATATCAAGGCTTTACTTCAAAGCCCAAAAGGAGAAACCCTTTTAATAGAAACAGATACCTCAGGATCTCATACCACAATCCCAAGAACAATACAATGGCATGAGATTAACCTTCCTACCAAGTGGAAACTTGAAGGTGCTACTGACCTTGTAACATTAACTCCTATTAGAAACACTTCACTAAGTGAAATTTCTCAACAGCAAGATGGCATAGTTGAATTGATTTTCAACAGGCCACTTAGAATGCCTCTAATACATTCCTTTGACATAGGAAGTACTAGTACAACCTTTAGAAGGTTAAATTTAGAAGAGGAATCAAATCCCGAAACATAAATGATAGATTTTAGGACCGCTAGAGCCTCTATCTCTTCCATCCCAACTACATTTAGGACTAATTTACAGGGAATAGATAATTCCTCAAATATAGCTCAACCTATCTATGCCAAATAGGAAGAGAGCCCCCAAAATTCACCTAATATGTCACCAACATACTCATCAATGACTAATAATGTAAGATTAGGAGAAATTGCAGAAATTTTTGTTCAAGAAAAATAGTTTGAGATCAATAAAGAATTGTGTAGAAAACACTTCTATTCCAATATGAATAAACAAAAAAATAATATTACTTTAAAAATTATAATAATAAAAAATAAAGCATTCTCCAAGAATATTATGAATTCATGAATACCCGTAAAATTCATATAAAATTCTTTGAATGGTTTGAAAAATATTATTTTGAATTTATTAATGCAATTAAAAATAATACTAGATGGCAAACTAATAAAGGAGAAGTTGAATCTCAACATCCCCTTTAATGGAGGTTCAATATCTTCATAAAAATACTAGAATAAAAGCAAGTCCTTTAAGAATGAGAGCTTCTGATGTAGGAGAACAATTCTCGTCAAAAGATATTTGTCACACTCGGTTTTCAATAAGGTCCGAAATAAGAAAGATTTGGGAGTTAATTGTAATAGTTGGTAAGCTGATAAGCTTTATTGAAAGATATGAGAATTTTTGTGGTTGATTGGTAATTAGTTGGGTCTCAATTCTGGTTTAGTTAAGTCGGAACTGGTTGATTCCTTAGTGAGAAACAAAATGGTTAGTGATGGACAGTTATTTGGGGTTGTAAAGGCTGTGCGTAAGAAGATAAATATATATGTGTTTTGTGAGTGTGTGTGTGTGTGAAATATCATTTTACAGGCAGAATTCTTCTCTATTTCATTTTATTTTCTTCTCTTCTGCATCGTATTTTTTGATAGCTCTGAAGAAGAGAAAGTTGAGGAAAGCTCTGCATGAGATATTGATCGTGAGGTTGAAGTCTAAAATGTAGTGAATCCAGTGAACTAGTAAGCTTCTTAATCTCATTGTATTTGTGAGTTTGAGAAAAAAAATGAAGTTAAGGGTTTGTGAAATCTTTGGAAATTTCTGTATGAAACTAGATTCAAGGTTTTCAAAGTTTGATGTCTCCGATTTAACCGATATATGTGGTTTTCATGCTTAGCTGCCAGGACGAAGGAGGCTTTGACATTTAGAAAAGCTAAGCTGGCGAGGATGAAGGATAACAGGTTAGTTTTTGTACTCTACTTTGGGTGTTTACTGGTTGTTGTGATGCTTAAATGTTCTGCTCGTATGTCTGCTCTAAGTTCAATTGAATTCCATGGTTGTATATGCTTATAGTGAATGAGTGAGCTATGCATGCATAACATTATGGAAATATATGAATGATTGCGAGTAAGTTCTTTGAAAGCAAGATGTAGTTGTGTATGGATGTTTTGATATGTGGCCTACTACATGTTATAGCAATAAGTGTAATGTTATGTATGAAATGTATGTTTATAAAATGCGAAGTGCAGACGGGTTGCTTTGGTGGGTTAGTTGAAGATAGGAAATTTGGCGTAATGAAAGAATGGATAGATTGAAGGGGGATTTGAGGAAGTTTGGCGACATCGTGGGATGATCTACAGGCTCTTCGGAGTGACACTGTGTAAACAGTATAAAAGCTATATAAAGTGACACCTCGAAAAATATTTACTGACTCTTCGGAGCTGAAAGAACATGGCAAGCCATGGCACGATCTAGTTGTGAACAGGTAAGATTTATGGCGAATTGAAGTCTGCTAGGACAGTAAGCTAGGAAGCCAATCAAGGTATAAAAATAGAAGTCATTGTATAAATTACATGGCAAGGAGACTAACATAATGATTATGGCATGTTTGAGAACACTAGTTAGCGTGCTAATAAGAGGTCTCACCAAAAAAATATGATTGTAAAGGGAATAGGTGGAAACTTTTTGTACGCGGATTTATGTGAAGGGAAGCGGTTTTCCTTCAAGGTTATTATGAGTAAGTATCCACCATTAAGAGTCTGCCATAGGAGACGGACAAGCCAACAAGGGTTATAAGAAAGCAAAATAGTTTTAAGATCTTATATCTTAGTGGTTATTGGTAAAGACGTCACTAGAAAAAAAAAAGGTAAAAAGGAAGTTTGCCAAGAGCTATTTGACCGCCTCCGGACTTACTAACGTCCAGAGTGTGAATACTATAATAAAATATAAAACGACAATGCGGTATCCATAAACACATGGATCGAGTTGTAATATAGCTTTACAATGAAATAGGTGATTACTCCGAGGAAACGAGCACTAGACTAATTCTAACCTAAACACTAAAAGATCTAATTAGTAATTTAAATAAATTATAGTACGAGAACATAAAAGAAAGGTTTTTAAAATTTTTAGAATAATAAATTAAAATAATATAAAATAAATAAAATTCAAGAGATAGAAGAGTAGAGTAAATCAAATCTCGATTATGGGTGATTAGCATCTCTTCGGTAATCCCAATCAACTGTTGCTTCAAGTTCCTCGTTAATCAACTAGTCGCTACCCTAGTAGGATCTTCCAATCTTACATTAACATAACAAGTGAGCAAGAACTACTTATCTTCTGACCTCACAGTTCAGACTGGCTTGGGGTGAAGTGTTCACAAATGGGCAATACCAATTTTGGGTTAATTCCCACCTTAATGACTTCCCGGGGTGTTTCACGTTCTTCTTTTCCCAAATAGTTGACTTGTTGAGTAACTCTATAAAATAATTAATAGATCATACCTTCACTCGCTAATCCCCCACAGAGGGATTAGTTCCTCATGGCTTTCATAAATATGGAATAGATGGAAGAATTAATCATAGTGAATGAATTGAAGTAAAGAGTTTAAAAAAAGGCTGATTGATATTAATAATAAGCACGAATCCACAGAAGTTGGTCTCCTTCACAAATCAGATCTCTTGAAGGAAAACAAAGAACAAATAAACTAAACTCTAAAAAAACCTAAGAAAGCAAGAAAACAAAACTAAATCTAAAGAGAGAATCTAAGATAATGGAATGATATCTATAACATGTGCCAAATGAGTCTATTTATAACTTTTAGGTGGTCATCGTCCTTAACCCTAGGTTAGCTGACGTCTTCGAGCTTAAAATTTGATTGTGCAAGCCAAAATGCCTAAGCTTCATATTTAATTTCCTATCATAGAGTCATTGTCGCGACACACCAGGACCTATGTCGCAACATGGAAGTCAGTATACTCCTTCTTAGGATGTCTTCAAGAGTATGTCTCGACATCGAAGGCGATTCCACACTTTCTTCTTTCTGCTCTCCATGTTGCAACATAGCGTCCAATATCAGTCTAGAATGGCTTCTAATGGTCTCCTGCACACTCATAAAGTATGTTAGCTCTCTCTTAGGCCTTATTCGGCCCTTAAGGTCAATAAAAGACTTAATTTGCACATTTTATTGAGATATATTTACTTGTATATAACATTTATTAATGTACTAAAAATTATAAGTATACATGAAAAATATCGATACACTTCAAATAGTACACTAAAATACATTGATATTAATACTATCAATATAAAAGAAAAACAATATATCAACCAATATAGTAGTAACAAGCTTAAAAATATCAACCAATTTTCTCTTCCCATATTTAATTTTGTATATATAAATTTCATATTTAATTAAAAAATTAAATATTAGAGCAAGTTCCAATCCATTTTTATACAAAACTCGTCTATTTTTAATTTTATTTTTGAAAATTAATATTTCTGTTCAAATTTGAAAAGAAAACTTAATCAATAAAAAATATTAATTTTTTGATTTAATGTTATAGATTTGATTCAATAATCTAGCATGAGGCAATCTTTGACTGTTTTTATTTTTCCTATCTATAATTTTTTAAAAAATTCATGATAATAAATTTAAAATATTTTATTTCTTATATATTATTAATTCTTTTTATTTTCATTTCTTATTAATTTTTAATTATGTTATAATTAATTAAATATTTGTAAAATAAGATTTAAATTTAAGAGAAAAAAGAACTGGCATAATTTGAATGTGGGACATGGATGAGCATACAGAACTAGGGGTAGGAGATTTCCGACCATAATAATCTTATATACATTCATCAATCATTAAGTTGATTGAGTACTAACTTAGTTGATATTGGTATGATTGTTTGTATATAAAGATGTGAGTTTGAGTGTGCTGAAACGTTTATTCTCCTTAAGCGTTAAAAATTATAAGCAGTACTAAGCATTGTATAAAAAATGATCAATTAATTCTAAAATAAGAAAAACTATAATTATCTCAAAAGAAAAGTATAAAATCGATTTTATCAAAACCCTTATATATTTTTTCCAATAAAAAATGTGTTAAACAAAAAAAAATTGGATTTTAAAGTTATGTTTTTTCGTTGAGAAAAAGTAAAATATTACTAAAAATCATATTACATGCGTATGCGTGTGGAAATCACGGATTTAGAACAAATATGTATGTTTAAAAATAAAATACAATAAATAATGAAACATATGGTTTGAAACTAATTAATCATAATAACACATGAAATAATATGTATGATATTAAAATAAAAAAATTTTAAATTAAATTAAATTGTGAGTAAAACAAAATTTAAACACATAAATACATCAGATTAACAATACTAAATGCACTGCAATTAACAACATTATTAGTATATACAACTTATGGAGATAATTTATTAATATATACAACAGATGTATATAATAAATTGTGCATATTAAAATAAAATGTATAATTTATAATAAAATGAAATTTTGGTTGAGTGGTAAATTTAAGGTTTTATTAATGCAATTGGCCTAAGTTTAAATCCCATCATATTCATGTATTTTAATTGATTTTTACATAAAAAAAACAAAAGTATCGTCGAATAATATAACTGATTTTAATTATGGAAAGACATTTTCGTAATTTCTCAACCAAGTTGGTACCCAGTTGACTCGTGACACTAACTTAGCTAGAGATTGTAACCTCTCCAACCTGGCTTAGACGTTAGACTTGAATTCGGGAGATTACATCGGCCACCAAAATGGCCTGGCAGAATTACCGGAATTTTAAAACATTTAATTAAAACATCGTTTTATTCTTAGAAGAAAACTTAGCCAATTTATAGAAAAACTCATGAGTTATCAAAATTGATTCAGTTTAATATCTTCATTATAATGATGTTTACTATTGAAAACTTAGTTTGAAAATCCGAATTACTTTCTTAACAAAACATATTTGTAATTTCGTAGTGAAAAAGTGATATTAACGTAATTTTAATAAAAACCATGTTTCATGCATAATTAAATAAAAATTCATATCCTAATAGCCTAAATGATTTAAATGTCATGCATAACTAAGTAAAAATCGTAAACTAAATCCCATGCCACAATAATATTAAAGTTTCAAATAACCAAAATTATAAAATAATCAGTCTAAAATACTTTTATATAGAAATCAATATTTCGAGCCGAGCTCTCTAAATGCAGAGTCTGCGTCTTAACCTTGTAGATTATTTGAAAAGAAGGAAAATAAGGGGGTGAGCTATGAAAGCTCAATGTGAGTTCCATTACAAGGAAACCGAAACAAAACAGTAGACAAAGCACTTTAACAATTTCGAGAATAAGCACAAGCATAAAGTACTTTAGGCTAACAGTTTTTCACATAAAACACTTTACTATAAATTTCTCAGAATTCAGAATAATCATAATCGAATATTTTTTTTTTAGATTTTAACTTAGCACAAGAATAATCAATGTAACGATTAATCATACAGAAACACTGTTCATTGAATAATTCTCCATAATAATTTCGCACATATCAGTATTCCAGATTATACAACAATGTGCATATGTGTATATATATATGCATCATTTCAAAAATCACAGTTTTGTATGCACGTGTTTTTATGAATGCCATACAATTTCGGTTTATAAAAAAGATCCTATTCCAACCACTACGCTCCATATTTGGGAGTTCCCCATAACTCTTACCACCATCACACCTAATTGTGGATTAACCACTAATAGTTTACAGTTTTATTGTGGGGGAAATCTGCCAGTGCCTGTGGAAACACAACTTCCTTGCAGATGAAAGCTAGTAATAGTTTACGTTTGTGAATGTATAGTAAAACGTCGCAATTGGAATCTACTAAGGCTGTGTGTACACAACAAGACCGCTGCAGTTGGTCTTTGCTATGGCTGTAGGTACTCAACAAACGTTTGAATGTAGAAATTATGTCGGTTCTTCCTCCGATCATATCAACCCACCCCATGCAATGCAATGCAATCTAATCGATTTAATTTAATCATATATTGAAGCATTTAATGTTCTAACACTTGGCAATCAAGTAGCAAATTCATGCTTTCCATACAGTCGATTTGATAATATTTTAGGCATATCGTTCATACAGTCACAACAAATAGATATACATATGGTAATTTATATGTACTTTTCAAAATTCATGCACACATTTAAAATCACAAATAACTATCATATTAATTCGATCATTCGTGGATTCTAGTATGCCTCAAATCATCAGGGACCTAATTGCATAACTTAATTCACTAAAAATAGTTTGAAACCTATTTAGGGACTAAATTGATCAAAACATAAAATTCTGGGTAAATTTATAAAATTTAAGAAACAAGGGCAGATGGCCGTGTGGAATGACTTAGGCCGTATGGGTCACATGACCGTGTGGGAGGGTCCAGGCTGTGTATTCTAAGCTAGGTTTTATTTTGCCTCGATTTTCTCGGTAAAGAACACACACTTGACTTCCGAGGTCTCATACGATGATCCTTATGTCCAAATCTGATCCGGGCCACCTACAATGGGTTTTTCAATCGAAAAAACACAAGAGTTACTTATCGATGTTCAAGGTTTATTGAATTTATCAATATTTTTAGGAAAGTTCGTAAAAGATTCGAAATCAATTGAAAGATTGACAAGAACATTGTTTATTTTAGAATGCTAGAGTTCTACAAAATTAAAAATAAGAATTATTACTGATCTTGGCACGTTAGAAAAAAATTTTGACGGTGTTATACTAAAACAATACAAAGAACAGATTAAACGAGGTGGAATTCGGGTTCTAGATTCAACAATAAATTTCCAGCAAAAGAATATGAAAATTTTATGAATAAGAAAAGTGGGAGAATAAAAGAAAAAGATGTATTTAAAGAAGGCAAAAAAGAAATTCTAAATAGAGTTGAAAAAGATAATCAAAATCCTATTATGATTAGGATAGAGACCAAATGGCAAAATTAAACAATTTTAGAGGGACGATGTCTTAAATTACCCAATCTGCCGAAATTTAATTAAAGAGGAAAGGAAGAGGACGAAGTGATACTCGACCATTGAACTACTGTCTATTTCTTTGTTGAAAAATAAAGAGGAAAAATGAAAAAAAAAAGAGTAGGGATTGAACCTTAGTTTTTTTAAGGATTTTACTAAGCTCTTAACCACTAATGCTAGAACTCAATTCTTGATAATTTTATAAATTCTAACCCCTTAATTTTTGGGGTGTTACAGTTATTTTATTAATAGTATAAATATACAATTGACAGAAGTAATAATGTGTGCATGATTAAAATTAAAATATATAAATATGTTAATATAGAACTTTAATTGAGTGGTAAATTGAAAGTTTTATTAATGCAATTGGTTTGGGTTTAAGTATCATCATATGGATAATTTTATTAGTTTTTTAATGTAAAAGAGTAAAGTGCCCTTGAATAATATAACTTAATTTAGTTATGAAAATTTTCGTAATTGAACAACTGAGTTGATGACCCGATTGAATGTGACACTAATCCAATAAAACACTTAAGTAATAATATTTATGAATATGATCTTTTCTATTACATAAATTATTTATAAATAATCAAGAATAAAAATTATTTATAAATTGATCGCAAATAGGAGCAACAAAAAATTTCAATGCAATTTTCTTTTTTTATAATGATCTTTTTTGGTCCTCCAAGTTTACAAAAAAAATTAATTTATCTCTTCATTTAATTTTTTTGTCTTTATTAGCTATTGAGCTTGTATTTTTTTATCAAATCACCCAAAAATAAAAGGAAAAATTAACGTTTGTGAACTTTGCAGGTGTGGCATACACGAAGATTACCATGTAGATGACACTTCAACATTTAATTAATTTTTTTAAAATTTAAAAAATATTATAAATATATATTTATAAATTTTTAATAATTTAATGAAGTTTTATTTTTTAAAAATAGCTTTTATAATTTTTTTTAATTTGTAAAAGAATAATTAAATTCTATCATGTCCAAAAAAACACAAATTCAAAGATGAAAGAAAGAAGGAACGAAATAGTTATTATTTGTAAAGTTGAAAGTAGAAATAAACGATTCCTTAAATAAAATCAACAGCTAATTTGATGACGCGTGTGGAAACAGATAAGCAGCACTGCTTTGTGTCGTTTGGTACAAGTTCAAAATGAAAGCAGCCGACTCCGCTTTTTTAAACTACGTACCTTTCCTTTTCGAATATCACTTACGTACGGCTTGCTCATCATCTCATCTTTACCAAAACTTCAATTCCTAACATATATGTGCCACATGCCAATTTATTTATATTTTATGACAGACAAATAAAAATATATGATGTCAATTCATTGACGAATTTATGTACATTTCGCAAAACATAACAACTAATACGACAACAATCTCATGTGACTTTGAATAAAAAAACAGACATCCTTATGTCTATGTTGGACTTGAATTTCTTTTCTTTCTAAATATTATTCACGAGAGGTAGTATTTTCACGGAGTTTCTACCTCTCGATAATTCAAGTATTTGAAGAGGGAGTAAATTTAATAAAATAAGAGTGTCACATCGAATACTCGAAATTACTGGTCATGCGTAGACGCATGGTTATCTGTCAATAAAATCTCAACATTACTTGGTGAGATTTGAACCTATGCCTTACCGCAAATATATAGGGCACTTATAGGCAAGAACACTACCACCTGATAACATAATTGCCATAATGCCCTGTACAACGTAGAGTATGGGTTCAAAATTTATCAAGTGCAAATGTTGAGATTTCCTTAGTAAGTGATTATATAGGTACACATGGTTCATCTCTTCAGGCACTTGACGAGATAATCTATTTTATTGAACCGGTTGTTTTTTTAAATATTCAGACTCTCAAAGAATTGAGAGACAATTTTTTTGAAGACAATACCATTTCATTGAAAGTTTATTGATTCTCAACAAATCAGATTTTAAAAATTTATGTTAAATGAGTCTTATCTTTCCTCTAAAAAAACTATCTATTGATTTTCTTTTTCATATCATTTGATTAAAAATTAATTTTTAGCTATCTTAAATAAATAAATAAAAAAGCATTACAGATGTACCATTATCCATTTTATTTTATATACTAAAAAACAAATTCTTGAATATGATTTAAGCCTAACAAAAACAAAATCGTCACCATGATTTGAGCGCTTTAAAAAAAACAAAAACAATTAAGTTAAAACCGGACCGATGGAAGTTGTATTTTGTTAGTATCGATTTGTTTCAGAGTACTGTTTTCAATTTGTCAATATTTTAAAAAAATATTTAATATATAAAAATTATTTATAAATATAAAAATTAAATTAAATAAATTTTAAATATAAAATATTCATTAATAAATCTAAAATTAAAAATAACGATACATCATTCGATATAAAATTTTAAGGATTTAGCTCCTTTCCCTTTTTTATATGAAAGAAGCTAAAGGGTGAACGAGTATTTTTTATTTGATAGTCGAGTAATTGGATTTTTCTTAATTATATTTTAGTTTTTATATTTTAAATGTGAAAGTATGTATCAAATTTTTTTTTAAATTTTACATTCTGATTTAGTCTTTACTTATTAATCACGTTACAATTAAGTTTTTAGCATAATAATAAACAATTAAAAATATTATATTTTTTAATATTATTCATGCATTGAACGGTGCATTATGTTTTAGTTGGTGTGACTAGAATTGACTTAGTGCAACCACTACAGACCGAAATTTTTACCAGTACAAAAAATAGTATGTTCAAATATACTTCAACCCCCTATACTCTTCGCATATTTGGAATTTAAATTCTCTATTTTTATTTGTAAAAATATAATCCCTTATTTTTTTCGACTGCAAAATTTAAATATAATTGTTAACGTCAGTAATATATAATTTAAAAAAAAATTATAAGCCACTTAAATTTAATAAAAGGAAATTGAAGGGCGGAGGTTTTAGGTCGACTAAAATGAGAATCGTGTGTTCCGTGCATTAGCAGATAGATGCTTAGTTCTGCAATGGCATCCAACCATGGTTTCAGGATCCAATTCTGCATCGCCAGAAGGGGAAGGAAATATATCCTTGAACATGATTTAGCATAAAGCCTGACTTTAGAAAAGACAAATAACATAAATCTCCACATGTAGGTGCAGCATTTTATTAAGGTTTTGTTTGAAACAAGAAAGCAGCAATAGGGGGATGTGACCTTGATAAACAGGCTCACCTCAAAGGAGAGTGAACAAATAAACATCATTGTTTCTTCTTTACCCTTTTTAAGGAGCGATTCGCCAATTCCTAGTTGATGGACAGAATAAGAGTCAACCTTAATTGTCATATTAAAAGACATCTAATTTTGGCTTGGTGAGTGGTATAGAATCAAAATGCCCTCCCTTATATGGACTTCATTGTTAGATTTTTAGTCATTTACCACCCTCTAAACCCTTTCTTTGTCATGTGAATACTCACATCTCTTGCAATTTATTAGTGCATTACACAACACAATGTAATAGTAACAAAATAACAAATGAGAAAACAAACATTTTTTTGCAAACCATTTGAATCCGAAGCTGAAATTGAATGTAGAAAGTAGAACTTTTGTTTATCTAAATAATTTCTTTATATAAAAAGTCTTACTTGAAGAGTTGATCAATTTTGTTAAACCCAACTTAGATAGGGCTAATACTTGCGCTTTACATCTCTATGAAGAACTGCAGGTACGCAATCATGATGAAGTAAGCTACATCTTGAGTTTTGCACTTCAGATTCCCTTCCAAAATTCATTGCATATTACCATTTGGAATGTAGTTGTATAGAAGGAGCTTGACACTTTTATAGGAACAATAGCCTAAGAATAAGAATTTCTACTGCAAAAGTTGCCACCACAGGCTCCTTATATCTCCTTTAATTTTCCAAACCTTTTTTTACTGCAATTAGCCCACGTTGAGCATTTCAGATTTATAAACAACTCCTAAACAAACTTTGTAGGAATCATGTTTCATGAAATTTATTTACTGACAGTAATTAAGAATTAATAGCATTAAATTGGAAAAAGAATTCAAATATATTGATCATACCAAGTCATTATAGATGAATAAAAATCTCCTTATAAAAACAAAAATGGAAAATTTAAGAAGAGAAAAAGAAATTATTTAAATAGAATTGAACCAAAATGATGAAAAGAACAACTAAAACATGCACCGAGTTGTCAAAAAAGTTTTTTTTATAAATACAATAATATTGTATAATTAGTACATTGGTCTCCTCACTTCAATACGTGGCAGTAAGAAATTTATAGACAGGTGTTATAAAGAATTTCTGTAAAAAGCTAAGAAATGAGAAAACCGTCTTTCAGCTTTCTAATTTGTGCATTTTCTTTATGGTTTACATTGCATAATTATTACATAAGGGTGGTATTTGGACCAAAAATGCCGACCAAGTTTGTGGTCTACTTGATCATATTAGTTGTGGAATTTGGAACTTGTTTGGAGATGGACTTATGGAATTGGTCTGAATTTCAAACAAATCAGTGATTCCATATTTTATCCTTGATTCTGTTGTTGATGGCATCTTAGTCCGCCATAATTGGTCGAATGTCAAATTAGAAGAAAGTGAGAATGGTGACAATTATGTACAATAAGTACACGAGGAAATTGGCTATACATCGTCATCTTCTAAGTCTGGTGAGGGAGAGAACATTTGTGAAGATAGTGCAAATTTAAAGAAAGTGAAGTTGAGGGACAATCTAGGAGAAGCCAAATTGAGGACTTCTCCATTGGATTGGATGATGAGGATGGAGGAATAAGGAAAGAAGTAGTGTCCTTAATGCAAAGTTGGAAGACATTACTGAAAAAATGACTTCCAGAGCATTTGAACTATGTGTTAAATAAACTTAAATGAAAGTTAAGAGTTATGTAAGTGAAAGGTCAAGAGTTGAAATGTCAAGAGTTATGTTGTTTTTAATGGGTTTAAATTAGTAGTTTTTTGTTTAGGAAAATGAAAGGTCAAGAGTCATTGGTTTATGGTTATTATTAGATTTTAGGGCACGTTTGGTTCGCTGTATTGGATTAGAGGTGTAATGGAATAGAGGTGTAATAGCAAATCAACTGTTTGGTTGAATGTAATGGAATAAAGGCGTAATAGTAATCTTGTGTTTGGTTGAATGGAATAGAGGTGTAATAGCATAATGGAAAAAACTAAAATGACTAGAATACCCTTAGCATAAATTTGTTTTGGTAAATGATTATTGTTATTGTTATTTAAATTATTAATATCAATAATAAATAATTTAATCATATTTAAATATAATTATTATTAAATATATTATAATTAAAATATATAATTTAATAAAATTCTTAATAATTAATATTCTTATATGAATTTACTCAAATCATAATATATGATACTATAAAATATAAATTAACATAATTATTATTAAATATATTATAATTAAAATATATAATTTAATAAAATTATTAATAATTAATATTCTTATATAATTTAATAAAACAATTAAGCAAAGATCCATTAAAACATGTTTTGAAGTTTGATACTACAATAGAGAATACAAACAAAAGAACCCATTTTTGAAGCACGCATACTTTTTGAAGCATATGAAATTACTGCAAGTTAGAGCATATGAAATTAAGCAAAGATCCATTAAAACATGTTTTGAAGTTTGATACAATAGAGAAGACAAACAAAATAACCCATTTTTATTAGCTGACCAATAAGTCCATTGGCAGATTTTACTCTATATTCTAGCCTAGTACTCATCCCCTTCATCTTCATCTCCTTCACCAGATTCCAAGCCCACTTCTTCATAATCTTTCTCAAAAGCAGCCAAGTCTTCTCTAGCTTCAGAAAACTCACCTTCCTCCATACCCTCATCAATATACCAATGCACAAATGCACGCTTTGCATACATCAGATCAAACTTATGATCAATAGTATGGGCACCAAATTTGGTAGCCATAACCAAACCAGAATCAGATATGGAAACCATCTCCAGCAAAAATCAATGCAAACTACAATTTCCTAAAAAAAATTTAATACATTAGACAAATCTTTGATCAACTCAAAGAACAAGAAGGTTAAAACGTGATATCAAGATGCCAATATTCTTTGTTTGCATATCTATCCAGTGCATAATTCGAAACAAATACTCTTCAATAGAAAATACTAAAAACCATTTTTCTCAAATATATTAGACATATGAGAAAGAGGAGGGCAGACAACAATATAGGTTAAGAAATTCTAGATTGAAACACCAAAAAATTCTACTTATACTACAAAGAAATTCAACAACATTTTGAATTGTGAAAGACCAAAAAAATCAAAACACTTTGATAAGAAAGGGAGAAAACATTAAATTTTTCTGCAGTTCTATTTCTAACCCAAAAAATCATTAAGAAAGTGCTTGAATTTTCAGGAATCATATTAAAATGATACCCAGATATCCAAAAGGGAATAAGAGGATTTACAGAACATAGAAATACTCCCTATATGATCTAATGCAACAAGTCAATAGAAGGCAGCAATATTGTAGCTTATCAACCGAGAACCCTATTGAAAAAAAGAAAGAAGAAAAGCTGAGTCATTTTTAAATGTTTGAGGGTGTGATTGAGGAGGAGTACAAGAGTTTCAGTAGAAATGACAAAAGAAAAAAGATACAGTGCAGAGATAAAGACTAGTATAGTAGGTAAGAAGGAAAATTTGATGAGAGAGAAAGTGAGAAGTTATACCAGCTTGAATAGATAGTATAGTCCATATAGGAGGATCAGCATAAGTCGTACTCCATGAACTTCCATTACCAAATTGATTGGGGAATTGGATTTTTCCTGCAATAATATCAAAATCGATTATATCAGGAAGAACTAGATAATATAACAGCTAAACATGAAAGACCATTACAGACAGAGTTAACTTATAACTTATGCTACTCGGTTCACTCTTTCCTCTTCGTTTTTTCCGAGGGAAGTCAACAAACATGAACATGGCTAAAAGGCAACACTATTTCTACTATCAAAAGTAAACTCAAGCATTTTGTTGCCAAAAAGTTTTACATTTTCTAAATTTGTTTGCTTTTGTACCCAAATTCACTTTTTTTTCTTTTTGGTTCCTAAAGCAAGTAAATAGCAGAAGTAACAAACACTGGTACATAATAAACAAAAAATGATGAACAATTTGGGGAATAATCCAAATAATTAGCATTCTAATCTAAGAATTGGAACTCTCTCAAATTTAAAAGGATAATACGGGCTTGATCAAATTCAATGTAGCGTCACTGAATCGAAATTGAATTCAGGAAAAATAGCAAAATTAACAAAAATGATCACAAAAATTTAAAAATTGAGAAACATACTGGAAAGAGAGAATGGCAACGGAGTGGCGATAGCCATTGAAGTTGTTGGAGGAGAAACAGAAGTGAAGATGGAGTGGGAAGGGAGGCGAACTCTCCTTAGCAAATTAACGGCAGCTTTACGTAGATACATCTTCTGCTTTTGCAGTACGGCGGTTTTCTACCCTCAATATTTTTTATGATTCTGAAATAAAAGAACACAAAAGAAACTGAAATAAAAATGACCCAATTATTTTTTATGATTCTCAAGAGCAAAAACAACCTCAATAGGCATAATTAAATCCAAATTAAAATAACATCCATGGAATTCAATACAACAGAAATTAAAGGAGAAACAAAAAGAACTTGGAACCTTGAAGAAGGTGCTGGGTAGGAGAAAACTGGAGAAAGCAAAGGAAGATGCCGACTGGAGAAAGCAAAGGAGAAAGCAAAGCAAAGGAAGAAAGCAAAGGAGAAAGCAAAGAAAAGAAAAGAAAAGAAAAGAAACGGAGGGAGCAAATCGGGCGAAATAGAAGAGGCAAAGGGGAACAGAAGAGGCAGAGGGTAAAACAGGGAGGGTAAAGTGAAGCAGGACCTAAACTGAGCAAAAGGGACGGATTAGAAATCAGTGAATTTCACTGATTAGGTCAGTAATGTTTTAGCCCCGTAATAGTAATACATTGAACCAAACAACTGATTAGAGGCGTAATAAGTGGGGCCCATCGATTAGGGGTGTATTGGCATAGCCAATACACCCAACCAAACATGCTCTTAATATTTTTCAGTTTTTTTGTTGTTTTAAAGGGTAGACTATAGCCTATAAATAGTTTGTAAGCTTTTGATTTTATAAGAGAGAACAATTTTATATTGAGAACATTTTCTACAATTTGGTATCTGAGCGATGGAGAGTGTGACTAGTAATGTGCCATTGCCTCGACTAACAAAGGTGAACTATGTGAATTGGAGCATCCAAATGAAAGCTCTTCTCGGGTCTCAAGATGGTTGGGAGGTGGTCTAAGAAGGTTTCGTAGAACCGACAACTATTGCGGGATATACGGCGGCTCAAAACAAGGCATTGAAAGAAATGCGGTCGAAAGATAAGGCGGCATTGTACATGTTATTTCGAGTCGTTGATGAGTCGGGCTTTGAGAAGATTGCAAGTGCGACAACTTCAAAAGAAGCGTGGGACATTTTAGCAAAGGTGTACAAAGGAGCCGACCGAGTTAAACAAATCTGCCTTCAAACTCTTCGTGGCGAGCTGGAAGGCATGAAGATGAAGGAATCGGAAGGTGTCTCTGACTATATCACGCGTGTTCAAACCGTGGTGAACCAACTCAACCGAAACGGAGAAGCGTTAACCGATGCACGAGTTATGGAGAAGATTTTGAGATCATTAACTAACAGTTTCAAGAATGTCGTATGTGCCATAGAAGAGTCAAAAGATTTAGCAACGCTCACAGTCGATGAACTCGCCGGTTCTCTCGAGGCACATGAACAACGTAAGAAGAAGAAGAAAGAGGAGACACTCGAGCAAGCACTTCAAACCAAGGCATCAATCAAAGACGAAAAGGTTCTCTATTCTCAAAGCCTTCGAGGTAGAGGTCGTGGTCGTGGAGATCGAGGAAATGATCGAGGTGGAAAAGGTCGTGGTCAAGAAGGGAATTATGAGGAGAAGGAGCATTCAGACCAACAAAATTGGCGTGGAAGAAGACGTGGTCGTGGAAGAGGCGGATGGTCTAATTATTCCAACGTCGAGTGCTACAAGTGGCAAATATGGTCACTATACGAAGGATTGTAACTCTGATAAGTGTTACAATTGTGGTAAGGTGGGACATTTTGCGAAAGAATGTCGCGTCTCAAAAAAGGTGGAAGAGACAACCAACCTAACCACGGAAAATGATGAGGCAAAAGAAGGTTTTCTCTTGATGGCACACAACGAAGTCAACACCAACAACAACATGGTGTGGTACCTTGACACAGGTGCAAGCAACCATATGTATGGGTTCAAGCACCTATTCAAAGAGATGCAAAAGGTTGAAACGGAACATGTGTCATTTGGAGATGCGTCGAAGGTTGAGGTAAAAGGCCAAGGTACCATTTGTTATTTATAAAATGATGGGTTAGTTAGGTTAATCCATGATGTGTATTACGTACCAGACCTCAAGAGCAACATTTTGAGTATGGAGCAACTTATGGAAAAAAGGTTATTCGGTACTTATGAAAGATCGGGTGTGACACTTGAAAGATAAGGAAGGGCGTTTGGTCGCTCGAGTTGAAATGGAAAGAAATCGCATGTTCAGGTTGAATCTGAGAAGTGTTCAAGGAAAATGTTTGCGAGTTGATGTTGAAGACAAGGCGTCGCTGTGGCATCTCCGTTTTAGCCATCTACATTATGGTGGTCTAAACGAGTTGGCGAAGAAGAATTTGGTGCATGGGCTACCAGACATGGACTATGAGGGAAAATTTTGTGAAGAATGTGTGCTCGGTAAGCATGCCAGAACTTCGTTTCAAAAGAAGGCAGAATATCAGGCTAAGTAACTTCTCGAATTGATTCATACCGACATATGTGGACCAATCACCCCGAATCTTTTAGCGGTAAAAGGTATTTCATTTCTTTTATCGATGATTTCTCACGAAAAACTTGGGTTTATTTTCTTAAAGAAAAATCCGAGGCATTTGAGGTGTTCAAGAAGTTCAAAGTAATGGTTGAAAAAGCAACTGGTAGACACATCAAATCTGTACGATTTGATAGAGGTGGCGAGTATACTTCGACGGCTTTCATGGAGTATTGTGAGGAGCAAGGCATAAGACGATTCCTAACCGCACCGTACTCTCCCCAACAAAATGGTGTGGCTGAGAGGAAGAATCGAACTATTCTCGACATGGTTCGATCAATGCTCAAGAGCAAGAAGATGCCGAAGGAATTTTGGGCGGAAGCCGTGCAATGTGCCATCTATGTGCAAAATTGATGTCCACATGCGAAGTTGGATGATCAAACACCACAAGAGGCTTGGAGCGAACAAAAACCATCAGTTTCTCATCTTAAAGTATTCGGTAGTGAGGCCTATGCACATGTGCCGGATCAGCGAAGAACGAAGCTCGAAGACAAAAGCAAAATGTTTATTTTTATTGGGTATGATGAGAAAACAAAAGGATACAAGTTACTCGACCCGATAAGTAAGAAGGTTGTGGTAAGTCGTGATGTACTATTCAATGAAGCAAGCGAGTGGGATTAGAATAACTCAACGGAGGTTATCATCAAAGATGGAAGATCATCAATCGCTACACCAACAATCATACCGACAAATCCTGAAACTACCGATGATGAAGATGAACCGCAACTACCAAAAATGCAAAGTTTGCAAGATCTATATGATTCAACAAATGAGGTACATATTGTATGTCTTTTGGCAGATTCCGAGATTATAAGTTTTGAAGAGGCGGTGCGAGACAAGAAGTGGCAAACTGCTATAGATGAGGAGATTAAAGCAATTGACTGCAACAACACATGGGAGTTAACGGAATTGCCGAAAGGAAGTCAGCCCATTGGTGTGAAGTGGGTGTTTAAAAGAAAGATGAATGCTCAAGGTGAGTTAGAACGGTACAAGGTGCGACTTGTTGCAAAGGGATATAAGCAAAAGGAGTGGATCGATTATGATGAGGTATTTGCTCCCGTTGTAAGAATGGAGACAATCCGGTTGCTCATTGCACAAGTGGCACAATTTAAATGCCAATATTTCAAATGGATGTCAAGTCGGCATTCTTGAATGGTGTGCTTAAAGAAGAAGTCTACATCGAACAACCACCCGGGTATATGAAAAATGGAGAGGAGAAGAAGGTGCTGAAATTGAAGAAGGCACTTCTCCGGGTTGAAGCAAGCACCGCGGGCATGGAATACTCGTATCGATACATACTTCAAGGAGAATGGGTTCAAACAATGTCCTTATGAACATGCCCTCTACGTGAAGAAGAATGGAGGTAATATGTTATTTGTTGCTCTTTATGTTGATGACCTCATTTTTATGGGGAACAATGGTGAGATGATACTAGATTTTAAGAGCAAAATGACACAAGAATTCGAGATGACAGATTTGGGTTTAATGAAATTTTTCCTTGGTTTGGAGGTTCAACAAGAAAGGACAGGTATTTTTGTGTCACTGGAGGTATATGCAAAGGAAATTTTGAAGAAGTATAAGATGACACATTGCAACCCGGTATCAACACCAATGGAACCAGGTGTAAAACTCTCGAAATTCGATGGAGGAGAACGAGTCGACGCAAGTAAATACCGAAGTTTGGTGGGAAGCCTTCGCTATCTCACTTGCACAAGGCCTGACATTTCACTAAGTGTTGGCATTGTAAGTCGGTTCATGGAAGAGCCGGTTTATTCACATTGGAAGGCGTTGAAGCGAATCCTACGGTACATTCAAGGAACGGTATCACTCGGGTTATTTTATTCAAATATGGAAGATTACAAGTTGATTGGGTATTCCGACAGTGATTGGTACGGAGACTTAGATGATCGGAAAAGTACATTGGGATATGTGTTCTTTATGGGTAACACAACATTTGCTTGGCTTTCAAAGAAGCAACCAATTGTGACACTATCGACATGTGAAGCTGAATATGTGGCAGCATCTTGGTGTCTGTGTCATGCTATATGGCTCAAAAATTTGTTGGGCGAGTTGGAGCAACGATAACTTGGTGCAACTGAGATACGAGTTGACAATAAATCAGCGATTGAGTTGGCAAAGAACCCAGTGAATTATGAGAGAAGCAAACACATTGACATTCATTTTCATTTCATCCGAGATCATGTAAAGGAAGGAAGTGTGAAATTAGTGCACGTGGCAAGTCGGGACCAAGTCGCGGATATCTTTACAAAACCGCTATCGATGGTACTCTTCGACAACTACAAGAAATTAATCGGCATGAAGGATGGCAGAAGCATTTAAGTTTATAGGGGAGTTTTGTTAAATAAACTTAAATGAAAGTTAAGAGTTATGTAAGTGAAAGGTCAAGAGTTGAAAGGTCAAGAGTTATGTTGTTTTTAATGGATTTAAATTAGTAGTTTTTTTGTTTAGGAAAATAAAAGGTCAAGAGTCATTGGTTTATGATTATTATTAGATTTTAATATTTTTAGATTTTTTGTTGTTTTAAAGGGTAGACTATAGCCTATAAATAATTTGTAAGCTTTTGATTTTATAAGGGAGAACAATTTTATATTGAGAACATTTTCTACAGTATGCAAGGAACATATTTAATTATTACAGCCGGATTAGGAGAACCTCATGAGATTGTTCTCTTAAATGTGTTATGGGGCTATAGGTTGGAAAATTACTAATATAAAGGGAAAGGGAATTGGCTGATCTATATTTCATCAATGGCATCTTTCTGGAGAACAGTTGTAAAGCAGTAGTGGACTCCAGCCGACCATCAAAGAAGTGGTCTACAAGCAGATCACAAAATGGATTCAATTATTTTTTAACTCATGAAATTGTAATGCCTATTTTTTTCTTAAATATTTATCCAAATAAAATAATCACAATTAATAACATTTTGAGGGATGCATTTTAAATACCTTACAAATTTTTTTTCCAAACACACCCTTAAATTTTATTTTTTTAAACTATCACCAATTTAAAGATTTTTTTTCATAATTTTTCTCATTCGCCCACATAATGTGTCATGTGTTATGATTTTTTTAAACTTTCATGCTAATCTGAATTCTACTCAGGCTTAGTTATGAAAATCTATTCAATTGAGATGATTTCAGGAACGAATTAAATATAGAATTAATTGGGAAAAGATTAAAAAACTAAAAAGTAGAAAAACCAATAAACTTTATGATAAAAGTATTTATATCTTTCAATAATTTTATATAATTTTTTTTAAAATTAATTGGCTTAAACTATAATTTTAAAAGATATCTTAAAAAGGTTGAGTGCATAAAGTTGGAAGTTTAAGATTGGATCATTGGTGCTAATGTTAATTTTATACAGGGGTAAATTTAGGAATTTTTTATTTAAACTTTTTGAAATGTCAAAATGTATTTTTATCCTTTATTAATTTATAATTTTATTATTTTTAAAAGTCTAGGTTTCTTTTTTCATTTTTAAAATCAAAGTGTAAATTTACTGTATATTAATTTATGAATTTTTTTTATTTATGAGAAGACTGAAAGGTTTTTTTTCTTACATTTGAATTTGCCCCTAATTTTATATGTTTTTATGTGGTTCCTTCGCTCATAGCATGAGTGTCACATAATCTAGTATAAATCTATACTAGTTATAAATTCTATGATTGAGTTGATATCAGAAATTAACTTGAATACCAACTGAGTTGAAAAAAATTTAAAAACAATAAATTTTTGGTAAGGGTATATATTGTGGGTGTAGTGTATAACTACTTAGGCTTAAAATCCATTAAAATTAAAACTAAAAATCAAGTTAGCCCAATATATAGACAGGTGTTAATATGTTGAACCAAATATCTATATCTATTTTACCTGCTTTAGAATTGAAAGGCCTTGTTTCAATGGCATCTAAATATGTAAAAACGTCAGACTCATCTATACCTACGATTAAAGTTCGTATTTTTCAAGCATCTATGCATTTCATGGTTGTTGTTATTTTTAACTAATTTGTTTCTTGTTACCAAAAAGAAAACAATAATGCAATGTCATTAAATTAAAGGTTGGGGTTAAATTTGGAAGATTATTCGTATAAATTAAAATACAAAAATTTTATGGGGTATACATGAGAGTTACACATGAACTATGATTTAGTATTCAATTTGATATATCAACCTTGACTTTATATAATTTGATACATGAATATTAAATTTAATTCATTTTTCACAAATCATTAACACATTACTTGATGTAGTATCATTTTAAATTTACTTTTTGCATATATTTACCTAACATGAAAATTCTTGAATTTATTTATTTTTTAAATATTTATAATTTCTTTTTTTGGGAATAATAACGGGGCAAAGCCTGAACAACAAATGCAACTAGCGCGACTCAAACCTAGGTCACACCTAGGGCGGTGAACACCCTTCACTATCAGGTCATCATCACATGGGGTTCTTTAAATATTTATAATTGAATTAATATCAAAATTTTATATGTAGAAATAAATTAAAGTTCACATATCATATTGCACGTTAAATCTAAATTAATGTGTAAATTAGATATTTACCATTATAACTAACATTAATTGCATTCAAAATTATTGTTTGATTAATGAAATATGATTTTTTTTGCAAGGTTGACTTTAACTAAGTTATGGTACGAGCTATTTTGTTCCATTGTTGTGTATGTTAGGCATATCATTTATAAATATTTTATAGATTGCCCCTTTTGTGTTATATTTTATGTGATTAAAATATTATAAAATTGTAAAAAAAAATTACATATTAATAATTTATTTTATATAGATTTTAACATGTTGATATATTTATATTGGGTTCATGTTATTTTTATGTCATGTTTAATTATTTTTTCATGTATTTATGTTGATATCTCAATTATGTTTTATATAAATTTGTCATGATAATTTATTCGTTAAGTCTAAATAAAATTATTTAAAAATTGATATTATTTATTAGGCATAATGACAAAATTAGCCCTTAACGTTTGGGTGTTTAGTCACTTTGGCCTTTAAGGTTTTTTTTTTTGGAGCACTTTCATACATAATCTTTGTTTTTTTGGTCAAATTGGTCATTTTTAACGGTCTTGTTGACGTGGCCGTTAAGGGACTAACGACGTTGGCATGGAATTTTTTTTCACCTAGGTACCACACGTATGTAGATGTTGACATGACATTAGGGGTGTGCATTTGGTTAACCTACCGGTTAACCGACCCGAAATAATTATAACCGAATTAACCGACCTTCCAAAATTTTTAATTGTTAACCGAACCGAATTTTTTTTAAAAAAATTTAACCGAACCGAAATTTTTTCGGTTAATTAGGTCGGTTAACCAAATTAACCGAAAATTGTATGGTTTTTATTTTTGGTTAAAAATTAACCGAATTAACCGAATTACCCGATTGAATCACTACATAATTAAAAATATTACATAAGTCTTTGAATCACTACGTAATTAAAAACATTACATAATTCTTGAAATTAACACATAGTTGAAATATAAGTCTTTAATATTCTCCATTTATATCATTTTTTTCTCTCCAAAAAATCTCCATTTGCATTAAACCTAAAAAAAAAAACATGTGTAATTGGGTAGATTCTTAATAGTTAGACTTTAGTTTTATTTTTATTGGGTTGGTAATTGGGTAGACTTTAGTTTTAGTTTTATTGGGTTGGGTAATTGGGTTAGGTTGGTAATTGGGTTGGGTAATTGGGTTGGGTTGGATAATTGTTATTAATTTTTTTCGGTTAACCGAATTTTCGAACCGAATTAACCGTTAACCGAAAAATCATAAAAAAATTTTACCAACCGATTAACCGAATTCGGTCGGTTAACCCACCGATTAACCGAATGCGGTCGGTTAACCGAATTTTTTCAGTTTTACCCGAATTATGCACACCCCTACATGACATACAAGACAAAATAATGACATGCCAGCAAATGAATTTAAACTTAAAAAATAATTAAAATTAAAAAAATGTTTAGAAAATTTTTAGGGTTTACCCACCATTAAAACAATTAAAAAAATTAAAACAACTTAAACACTAACCAGAAAAGAGAAGCTTGATCGATCACAACAAAAAATTGAACCCTAACTTTTGAATCAGTTAATCAAAACAAAATATTAGAACCCTAACTCGAGAAAGGAAAAAATTGGGGTATTTTTATATAATTTTCACTTTCAAACTATTATATATGTTATTTCAATTAATGTTTAGGGTTCTTGGGTTTGGGGATTTTGGTTTAGGGTTCAAAATTTTGGGGATTTTAAGGGATTTTCAGGTTATAGGATTGTTGAGTTTGGGGAATTTTAGGTTTAGGGTTCATTTATCACATGTTTTCTCTTGGCTCTTGCAGTGAAGATTGGTGAAGGTTCATGCTCCAAATCATAGAGAATAAAAGGTACAAGCAAACAAACTGTTCTTCATTTTAATGCTTTGTTTTATATGATTATTTTATTCTCCCTCTGACAACAAAAACCCTCTAGCAAATGCATATAAACCTCTTCATTCAAATTACCTTGAAGAAAGACATTGTAAACATCCATATGAAAAAAGGCCCAATTGTGTATAGAAGGAATAGCTAGGAGAGTTCTGACTGTAACAAGTTTGGCAATAGGAGAAAAGGTATCAACATAATCCACCCCTTCTTTTTGGTTATACCTTTAGCAACCAGTTGTGTTTTAAACCTCTCAACCTCACCAGTAGCCTGGTGTTTGATTTTGTACACCCATTTTCAGCCAATGGGCACTTTACCTGGGGGGCAGAGACATAATAGTCCTTGTATTATTTGATTCCAAAGCTTGAATATCTTCTTTCATGGCTTGAATCCATAATGGATTTTGAATGGCGTCAGAATAGGTACAAGGTTCAACCATAATGGATGTAGAAGAAAGAATGTAACACCCCAAACTCGGTCTAAACGTTATGACTAAATCTGGCGATGTCACATTATAACACCCCTTACCCATATTCGACGTCGAAATAGGGTACGAGGCATTACTAGAAGACATACATTTGCACACGTATTAAACCGAGTTAGAAAATTTCATTCGAATTAAAATTTTCAAATTATTAACGTGCTTTTATAATTCTTTACAACATATCCTCGAAATATTATATTCATAACAAATAGGGCCTACGAGACCCTATATTTACTCATGTAATTCAAAGCTTCAGTTCCATTTCATTCAATTCACAATTTCTCATGTTCACAATTCAAATCAATTTCTCAATCCAATATATATATTTCAATCATCTAAGAATATAATTCAAGTTACACGAACTTACCAGGCTAAATTGCAGAAATACCAAAATCCAGGGACATTTTGGTAATTTTCTATTTTTCTCGAATTTTCACCCAATCTTGATATAAATTAATATTTCATTCAATTTATTAATTTAAATGATAAAACAATTAATTTCATGCAATTTGGTCACTTTTTGACATTTTTACAAATTTACCCTTAAGATATTACTTTTATTCAATTTAGTTCCTGAACCTAAAACATGCAAATTAACCATTTTTAATGAAAACTCATGCTAGTTGAATAATCATATATTTTCCTCCTCCGCCTCTCCATTCCACACCCTTAATGTATATAACATGCTTATATGTAACATTATCTATAATTTCACTATTTATTTATTTGTTCATTCAAAGTTGTCCACTTGAGTCATTGTTACAAAATTATTTATATCATGAGCTATGCAACTCCGAATTGAGATCTGTTAATTTTATCTAAAACTAGACTCACATATATTATTAATATAAAATTTTCAGAATTTTTGGCTTAGCCAATAAGTACAGTTTATTCTTTAAAGTCATCCATATTCTGTTGTCTGACAGTTCCGACCCTTATTCACTAAAAATTAATTATCTCCTCATACAGAATTTGGATGATGTTCCCATTTATTTCTATTGAAAATATACTCATTCAGAATTTTAAACATATAAATTTAATCCCATAATTATTTTTCTCCAATTTTTGATGATTTTCTAAAGTCAGAACAGGGGAACCCAAATTCATTCTGACATTGTCTCACATAATTTATTATATCTCATGATTTACAATTTCATTACTTACACCGTTTCTTCTATGAGAAACTAGACTTAATAAGATTTAATTAAATATTTTTTTCATCCTGTAATTCAATTTACATAATTTATGGTGATTTTTTGAAGTTAACCTACTGGTGCTGTCCAAAACTGTTTTAGTGCAAAATGTTGATTACTAAGTTTATAACTTCCTTATTCATTTTCTCTATAATATTTTCCATCACTTTCTCTTATTTCCCTTCAATAATATATCAAGAACATAAGAATTTATTTAAGAAAACTCTACTATAACATAATTTCCATGCTTTTTCAATAATAACAAACTTAAAAATATATTGAAATCTTGATGTTCTTACCTTGTCCTATTGATTTCAATCTTTAACTTGATTTTCTCTCTCCTCCAGCTTCTATTTCTTGAATCTAACTTGATATTCAATCTCCCCATTGTCTCCTTGTTATCTTTCTCTCTTGATGGATATGAAAATTCTTTTGATTTCTAAGTGAAAATGGTGAATTTTTGGTGAAAGGACCAAATTGTAAAGAAAAGAAAGTTTCTTTCTTTCTTTTCTCTTCATACATTGGATGCATGGGAAGAAAATGAAGATTCTTCATCTTTCCTTCCATATATATACTAAATAAAATAATAATAAAATAATAAAATATCATTTAAAAATCAAATTAAAATATTAATAAACTAATATTTATTTAATTAATTAATCTAAAATATCACAAACATCATCATTGCCTTCTAGATTTCTCACTCTTCTAATTGACCATTTTGCCCTTCATAATATTTAAAAATTTCATCCTTGAGTCATCACTTAATTTGGTAAAATTATGATTTAGTCCCTCAAAATTCTTCACCTTTTCAATTTGGTTCTAATTCATCCATTTTCCTTAGTTTCTAGATTATTCCACCCTTAAAATATTTACACTATTGGTCTTTCAACTTTTTCATATTTACTCTTTAATCCCTCAAATTTTGAGTATTTACTCTTGGGCAACAAAACCTTTCTTACTTTTGCGATTTAATCCTTTCTTGAATTAGTATGTCATAATATAATTCCCAATGTTGCCATAACTCAAAATTTTCCTTTTTGTCACTTTATTTCTTTATTTTACTATCAAGGATACCTACTTTCTTACTGTAGTAATTTTCAGGGTATTACAGTAGTAATTTTCGGGATATTACAAAGAAACAACTGAGTATGTGAAGGTAAATGAGAATAAGAGATATTTGAATATAAAGGATACTGGCCTGAAGTAGAAGTTTGGTAAGAAGCATAATCATTTAACCAAAGAGGAGCCCGAGAGACCCTAGCAGACTTCCTAAGACCTTGGATTGGTGGAGAGACAATAGACAAAGGAGGACAAAAGTACTTGTTAAAATAGAAGAATCAAGAATAGAAGGAAAGGTATGTGGGGAAGTAAAGGACTGTGGTGAAGGAGTAAGAACTAGAAAATTAGAATCAGGAACCTATGGTTGGGAAGGAAAAAAACTTTCAGAGAAAGTCACTAGAAAGTGAAAAGGAAAGATGGCTTCATGAAAATGAGCATCTCTATTGACAAAAAAAAGTATTGGTTTCTAAACTAAATAGAAGATAGCTTTTGTTAGTAGAAGAATAATCCATAAAAATAGAAGGAATTGCCTTAAGAGAGAATTTATCACTGTAATTAATTTTGAGTAGCATAGCATCAATAGCCAAAGACCCGTAAATGAGAGAGAGAAGGTTGTTTGTGGTGAAAAAGTTCAAATGGGGTTTTCCATTGAAAAAAAAGCAAATGAAAGCCTATTGATGAGATAACAAAGAGTTAAAACACATTCTCCCCAGAACTTAATAGGGACTTTAGATTGAAAATGGAGAGTTTTAGCAACTTCTAAAAGGTGTTTATGTTTTATCTTAACAACCTTATTTTGTTGAGGAGTATGAACACAAGAACTCTGATGAATAATTCCTAAGGAAGAAAAAAAGAGTGAAATAATTTGAATTAAAAAATTTAGAACCATTGTCACTACCAATGATTTTGACACTAGTATTAAATTGGTTTTGAATGAAAGCAAAGATTTTCTTTAAGGAAAGAATCATATTAGACTTAAGCTTCAACAAGTACGCCTAGGACATTCTAGTGTGATTAACAATTATAGTAAGAAAGAAGCGATGGCTACTATGTGCAGACTCTCTATAAGGTCTCTATAAAGTCCCCATAAGTCAATGTGAACAAGTTGGAAAGGAAAATCAACTCTGGAATGACTAATGGGAAAAGGAAATCTAGACTATTTTGCTAGAATTTTATGTAGAATAATTATGAATAGAATTAGTGTCAAGCTTAGTATTATGAAACAACTGTATTTTATGTAGTTTTGAAAGAGAAGCATGGCCTAAACAAGCATGCCAAGTAGCAATATTATTAGTAGAAAAAGACATACATTTTGAAACAGTGGCACATGACATACGCGAAACAGGAGTACATTATGAAAAAAACCAGGATTCAAACAAGATGACTCAAAGACATATAAACCTCCCTACTTCCTACTAGTCCCCTTCACATTGTTAGTGGAGAGATCTTGAAAAAGACAGAAATCAGGATAGAAAATGACAGCACAATGTAACTCATGGGTTAATTTTGAAACAGAAAGCAAATTATGAGTAAAATTTGGTACATATAGAACATTGTGTAACGTGTGATTAGAATCAAGAGAAAAAGAGCCAATATATGTTATTGGGAGAGTTTTACCATCGGGAAGATGAACACACCGTGAAGTGGAAGCACAAGAAACATGGTTATTCAAGCTTTGAAGATCAGATAACTTATTAGCTGTCATACCAGTGTCCAAAATCCGAGTGAGGGAACCAAAAGTAGGTAAACATTGAGAAACTATACCTAGAAGATTAACAATAGACTCAACAGTTGGTCCTTTGTTCAGTAGACCCAAAATCTGATTATATTTCTTAATGATGAAAATAGGAGTCGGCATGGGAGAATTCAACAATCCTGAATTAGGAGAAGAGCTATCAGGGGTATCAGAATTGACGGTCATTGTTGCTTGCACATTCTTACACTTTGTAAATTTGAAATCGAGAGGAAAGCCAATAAGGCGATAACACTGCTCACGCTTGTGACCTTTAAGCTTACAGTAATCACATGTCCCATTGAAACGACCACGACGAACAATAGAAGCATTAGATGAATTTGAAAACATAGCAGTAGAATCTGAAATGGGCGAGACACCAAACAAGTAGTTCCACTATAATTCTTCTTGAAGAATTATAGAATACGCTTGGTTAACAAATGGAAGCGGTTGCATAAGGAGAATCTGACTGTGAATTGCAAAATATGTTTCATTTAGTCCCATCAAGAATTGGAATAAGTTCTATTGAAAAACATGTTGTAGATTCTATTGTGAATTCATACAATTAAAAGAAGAAATTAGAACTAACGCAACATACTCGTCCCACAAAAGCTTGAGTCGTGTGAAGTATGCAGAAATAAAAAAATCTCCTTGAGTAAGCATAGTGATATCACGATGAAGGGAAAAAAATTTGTGAACCATCAATCTTACTAAAACTTTCTTTCAGATCTTGCTAAACAAACGCTGCACTCGAGGTAAAGACTAATCTTGCCGAAAGCTCAGTGTTGATAGTGTTAAGAATCCAAAAAAGAACAATCGTGTTACAATGATCCCCTTAGAGAAACATCAAAATTATCTCTACCACAATCTCCATCGACAAACCCAAATTTTTTCTTTTCAACAACGTGATTCGCATTGAACGAATCCAAAGACTATAATTCTTAAAACTAGTTAGCTGGTGAGAAATAAGTAGACTTCTCGGCGCATCAGATGGATGCAGGTAAAGAGGATGTGTGAAATTGTTGATTGTAGAATCCATGGCTAAGAGACAACGACACCATTATTGAGAATGTAGAAAGAAAGAAAATGAAACAAATCAGAGGAAAACCCAATAGCAAAACGGAATAGCCTAATATCAAGGTCCAATAAAAATCAACTAGGCCCTATATGAACGAGTAGCCTACAAGGAAAAAATATGCAAGAATGAAGAAATCAACCATGAAGACCAAAAGAAGGATCGAAACCTAGGACTGATACTATGTTAAAGATACAATACTTGCAATGTAAAGAATATATTAAAATCTTCATTCATCATTGAATTAAATTACAATGTGTCTATTTATACTACTTAGCTAGCTACCTAACTAAGCAAGTAATCCATAACTAATTCTTAACTACTCAACAACTAACTAAACTAATTTCTACAGTTTTGTCTTCAGAGACGTCGATATAGCCCTTCAACAATGGAAGGTATTGTCATGCTCAAGGATTCTGTCTCTCATTTAGGGGAACGTCTCGATTAGTGGAGACCTACTTGGGGGTTTCACCTCCGACTCAGGTGAGAGCTTCGGTTCTTTTTTTTGGAAACTTGATACCTGCAAGACTCGGGATAAGTGTTAGTATTGGGCATGTAAATAATTACAAAGATATTTGGACGTGACGTAGACTGAACCACCAACCAAGACACTAAGTTTGCTTTAAGGTCTTATGTATGACCTTGGTTGGTGGTTCGCTCCATGTCCTCCGTAATTATTCACACCCCAATACTGACTCTTATCTCGAGTCTTGTAGGTACCAGGTAACCATAAAAAAATCGTGGCTTTCCCTGGTTGAGAGGTGAAGCCCCCTAAGTGGGTCTCCACCAACTGAGGCGCTCCTCCCAATTTGGAAGACAAAACCCCTGAACGAGACAATTCCTTCCATTCTTGCGGGATCAGATTAGCGTCCTTAAAAACATTGTTTCAAAGACTTCTCTTGGAAAAGCCAATCCTCCTATATATAAACATTTCATAAATTCAAAGAAAATAATTGCAATTATTCAATGTAAGCTAATATCAAAAATTGAAGTGTTTAACAGGTCGTAACAAAGGATTGAAGGAAGCAATTTGAATTTTGGGCACAAGTCAACTGGAAATAATGATTTCAAGTAGGAAAGTAATAATTTCTTGAAATATATTGATTGTAAACAACAACAATAAGGGACTTATGTTTTAGTAGATTGATGTATGAATTTTAGAGAGGAGTACAAAAGAGAAACACAATAGATTAATTTACCTTATTGAAACATTGGATTGGCACCCAAAAATCAAACAAATTTAAGAGAATTCTTTTTAAAGATCGGCATTAGATGAATCAATGACCGACTCTACTCATGTAAAACCCCTGAGGTTTTATTTTATTTTTTTTCAATTTTAACACTTGGTATATTAACTACATAAAATCCTCTTGATTTATCTCTCGTTCAATTAAGCCCCCTAACTTTTAAACTTCAAATTTCACTTTCAATTCAAGTCAATCCTTGGTTAAAATAGCACTTGATAATTTCTAAAATTCTAAAAATAATTAGTAGCATCAAGTAGATTTATTTATAAGTTGGACCGGGCCATACAAAATGTCTCTCTAATTTGGTTGGTCTGGCTAGAAATTTTTCCCTAAACTTGATTTAAATAAAAATTAATAAAATTTGAAACCAACTCCACGTGCCCATATTTAATTTATTAAACACACTTTTTTTATAACTTAAATCAAATACAATTAGCAAAAAGTTGTAAAGTTTAAAGCTTTAGATCATATGACAACACCAAAAATTAAAAGATATCTTTTTTATCTTCAAAGTTGGATTTTTTTAAAAATAAATGATATTCTTGTTATTTCATGATTGACGTAAAAAATATAAATTTTTTTGTTCATATGTAGTCTGTCTTTTAAACTTATCCAAAAGTATTTAGTTGATATTTGAATTTTTTTTGTACTTAATTGTTATTTGAATTTGTATTCCGTCACTTAGGTTGGTATTTCAACACTAATATCATTAGTTTGTGCTAACGTGACATTGATGGTCAATATTATAGTGATATATAATAATCTCTCAGTATAACACATGACGAACATAAATAAAAAGTTAAAAATATTTTGGTTCTGATACTTATGTTTGGTTGAAGTGAATAGTTTAAAATTAAAAAATAATAAAAAAAAGTGGTTTTTGTTTTTGTGTGTATTCTTTATGTTTGTCAGCTGTAATGTTTGTCTTTAAATTTCCCCATTAAATAGCTGTTGTTACCGCCAATTACCAGCAACTACTAGAGTCGTTAGTGGCTATCCTAGTTTAGTAATTCTTGCTGCATCAAATACCTCCAAATTGCTGCCATTTGACTCAATTTTTAGTCTATTAATAACCTCCAAACAACCTTCAAATAGTGTTTTAAGATAGTTGTTACCTTAGCCTTAAATTGGTGTTGCTTTGGGTAACAACTGTGTTATGAAGAATAACAAAGAAAATAGAATGAACATGTTTAATCTCTTTTGGTATTATTAGCTTACCTTTGAACAATAAATGAATAGAATTTATACTTGAATGACTAACTGTTGCTAACTACTTGCTAACAATATTCCAGCGTGTATAACAAAATGGTAACAGACTAACAGAGTCTATACTCTAATATTCACTCGGCTTCACCCAACTTCTCAAGAGGTAAGACTTGAAGCAAACTACGAAACCTAGCAAAAGTAGAGACGGACAGTGGTTTTGTGAGAATGGCAGTTGTTAGAGTATGCCCAAAGATCAATCATGAGATGGTTGTAATAACATACTTGATTTATCATGTTTATTAATATAAGGCATTACCATTATTATTTTAGTTTCTTTTCTGTGTATATAAATAAACTGTTTTATAATAATGTCCTGAGAATAATATGATTATTCTTAAAAGTTCCTTAGTCAAGTATTATTATTGGACAGGACAACGATAATGCATTAAGACTAACATCTAGTTGATTGATGATAAAGAATTGTCATTGATATGGAATGTCAGAATCATTACATGAATATGTGTGTTAGAGAACAACATATTGGACTGACCCGTTATGAGTATGTTTCTTGGATTATTATGTAATTGTCACGACATTACTCATAATGATTAATATTTATATGATCCTCAGACTTGAGATCATCATAATCTCAACATCATGAGTTGTATATTTTGATACAGTCAAATGTACACCGTAACTGGTTGTTCTATAAAGACTGATGTTGGATATACCACAATCTATGTAGAGGGATATGGTTGGTCGATGTAGGATAAGTCCCTCCTACATAATAGGAGTAATATCTTAGGCCACTTGATTAAGTGAGACTAGAAATGCATGGCCATGCTAGTTGATATTAGATGTCATACTTATTTGTATATCGTAGTCTGCTTAAGATATCAAGGTACATGGAATGGACAATGCAAGTGTGACTATTCCATGACTTTTGTCCAATCCAGAGATAAAGGACTTAAGGATTATTGCATAAAAGGTTAATCATAAAAAAAAGGTTATGTCGAATCATGATCTCTTGTGACTTAGGTAGCAATGATGCATTGCTAGATGCCACTCATTGTTTGTAGCATTAGAATCATTCTAGTGTTACTGCTAACGTTACAGGAACCTACAGGGTCATACCCTATAGTTGAAATGAACGGAATAAACCATAGTTGGTATTGTTTTTGGGGTCGCTTGAATTAAATTAATTATAGAATTAATTTAATTCGGTAATCAAATTTCCAACACATTATGTACAAGGTTGTTGTACGTATAGTGAGGACATGAATTTGGTTAGTATAAGAATTCAAATAAATATATGGTTTACCGAACTTATATTATAATTAATGTAAATATAATTTTTGGTTTAAAATATTATTATATTATTTAATTCCTAAAAACCCTAAAAAAAGGATATATATAATCCCGTTTTTCTTTGTTTGAGCCTAGCAGCCGTCAAAAAAAAAACTCTCAAAACTGTTTTTGGGATTCCTTCCGTTCGTAGTCAACTGGATGGATTACGTAGAGGTCGAGATCACGATAGATTGCGGCATGGTTCGACAGCAGATCAGACTACTCGTTGTTGAGGTGTTGTTGTCTACTCTGAATAAACATTAGGTAATTTCGTAACCTTGATCACCCTGATTCGTTCCTCACACATGGATCCATGGTTAGGGTCGCCGGTTTTTTTTTCGCTGCGCCGTAGGGGTGCCGACGATCCAACAGTGGTATCAGAGCCACTTGTGTGATACAGACTCGGGTTTAAATACTTGAGTGATGCAATTGTATGAGATGCATTCTTTAATTTTAGTAAATTTCGACTGTTTAAATCGTTTAATAGTAACCTGATAACCATTCCTTTTGATAATGGATTAAATGTTAATCATGATGTTATGGCCTATTAGGTTTTATGGTATTACAGTTAAGTGTTAAAAGATCTATAATGGTGCGACGGTGGTGTTGACAGTTTCCAGAATGGATTACATGTTTGTGGAACAAAGGTTGTTCCGGCATGAAACCTCAGGGATTAAAATCCCGAAAACACGATTCTATTGATAAAAGTTATCAAATCGTGAGGTTTCACTTAAATGGGGTACGCGGTTCGTACCGCAGGGGCGGACCTGGTCCATGCCGCGGGGGCTCCGCCCCCGCACCCCCTACTCCTGTCGTATTTTGGTAGGCCATAAAAGTTGAAAGGATATGTTATAATTCACCTTAATAAAGTGTTTAATTATGTATGCTATTTTTGACTTGCATGATGTTTGAAATGCATAGTTATAGCCCAACGCCTCATTTGATAAAAAAGGTTGTAATTTTATAAATACGGCCTGCATGTCGTGCCTTGCTACTATTCTCTTGTATTTATCTTCTCATCTTACTCCCTCGTATGTAAAACGAGTTTCTACATATTGTAATTTGTAAAAGTTGCTGTGGGCTAGCCGAGAAGGAAGATGGGCCAACCAGTGTGGACTGATAGCTTGAAAACCGGCTTACACCTTTAGGTTTCCTTTTGGTTCTCCCATTGGCTTGGGTTGCGCCACGTTAGTTTATGGGCTATAACTATTGCATTTATTTATTGCTTTATTCATGTATGAGATGCTATGGATGTCTAAAGCATGCCAAATTTTAAACATGTTAAAATTTGATAATAATAAACCACATTAATTGATGAGATCAATTAAATGGCTAAATGAACTATAGTAAACCATAATTGGTGAGATGAAACAATCTTAATAAAATCTCACTATTAAAATATTAAGTCAACATAGCCTTCCAATTTTGCCCTCGTTAAGGCCTTGATCAATACTGTGTAGGTTTTGCTAAAGCGAAGTACTAGTATTTATCTCGGTTAAATGCGAAGAATAAACAAGTGATATTCGCAGGTTAAAATTGGTTAATGACTTGACTAGGTTATTCTAATAGGATTAGAAACCTAGAGGCAAGTAATTTGGATAAATCATAAGATGATTAGAACAAGAGTTGTTCACCAAACTTTAGGAGTTACATATGATGTAATTAGCAAGTGTTGCTTACCTAGATAACCATAATCTTGAGAGTAGAGCCAAAGCTGACTTAAGAGGAGGTGAAATATGGATCCTTAACCCACTTGAAATGCTTTTCGAGAAAGCCTTTCCGAAACTAACGTATGAGGGTATTAGTTTTGTAGTAAAATAGTGGGAACATCATTTAATTAAGTCCTTTTAATGATTAATATAAATTTGATAAATTTTCACACGCATAATTTCATTGTTGTAGATATATTATGGCTGCAAACACAAATACACTATCATTGCGATCGGTCCTTGAGAAGGAAAAGTTGAATGGTTTAAATTTTCTTGACTGGTTCCGTAACTTGAGGATTGTCCTCAAACAAGAACGGAAATTAAATTTCATTGAACAACCAGTTCCTAACGAGCCACCCACTAATGCCTCGAAGGCTGATAGAGACGCTTACAGGAAGCATCTCGATGACATGGTAGACGTTGGATGTCTTATGCTTGCCACTATGAATCCTGAGCTTCAGAAGCAACATGAGGACATGGTTGCTTATGAAATAATTGAGCACCTGAAAGAACTTTATCAGGGGCAAGCACGGTAAGAGAGGTTCGATATCTCTAAGGCCCTATTCCAATGTAAGCTGGCTGAAGGAAGCCCAGTAGGACCTCATGTCCTTAAGATGATTGGCTATATTGAAAGCCTGACTAAGCTTGGGTTTCCATTGAGCCAAGAGTTGGCCACTGATGTTATTCTGCAATCATTGCCAGATAGCTACAGTCAGTTTGTCCTCAATTTCAATATGAATGAAATTGATAAGACTCTGTCACAGTTGCTCAGTATGTTACGAACTACTGAAGGCAACATGAAAAAGGTTGGACCCAAGCCTATACTGACGGTCCGTAATAATAAGGGCAAGGGAAAGGCCAAAGTTCAGACAAAGACCAAGGGCAAAGGTAGGCCCAAGCCTGGAAAAGTAAAGGCTGCATTGAAACCTAAAGAGGGGTGGCTAAGGAAGGAAATTGTTTTCATTGTGGTGTGACTGGACATTGTAAGCGGAACTGCCCTATCTATCTTGAGGAAGTCAAGAAGGCCAAAATAAGCGGAACGTCTGCTTCAGGTATTTATGTTATTGATATTAATTTATCAACTACTACTTCATGGGTATTAGATACTGGTTGTGGTTCTCACATTTGTACTTCTATACAGGGACTGCAAAGGAGTAGGACTTTGGCTAGAGGAGATGTGGACCTACGAGTTGGAAATGGAGCAAAAGTTGCTGCATTAGCTGTGGGAACATATAATTTATCTTTGCCTAGTGGACTTGGTTTATGTTTAGAGGATTGTTATTATGTGCCCAGTTTGACTAAAAACATTATTTTAATTTCTTGTTTAGACAAAATTGGTTTTGAGATAATTATTAAGAATAATTGTTGTTCCTTTTATCTCAATAATATTTTCTATGGTTCGGCACAATTGAATAATGGCCTCTATGTTTTAAATCAAATGAATCCCATCTACAACATAAATACTAAAAGATCAAAAATAAATGACTCAAATCAAACTTATCTATGGCATTGTCGTTTGGGCCACATAAATGAGGAACGCATATCCAAGCTCCATAAAGATGGTTTCTTGGATTCATTTGTTTTTGAACAATTTGAAGTATGTGAATCTTGCTTATTGGGAAAATGACTAAGTCTCCTTTTACTGGTAAAAGTGAATGAGCTAGTGATTTATTGGGCCTAGTACATTCTAATGTATGTGGGCCAATAAATATACAGGCTAGAGGAGGATTTCATTACTTCATCACTTTCACTGATGATTTCAGTAGATATGGGTATGTCTATCTCATGCGCCATAAGTCTGAATCCCTTGAAAAGTTCAAGGAATTCAAAAATGAAGTACAAAATCAACTAGGAAAAACTATCAAGACACTTTGATCTGATCGAGGTGTGGAGTATATGAGCTTAGAGTTTGATAATCTTTTGAAGCAATGTGGGATTGTCTCACAACTTACTCCTCCTGGTACTCCTCAATGGAATGGAGTTTCTGAAAGAAGAAATCGAACTTTGTTAGACATGGTTCGATCCATGATGAGTCATGCTGATTTGTCGACTTCCTTTTGGGGACATGCACTTGAGACAGCTGCTTTCACACTAAATCGTGTTCCATCTAAATCGGTTCAAAAGACACCATATGAGATATGGACTGGGAAACGTCCCAGTATGTCTTTTATGAAAATTTAGGGTTGCGAAGCTTATGTTAAACATCAGACGTCTAATAAGCTTGAACCCAAATCTGAAAAATGTATTCTTGTGGGGTATCCAAAAGAAACTAAAAGATATTATTTCTTTAATCCCACTGAGAACAAAATACTTGTTGCTCGGACTGGTGTCTTCCTAGAGAGAGAATTTGTTTCTAGAAAAGGAAGTGGGAAAAAGATTGAACTTGATAAAGTTCGAGAATCGCAAAATACCATTGAACCAGAGATAGAACAACAGCAAGTTCCACAAGGGGTTGAGGAACAAGTAATTACTGTAGAAACACAACCACCACGTAGATTTTTAAGGGAATGCCAAGCACCTGAGAGATATGGATTTCTCGTTACAACGTAAGGTGACGTTCTACTGATAGATCAAGATGAGCCTAGGACTTATCAAGAAGCGGTGACGAGCCCAGACTCTGAGAAATGGCTTGAAGCCATGAGATCTGAGATGGATTCCATGTATGAAAGCCAAGTATGGACTTTGGTTGACTCACCCAAAGGGGTTAAGCCCATAGGGTGCAAGTGGGTTTTCAAAAAGAAAACCGACATGGATGGTAATGTACAAACATACAAGGGGCGATTAGTCGCTAAAGGTTTTCGCCAAGTTCATGGTGTTGACTATAATGAAACCTTTTCTCCTGTAGCTATGTTTAAATCCATCAGGATCTTGCTAGCTATAGCTGCATTCATGACTATGAAATCTGGCAGATGGACGTCAAAACAGCTTTCCTTAACGAGAAACTTGAAGAGGATGTGTACATGACACAACCTGAAGGTTTTGTCAATCCAAACGATGCTGGAAAGGTATGTAAGCTACAAAGATCCATTTATGGATTAAAGCAAGCTTCTCGAAGTTGGAATCTTCGTTTTAATGATGTAATCAAAGAGTTTGGTTTTATCAAAAAAGAAGATGAGCCATGTGTTTACAAGAAAGTTAGTGGGAGCACTATAACATTCTTGGTACTGTATGTGGGTGACATACTTGTCATAGGAAATGACATACCTAACTTGCAGTCTATTAAGACTTGGTTAGGAAGTTGTTTTTCTATGAAGGACTTGGGCGAAGCAACTTACATCTTAAGAGTAAAGATCTATAGAGATAGATCAAGACGACTACTAGGTCTAAGCCAAAGTACATACATAGACAAAGTACTGAAAAGGTTCAGTATGGAAGAATCTAAGAGAGGATTCCTACCTATGAGACATGGTATTTCACTCTCGAAGGAAATGTGTCCTTCAACTCCACAGGAGAGAGAACGCATGAGTAAAATTCCATATGCTTCCGCTATTGGATCTATCATGTATGCCATGTTATGTACCCGTCCAGATGTCTCATATGCCTTAAGCATGACGAGCAGATACCAAGTAGATCCCGGTGAAGGTCACTGGACCACAGTCAAGAATATCCTTAAGTACTTGAGAAAAACTAAGGATGTTTTCCTAATATATGGAGGTGAGTAAGAGTTAAGTGTAAAAGGTTACACTGATGCTATCTTCCAAACCGATCAGGACGATTCTCGATCACAATCAGGTTTTGTGTTTTGCCTTAATGGTGGTACTGTGAGCTGGAAGAGTTCAAAGCAAAGTACAGTAGTCGATTCTACAACAGAGGCCGAGTATATTGCAGCCAGTGAGGCAGCAAAAGAAGCGGTTTGGATCAAAAAGTTCATTACTAAACTAGGGGTTGTGTCTAGCATATCAGATGCTATAGAACTCCGATGTGATAATAATGGAGCCATTGCACAAGCCTAGCATATCATTATGTACAAGGTTGTTGTACGTATAGTGAGAACATGAATTTGGTTAGCATAAGAATTCAAATAAATATATGGTTTGCCAAACTTATATTATAATTAATGTAATTATAATTTTCGGTTTAAAATATTATTATATTATTTAATTCCTAAAAACCCTAAAACAAAAGGATATATATAATCCCGTTTTTCTTTGTTTGAGCCTAGCAACCGTCAAAGAAAAATAACTCTCAAAACTGTTTTGGGGATTCCTTCTGTTCGTAGTCAATTGGGTGGATTATGTAGAGGCCGGGATCACGATAGATTACGGCTTGGTTCGACAGCACATCAAACTACTCGTTGTTGAGGTGTTGTTGTCTACTCTGAATAAACATTAGGTAATTTTGTAACCTTGATCACCCCGATTCGTTCCTCACACATGGATCCATGGTTAGAGTCGCTGGTTTTTTTTCCGCTGCGCCGTAGGGGTGCCGGCGATCCAACAGCAGTAATTTGATCACATGTCGCCAACAACGAGAGAACCATCAGCGACCTTTTCACAAACAAAAAACAAATCAAGCTCGACATGTTTAAATTTGGAGTGTAAGACCAGATTAGCTGCGACCACTACTACACTAGAGTTGTCAAACCAAACAGTAGGTGGATCTGCAGAACAAATTTGTAATTCTGTTAGTAGAGAGACTAACCAAGTAACATTACTGGTAGCTGCTACTAGACTCCGATACTCCACCTCAGCCGTGGAGTGAGAAACAACTTGTTATTTCTTAGAACACCAAGAGATGGGTGTATGACCAAAGTACACACAATAGCCTATTGTTGACCAACGGTCATCAAAATCTAGTCCCCAGTTGGCATCAACATAGCCAACTAAAGACAACCTGTCGGACGGACAAAAAAATTAACCCATGATTAATAGTGCCATGTAAATATCGCAAGATTCTTTTCAAAGCTACCAAATGTATCAAGTAGGCGCAAGCATGAATTAACAGACACAATTTACCACATAAGCAATATCAGGCTGAGTCAAAACAACATATTATAAAACATCGTAAGGCTTCTATATTCAGCAGGATCAATGAGGCGATCTCCCTCATCTTTAGACAACGTAGAAGAACTAACCATTGGTGTGTGAACACTATTCGCGTTAGCTAAGGAACTCCTGTCAAGCAGATGCCAGATGTATTTACGTTGGCACAAATAGGGACTCTCAGTGGATGATTGAGTGGCTTCAATGCCTAAGAAGTAGTGAAGATCTCCAATATCTTTAAGGGAAAAATCATTATGTAATTGTTGAATAAAGTCATTTATACCGTCGGTCGTACTTTCAGTAACGATAATATCATCCACATAGACCAGAACATAAATAGTGGATTCAAACGTAACTCGAACAAATAGGTATGCATCGGATTTGGATAACACAAAATCGGTAGAGATAAGAAAATGTTTCAATTTGTCAAACTAGATACGTGGAGCTTGTCGTAATCCGTACAACGCTTTTGTCAAACAACACACCAAGGGCTCACCATTTGGACCAATCTGAACATAGCCTGGAGGTTGCTGCATGAACACTTTGTTAGTGAGATCACTATTTAAAAAAATATTGTTCACATCGACCTAACGAAGTTTCTAACCGTTGGAGACCGTAACAGACAATATGGTTGTAATAGTAGCAGGTTTAACCACCGGACGAAAGGTTTCCTTCAAATCACACTCGGGTACCTGAGAACAACCCTTTGCTACTAACCGAGTCTTACTTCGAGTGATAGTTCCATCAGGATTTTTCTTTATTTTAAAAGGTCACTTACATCCAATCACTTTTCGACCATGAGGTAAGGGAACAAGCTCCTAGGTGGAGTTAGCTATTAGAGCATCAAACTCAGCTTGGACAACTAATTACCATTCCTTACTAGTGAGCACCTCCTCAATCGTGTGCAGCTCATAGTCAACAACTTCAACAGAAAAAGATTTGGGTTTAAAAATACCGGCCTTAGACTAAGTAATCATGTTATGAGTATTCTCTAGAGAAATAGATGCAACAAATGAAGGAATTGTAGTTGGATCGCATTGACGAGATTTAGTGGACAAGGTAAAGAGCCTATGCACCTCATGAGTAGAAACCTAATTCAGCAGGAGAGTCAAGTGAAACAGTTGGCGTGGAACTACAATTAGGAGCAAAAGTTGAAGACTTAGTGCATCGAATAGGTGAAGATGCCGAGGGGCAGCGAGATGAAGACTAAACAATGGTAACATATTTGGAGATACATGGACTTAACTGGACTGTGTCCGCAGCATTTAAAGAAAAGAGGAATCGGAATTCATCAAACACAACATAACGAGAAACAATGACTTTACCATCCGGTGTGAGGCAATGATAGCTTTTATGTTGAAAACTATACCCTAAAAATATACAGGGCTGAAAACGAAAATCCAACTTGTCTTGCAGAAACAGACATAGATATGGAAAACAACAACACCCAAACACTCGTAAATGATCAGATATAGGGCTAGTACCATGAAGAACCTGATACGTAGACTGACCTTTTAAAACTAGGGTAGATAGATGATTAATGAGATGAACGGCACTGCAAAACACGTAACCTAAGAAATCCATGGGCGGATTAGCTTAGGCTAAGAGAGTAAGACCCATATTAACAATGTGGCGATGTTTTCATTCAGCTACACCGTTCTGCTCGGATGTATGTGGACAAGAGAGGCGATGGAGTATCCCATGACTAGCTAGAACCGACGTGAAGGCATGAAACTCACTAGCCCAATCACTTTGAAAATTTTTAATATCCTTCCCAAACTGAGTTTTGACCATTTTCTAAAACTGAAGAAAATATTCAACCGCCTGAGACTTACGTTTAATGAGATAAATCCAAGTAAAACAACTACACATGTTGATAAACGAAACATAATACAAATTACTTCCACAGACAACAGATGCCTGTCCCCATAAGTCGGAGACAGCCGAATCAAACAAATCCGTATATTCAGTAGTCGAACTTAAAAAAGGCAATTTATGAGACTTCCCCTTTTGACATGCAATACAAATATTATCAAGGCACGTTTTATTTGGAACAACTTAATACTTATCGAGAACAAGTTTAACAATTGAGGCAGACGGATGACCAAGTCTGCGGTGCCATAACACAAAAACATCATCATCAACATTGCGACTCTAGAGCCCAATGTTATGAATAGAAGGAACAGTGACAGATGGAGCAGGAGTAATCGAAAAAAAATAATAGAGGCCATCACAAGTGTGGCCCCACAGCAAAATTTCTTGAGACTGGATGTCCTTAATAACACAATAAGACGGGTGAAATTCAAAGAACACGTTATTGTCATTAGCAAACTGAGAAACAGATAGCAAATTCTTCCATATATTTGGGACACACAAAACATTAGTCAGATGAAGCAGCTTAGTCTTCATAGGCAAAATAGAATTCCCAACCCACAATCAAGGCAGAGGAGAGGAGATGTACCTGAGTATGGCGTAGATTCGTTCAAGGTAGAGGCTTCCTAACAGACATGATGCGTAGCCCCCGAATCAGGAGACCAGGATGAGGTCCCTACAGGCATAGGAATGTAAGAGTCATCATTATCAAAATTAGACCCATACTGACTCGTGTTGGCATTGGACCTAGAGGTGGTAAAAAATCAGATGCATGAAAATTAGGAATGCGAGGCAACCCAACGCACAGCGAGGAATCCAAATCAATTACATGCACCCTCGGTTTAGTGCGCCATGGAACACATGACCCATTATTTGGCACTGAACATTGCCAGTGGTGGGCCCTTGCCCTTGTCCATGCCCAAAGTAGCCCTCAAGTCCAACAAAATTGACATTTGGCCCAAGTGAGCCCTGTCCAATGCTAGGACCATTGTCTAATGCTAGGACCAGCACTGGCCAGCCTACCACTTCCATATGACCTAAAATTACGATCTGAAGTAGTCGGTGTAGGAGCACCAACAGATGGCCCAACGCATTGGCCTATCTCCCGTGGTAACTAAGGACCACTGGATTGGCTACAGTTTGAGCCTGGTCCAACAGCAGGCCCAAAATTTGGAGCAAAGGGGTTAGAAACCCTAACATTCGATAGACTGGGCACAAGAGAGGCATTGTTTTGCAAGTGTGGCTAGCCTCCCCACGAGGCGCCATAAGGAAAATGTATTAGTTCCACCACCGAAGAACCGACATATTGTCCAAGCACACTGAACGGGTCCGGACCAGGGCAAGCCGACGGAAACCATCCAACCGAGTGACCAGTCGCACCAAAAAAACCGTAACGTGAACCGTGATCAACACGAATAAGTGAAGCTCGTGCCATGATCAGAGCAAATGGACCACCGTAGTCGCGATTGAACCAATAATAACAGCGTTGTGCCAGATGTCCATAGTTACCACAGATCTGGCACAAAAGTCAAGACCAAAAACTGTGCCACGAACACCAGAAGAGGATGGCCACTATGCACGGAGTCCTCCACTGGTGTCGCCGGAGTGGCCTCTACTAGATGATCATGAAAAGGCACGTCGTTCACCGCGCGAGTCTGATGACTTTTGAATTCCAAAAGTACATCAAAAATCTTCTATAACGGAATAGTTTCAGACGAGAAGGATGCCAGAGTTAAAACGGCATCAAAATTCGACGACAGGCCGGCACGAATGATCCCCACCTTCTCGGCCTTCAGAACCACTGATCCAAATTATTCGAGTAACACGCAGGTATTCTTAATCTTAGTAATATACTCTTTGACAGTCATCACGCCTTTCTTGATCGAGTGGAGTTCATGCTTAATACGTGATAGGTTGGCTCCAGTGGCGTAGTAAAGAGGTGATTCGTAATGCTCCAAACCTCACGCGTTGTCTTAGAAACTGTAAAATAGGACAACAAAGGAGCACTAATCGTAGAAATTAACCAAGAAGTGAGTAACTTATCTTGCTAGACAAACAGGGATGCATCGGGATTTGAAGCCAAGGTTTCATCCGGAGATGACACAAAGCAAGGCAGAGCAAGTAACGTCCCTTCTAAAAATCCTATGAGTTCATATCCTTCAATTATCAATTAGATATGTTGTTGCCATTGCACAAAATTTCCTTCATCTAACTTCACAGTGTCATGATGAGGAAACGGTTGAACCAAACGAGAATCAAAGAACGAGGGAATGCTACGACCAGCTGAGGTAGAATTAGTGGAATTGGCCATGGATCTACAACAGAAGTGACCTCCAGGAAATTAGGAGAATGATACCATGTTAACAATTGTATTATAAAGAATAACAAAGAAAATATAATGAACACGTTTAATTTCTTCTGGTATTATTAGCTTACCTTTGAACAATACATGAATAGAATTTATACTTGAATGGCTAACTGTTATGACTAACTGCTGCTAACTACTTACTAACAATATTTCAGCCTGTATAACAAAATGGTAACAGACTAACAGAGTCTATACTCTAATACTTTGCTTCAAATTTGCTGCCCCCACCAATCTGCTCAAAGTGCAGCTATTAAGCTTCAACTTGCTATCATATTTTTTTCCCGTGCAGTCTCCCTTTAGGCATTCAAAGTTTCTGAGAGTTAAAGGTTTTGTCTGGAAATGTTTGCGCCAATCCATCCCCTGAAAAAGTCATTTGTTGGAAAAGGAATGCAATCTTGATCCCAGCTATTCACGGCGTGGTACGTCGATGAGCCTCGATCATGTTCTTCTAAGGTGTCCTAAAGCTATTGAAGTTTGGAGTATCGTCCACATCAGTACTTTGCATTATTCTGTTTCTGATTTTTTATTTTTTATTTATATTGTCTTTTGTTGATGATACTATAATGGACCGTGCACTAGTTATTGCGTGGAGCTTATGATTCCATAGGAACCTTTATTGTTGATTAATTTTGGTAGGACTGGAAGGATTCTAAATTTGTTTTCTAGCGCGTGCAACACCACCGTTCATCCTAAACTGCAGCTGCTTATTGTTGTGCCTTGTTCAAATATTTCCTGAGTTTGGTATTTTGATTCAAGACTGCTTATTTTTGACATTTGTCCATTTTTTAGTCAGGCTGACCTTCTCTCATGCAAATTGTTTCACCTAGCTTGTTTCTCATTCACTTCTTTTTACTATTTTAAGTTTTACTTTTACCCATTATTTTGAAGGGCTTAGGAACTCATTTGTAATTTTTATTTGTCATTGTTTGTATTTTGCGTAGGTTAAAATTATTTATATAGAATTTGAGATTCACTTTATCTACTTAAAAAATTAAAAATTTAATGCTCCTATTTTTTAATTTAAAAATCTTTGTCCAATATTTATCATTGTTGGTAGCTTTTATCAAAATTTGACAATTTACATATTTATTTTTTTGTTAATCATATGCCATGTCGTAAAAAGACAACCTAATCAAAATTCGAGTTTGACATTCTTCTATAGAAAACAATTAAAACTTTAATAAGTGGACTAATATTTTTAAATAAAAAATGAATAGAGATTAAATCTCAAATTCTGTCAAATTACAGGGACTAATAACAAATTTTATCCTTTTCATTATTGAAGCATTACTTAAAAAAAGGGTAAACTATTAAACTAGTCACTTTTGTATCAGGTTACATTTTAGTCACTTATGTTTGAAATGTTACGTTTTGGTCACTTACGTTAACCTGTTGTAACATTTCAGTCACTGAGCCGTTAATTACAGTTAATGGTGTAACGGTAAACTGACATGACACATTAAATAATCATTTCAAGTAAAATTTTAGGTTAAATTATACAATTGGTCCCCAAATTTTTTTTATTTTGACAAATTTACTTTTTTTCTTACCATTACACCGTTAACGGTAATTAGCGCTCAGTGACTAAAATGTTACAACACGATAACGTAAGTGACTAAAATGTAATATCTCAAACATAAGTGACTAAAATGTAACCTGAGACAAACAAAAATGACTATTTTAATAGTTTACCCGAAAAAGAAAGGATCGTGCCAACCTCTACTTCACACGTGCCCTAATTTCCCGTACAGAAAATATCACCACTGTCTTTCTCGGTCCCCTTTATTCATTTATTGTTGCACACTCCAAAATTTCACACTTGTTCTCTCCTTACTACTAATTCTTTTTCATATATAACATAATTAATTTCAATTGGTTTAAATTTTCCTGAACTATATCCACATATTAGTTCTTCATCATTTATTGTTTTAGCTTTTAAAATACATCCCCAATAATTTTGTGAGACATTTGTTTCTAAAATTAATTTATCACCTTGTTTAGGTAAATAAACTTTTGGACTATGATTTATTTTAGATTTTAGGTTTTGTATAATTTTTGAGTCTTTTTTAGACCAGAGAAAAGGTTCATCCTTTTTTAATTTTTCATATAACTTACCTATTTTTTTTCAGATAAGTTAGGAAAGAAGTTTCTTTCATAATTAATAATTCCTAAAAATTGTTAAAGTTGCTTTTTATCTTCAATATTTACAGGAAATTCTTTTATTTTTACTATAATATGATCTTGTAATTTAAGACCATCTGCAGATAATTTCAATCCTAAGAATCTTATTTCTGTTTTTTCTAATTCTATTTTCTTAGGACTTAATATGATTCCATGTTTTATGAATTCTTGAGAAATAATATTTAAATGTTTTCTATGTTTTTCTAATGTATCCGAAAATATTAAAATATCATCTACATCTTGTTTAGTATAGATCATTGGTTTAACTCTAATAATTTTATTGGGATTTTCCAATTTAATTTCACAATATCTGGGGTTGTTTTGCCATAATTTTAATAGTTCTTCACTAAAATTATCTTCTAAAATTTTAAACAACCAATGATTTGTTTCTAGTTGTTTAATCTGTTCTTTTCTTGGTGGTGTAAAATTTTTATCATACACAAATTTATGATTTTCTACTAATGGTATTTTTACAGAAGATTTTCTATATATAACATAATTAAATTTTTATCAATAGAAAATGGTAAATATTAATATATAAAATTATTTCCTAATAATATATCTCCATGCATGTCAAGAAAACATAAAATTCTAGGTATCACAAATCTTACATTATTTATGTATATTGGTACATTTTTAGCTTTATATTGGATTATGGTTTCATTATCATCTATTCCTATTGCTTTTATTGGATGTTTCATAGGTTTTCATTTTTCTACAGGAATGACATTTTTTCTGCAACTACTAGTTGTAGCTCCTGTATCTAATAAAGCATGTAAAGAATATATTTTATATTCTCTAAATTGAAATGTAGTTTCAATGTATGTGTAATATTTCTTGGATTGGAAATTTGAAAATATAATTACATCACTTATTCCAATTTTTATTTGTTGAATAATTGTTTAAGTTTGTATTTCTTCCATTCTAGTGTTTCTAGAATTTTTACTTGGTTCTGTAGGAAAAATAGGAATATGAACTGTTTTCATTCCTATTGGTGTAGAACTTGTACTTATATTATCCTCTTCTTCCTTTTTTGGAGTATTTGAGGGTAGAATTAAATATTCATTTATATTTGTTATAGCAGTATTTTTAAAATATAATTTATTTTCAGACGACATGTATTTTATAGTACTTACAGGTTTAGAAGTACTTGCACTACTTATTTTTTCTATCATCCAGTCTTTTGGTATTGATAGATCTCTTAAATGTAATAATTTTAGTTGTATTTCAGTAGTAAATTTATTAGTTTTAGGAAGCTCAATAATTTTATTATTAATTTCTTTGATTTCTACTTCTTCTGTATTTTTATATTCATTAATAGAAGTCTAACTTATTGCTAGATCTTCTGCTAAATCATTAATTTCAGAATTTTTTGTCTGAATTCTTAGACATAAACACTCTTCTATTACAGGATCTATAATAGATATAAAGTAATTTTGGTTTAACTTTAAATCCTATTACACATGTATGTAAGTTTGATTGAATTCCTCCAATAAGTGTTTTTATTGGGTTTTCAAATCTTTTATCTAGCAACACTGCTATTATAGGTATATCATGACCTTTTCTAAATAAAACTCGAATAGTCATTATTATTCCTAATTGCATATATCTAACTTGAGGATATTTCTTTTTAATCCTCTTAATTTTATATTTAGTAAATAATGGGATTTCTGTTAATCCTCCTCTAGTATCTTTTGCTACTGTATTACCACTTATTTTTTCTATATGTCTTTGACTCCATATTTTGAATTTAGATATTTTATATATTTCTTCTTTATAAAAGATGATTTTTATTTATTTTTTCTATCATTTCATCAGAAAAGTCTTTTTCTTCTCCAATTAAATTTCCTAATTTTATATCTTGCTATTCATTTTTAGGAATTTCTTCTAATTGATTATTAAAACTACTTCCTATATTAAACATAAATATATATTCTTCTTCATCTGTATCAGATTCTGTCTCTGATATTAATTCATATAATATTTCTTCAGGATTTATTTTCTCTTCTGAACATATTTCTAAGTCTTGTTCTTCAAGTGTTTTAATCATTTTCTTTGCACTTTTTCCTTTATTAGGACAATTTGGTGCTATGTGACCTTCATCACATATAAAACATTTACAAATTTGTTTTTTAGGTTTTTTAGAAGTTTTTCTTCTAACAAATCTTTTCTTTTTATTATAACCAGTATATTTTTTATTTCCTGTTTTCCATCTAACTAGTTTATACCTTCTATTTTTCTTTTTATATCTTTTATAAGTGTTAGGACGTATTGGTTTACATCCAAATTCCCATTCATTTTCTAAAATTTTTGTACAATATTTAGTACTTAATTTATGCTTAACTTGTTTAGAAGCTTTACTTTATAAACAATGTAAAGTTATTCTTTTGCAAAATTTATTTTATTTCCTATAAAATCTATAGTGTCTGATGGTATTGCAGCTATTTTACTATGTTTTTTTTCTAAATAAGAAACATATTTTTTTATACATATCTCATCTCATGGTGGTGGTAATTTATGAAAATATTGGTTTTTCTAAAATTCTATATTTTCATTTTTTTAGTTTTTGATTTTCATGAAGAAATTTTTTAGAAAATTTTTCTAGATATCTAATATCACATAATTTAATTTTTGATAAGATATAACTAGATATATTATCTTGATCTTTTTTTATCAAAATATCCACAAAATTTTATTTTTAGAATAAAATTTAATCCTTTTAAAAGATTTTTGGGAGTTCCTATCTGATTGATTAATTGCCCTTTTTGTTCTTTTACTTTATCAGATTCTTCCCATCTTTTTAGAAATTGTAGAACATCTCCTTGAAATGTTACAACAAAACAATTTAAAAAATTTTCTTTTGACCACATATTGTTATTGTTTACAACAATAATCATACATTGTGCCCAGTCATCTATAGTTTTTTCATATTCTGCTATAGAAATATTAGTTAAGTCTAAATATTTTCCTCCTTGAGCAACATTTCTTTTATTTAAATAATCTATTCTATGTGGAATTGATTGAGTAGCTGATTCTCCTGGATTTTCAGGTTTTATTTCATTTATAACTATATTTTCTATTTTATTACTTAAAATTCTAGTTGTATTTTCAACTTTTTAAAAATCTTTATTAAAAGATCTCAAATAATTAGGGGTGAGCATTCGATCGAATCGAATCGAATAAAAAATTTTCGAGTTAATTGAGTTTTTGAATCTCATTTTATCATCCTAACTTTATTTGAAGTTTTCTCGAATTGAGTCGAGTGAGATGGAATTCGAATCGAATCGAATCGAATCGAATATATTTGTTCGAGTTAAATTTTAAAAAATAATTTTCGGTCATTGTAACCACTGTCACCCATCGTGATAAAATTTGTCCACCTTAATCAAAAATTTTATTAACTTTCAGCACCTCATAATTTATTTATTAATTTTTTATATACTGATTAGCTTCTTTACTTGCTTAGTTGTTTCAATTATCTTCAGATTCTTGTTACTATGTATTTTGGAATTAAAAAATATATTAAATGTAAAAATATGATTTTTTTAATAAAAGTTATTTTAAAAATAAAATGTGAAATTGATACAAATATAAAATTTTAACACGAATATTTTTATGGCATAATTAATAATTCAATTTTAATATAAATATTCAATATGACTAAACAATTCAATAATATAAATAATATAAAATATGAAATTTAATTTAATAATATAAATAGTAGATATAAATAAAATTATTACTATTTATATTTAGTGATTTTTTTTGGATAATTTTGATTTTTTTTATTTGAGAGTAAAGAGTGAGAAGTAAAAGTTTAGGGAGAAAATAAAAAAGTTTTGGGGAATAAAAGTTTGAGGGAAAGTAAATAGGGGGAGTAAAATTTTAGAGGGAAAATATTAAAAAAAAATTGGAGGGGGGAGGGTTTGGGGTAGATAAGAGGTGGGATGGGAAGAGAATAAAAGTTTTAGGGGAAAAGTGGGAGGAAGTAAAAATTTTGGGGGAAAATAAAAGGTTTTAAGGGTTTTTGAGAGTAAAATTTTGAGAAAAAGTAAATGAGAGAGTAAAATTTTGGTAGGAAATGGATTTTGGGTAGATTGGGGGGTTGGGAGGGGAGTAAAAGTTTTGGGGGGAAACTGGGAAGGAATAAAAGTTTTGAGGGAAAAGTAAAAAGGTTTGGGAGTTTGGGGTAAAAATATAAAATATTATAGTTTGATATTCGAATTATTCGAGTTATTCGAATTCGAAAACTCAACTCGATTCGAACTCGAAATTTGAAAAAGATTCGTGTTGATTCAAATAACTCGATTCGTTTAACTCGAAATTCAAATTTTTTTTCGATCTTTTCGAGTCGAATTGAGTTTTGCTCACCCTTACAAATAATCATCATTTTGAAGATCTGACTCTATTTTTCTTTTTTCATAAGGATTTGTTTGATCAGTATCCATTTGTTCTGATATTTCTATATTTTCGTCTTCGTCTGTTGAAGTATTTTCTTCCTCAAATTTATAACTAGTAACTTTTAGGTCTTTTAAGTTTATAAAATTATCAGAATTACTAGAACTACTACTGTCTGTAGTGTCATAGTTTAACATATAATGATAGTTAAATAAAGTAAATAAATCTTTATGTTTTTCATAAAGTTGTTCTATTAGTTTTAAATATTCAACTCTTTCATTTTTATCTGAACTTTTAGTAAATTTATACTTCCAATATTCTATAAGTTGTTTATAGGATTGGAAATTATATTCTTGTTGATGAGTATATTTTCTTTTTTCATGTTTCTTATGTTTTTTATTTGTAGAAGATGATTCTTCTGAAGAAGTATCTTCTTTCTCAAACAAAGTTAATATTATATTACTATTTCCATAATATAAAGGTCCTAAATTTACCTCTTGTTATATATTTTTATTAATAAGAACTTGTTCTAATTTATTATTAACATTAGATAATATTTCTTTAGATTTATTGTTCAAATCTAATTCTGTAATCTCTCCTAAATTATTTACTTGTTGTTTTATTTTAATTACTTTGTTATATAATTTATGAAAATATAAAGAAGTAATATCTATTAAACTATTAAAACATTTACTTGGAGCTGAAATATTATTTTTATTTTTAGAGTCAATATGCATAGTATGATTGCAAATTTTTTCTTTATATAGATAATCTGTTTCTTCCATGAAATTTATCTTTGGTACCTAAAACTTTCTGTTATCATTTTATGTCTTTATTTTCAAAGGCCTAAAGTCTTACTCAGACATAAACATGCAATAGTAAGACAGAATAACATATATATGGGTTTTAAGATAAATAACCATGAAATAAACGAAATTGTAAATAAAATATAAAAACTTACAATGAATACTACGATATTATTTCTCCAAGTATCGTTACACCGAAGCTCTAATACCAATTTCAGGACGATAAGGGAATGCAGAAGACAATAGGTTTTTTTACAAAAGTAAAAGTAAAGGAAATAGAAGTAAAGAAAAAAAGTCTTTTTACAAGGAGAGGATAGTAAAGGAAAAATAGTTTAGAAATCTTTACGGTTTTGTATAATTTCTGAGTCTATTTTAGACCAGAGAAAATGTTCATCCTTTTTTTAATTTTTCATATAACTTATCTACTTTTTCAAATAAGTTAGGAAAGAAGTTTCTTCCATAATTAATAATTCCTAAAAATTGTTGAAGTTACTTTTTATCTTCAATATTTTCAAGAAATTCTTTTATTTTTACTATAATATGATCTTGTAATTTAAGACCATCTGCAGATAATTTCAATCCTAAATATTCTATTTCTATTTTTTCTAATTCTATTTTCTTAGGGCTTAATATGATTTCATGTTTTATGAATTCTTGAGAAATAATATTTAAATGTTTTCTATGTTTTTCTAATATATCTGAAAATATCAAAATATCATCTACATCTTGTTTAGTATAGATCATTGGTTTAACTCAAATAATTTAATTAGGATTTTCGAATTTAATTTCACAATATCTAGGTCTGTTTTGCCATAATTTTAATGGTTCTTCACTAAAATTATCTTCTAAAATTTTAAACAACTAATGATTTGTTTCTAGTTGTTTAATCTGTTCTTTTCTTGGTGGTGTAAAATTTTTATCACACACAAATTTATGATTTTCTACTAATGGTATTTTTACAGAAGATTTTTCTATATATAACATAATTAAATTTTTATCTATAGAAAATGATAAATATTGATATATAAAATTATTTCCTAATAATATATCTCCATGCATCTCAGGAAAACATAAAATTTTAGGTATCACAAATCTTACATTATTTATGTATATTGGTATATTTCTAGCTTTATATTAGATTATGGTTTCATTACCATCTATTCCTATTGCTTTTATTGGATGTTTCATAGGTTCTCATTTTTTTACAGGAATGTCATTTTTTCTGCAACTATTAGTTGTAGCTCCTGTATCTAATAAAGCATGCAAAGAATATATTTTATGTTCTCTAAATTGAAATGTAATTTCAATGTATGTGTAATATTTCTTGAATTGGAAATTTGAAAATATAATTACTATTTTCATTCCTATTGGTGTAGAACTTGTAAAAGAACACACACTTAAGTTTTCAGCCAAATAATATTAATTTTAGTATGATTTTCATCCTTGTTTGCTGAAAATTAAAAGGAAAGAAATGGGAGAGGTGTGAATAGAACCTAGAACCTCTAGGGAGAACACTAACAACTTAACTATCAAGCTTATTCAATTATTTGGTTATTTGTTTCATCTAACCCCCTATATTTTGGGGCATTACACTATCCAAATAAGAATCTATTAGATAGTTATGTCTATGAAAAGACATAAGAATTCCTATAATTGAGAAAGGAATTTCATTTGCATGACATACTAAGAAATATCAAACCACACCAAAAACTTAGGAAAAAGTTTCTTTATTCTCCTCCATATTCTAATATTCAAATATTATTCTATAAATATTTGTATATAAGTTATTTATAGAATTTGATAATCTTGCTATGCTTTGCTTAGTGCTCAATGGACTGTTTTCGTAAATGTAAAATGCAAACAATTATTAGGTTTCATTGTACCCTTGAGGTTCATGTTCCAATAACTATTTTGCACACTGAAATATAGGTGGGGTGAATAGAACCTTAAAGAAAGTGACATGGTTACACGCCATTAAGCATTACATTAATTTCTCATAAGTTTATTTTTATCCTCACATACCAACACATATAACTACAATAAATTGCTCTTTAGGAATGTATACACATACATGTTATTGAAACAACTAGAACTTTGTTACATTAAGACTCTTTACCATCATACTTTTGGAGTTTTTTCTTGTCACCAAAAAATCTATTTAATTAATAAATTAACTACACCCAATTTACATAAGCGTTGCCTATACGAAATTTTGTTTTAAAATAAGCCAAAATACATTTCGATAAAAATTTTTGGTTAGGTTACCCCTGGTTCAAACCATACATCGATAACAAATTGAAACCTTGGTCAAATCCATGTGCTTATTAGGGATCATGAAATAAATATTACTGTGATTAGTGTTTTGGTCCAAAATCTTCCAAATTATATTTATCTAGTAATGTATTATTTTTGGAAGATAATTTCCCTTTTCAGAATATATTTTCCCATTCAAATTCATAAAATCTTGAACATATATCTTAGCAAATTTGTTTGGTCAACCAATCACAAGAAAATAACACTTTAAATTCCAACATGCAATTTGAGCAAATCCATTTTCAACATCCTCCTTTGGCTATGCTACTACCTATGCATCCACACCAACCAATCTTAATCACAAATAATGGCATCTTCACAACCTTACATATGTTTTCCTGCTCAATAGATTCCATCACCCAAACCCATAATTAAATCCTATGAATATTCTCCCCCGCACTTTGACATCCACCTTCTCCTCCAAACTTTATAAGCCCAGACCCAACCCATCAACCCATTATCACTTACCAGCATTGAACCAAGCTACCACTTCTTATGACCACCATCACACACTTATATGCACATTTACCACCTAGCTAGCCAACAAAAATAACAATCAAGTTCTTAGTCATCAATCACCACGAATTCCCTATGTTGATAAGCCCCCAAACTAAAAGTCTCAAATCGAAAAACTCCATCTCACAATAAAAGACCATTCTTCATACCTTGTACATATAAACAATTTGAAATTGACCCAAAATAGAAAGAGTCCAAGTAATTTAAATTCGATGCTTTAAATAGAAATCAAATATGGGATTGGGTTCCGTTCCATCCTTTATTAAATGTGGTTGATTGCATGTGGTTATTCAGAATTAAATATCATTGTGATGGATCCCTTAAAAAGTTTAAACCCAACTTGTTGCCAAAGTATCTACTCAACAACCAAGACTAGACTATTAACTTTCATTCTGTCTAGTGGTTAATCTTGCAACTGTTTAGTGAGTGCTTATTACTTTCTATTGGAAAATTGGTCTAGAAAATAGTTTTTTTAGACATTGCGGAAGTTTAAATTTTTCTTAAAACAAAGCCTTTTGATATTTATAGCAATAAACCCTTAATTGAAATTAAAATTGTGTTTTGTACGAGGTGGTTTAAAGTAGATCCCAACTTTTTACCAAATGACATTCTTTGCTATTCTTGAACCCCTGATTTGTTTTTAAGTGTGGGCTCAAACAACACAAACCAAATGCATAGAACGAAAACTTTTATCAACTTTTAGTGGAAAAGTTAATTCACTCTATAACAAGAAACTATGAGTTTTTCCCAAAAAATATAATTTACTCTTAAAAATAAATTTTCATTATTTTTAAATAGAATAACGATACTCAATAACGTATGCAAATAATTTAGCTCATAATTCCTATTTATAGAAAAATGGTACAAAAATTTTGTTCAAAAATGTCTAATTAAATGATAACATTTTAATAGAAAATACATACTCTACTCTAAGTAGAATACATAGGGGCGGTGACAACTCTAAGGGGACTAGGGTTTGCCACCCCTCATGCTTCAATCGCGCCTATTTGGGTCTTTTGTGTATCAAGTATAATTATATGTGTTACCTAAACTTTTATCCAGCACTTACAATTTATCCAACCCAATAACTATTTTTTATTTATCAAAATATCATTTATTTAATCAATTAATATAATTAAATTTATTTTCTCAACTAATTCTAATTTCATTAAAGTTATGGCAACTTTACTGTATTAGAATCCATGAGGAAATTAATTTAATTGTCTTATTCAACAAATTTATGATGACTAATTAATTTATTTTTTACTTTGAACTTCAATTATTTAATTACACATAATTAAATAATAATTCAAAGAAATTAAGTTCATTCCTAAGTCATCTTTTGCATTTAGCGAGAAAACGCATTCATTGCGGATAGTGATACAAGCGATTTATTGCTCTTATTTCATCATCTTCACTCGTTCCATATGCAATTCGTTTTTTGTTATCTCGAGCTAGTGAGGGATAAACATATATAATTAGGACTCAAATAATTTGTAATTAAGTTTCGATTTTTTGTCTATTAATTACAACAATATTTAATCATGGAGTTATTCCACTAAAGTACCATGATTGAACTCTTCCATATTATATACCCTTACGAAAACTACTCATCAAATGCTTATCCAATGATTTTTTCATAAATATGTTATCCTTATAGAATATCCTTAATCTTTTTGGGATAAATATGTTCTCCCAATATGATCTTATTTTATCTCATATTAACCATTACATCTTTCTTCATGAAAATTCAATTATTAACAAATAGTAATTAAGTCATTTATCTCTAAGACAAATGACCTGTGACCATGTTACATTTCATTTATCATGTAATAACTATGAGAGGATATCATTTACTTTTTATTGGGATATGAATTCCACTGTTGTGGAATGATGCTACATTGTGCAGAATTCGTATACCCAACGTACCAATTTCTGGTTCCTTATCTTTTTTAACTCAAGCTTCCATATACGAGTCCAGCATTGACTTAGGATTCAGGTATGCTACGCTATGAATGTCAAGAGTGAATAAATTCATAAATGGTTCTAGAATCTATTCTACTTGGGTCTTGTCTGATATACTGTCAATCCAATTAGCCACTTTTATATCTATCTTCTGGGAGTCATCTACTTCAATACTGAAGACAAGGTATCTCCCCATTTGGACTTGATAGATGACATATTAGTCTTTTGATCGATTTGCTCAATTACAATTAGACTAAGGATGTGACTTATTTACTAATATAAGTTGTCATCTTGCATTACAATCTGACAATGTAATTCTACTTAATATTAGTTTAAATGTTAGATAATTAGTGAATCAATATTTTCTTTCAATTTGCTTTGTGTATAAAAACAGTAAAGGATAATATATAAAATATATTAATGATAACAATGGATTTTTATTAAACTAATTTATTCGAAAAATTATAAGTATATAGACGAAATTACTAGAATAAGATGTTAACATTTTCACTCAACGCAATTGATCTTTACATCATCCAGATGTAAAAAAGGGACTTCTAGAATGAAGCCTTGAAGAGCAAGTCTATATGCATTAGGACCCTAGCTTTAAGAGCTCCTAACAACCTCATACATATGTAAACTTAATAAAATCATTTATGCATTAAAACGAGCACCACAATCATAATATACAAAATTGAAGAATTATTTACTTTTATGCATTAAATCAATGATTCCTTTACCAACAACCACTTAGAAAAAAAATCATTATTTGTCAGTTACTCATCCTAACATTACCTTTGCAATAGTAGGCAAGTTCTTTGGGTCTATGCACAATCCAAACATGACACATTGGAAAGAAGGAAAAAGATTACTCACGTATCTCCCTCAACCTACACATTATGGCATTATTATTACCAAAACTAAGGCCAACCAACCGCAAGCCTTCTGTGACTCGGATTGGACTGAAATTCCAAATGATAGAACGTTGACAATTGGTTATGCAGTCTATCTTGGTAACTCTTCAATTTCCTAGTCTTCTGAAAACAATGACATATCTATTGATCCTTAACTGAAGTTGAATAGTGAGTCGTGATTATTGCAATTGTTGAAACAAACTAGCTATACATTTCCTCATTGAGTTTTGATTCTTACTTGTTCCACAGGTATTTTGCGGCAACCTAAGCACCACCTACATTTGTGCTAATCTGATCTATTATAGTAAGATGAAACATGCTGCTATTTTTCCACTTCATTCGTGAACATGTTCACAATAAGGAAATTGAAATTGCAGATCAAATACCAAATATTCTTACCAAGCTATTGCCACGTGCCTCTTTTCATCTTTTGAATGACTTCTTCCCAAATTGGGGTTGTTGACATCACAGCCAACTTCCCGGGGGGAGGGGGCGTCGTAAAAATTAAAATTCTTAAAATTTTGAGAATCAAACACCTTGGGAACTAAGAAATCTTTCATGTTTTGGGTCAAACACCCTCCAAAATCAAGTAAAGCTTAGCATATATAAATTGTAAACATGAAAATAAATGATCATCGTTCTTGATATCATAGCTGTGCCTCAAGCTCGGCGCTGGGCTCGATAAATGTACCGATGGAGTTAAATTTGCACTGGGGAAGACCTCTGATCTTCTCCAATTCTTCTACACTCAATGACCAATCAAATATTTCAAGGTTCTCCTCCATTCTCTTCTTGTTGAAGCTCTTTGCTATCACACTTGCCCCTTGCTCGTACACCCATCTTAGACAAATCTGCCATCTCTATTTATGTCAACCAACACTATTTATCTAATATATACTCGTATTGTGTATTTAAAAAAAAAATCATTTCCAACCACTGAAAATACAAGGAAAAGGGAAAAGTCCACCTGGGCAATTGTTTTCCCTTTGGCCTCGGCAATCTCTTTCAAAGCATGACAGTCGAAAATCCTGTTATCTCCCCACAACGTGCCTTTTGAGCCCAGAGGGGAATGAGCTGAAACATGAATACCCTTTGCCTTGCAGTACTCATTCAGCTCCTTTTGCTGCCAAAGTGGGTTCATCTCCACCTTTTAAACAAATTAAACAATTTATAATATCATATCCTGGTATCCATGTGTCACGCTTGGGTATTTGAAGAAAAATGAAGAGTCAATTGCTCACCTGGTTGACGGCGGGAGGGATTTTGGCAAAGGAAAGGATTTCTTCAAGCTTTCTCGAAGAGAAGTTAGAGACACCAATGGCTTTGGTGAGACCCAGAAGTTGACACTCTTCCATGGCACTCCAAACTGATTTGATATCAATAACAGATACTTCTTCTTTGGGAACCGGCAAACGACTCACCTCTTTGCTGAACTTTAGTGGCCAATGTATGAGATAAAGATCAAGATATTCTAGCTGAAGATTCCTGCAACACTCGTAAAATTATATATATATGTGAATAATAATAAAAAAGTGATTTGAAGGTTCAATTTATGGAGTTGTGCAAGGGTAAAAGTAAAACTACTACTCGAGACTCATTTTGATGGCGGGAATGACCAAGTCTGGCTCAGCATAAGTGCACCATAGTTTGGAAGTGATAAAGAGTTCATTCCGGGACTTGATGAGGCCAATGTTCAAGGCCTCAGCGATTGCTGCTCCAAGTGGCTGCTCAGACCCATATATGAAAGCTGTATCAAAGTGGCGATACCCAGCTCTGATTGCCTCAACAATGGCTGATTTTAGGGTCCCTGCATCAACTGGTGGATACGAGGCTGTCCCCATGCCTATCACTGGCATGGTTAGTCCGCTAAAGGAGGAGACGACTGGAACGATTGGAACTTTATTCTCCATAATTTTTAGTTTAAGATTACACTGTAAAGCTTAATGATTGAAAATCATCGCCTAAATAATGTCCTAATCGCACTGCATAATTACAGGATTTGCGGTATACACCGTTGATTTATGGGCTTAATTAAGGTATTGGTGTAACAATTTGTCTGGTGCAACCAACATCATCTGCTTCGTTCATTACGCGGAGCATTACCTTTGATGGACAATTAGGTTGGGGTCCATGTCTCCCTTTTCAACTTTGCTTTTGGAATTAAACAAGTGTCATTTCTAGCAAACTTTTATTACTCCTACTCAATGGGGAACTGCACATCAAAGAAATACAGCCATGCCTGCCTCTGTTTTTTCTTCTGAAGTTATTAGGTAAATTAGAGATTATTTGTGGACAAAACAATCAAGTAAATTTAAGCTACAAAAGTACAATCAAACCGATATCTACTATAACCATCCTTGTTGCCCTGGGGTTATGGACCGAGTCAACCCATTCTTCACCCGCCAATTTCCTTTGATTGATAAACCTTTAGTTTTAAAATTAGATTGTATTACTCTCTCCGCTGAATTAGTAGCCTAAAATATTTATTTTGATGTTTTATATATTTTTTATTATTTTTATTCAATTCTACCCATACTTTTGTTTGGAGTAATTTCGTTTTAATTAAAATATTTTTTTTTTCAAATTTCAATAAAGAATTATAATTTTAAAAAAAAATAGAAATGCAAAAGAATACTTCAAAGGTAAAAAATAAATGAATGAAAAGGGCTAGAAGCTACATGAATGAAATTGTTGTTTTTTAGGGGTACTTAATGAACTTGTTAGAAGATTATGCCTCAAGTCTTTTCGGTTCGATTTTAGTTTCACTTTAGTTTTTTTTAATAATTAAACTAAATCCATTAACTAATTTCTAATGATTTATATTTCGCGAGTTATTCAGTTCTTCCAAAAGTGTTTGATATTTTAAATTTTTTTAATAATGTTTTAAGTTCATTTTTCATCTCTTTAACATAATTTCTAATAGAATAAAGAAAGTCATTAGTACCTACAATTAGGGTACGTTTGGTTCGCTGTATTGGATTAGAGGTGTATTGGATTAGAGGTGTAATAGCAAATCAACTGTTTGGTTGAATGTAATGGAATAGAGGCGTAATAGTAATCTTGTGTTTGGTTGAATGGAATAGAGGTGTAATAGCATAATGGAAAAAACTAAAATGACTAGAATACCCTTACCATAAATTTGTTTTGGTAAATGATTATTGTTATTGTTATTTAAATTTTAATAAGATTATTATTATCAATAATAAATAATTTAATCATATTTAAACATAATTATTATTAGATATATTATAATTAAAATATAGAATTTAATAAAATTCTTAATAATCAATATTCTTATATGAATTTACTCAAATAATAATATATGATACTATAAAATATAAATTAACATAATTATTATTAAATATATTATAATTAAAATATATAATTTAATAAAATTCTTAATAATTAATATTCTTATATGAATTTACTCAAATCATAATTATGATACTATAAAAGATAATTTGAAATAATTAATATTAAATATATTTTAATTAAAATATATGATTTAATAAAATTTAAAATAATTATAACTAATAAATTATCTTATATGAATTTTTATAATTTAAAATAATTATTATCTTAGTCAAAATATGACTAATTTTCCGAAGCATGGGAAGAGGATTTATCTAGTAATTTTAAAATTTATCTCAAAAATGCTTAAATTAATAAATTGCAAAAAGAAAAAAGAAAAAATCGAGAGGTATTTGGGTCAGACTCAAGTTATTTCCAAAATGTGTTCGGATGCTTAAATTAATGAATGAAAAATCACATAAGCGATAAAGTGGCAAAACATTTACATATTATACAGCTTTAAAGAAACTTAGAATACACAACAAATGATGTTTGCATTCTAAAATATGGTAAAAAATATATTGCTTTAACGAAAATACAACAAAACAGATCCCAATACCATGCCCCATGGTTCTAAATTTGCCCACTCTTACTTCGACCAAGCGACCGTATCGATTTCAGCTTGTGCACTCCTATATAATTCCAGTCTCTTCGCAAGAGCAGATCGGCGTTCCATGATTGCTGGATCCTCATTCAGTAATGCCGATAATCGTTTTTGCTACAAAAGAAATTTCCCAAAAATCATTCACTGATCATTTTTTTCACCAAAATAAGTAACAGACGGTAAGTTGACTCTTATAAACCTTGAAGAATACTAAACTCAATGTCAAAAGATAGAAAAATAGCAGGCAAATTTTATTTGGTACATGAACAATATAAGCAAAGATGGGAATATACCGGAGTTTCACTCATAGCCTTGTGAACCAGATCCTTCAGAATGGAATGAGTCTGAAAAATGTAACAAATGAAATCAATCCAATTTGAAGCATCAGTCTATGACCAATATGATCCCTAGTAAACCGAGACCTTAATAGCAGTTAAAAATTATCAACATTTTTTATGTAAGACAACTAAATAGTAGAGGATAGCAAGAATATTGATACACATACAATGCAAACAATCAAATTAAAGCCATCATTTATTGTACCTGAGAGACCAGCCTGTTGAGATTAGTGTAATTCATTGGTTACATGTTGTCGTCTGTATTTGTGGTCTGGAACGTCCAACAAATCGAACAAATCCTGAACCAAAAACCTTTCTCTTTCTTTGGTGGTGCTGCCTTGGTATCCCTCTTGGCAATGAGATCAGCCATGAACTCAACAACAGCCTAATGTAGAAAGAAGTTGAATGAGTTAGTAGCTCATAAGAAATCAAACAGGAAAGGTCCTAGCAAGTTAAATTTGTAGCTAGATTAGCATTACCTGAGCACCCAATTTGATTACTTCTCTTGGTGGAACTTCCAGGGGAGTCTCATCAGCTCGGAAAACTCTCAATTTCGACAATAATCTGAAAGACTCGGGTAAAACTCTGATCTGGTTGTCACTTATGTCCAACTCTTCAAGCATCTCAAAGTTTTTAAATCTGAAAAAGTTTTTCCCCACATTCAATTGATCTCAAGAACCAAAATAGATATTGAAGTAGGACAATACGATGAGACAAAATAATTTGTTTGTTTTTCCTCTTAATGTCATCACAGTACTCTCTTGCAAGCACATTAACCTTCCTTTGATCCATGCCTAACTGGCAAATGTCCGCCTGTCCACATAAAGCAATTACAGCAGCTTTAGATAAATAAAAGTTTGAATTAACATTATAACCTACAAGAAAACATAGAATGTACACAAGCAAGGGTACAGCTTGTAAAAAATAGTCCAGAATAAACTACAGAAAAATGGAAGGAGATCAATAGCAACAATGCTGGAGATCCTTAACAGTTGTTCTCTACTTAAACTGTCAAACTTAAAATAGCTATGTAGAGGAATATAATAGTAAATTTGGATCTTCAATCAGAAATTGGAACTTTCTTTATTTGGACATATTGAGAAAAAAATTCCAATTACTCCAATAAAAGGATACCAAATGATGTCATAATGAAAATTCTCAATTAGAAAAAGAAAATGAAACAATGGATATCACTTAGAAAATACGTCTAATAAGCATTTATATGGTTAACAAATTGAGTAATTCGTAGAAGTAACTTGAAACAGAGTGACACTCGCACTTTTATTGAGATTTACTTATAAATCTACCTAAAGTTCTCTAAAAGCCTTGGAATCAGGAAAGGATAAAATCCAGAGCAGAAGCACCTTAAGGAAAAATATGTCAGCACACTGCATGCATGGGTAAAGAATTTGGGCAACGACAACTCATCTTGCTCACTACGGCCCATAATTTGACAACACCTAGAAAAACACATTTTGTATTCGGAGTCAACAAAAGAATTACTACAAAATATTAATAAAACAAATCAAAAGATCTTATTAGCCCCACACCTCATTATCCTAGGCAGCTTGTTTCTGCGAGCTATATCCATTACAAGTGGCCAATACTCTGATGCCCTGGAGTTAATTTCATCTGAAGACCACAAGAATTCAACATTTAAAAAGAAACACAATAAATCTAAATGTAGAGCCACAGTATATGAATAAACAAAGTGAATGAAAGAAGTATGTTAGAACTTAGATCTGAAAACAAATGCAGCAAACAACATAAATTTATTGAAAGGGAAATATGCATATAACAATTGTTTAAAAAAACAATAAAATCAATAAAATAACTACGAAGAAGCTAAAACTTTGAAGTCAAATAATCAGAAAAAAGTTAAATTGTCAAATTTCAATCTGTTATGATGTGTTAGGAATAAATAAACAAACCCATAATTAGTTTTTCTGTATAAATCAAATCCATCAAAGAGTTGATTCAATTCTGAGATTCAATCCCTACATCTACAGAGAAATCAATATAAGAGGACTATAAAATTTTGAGGGAAAAAACTTAAAGATTCTAAAAAAGAAAAAAGAAACAAAGAAAAAAGAAAAAGTAGAATACCAGAGCAATGTGCATTCTGCCAGAAGGCTCGAAGCCATCATAGCAAATGGGTTCAGGTTTATGATTTAGAAGATTTAGCAGTTCATCCTCTTGAATACATTCTTCCCCTACACTTCTTATAATCTTGAACTTTTCTTCTAAACTCATCCTGAAACAATGATTTCAAAATATATAAATATATTTACTCGATTTCCATCTATAAAGAAATAGAAAAACAAAAAATTACAACGAAAATGACTCACTGTGGAGTTGAAGAGGAGGAGGGAGGTTAAGAATCGACGGAGAGAGACTGCATACCGGAAGACGGTGGGGTCTGATCCGCAGGAGATTGGTCCGCCATCGGTTCAGAGAGTACTGCAACGGCGTTGGCAAAGGGTTTACAATACAAAGTTGTGATGTCAAAGAGAGGTAAAAAAAGAAGGAGAAGACAGCGAGGAGAGTGGAGAAGAAAGCTAGAAGGAAGAAACAGAAGACGGTGGATTTTGGGTAAAACAGAAGCGTGAATGGGGAGGGTAAACAGAAGCGGCAGCTAATCTGGGCAAAAGAGAGGGATTAGAAATCGGTGGTTTTCACCGATTAGGAAAGTAATGTATTACACGCGTATTAGCAATACATTGAACCAAACGACGGAATAAAGAGGGATTAGGTAGGGCCCACCGATTAGAGGTGTATTGGCTATGCCAATACATCCAACCAAACATGCTCTTAGGTTTTCTCTGTTTCTTCGTCTGTCGACTTGCAGGTTTGGGATTTGCCCAATTTATACCCAGTTTTTAGGGTTTAAGTTTGAATTAAAAATCGTAAGAGAGGGTTGTTCATTACAGACATGGAATTAGATCTCGCAAATCTAAATTTAGACGATTTGGAAGACGACCCTGTTGTAGAACAAGAGGAGATTGACGAAAAAGACGAGGACTTTAGCCTATGCCTAGTAGGCAAGGTGCTAACAGATAGCTCAATCCACTTCCCCTCCTTAAGGAATGTTCTATCTGAATTATGTCACCCTATTGAAGGGGTTACTATAACAGAGATGAGGAAAAACAGATTCTATTTCGATTCTACGATGAAGTTGATTTAAAAAGGTTGATTGATGGTATTCCCTGGTTTTTTAATTTGCACCTAATAATATTTCATAAATTAATGAAAGGGGAGGATCCATTACTTGTTCCCCTTCATTACACAAACTTTTGGGTGCAAGTACATGATCTACCATTGGGTTCAATGTCGGAAGGCATGGCAAGACAATTGGGAAACTTTATTGAAGAATTTTTGGATTATAATACAAAGATTTTAACAAAGTGTTTACGTAAGATCATGCGCATCAGAGTATGTTTGGATGTCCAAATCCCCTTAAAAAGAAAGAAACCAATAGTGTATGGCAAAGATAAGTCAACTTACGTTATTTTTTCAATATGGAAGACTCTATTTATTTGTTTCTTGTGTGGGCGTCCAGGGCATGGTGAAAGTTTCTGCCATCTTCGTATTTTGTTAAGATATCAAGAAGTTGAATTTGATTGGGATATTTATTTGAGAGTGGCACCAAGGAGGGAATCAATAACTGTAAGTAAATGGCATCGGAAGGAACCAAAAGAGGTGATCAAAAACGACATGGACTTGGAAGAAATTCGTAGAAGGAATCAAATGCGATCTCAAGGAGAGGAGGAATTTAATAATGTGAGAGGAAAAGGCGTAGAAAAGGAATTAAGTAGAAGATGACATAAGATTAATAAGGTTAATGAACTTGCAAATCGAAGGTGTGAAAACGAGGCAACGCATAATATGATAATAAAAGCTAATGAGGTACTCAAAGAAACACCAACCAGACCTGTTGATGGAAAGAAAAGACATAGGATTCAACAAATAGAAGGGGCTCATCAAAATGTCCGTTCAACTTCATCAATCAATAATGAGATATCAGCGGCTGCTAATAAGCAGGTTGACCGGTTGCAATGAAAATATTAAGTTGGAATGTTCGTGGCCTGGGGCAGTCGAGAATAATAAAACGTATTAAAAATAGCTTGATACAACTTCAGCCTTAAATGTTGTTTCTAATTGAGACCAAAGTCAATTCAAGAAGAATGGAAGCAATAAGGAAAATGTGTGACTATGCAAACAGGATTGATGTTGGTGCGGATGGATCGAAAGGGGGACTTTCTCTTGGCTGGAAGAAAGGAGTAATTGTAAATTGAGAAGATATTCTAAATCTCATATTGACATTGAAGTTATGGAAAATAGTGGAGAAGAGTATTGGTGCTTTACAGGTTTTTATGGTTCACCAATTGAGCATAAAAGGAAGGATTCATGGAGCCTTTTTTGACAGTTAAAAGGAAACAACCAGTTACCATGGCTTATTATGGGGGATTTTAATGAAATACTTTTCTCGTTTGAAAAAAGAGGGGGTAGGTTAAGGGAAGAAAGACAAATGTTGGCATTTAGGGAGGCTTTAGAAGATTGCGAGTTGAATGATTTAGGCTTTTTAGGTCAATGGTTTACGTGGGAATGAGGTAAACTTCCAAGCAATAACATTCGTGAGAGACTTGACAGAGGGGTGGCAAATCCATTATGGTGGGAAAGGTTTTCGAATTTTTCAGTTCAACATAAGTGCCATAGTATTTCCGATCATTGTGCTATAATTCTTAATATAATAACGCATGGAAGGGGAAGATTTGAGAACAGTAAAAGCCCATTGAGATTCAATGCTAACTGGGTGCTGGAAAATGATTTTGAAGAGTTAATTAGTCAAGGGTGGGATTTGGGAGAAAAGGATCTGCTAGAGAAATTAAAAGATCTGAAATTGAAATTGAAATCTTCGGATAAATCTAGTAGCAGATCCAAATAGAAGACCAGAGAGGAAATAAAATTGCGACTTAATAATTTAAATAAGAAAGATCCAGATGAAGACATCTTGGCTGAATTGATAGAAGTTAAACTAGAGCTCAACATGAAAGCCAACAAGGAAGAATTGTTTTGGGAACAACGGGCAAGAGCTAATTGGTTACGTATAGGGGATCGAAACACTGCTTTCTTCCATAATTTTGCAACCCAACGCAAAAAGAGAAATACAATAAAGATTTTAGAGGATGGAAAGGGTGGATAGGTGGAGGGTGACAACGCCATTATTGAACCTGCAACCAACTTCTTTCAAAAGCTATTCTCTACCAATCCGCTACAAAAGAGTGAAAGGCTTAGAAGCGAAATCCAACCGTGCATTACAGAATCTTTAAATGAGAAACTCATTAGAGAATTTAAAGAAGTAGAGGTGGTGGAATCTTTAAAAAGTATGGCACCTCTCAAAGCATCAGGAAAATATGGATACCCAATGTTTTTCTATAAAAAATTCTGGCATATTATAGGAAAGGACGTTGTTAATTATTGCCTCCAAGTGCTGAATAATGGGAAGAATTTTGAGGAATTTTAAAAAATCAATATTGTACTTATCCCTAAGGTACAATCCCCTACGAATTTGGGACAGTTCAGAATCATAAGTCTTTGTAATGTCATCTACAAATTGATCTCAAAAGTGGTGGTTAATAAATTTCGAAGGGTGCTAAATTTATGCATTGAAGAAACACAAGGTGCATATGTCCTAGGAAGACAAATAATTGATAACATATTGATAGCTTATGAAATTTTACATTCTTTCGAAAAATAAAAAAGGAGGCACAAGATATTTTGCCTTAAAATTGGACACGAGCAAAGCCTATGACAGAGTGGAGTAGAATTATCTTGAAAACATGATGAAAATGCTAGGCTTTTGCAACAGCTGGATAGATCTTATAATGCGATGCGTAAGAATAGTGTCATAATTGGTAGTAATTAATGGGATTCAAGGAACAGAATTCAAGCCAACAAGAGAATCAGACAAGGATATCCATTGAGCCCACACTTATTTATCATATGTGCAGAAGACTTCTCTAAACTACTAAATAAAGCTAAAAGGGAAAGACAAATTGAAGGGGTTAGAGTGGGCAGAGGTGAGCTAGCTATCACCCATTTTTTCCTTGCTGATGATAGCACATTATTTTGGAAAGCAACAACGGAAAGCGTAGCTTCAATGAAGTTAGTAGTTAATAAATATGAAAGTATTTCTAGACAACTTGTGAATTTTGAGAAACCATTGATTTACTTCAGTAAAAATGTACAAGACGACCGTAAAGAGCAAATAGAGGGAGTTTTGGGGGTTCGAATTTCAAATAATTTGGAAAAATATCTGGGCTTACCAACAAATGGTAGGGAGGAGAAAGAAGGGTGCATTCCTAGAACTAAAAGAAAGAATTATTCAAAAATTGAAGAATTGGAGTATCCATAATTTTTCTTTTGGTGGTAAAGAAGTTTTTATTAAATCAATTTTACAAGCACTTCTGATATGCGCCATACAATGTTTTAAATTACCAATATTTCTTTGTAAAGAATTACAAAAGCTGATGAGTAAATTTTAGTGACGAAATTAAAAAAACTAATAAAGGCATTCACTGGTGTAGTTGGTTCGCGATGTGTAGTCCAAAAGCATTTGGCGGTATGGGGTTTAGGGATTTAACAATGTTTAATACAGCCCTGTTGGCTAAACAGGGATGGAGACTAATCACCTCAACCTGTCTGTTTGTCTGTGCGCGTTATGAAGTTAAAATATTATCCATATGGTAAGTTTTTAAATGCAAGGTTAGGAGCTTACCCTTCTTTTACCTGGCGCAACATTTGGAACACACGAAGCTTATTAGAAGAAGGAACAGGCTGGAGGATAGGAAACGAAGAATCAACAAACATCTGGAATGATTCTTGGCTACTCACACTGATGATGGAAGAGTAAAGAACCAACAAATAAATATCAACTATTCCAAAGTAGAAGATCTAATTAATAAAGACTCGTTTTCATAAAACTACGAGGCAATCTAGAATTTACTGGATAGGGATCAAGCTGAGGCAGTCCTGTATATCCCGTTAGTAAGCAAGACTCAATAGGATGTTATAATATGGCGAGAGGACAAATTAGGCAAGTAAACAGTTCAGAGTGGCTTTAAATGGCTAATGACTAAGACCCTACAACAACAGGATTATGTTACATACCAAATCAAAAAAAAAAAGTTTATATTACAAAGCTTTGGAATCTCCTGATCCCAAGTAAAATAAAAATACATCTGTGGAGAGTTGCTAACAATTTTCTTCCGACGCTCAGTATCCTTAAACTTCGAAGACTCAGGAACGATGCTGCATGTCTAGTCTGCTCAATTGGAGAAGAAACTATGGAACATCTTTTTCGAGATTGCAAATTCATAAAACAGATCCTGCAGGAAGTTGGGTTGGCCATCTCGCACATAAACGCAAACCACACATAGAAACAATGGTTAGCCTCTTTCTTCTACATGAATAATATTAAAGTATGTGCAACCATGGTAATTTCTATTTGGGCAGTTTGGTATAACAGAAATAGACTTTACCACGAAGGAAAAAAGGGAAGGGTACAAAAGGTTGTGGATTTTATTAGAGCTTATTTACGCGAATTAGAACAAGTTAACTCTTTAACAGAAACCAGAATTAATCCAAGAGAGGAATTTTGGAGACCCTCTAAGGCAGAACAAGTTAAAGCCAATTTTGATACAGCTTTTCCATAACAAGACATGACAGCAACAACGAGAATCATTATAAGAAATCATAAAGGTTTTACAATGGGAGCATGTACTTACCCTCTAGGAAGAACAGGGAATCCGACCACTGCAGAAGTGAAGGTGTGTCTTCAAGCCATCATATTTGGGGAAAAAATGGGTTTTCGAGATTTGGTTGTAGAAGGTGACGCTCTTACAGTCATTAAAAAGCTTAAATCAGATTCAGTGGATAGATCGGTGATTTGCAACATCATTAATTAAATCCAAAGAAAACGATTCAGTTTAGTTAACTTACCTTTTGAGTTTACTTCTCGAAAGGCAAATGAAGTGGCACACGCCCTTGCAACTCGAGGGTAAAATTTGACTAGCCCGTCCTATTGGATCGAAGAAGTACCGATGGAGGTTGAACCCACCATCGTCAATGACCAAAAAAGACTTTTGAATTGGTAAAAAAAAGGGTCATTTCTGTCTGAGTCCGAGAATGCACTGCAAAAGAAAAATGTCCTTACTACTCTCTGATGAACTCAGATTTAGGAGAAATCTGGTATAGCGCTTCAATGGGTTTATTTACAGTGATGGAAAGACACAACCAGTATACTCCATTAAAACGACTATAGATGCAAAGAAGAGGAAATGTGTTTTTTGGAAGATAATAGGTTTTAGGTTTCTTCAGTTTTTTCTTTTAGGTTTTGCTTGCTCAAGACTTTATCAGGGGCCTTTCAATTTCCTTTTTTCTTTTATTTTTTGGGAAAACCCGAGGCACCACCTCAGTTACCAATGCTTTCATGACAACTGTTAGGATAGTTGTTGAGTTTAGACTTTTGATAAGTGTACCACATCTCCTCTTTTAATGCATTCCGATTTTATATTTATTTTAATAAATAAAAAATAATTTCTAATATATTTATTTTAATAAATAAAAATAATTGAACTATTTATATAATTTTAAGTTTTTTATCACATAATTATAAATGGGTGTCAAACTAATCATAAATTGTTTTGGTCAAATTTTATGATGAGAAGATACCAATTCTAAAATTTGAACAATAATAATTTTGATCTTCAATTTTTATGTATTGTGTCAATTGACCGTATAAATTTCTTCTTCTTTTTTTACTTAAAAAAGTTCTTTAAAAAATATTTTTTAATTTATAAAATTGATCAACTTGACCCCACAAAAATATTTTTAAAATTTTACTTTATAAAAATAAATTAACTTTTTACTCTCTAAAATCCAGAAATTCTTAATATTTTTATTTCGACATTTATCACTTTTCTCTCAAATTTCTTTTATTTTCCCTCACACACTCTCCAAAATTTTTACAAGATACGTAATTTACATTTCAACACTTTTAAGTGGGTCTCCCTAATTTTGATAACAAATCTTTTTTTCTTTACAAGATTTATTGATAATTTCTAAAATATTAACATTGTGGCTTTACTTGTGAAGGATTAGGATTTTTATGCAATATTTAGTTTTTATAATTAAACGACTTTGAAATATTGATTTTGTATAAGATTCCTAACTTCTTGATTTGATAATAACTTTTGGATCTGTATACAAATCCTTGAAGAAATTAGGATTGATCGTATCTATATTCTTAAATTTCATGAATATTGATTAAAAATTTAACATTTTTGTTTAGAAATTGTTGTTGCTAGTAGGGGTGAGCGTTCGATCGAATCGAATAAAAAAATTCAAGTTAATCGAGTTGACGAATCATATTTTATCATCCTAACTCAATTTGAATTTTTCTCGAATCGAGTTGAGTGAGATGGAATTCGAATCGAATATATTTGTTCGAGTTAAAGTAAAAAAATGACTTTGGGTCCTTATAGCCATTACCACCCACCGGAATCAACTTTGTTATTAACTTTCATCCCCTCGTAATTTATTTATTAATCTTTTATATATGAGTTAGTTTTTTTGCTTGCTTAGTTACTTCAATTATCTTTTGATTCTTGTCACCGTGTATTTTCAAAATTAAAAATATATATTAAATTTAAAAAATGTAATTTTTAAAATTTTAACACAAATATTTTATGGCATCATCAATAATTCAATTTTAACAGAAATTGATAAAGATTCAGCATGATTAAAGAATTTAATAATATAAATAATACTGTCAAAACCTCTCTCTCTTTTTAGATCAACTTTTCATTTAAAAAAACAAAAATGGAGTCGTCACAAATCCTTTTTATTTAGGTGTGATTGGATCACCTCAAAACTTGATCATTTTAATAAAATGTTAGATTCATTAAAACAATACTTTTCGGTCTAAAAAATCCATGAAATGGGTTAGAGAGTCGGCCATGTATGAGGAAGGGTTAGCACCATCATAATGCCCAAAATATATACCTAGTTAATTACTTAATGTCTTGATGTTGAAAATTAAAAATTCGAAGAGAATTCAAAATACGATCCCTCATTGCATGGTGTTATTTGATGGTATTAAAAAAAATCCGATCTAAATTGAATTTCTAATGAGGAGGCGTTCTCATTTTCGGTTGATCAAGACGAAAAATCATTTCCCGTAAGTTGGGGCTCAAAATCTCAAATTCTCGAAAATAAGAACGCTCACCGCTTAATTATTGCCCAAATCTTATATTTTTAATTATTATTATTCATTTTATTTATTATTTTAAAAAATAATAATAAAGGACATTCGATTATTTTTGTTTAAGGAGAAAATCGTACTCCGTAAGTTAGGGGCACAATTTCTCGAATCCTCGAAATAAAGAATATCACCTTGGTTCAAATTGCTAAATATACAATGTGTGAAAAGGAAACTTCTAATATGACATGCTATGGACTTATTCGAGCATAAGACATTACATAAGATACACGAACATGTTTAAATGTTTTATATGATGTCATAAGGACATAAATAATGAAATATATCATGACTAATAATAATGTTAAAAATGTTAATTGGCACTAATAATAATTAATGATAATAATTAAGGACTAAATACTAAATTATACAATTTAAAGGGCAGAAATATAAATAACAAATATTAAAAGTGCAATGAATTAAAAAGAAATAAACATGCTGAATGAAATAAATAAAGGACTAAAATGAAATTTAAACGAAATTTAAAGGGAAATTAAAAAACAAAGGAGTAAATAAAAGACTAAAAGAAAATAATTGGGAAATTTGAGGGTAAAATTATAAAATCCGTAATTTCAAAAGGGAAAATAAATAAATAAAATTTAAGCATGCTGGAATTTAGATAACATAAAATAAAGGGACCGAATCTAAAAATAAAGACTAAATTGAAACCCCCAAAAAATTTTGAAGTTCGAATTACAAGAAAACAAAAAAAATGAATAAAGGATTAAATTAAAACAAAATGAAAATGTTCAGGGACCCGAGATGTTATTTTCCCCCAACCCAGCACACGTGTCATTCCCAAAAGGGGTCAACAGTTGGAGGACTAAAGTGGAAACAAATTGAAATTAAATGGCGTAATTAAAAAAAGGAGAAAATCAAAATTAGGACCATACTAAATAGTGCCTAAAAGTGGAGGGACTTAGGCAGCAATTAGACCCCTTCTACGAAAACACACAGATCCCAAGGGATCCGAATCGGGCCATTGTGTCAAGCTTCAAGACCATGTCGTTTTGGGCGTTTTAAGCCAATACCAAAACGACGTCGTTTTGAAGAGCTTATTCAGGATAAAAAAATTTAACAAATTTTTTTGTTTTTTTTCTCTCAAAAGGCCTTCCCCTCCGATCACAAGGGCCGCCGCAACCACCAGTCATCAGTGACGGCGACGGTGACCGCTACCTCTACTGGCCAAAAAATACCCAAAATGCCCCCTTTTGATCATTTCGACTTCCTTTACCCAAATCCAAGACTAAAACCCCTAAAACTTTATCAAAATTTGTAAAAAACCCAAGGAACCCTTCGGTTTCTTTTCTCCGATAAAGCCATCGATCAACACCAATGGGTTTGAGGACCCCTCAAATCTGCAGAAAGCCACCGCCGATGAAGATGGGAGTAGAAACGACGTAGTAAGTTTTCTTTTTTTTTTTAAATCTTGTTTTTATTTTTTATATTTATTTATAAAAAGAAAATAAAATAGAAAAAAAAGAATAACAGATTGAAAATAAAAAGAACTCCTTTTTTTTATTTTTTGATTCTCTGTTGAATTTCTTCGTGTGTAAAAAAACATATGGTGGTTGCAGCTTTATAGTCGCATTGAATATACAATATATTATTTTTAATTTTTCTTTCTCTGCTTCTGTTGTTCTACTTCTGCTTCTTCTTTTTTTCTTTTTTGGAGGTTTCTGTGGCAAGGTTAACGGCGATGGAAACCATGCCTTGCCATTTCAGTGAAAGGAGGATAGACCTCAGGCGATGCGCCTCCAGACGTGGCAAAGGCAGAGGAGCGGCCGCAACTAGAGGCTTAGGGGAATTAGGGTTTTATGTTTTAGGTTTTTGCAGTGGGCTTTGAGCTTTTAAGGTTTTTTTGTATTTGGGCTTTTGTAAATGGACTTTATTATTATTATTGTTTTGTTGTTTTGTTTAGTTGGTTTTGGTTTTGGTTTGGGTTGGATAAAATTGGCCTGTTATAGCTGCCCCTCTTTGCTTATTGTCGTGTAACAAAAATGGAGCAAAGACTTTAAAAGAATGTCAATTTTGTCCGGTCTCGCTGTATCTCAATTTCTCTAATGCTTCTCTTTTTCAAGTAACCAATATTTTCAATTCATTGGTTACTCTGCTCCACTATATCTGCTTCGCTACAACTTTAGAAGGGCAGGATTTAGTGCCACAGCTTCATCTTTCTCCATTGCAACTTCAAGGAGACAAGATTTGTTGTTGTAGTTTCCATCTATTTCGCTGCAACTTTAGGGATATAGGAGTTATAGCTTCAATTCGATACACTGTAACTTTAGAGATATAAGATTTGTAGCTTCATCTTGCTCTACTACAACTTCAGGGAGATAAGATTCGCTATGGTAGATTCAATCCGATCCACTGCAACTTCAGAGGATATAGGATTTGTAACTTCATTTTGCTCCACTGCAACTTTAAGGAGATAAGATTCGCTATGGTAGATTCGACCTGACCCACTACAACTTCAGGGGTATAGGATTTGTAGTTGCAGCTTCATTCCAACCCACTGCAACTTCAAGGGTATAGAATTTTAGCTTCAATCCGATTCACTGTAATTTCAGGGATATAGGATTTGTAATTTTATCCTGCTCCACTGTAACTTCAGGAAGATATGATTCACTATGGTAACATCAATCTGACCTACTACAACTTTAGGAGTATAGAATTTGTACTATTTCATTGGTCTGTTACACCGTTTTTCTAGGGAACAGGACCTGTAAAATCTATATGCTTATATTTTGCCAAGAAATTAGGATATTATGATTAGAATGAATAAAATACTCCTAACTAGATGTATATGAATGATGAATGCAACATGTCATTTTTTAGAATGATTTTTGTCTTTTAATGTTTGGGATGTGCCTCGTGGTTCGTCCAGGTTTTAGCATGCCTTCTACTCGAGTTTGGTATCTTTGATAGTGAACCTAAAAAGATGATCACAATCTGAGCTACTCATTCTAGGATCTTTCCAATTTTCAAGTTTTGATTACTTCCAAGTAATAGTTCTATTTCAAGTCCCTATACTATTTAGAAAGTTTTCAGAGCGATATGCATAAATCCTTTTACTTGTATATTGTTAGTCCATTAATTGTTATTTCAATGAAAAAATGTTTGAAAAAGATCGTAACAATGGATAAAACTAAAATTTATTACGAGCAAAGCTCTAAATGAAAAGATTAATCAAAATAGCAAACACTGCTAAGACACAAAGCGGGTAAAAATGAGACTGTGAACCCAGATATCACAGCATGAGCTTCTCAGCACAAACTTTTTAAAGACCATTTTGAGCCTGATATATGTCTAGGAGGTTTAGAGTACTTCGTTAATTCTCCAAGATGTAAAGTTTCTCCTCCTTTTTACTTTTGAAAGGACAAGACTACCACATGCCCAATCTTCGATCAAAATTTGAGCCGCCCTTTTCTGGGTTTTCAACTCAAAACCCCTTTGGTCTTAATACACCCTTTACAAGTTTTCGCCTCAACCTCTCTGTCTTTTTCTTCTAAGTGAAGTATTTCTTGACTGAATTTGAATTCACAGGATTGGGCAAGTTTTTACCATCCATCTCGGTCAAGCAGTACTCCAGAAAATACTTCATTTACCATATAAGGTCCTTCCCAATTTGGCATCTATTTTCCTCTAAAGTTCTTTCGTATAGGAAGAATCTTTTTAAATACCAGGTCCCTCTTATGGAATTTTCTGAGGTGAATATTTTTGTTATAAGCTCGTATCATTCGTTTTTGACAGATAGCTTTTAGCCTCTTCTCTTCAATCAAATTCAACTGATCATATCGAGATTAAATTCATTTCATTTCATCTAACTTTAACTCTGATAAAACTCAGAGAGAATGAATCTTAACTTCAATAGGTAAAACCGTCTTCATTCCATAAACTAATGAGAAATGTGTTATCCCAGTTTTGGTTTTGACAGACGTTCGATAAACATAAAGGGTAAATAGTAATTTCTCATGCCAAACTTTATAAGTCTCTGTCATTTTCCCTACGATCTTTTTCATGTTCTTATTGGTTGCCTCAACTGCACCGTTCATTTTTGGGTTGATACAATGACGAGTTATGATGTTTGATCTTGAATTGGTTGCAAACCTCTGATATCCTGCTGTTGTTCAAATTCAATGCATTGTCAAATATTATCCTTTCTGGCATTCTATATCAACATATGATCTCTTTCCTCAAGAATTTGCTAACTACCGATTTCGTGACATTGGCATAAGAAGCGACCTCTACCCATAAAGTGAAGTAATCGATGACCACAAAGATAAATTGATTCCCATTGAAAGCTTTTGGCGAGATTGGCCCAATGACATCCATGCCCCACATAGAGAAAGGCTATGGAGAAGTCATAACATGAAGAGGTGAGGAAGACACATGAATTTTATCTCTATAAATTTTGCATTTATGACACCTCTTAGCATAATTGATACAATACCCTTCCATGGAGGACCAATAATATCCAAATATCATGATTTGCCTGGCCATTGTTAAACCATTAACATGTGTTCCGCAAACACCTTCATAGACTTCTTCCAGGATTTTTTTGGCCTCGACAGCATGTACACATCTTAGTAACACCTGATCCATTCTTCTTTTGTATAGGATCTCCCCATCTAAGACGTACTTATTGGCCAGTCTCCTTAGCATCATTTTATCATTCTCGTTTACCTACTTAGGGTATTCACGGTTCTTTACATATTGTAGTATGTCGTGGTACCAAGGGTGATCATCCTTTTCTTCTTCCTCGATGTTGTTACAATGGGTCAGAGCCTCATAAATACTCATCTAGATAGGTTTTACATTCTCTTGTTTGTTTATTTTAACCTTGGAAGCTAAGGTAGCCAAGGTGTCAGCCATCTGATTTTTATCTCGCGGGAGGTAGCAGAAGGTGATGTCATCAAACTCCTTAATTAACTCAAAGACCAGCCTTCCATAATTGATCAACTTGGGATCTCTCCTCTCCCATTCACCTTTGAGTTGATAAATCACTAGTGCAGAAACCCCATATACCTACAACATATTGATCTTACGTTCTATAGTTGCAAGAATACCTATGATGCATGCTTCATATTCTGCTATGTTATTTGTGCAATCAAAGTCAAGTTTACTAGTGAAAGGATAGTGATCTCTGTCCCAATTCTGTTACCCATAGCGTTTGAGGCTTCGTCAAAATTTAGTTTCTAGGGATATTCTCCTAGAGCTCCTTCTTCAGTGGTTGCAATATACATTAGATCCTCGTTTGTAAAATTGAAATTTAAAGGCTCGTAATCCTCTAGAGCTCTACTAGCTAGGAAATCTGCTATTACACTCCCCTTTTTTGTCTTCTAATTTACATAAATTATATCAAACTCAGATAGCATAATTTGCCCCTAAGTCATTCTTCCATTCAATGCGATCGACTCTATCACTCTAGAGGGTCTATTTTCGAGATGTGCCAAGTCATATGCTACAACATGTATTGTCTCAGCCTCCGGGTTGTCCAGATTAAGGCACAACACAACTTCTCAATTGGTGAATATCTTGTCTCACATTCAGTGAACTTCTTATTGAGGTAATATATCACTCTTTCTTTCCTTTCTGACTCATCATATTGGCCAAGTACGCGTCCCATAAAATTTCCAAATACTGCCAAGTACAGTATCAGTGGCTTATCTGGGCTAGATGGTATCAACACTGGGGCATTGGACAAGTAATGTTTAACCTTTTCGAATGTTCCTGGCATTTCTCATCTCATACACCTGGATTAATATTTCTAAGGAGATGAAATATGATGTCACATTTCTCGGTTAGTTGTGAAATGAATCAATAAATGTAATTTAATCTCCTTAGGAAATCTCGAGCCTTTTTTTGGGTACGCGGCAAAGGTAACTCTTATATATCGTTGACTTTATTTAGGTCAATCTCGATCTATTTCTTGCTAACTACAAATCCCAACAATTTACCAATGTTGTCCCAAAAGTGCATTTTACTAGATTCAGCTTTAGCTAGAATTTTCTCAACCTCAAAAATAGTTTTCTTAAGACTTTCACATGTTCTTTTTTTGTTCAGAATTTTGTGATCATATCATCAACATAAACCTCAATTTGTGCATTATATTATGAAACAAAGTTACCATTGATCTTTGATATGTTACTCCCGTATTTTTCAGTCCAAATGACATTACTTTATAACAAAATGTTCCCCACATTGTCATGAATGTGGTCTTTTCCATATCTTGAGGATGCATCTTTATCTGGTTGTATCTAGAGAAACCATCCATGGAGAAAAATAGTGAATGACCTACGATGTTTGTCCACTAGGGTATCGATGTGAGGCAACGGGAAATTGTCCTTTGGGCTGGGCTTGTTTAAATTCCTATAGTCTACACACATTCGTACTTTCTCATCTTCTTAAGGACGGGGACTATATTGGCTCCCACTCCAAATATTTGACCAATTGTAGGAAACCAGCATCAAATTGTTTCTTGACCTTTTCTTTTATTTTCAACAATACATCTGGCCTCATCCTTCAAAGTTTCTACTGAACTGGCTTGCATTCTTCCTTTATAGGAAGCTAATGTACCACGATATCAGTACTTAAACCAGACATGTCTTGATACGACCATGTAAAGACATCTTTGAATTCTTGGAGTAATTCAATGAGATCTTGCCTTATCTCTGCAATGATGTAAGTTCCAATTTTCACCTCTTTCTTTTCTTGTTCATCCCTTAAGCTCACAATTTCCACTGAATCTTTGTGAGGTAGGATTTTTTTTCTCATCTTATTTTACCATCTTTAACAAATCAAGATATAAGTTGTACTTTCGATCATCTTCAAAGTCCTGAGGTTCCTCTAGACACATCCTACTCAAAAAGAAACTTTGAGTCAGCAAAAGCGTTGCTTGTATCATTGATATTCGGAGACTTGTTATAAGAATAAAATAAGATCCCAAGGACAAATAAATTTAAGAATAATATTCTGTGTGGTATGAGTATGAATGAAATGAGAAAATAGAAGAATATTTGTCAAATGGGACACAAAGATGCATCATTTTTATTGAAATAAAAATAGTAGACATGTGCCATTTTCACAAAAATGATTCATATTGGTCTCAAGCTTAAAGCAACATGTGTGTTTTGAACATTACTCTAAAATGGTCCTAAAAATTACAAGGATCTCTTCCGCAGTCATATTGTTTAGAACACTTTCGGGGATATCAGGAAAAAATTCTTATAGGTTTTCTTCCCCAGTTCCTTCTTCGGATATGGCATTGATGCTTAAGTTTCTCAACATTCTCCTTGCAGTTTTGACTAGCAGGCTCTATTTTTCTATCATTTCAGGATAAATTATTTCTCTTGACACGAATGTTTTAGATATATGAGAAAATATCATCGGTTCCTATTTGATCTCTTCCCCACTTAGTCGTATTCTTCTTTTTTCTTACTTCTTTTTCAGTTCCTTCTTCTGTCTCGCATCCGGCTTGTACCCTAAGCCAAAATGGTCTTATTTATCCACCAGCATTGATGTATCAACCCTTCCTTGGAGATATTTTTTGAGTCCTCTTCCAGGCAATACTCCTTTCTCAACCATCAATTGCAGACTTATCCTCATGGTTTTGGATATTTTTGGCAAGGGATCTTGTTTCCTTCAACAATGAAAGTTGCATTAACAAATTCTAGTGATCGAAAGGAACATTTTATTGCCTCTTCGTCTGCTCCTATGTATGGCGTGTCACTAGTTACTGATGCAATGATGTCCTCTTCAACGTTTATCATTACCAGTTGACCCTCTATTACCAACTTCAATTTTTGCTGCAATGACGACGGTACTACCCCAGCTGAATGAACCCAAGGCCTACCCAACAAGCAGTTATAGGAGGGTTTGATATCCATTACCAAAAATTTTACCTCATATGTGTTCGGACCAATTAGGAGTGGTATTTCAATTCTCCCTATTACCTTCCTTTCTGTACCATCGAATGCTCTCACTATATTATGCCACGCCTTCATGTGAAAGCTATCAACTAGTAACCTATTCAGTGTAGTGATGTTTAGAGCCTTCGTGGATCCCATACCCTCTGGAGGTATTTCATTATCTTTGAAGAAGATGAAATTGTCGGCACTCAGATTGTTAACCAAATGATCTAGCTTGTCCACAGATATATTATCAGTGACATAAGTTTCATTTAACATATTCATCAATGTGTTACGATGTATCTCTAAGCTCAAAAGCAAGGCTAATACTGATATACGAGCTGGTTGTTTGTGTAGCGGCTCTATTACACTATACTCGCTATGTTTCAGGAACTTCAAGAATTTGCTAGCCTTGTTCTCAGTTACTAGCTCATTGACAAGTGATTCAAGTTTAGCTGTTTTTTCTTTCTTATGCTCAACTACCAAGGTTTCTTCCTTATTGGTAAAAAAACCAATATCCTGGACCCCTTCTAAAGTGTCAATCGATTTCTCCTCTCTCGGAATCATTATGTTGCAATCATAATTCCTTGGAACCCTTTTTTCTATCTTTGTAGAAAGAAGCCACGGGTTTTTGAATTATGATTCTTGGCGTAACTTATGCTCCCACTTCATTACCTCTCGGTTGGGAAATAATCACCACTGAGTGGTTGACCTTGTAAACTTTCTCCGTTGATCCCTCATCTAAGGTGCAAACATCTCCTTCCTCCGAGCCTTTGATATTTTCAAAGAATTCTAATTCTTCGTTATCCATTAGACTTTACACTAGAGCTCTGAATTCGGTGCACTCTTAGCTCTTATGACCTTCTTTAGTGTGGAGCTCACACTAACTCCTCACTCCTTTGGGTATCTCCTCTGAATCTTGAATAATCAATCACATGTCTATCATTTTTTACAAACTCATTTTAGTAGGGATTTCACCTCCGCAATATCGATTTTGGTCCTCTTATCCCCACTCTCGATTATCGTATTTACCCTTTGGTCAGGATGATTGGGTAACGGATTTCCTGACACATTAGGTCTTTAGGGATCATCAAACCTTACAATCCCCATCTTGATAAACCTATCAATCAACTTCTTGAATGCAGTACAGTTCTCAATTGAGTGTCCCGTTATTCCTACATGGTACTCGCACTGAGCATTTGCATCATACCACTTTGGAAATAGAGGTTGCATGGGCTTTAAGTAAAACGAGGATACTACATGCGCGTTGAACAAATTCTGATATAACTCTCCATATGTTATTGGGATAGGCATGAATTTGAGTTTTTCTGTGTTTGGCCTTGAATTGGATTCTTACCTCGAAGGGCCTTGGTGGCTGGTCGTCAAGCTCCTTGGTTGCGCCTCTATGACCGGTTTTGAATAGCTCTTATTGTACACGTCTGCGGTATATACTTTATTTTCTTCTTTTATCGGGGCAGACCTTTTAACACTTTCCCCTGCATCTATTTTTCCACTCCTTATTGCATTCTCAATCATTTCTCCGGACATAACTATATCTGAGAAGCTCTTGGTAGCACTACCTAGCATATGGTTAATGAACGGGGCTTACAATGTGTTTATAAAAAACATTATCATCTCTTTTTCCAAAAGAAGTGGCTGAACTTGTGTTGCCACCTCCCTCTATCTTTAAGTATATTGCCTAAAGCTTTCATTTTACTTTTTTATGTTTTGCAGCGTAATTATATCAGGTGTCATATCAGTCATATAGTTATATCGTTTCTTGAAAACCTGTGTCAAGTCTTTCCATGAATTGATTTTGGCAAGGCTCAGTTGATTGTACCATTTGACAGCCGACTCAATCAAACAATCCTAGAAGTAATGGATTAACAATTGGTCATTATTGACGTATCCCGTTATTCTTCGACAGAACATTGTGATATGGGCTTTAAGGCAACTAGTCCCATTGTATTTTTTGAATTTTGTAGTTTTAAATTTTGGTGGGAGCACCAGATCCGAAACTAAACTTAATTCATTGGCATCGACCCCACAAAGGTAGTCAACAGTCTCCATAGCTCTGAATTTTTCCTCCAACCACTTACACCAATTTTTCAGCTATTTCAGTAGTTCTACTCTTGCCCTCACCATTTTTACCATGTCGTCCAAATTTGGAACAACGGGGTTGGTTGGATTATCTTCGGGGTTAGAACCTGAACCCATTGGGTAATTCACCGGTCCTGAGGTGCCAGCCTGGTATTGTTGTGGTCTTATACAGGTACTCTTCGTGGATATGTATCTGGTTGGGCTTGGACGTTTACTAGGGTAAAGCCCGAGGGGTATGTAGGGTTTTCATTATTGTCCCCAGAGTTAATCACATTACTCTTCCCTTTTTCAATCCTTACGGCCAGTAACTAGGTCAACTGGCTTATTATGCTTCTTTAGAACTCCTGTATTTGGTCCTTCGTGTCTTATTACACCTTAGCTAATTGATCTTGCAACTTTGTTTGCAACTGGTCTTGCATGTCTTTCTGAATTTGTTCTAGTCTCTCTAACATTTGATCCATGGCTTTGGTTTTACTGCGGGTACCGTAACGATATTCAGTTGGTAAATTCTTGGTGGTTTCTAGGATAACTGTCATAATTTTGATTAATTAGGGTTTTTTTATGAAATTTAATACATGTAATGAAATTTAATGCTAATGAATAAATGCAAAAAAAGGCATTGATTCTGGTTCAAATCAATTAGAATAACTTTACTAGAAAATAATTTTTTTACATAAAACGGATACATTTTACATATATGACCTTGCCCTAATACCCAAAACCTTAACTTTCCTAAAAAGCCAATCTAATTCTTGGCCCCGATCTAATTCTGATTCGAATTTAGGGTTGAATTTTTTCCTCTTCTAACTTCTTTATCCTTTTTCCCAGCTTCGAACTCTTCTTTTCGAAGTCTTGCTTTATGATATCTAATTTAGACGGGATCACTTGCAAGTGTTCTTTTATCAGTCGGATACTTTCTTAACTTGACGAAAGGACATTGTCATTGATTCTTTTACCCCACCACCAATCGTATTCTAGGGTCGTCATGGGATTTGCAGCAAATCTTTTCATTTTGTGAGTTTGGTTCTATGCGTTCGAAATTTTACGAACCTTCTTTTTGTAATTGTCACCTTTGTAAGCAAACTCACATTGAGCCAACCATTGCGCTACCATAATAAACTGCCTCGACCTATACTGTCCCAATACAAGTAGAAGGGCATATCCAACAACTCCTCATATCCCAAGAAAATGGACCTAGTCAAAGTCTCCACATCGATACAAACTTTTATCAGGGATCATCCAAGGGGCCCGCCATTCAACATCTTCGTCTTTGAGACTCTGGAGAATTGCCATCCACTTTTCTTCAGAAATTTTGTCTTGTCTTTGGATAGCCATAAATTCTTTCAACGGAGAATAGTTTTTGGAGAACACTCGATAAGAGAATTTTTCTACCTTCTAGAAGTGGCTATGAAACCAGACTAGCAAGAGTTGTGCACATCTGATAAATCTTCCTTCACTCGCTCTCTAACATGCACTTAAAGATCTAAAAGTTTCAGCCAAAGTTGACGGGACTGGAGTAACCCTTTTGTCAAGTCGGTCAAATAGATCTAAAATTGTATCATCTACTTGCCCTAGTACTTTGGGGAAGATGACCAACCCATAAATACTCAAGGCAAAAACTTCGACCATTTTTTTCGTATCCGGATGTACCAAGATCAAATCCATCAGACTTTTCCAATTGATGCATTTACTATCTCTTTTTTGTTTAATCCGAGTCGCAACCCATTGCTCGCTCATCCCAGTTATGTTCATTAGTCTCTTTGAGACAGTCGAGATGTTGGCGGCTCTAGAGTAGGCTTTGTTGACTTAGATCCTTAGGTAACGGAGCAAAGTGGTGTACTCTTCTACGGTTTGCACTAGGTCTAGTTTCCCAAAAGTGAAGCAATTATAGGCGAGATTCCAATACTGGGCGAGAGCTCAGAATAGGTACTTATCCACTTTGACATCGAGTAGATAAGGCAAATCACCATATTCATGGTAGAATAATTGTTTGATTTCATCATCCCATTAATCCCAAATTTCTTTCAGCTCTTGAAGATTATTCTGAGTCACACTAATGCGGGTGAAATCCCATAATTCCGACATGTTCCCCTCTGACAGGCTGTTATCTTTTTCTTATTGTCTTTTCTCGGACCATATTCACACAGCCGCATTGTCTTCCACTTTATCAAGAAATCCCTTTTCCATGACAAGCTCTGTATTTAGCAACTGAACACGAATCAACACCCTTTTCTAAGATAAAAATGCAATGTAGTAACAACCAAGACAAAAAGAAACAAGTTAGTACATTTTATACAAAACAAGAATACAAAGCAAGAAATAATAAATAGAACATCTATTCGAGTGACCACTAAAGGTTTGATATGGTTCTACCTAGGGTACGTTCTTAAGGCTCATTATCTGCAGTTTGGTTCTAAAGTAAGGGTACCAAAACCAGTAGATTTCTCAATCCTCACCCATTATAGGCTCATACAGACTGAGTTTAGTTCAGGGGAATACATTTCCATATGTCCGTACGGAGGTGAAAACCTCACGAAAACATAGGTACGGATGTATCCTGAAAGCGATCCATTATCCTATATGGAGGTGAAGACCTCACGAACGAATAGAATGTCACTCCCACTTAAAAAGGGTAAAATGGAACGATTATGCCATGTAATATATGTGAAAATATACTAAGAGAAACTCGAACCAATAAAGCAGACATATTAAATCATTATGTAACCCAAGATAATAAAAACATTATTTACCACTAAAATAAAATATGAAGGATGAAATACAATGAGGGGATCGTCAATTTAAACTAAATTATCAATTTTCGACAAAAAGACCAAAAAGTAATCAATTCGCGGCTTGACTCTCTTATTTATCCCCAGTGGAGTCGCCAAGCTGTCGAAACCTCTTTTTTTTTAGATAGGCTTTTTACTTTAAAAAAGACAAAAATGAAGTCACCACCAATCCTTTTTATTTAGGTGTGACTGGAGCACCTCAAAACTTGGTCATTTTAATAAAATGTTAGATTCATTAAAACGGTACTTTTCGGTTTACAAAATTCATGAAATGGGCGCGGGAGTCAGTTACATATAAAGAAGGGTCATAACGCCCAATATTGGTACCTAGTTAATTACTTAATGTCTTGATGTTGAAAATTGAAAATTCGAAGAGAATTCAAAATACGATCACTCCTTAGTTGGTGTTATTTGATGGTATTAAAAATATTCGATCTAAATTGAATTTTTAATGAGGAGGCGTTCTCATTTTGGGTTGATCAAGACAAAAAATCATGTCTCGTAAGTTGGGGCACAAAATCTCGAATTCTCGAAAATAAGAACGCTCACCGTTTAATTATTGCCCAAACCTTATATTTTTAATTATTATTATTCATTTTATTTATTATTTTTTTAAAATAATAAATAATAAGGGATGTTCGATTATTTCAGTTCAAGGAGAAAATCGTACTTCGTAAGTTAAGGGCACAATTTCTCGAATCCTCGAAATAAGGAATATCGCCTTGGTTCAAATTGCTAAATATACAATGTGTGAAAATGAAACTTTTAATATGACATGCTATAGGCTTATTCGAGCATAAAACATTACATAAGATACACGAACATGTTTAAATGTTTTATATGATTTCATAAGGACGTAAATAATGCAATATATCATGATTAATAATAAGTTTAAAAATGTTAATTGGCACTAATAATAATTAATTATAATAATTAAGGGTTAAATAATAAATTATACAATTTAAAAGGCAGAAATATAAATAACAAAGATTAAAAGTGCAAGGAATTAAAAAGAAAAAAACATGCTGAATGAAATAAATAGAGGACTAAAATGAAATTTAAACAAAATTTAAAGGGCAAATTAAAAAACAAAGAAGTAAATAAAAGACTAAAAGAAAATAATTGGAAAATTTGAGGGTAAACTTATAAAATTCGTAATTCAAAGGGCAAAAAATAAATAAATAAATAAAATTTAAGCATGCTGTAATTTAAATAACAGAAAATAAAGGGACCGATTCTAAAAATAAAGACTAAATTGAAACCCCAAAAAAATTTGAAGTCTGAATTGCAAGAAAACAAAAAAAAACAAAAAAAATGAATAAAAGATTAAATTAAAACAAAATGGAAATGTTCAGGGACCCAGGATGTTATTTTCCCCCAACCCAGCACATGTGTCATTTCCAAAAAGGGTCAACAGTCGGAGGACTAAAGTGGAAACAAATTGAAATTAAATGACTTAATTTAAAAAAAAGGAGAAAATCAAAATTAGGACCATATTAAATAATGCCTAAAAGCGGAGGGACTTAGGCAGCATTTAGACCCCCTCTACGAAAACACGTGGATCCCAGGAGATTTGAATCTGGTTATTGGGTCAGGCTCCAAAACAACGTCGTTTTGGGCGTTTTAAGCCAAGACCAAAATGATGTTGTTTGGAGAGCTTATTTAGGTTAAAAAATCTAACAAATTTTCATTTTAACAGCCTGTTTAAAAAAAGCTCCATTTCTTCTGTTTTTTTCTCTCAAGAGGCCTTACCCTCTGATTACAAGGGCCGCTGCGACCACCAGTCATCAGCGACAATGACTGCCCCCTCCAGTGGTCAGAAAATACCTAAAACACCTCATTTGTGATCCTTTCGACTTTCTTTACCCAAATCCAAGACTAAATACCCCTAAAACTTTACCGATGTTCCTAAAAAAACCAAGGAACCCTTCGGTTTCTTTTCTTTGATGAAGCCATCGACGAACCCCAATGGGTTCGAAGACCCCTCAAATAGGCAGAGAGCCACCGCTAATGGAGATGGGAGTAGAAACGGTGTGGTAAGTTATTATTTTTTAAATCTTGTTTTTATTTTTTTAATTTTTTTTATAAAAAATAAAATAGAAAAAAAAATGGATTGAAAATAAAAAGAACACTTTTTTTTTTATTTTTGGATTCTCTATCAAATTTCTTCGTGTCAAAAAAATACATATGGTGGTTGCGGCTTTATAGTCGCATTGAATATAGAATATATTATTTTTAATTTTTCTTTCTCTACCTCTGTTGTTCTGCTTCTGCTTCATTTTCTTTTTCTTTTTTGCAGGTTTCTGTGGCAAGGTCAATGGTGATGGAAACCACACCTTGCCATTTCGGTGTAAGGAGGGCAAACCTCGAGTGGCGCGACGCTGACGTGGCAAAGGCAGAGGAGCGACAACAGCTAGAAGCTTAGGGGAATTAGGGTTTTCTATTTTAGGTTTAGATAGTGGGCTTTGGGCTTTTAGGGTTTTTTTGTATTTGGGCTTATGTAAATGGACTTTATTTTTATTTTTGTTTTGTTGTTCTGTTTATTTGGTTTGTGTTTGGGCCAGATAAAATTGGTCTGTTACTAGTACAAAATGTGAAATTTAATTCAATGATATAAATAGTAGACATAAATTCGGAAAAAAAAGTTTTGGGGGGTTTTGAGGGAAGTAAAAGGGTTTAATATTCGAGTTATTCGAATTCGAAAATTCAACTTGATTTGAAGTCAAAATTTGAAAAAAAAAATTCGAGTTAGACTCGATTAATTCAATTCGAGTAATTCGGAATTCGAACTTTTTTCGATTTTTTCGAGTCGAATCGAATTTTTCTCATCCCTAGGTGCTAGTGTGAATTTGTGTTTTGTGTTAATCTTGTGTTTGACATATATATTGCATTCTCATGACACCAAAAAAATACTTATATGGTTTTTATTTTTGTGAAAAAATATTAGTTATATGTTGGCTTCAAGAAAAAAAAAATATAAATAACAAATTTATTTATGTACTCAATTTATCTCATATTTCATAGTAATTATATTTACTAAGTAGTTGTTATTTGATAAACGAAAAAAATTAAATGCTGAAAAATTGAATATTGAACTTTTGGTATAAATATTGAATTTATTTGGTATATTAATTAAAATTAAAACTACATATAATTGTATTATTTGATAATAGTAAATATTAATTTTTGAAAATTATTTATTTCATATTTTTAAAAACATTGATAAGGGGAAGATAATTCATCATTGAATACGTGTTATTAGAATTTATTTAATGTGACTCTTTCTTTTAGTTATTATTTTAATAATTTTGAAACTATATTAGACATTAATTTATCAAGAATAAGAATTAATATTATATACTAGTTTATATAAAAAATGTTAAAAATTTGATCCCACACTCTAAATTTTCTTAACTCAGCCGCTGCATAAAATAAAATTTTGAGGAAAGGTTGATTATTGTTTAAACACAAATATTTCATAATTGAAATAAAGCAAACATTTACTAAATTTGTTTCTCTCATCACTCATCACCTTCTTTTATTCCTTAAACCAACAGTTGAAAACTGATTCACATCACTTTGAATATTTAGACATTAAAAAATGTTATTTGATTCTTATTCAAACAAGCTTTGCAAGAAATAAAAAATCACCAATACACTTTACTTTTACTTTCATAATATAAAAAATTTTGGGAAAAAATCAAAAGTCATTAGCAACAACCATTCCCTTCACCTCAATCACTGACATCTCCCTCCATGGTTCAACTGAGCAGAGGAGTATAGTTGTTAGTGAAAGACGGTTTGGCGATAGAGGCTGGATATTGTTGCTCTTTTTTTTGTTGGTCAGTTCCTTGGGCCACTGCTATGGCAGTGTATGTTGGATAAGCAGTAGTGGTTAAATGTTACTCCGAAAAATTGTCGTTAGGACCGACATTTGCAATGGAGCTGGTGACGTCGCCATTTTATCTGCCCTTTTGGATTGATCTTAAGTACTATAAGCTCTTGGATTGGAGTCATCGATTTTTCTTTGTAAAACGCCTTGATCTTGATTAGCAACAATGTGCATCCTTTGCAATTTCTAGATGACACTAGACCTCTATTGAAGACAACAATGGGTCCGCTGCCACTTTCTGGTCCTCCAATCCCAATCACATCCTTTGCAACCACCTATTGAACAATCATCATCAGCAAAGTAGGGATCAAATCCGATAACTTCACCTTATCCAAACCGTGGAGAAAATCAAGATTCGCAGTTGAAACCATCATGGGAGAAGCTAGAATATTTTTTTGATGCATCAGAATTAAGTTGTATATTTTTATTTAAGCTAAAATGTAATTTCACAATTTCAATAACTTATATCTTTACAAATTTTAAAGGACTAAATCAAAAGTTTATCATTTGGGATGGGCCAAAGTGTACTTTTATATTTTACTTAATTAAAATCTTGTAAAACTTAAAGGGTAAATATTGAAATTTTACATTTTAGGGGTTCAGGGCTCCTGCTAACCCCCTGGCGCTGCCTTAGAAACCATTGCAGTGAGAAATTCTAAGGAAAGTTTTGTTGGAAGCGTACTTATATTTGATTGTGTGATAGTCAAATACCCTAAACTTCCAATGATGTTTTTAAGCAACATCGGATTTATCGACTCTTCGGGATTTTCCAACTTCAAAATTGTCTATGTTGTCTCCCTTTAATGCAAGCATCACATAGTTGATATGAAGGATTATTTTCTGGCAATTTGTTCACCATCTTTTTGCTTTTGACAGTAGCTTTAGGCCCAAAAGTCCGAGATGCCCGAACCTTAAATGCCATAACCAAGAATCATCTTTGATAGCAATCTTCATACACTTCACTTCTCTTGATTTGATGTCAATAGCGAACAGACGATTGCGCGTCATATCAACTTGAGAAATTAATTCTCCACTCTTAATTTTTAAGTTGAGCAAACGATCATTCATATGTACTTCATATCCTTTTTTTAGAAGTTGGCCAAAACTAAAAATGTTGCTTTTCAAAGGTACTACATAATAAAATCTAATATGTACTTCTCTCCATTTTTTTAATGTAATTGTGACTTTGTCTTTACCTTTGACCGCAGCGTGTGATTTATCTCCAAAAGTGAATTGCTCATGAATAGTTTCATCCAATTCTAAGAATAGGTTTTCTCAACCACAAATGTGATTACTGGCAGAATTATCAAGATATCAAAATTTTTCTTTGATTTTTCACTTTCTTTAGTGAGAAACACATTAGATTCCACATTTTCTTCTTCTTTAATTGTTGCTACATGAATTCCCTCACCCACTTTGGAAGCTAATCTACACTTGTAACTAAAATGGTTATATTTGCTACAATTATAACATTGTACCTGAGATTTAAGTTCTTGTTGAAATTTGCATCTACCTTGGCCTCAACCTCTAACTTATCGTCCATGAATAGATGTATGTTTATCTTCTCTTGTTTGGCCTATACCAACTAATTGAGTACCACATCTACGTGTTCCTCGTCCACCTCTATATTCTCCTAGATATCCTTCATGATTACTTTTGTTTTGTCCAGAACTACTACTAATTCCGCTTTTATTGACGAATAGCTTACTTTACAAAACTTGCTCCAAATTTTTAATATCATCATTTTGCTTCATTTTCATGATACAGAAGTTGATATATATATATATATGTATGCTTAATAAAAATAATTGATACTAGTGTGCTTTTACCTCAAAACCCAACATGATTTAATCCATTTAGATTTTTTTTATAATATCGCTACTATAGAAGTACATTTAGCACATTCGAAAATCATTAATGTTTTTTTTATCTCATACAATTATAAATTATAATTTTATTAAAAAAAATTATAATTAGTACTATATATTATTTTTTTCATGCAATTATAAATATATATATAGTTATAGTCATAGTCATACCTCAATTAAAAGATTTGTCAAATATTTTGAAATTCCTTATCAAATCTAAATTTTGTCCTGACTTAATCAATAATAAATCCAAAGATTAAGAATCAAGATTCATATTGATATCAAATCTTTCACGGTCTTTAAGAACATAAAAATAAAACAAATTAATCAAAACAATTATAATTAATCATAATTAATTAATTAAAAAACTAACCAAATATGAAACATTAAATAAAAGAAACTTCATGTAAAACTTTACATCTTGTCGTCTAAAATCTTGAAAATCATGAAGGATAAATTTAATCATTGATACAAAGGAACTAACTTTTGAGCGAAATTGTGTTGATAACATATAATAAAATAAAGAATAAAAAAGTTAAAAAGAAACAAAAGAACAAAAGAGAATTATGTAATATTATTCATCAATTAAATATTTCCAATGCTTTTCCAAAGTCTATATTTATAAATATACGAAGTATAAATGAAATAAAATTCTACTCCTTATGGAGAATAGAATCCTAAAGTACCAAGGTTTTCAAAATTGGATCAGTGGTCGAACTAGTTAAACCATCTGTTCGCCAATCTGGACAATTTGATTAAATAAATTATTAAAAAAATTCATAAAAAATATCTATTAAAATATTAAAATCAGTTCAATTGGTTTAACCAACTTTTAAGCTCGATTTAACTGGTCAATATCGATTCATGACTCAACCAGTTTAAAGCATTTCTCCTAACCAATACCCTAACCAAATCCTAATCATTTAACCAACCAATCCAATTTGATTCAAATAATCATATAAAATATATCAACTTTTTGTACTAATGAACATATGCTTTATAATAATATAATATTTATAACATACCACACCATTTTAATAATTTTACGAGATTATTATACAAAGGGCTAAAACCTAAAATGACATAAGTGTTGGGTTGAAGTTGGGCCTCAGAATCTCTAAAACCCTTTTTAGCCAGCCCCTTTCTCCCTCCAACCCATATTCCACCCTCAAGTCAATTGCCTTGCTTTTTTTATCCCAAAAAATAAAATTGGTCCCAAAATTTTTATTTTTATTATTTATATGTCTCGAATTCGATCATTCTATTTTTATTTTGAAAAAAAAGCTTTTTTTTAAAGAAAAAATTTTAAGTACAGCATTAATCTGTTTATAGAATTTTTGCCAATCTTCAACTTTTTTGTTCAATTTTAACTTTTGCTTTTCAGGGTTTATAAGACAGATTTCACAAAATTTAATAAATATAAGTATAACAAAAAGAATAGGGTAAAAGCACTGGGGAAGCCCCTGTACTTAGGGGGAAATTGCATTTCAGCTCTTCTACTAAAAAATAGGCAAATTATAGTCTTTATACATTTTGAAACGTGCAAATTAGCCTCTCCATTAAATTTTATCTGTTAAATAATTAATGAAACATTAATTTAAATGGTTAGTTACTAATTTAAATAATTTGATTTTTAAAAAAAATTAACAATAATTCTAAAAATAAAATAAATTATATATTAAAAATATTAAAAGTTATGTTAAAACAAAATCAAACCTAGGTTTATTAAAGCCAAAACTTACATCCAAATAAGCTCTTTTTTAGTGAATCATGGTGTTTTTGTTTTCATTTTTTTTATTTTTTGAAAAATTGAGTTTTCTTTCAATGATGGGGAAACATTTCCATCTTCAATAAAATTCTCGATTTAATGAGAATTATCTGATGCAACGAGACACTAACCTTACGTGTTGAAAACACTCTTCAGTGCAATTCTAAAAGCACTCATTTCAATAAAATCATTGTTTTATTACAGTTGAAATACAATCAAACCAATGGAACAACATATTTACAGTAAACAAAATATTTCATTTTGCATATCCTTTTGGCAGCGAAGAAGAAGATGAAGACAAAGAGCTCCTTTTGTTACTTCTCCACATCTAGAGAAGTGTTAATGACTTTGGGGTTTTATTTTAAATTAAAATTCTACTTTTTATATTTTATTTCTTCCCATAGGTTTAAAACATTATTTTTTAAAATTTCAAAACTCATACCGTCCAGAATGTAGAAATTTATATTAAAAATTTAAAACCCAAAAATTGTTAAACCCAATAACATAAGATTAAAGCTTCTTAAGATATTAAACAATAAGATCTTCAAGCAGGAAAGCATGTAATAGCTAAGGGGATGCGAAGATGAGTAACCAAAATTTTATAATAGTGATTACACACCACAAGGAGATACAAAAGTATAGGAGATACGAAAATGAGTATTCACTTAAGTAGAAGGAAGAAGATATTAAACAATTTTTTTGTACATTTTAATTGGAAGCATGAATGATGAAGATGAAACTAAACATTAATGAAAGCATGAGAAATTTAAAAGTAAGTAATCACAACTTGTAGTTTATTTTTTTGTTTCAGTCTAATTTTTATTTATTTATGGCTTCAATCAAGCATGGAAAATCCTTTTTATTTTTTTGGGTTTTGTAAAAGAGGGGAAGAAAGTCTTATAAAAACACTATGGTTTTGGGTTTCCACTTAAAAGTTTGATAAAAAATCTTAATATTTTTTTTAGATTTTTTACATATATATTTTAAATTTTTAGAAATTTTTTATTTATAATTTTTTTAAAAATATATATTAACATAATTTTTAATAATTTATATTTATTTTATGATTTTTTAAAAAGTTTTAGAATTATTATTAAATTTTTTAAAAAAATCAAAATGATATTTTAGCTATAGTTAAGGGACCAAATTAGTAATTAACCACTTAAATTAACATTACACATTATCATTTAACAAATAAAATTTAACGGATGAGCTAATTTTCACGTTTCAAAATGTACAATGATTAATTTATCTTTTTTTAATAGAAAAACCGAAATGCAATCCGAACTTTAAGTATAGGAGCTTCTCTAATACTTTTACTCAAAATATAGGGGTTAATTAAATCTCACCTATTAGTACATTTAAGAAAGAAAATGCAATAGGGATTAGAATGTCATTGTCCCATAGTGTGCATGTGCATGTGCATGGGTGTTATTATAAAATCAATTACTTATTCTAAAAGTAGGGCTCTGTTTTTTTTTTTTTTTCCCACTCCTCCCATTCCTGTAGTATATTCCATTCAGGAGAGATTTTATAGCTATCCACCAAGATTAAGACATGGAGGAGACAAACCAACTTTTGTGAATATTTTATTATATATATTTTTCTATTTACAAATACAAGTGTTTTCACCTTTTGTTTGGATTACTACAAGGGAAAGAAAAGGCCTTCTCATTTCTTTCTTTTTTTTTTAATTTCGGGAGATAAGTGTTAAAGCCTAAAGCAATCCAAAATTAACACTACTGCCATTCGTTTGCTATTTGCCATCTAAAGGACAAAAAAAAGGAAGCTGCATTAAAAGGTGGGGAAAGAGTGCTGCATGTGGTCCTGCCATACAACCCCCCCTCCCAAGCTTCCAAAAAACAAAAAAGTGAGAAAATGGAAACCTTTTGGTTCATTTTCACTCGTCTTCTCGGCTGAACATCCGAAAGTAAAAAATATATGTGTATATAGGGATCCTGTTTGTTATGTTTTGTGGTCATAAAATGAATAAATGGTTGTGTGTTTTATTCATTTTTGTAACAATTATAAATAATAGGGTAAAAAAATTTTAATGAAAAAGGGAAGGGTGTCGGGTGTCTGCAACCTCTTCTGATTTCTGATAAAGTGAGTGTTGTTTATGTTTGAGAAGGACTATTGCCTGCCTATAACCATTCCAACTATGGCACTGAAAAACATGGTGCTTTTTATAAGCATTTAAAAGGACACAACAAATGCAATGAAAATGACATTCCTTTTCCACTCTCTTTCTTTCTATCCAAACATTGAATTTGGGTTTTGAATATATGGGTCAGCATCTTTGAATGGTTCTTCCTATTTTCTAGCTGAAATGGTCCCCCAATATATGTAAAAACAACTAAAAAATCCCAACCCAATGAGAGGAGTTTCATTTTCCATGTGTCATTCATTTATAGGAAGACGGGCTCCTCCTTTTCCTTTGCTTTCCATTTTGAAACTTAGCTAAATAATCTTTACTGCATACCTTTCGAATACAATTACGCCTAAAATCTAGCAAGCAATAAGCCTTTTCTGGGAGCCTCTCTTGATCATTCCTTTTCTGTTTTCCTTCCTGGTCTTGAAGCAGAAGGAAAACCCATCACAGTGGATACAACATTACGATTTAACACAAGCTTTTAAAACGGAAACCCAAATTTAGCATTAAGTATTTGATACAAAGTCATCATTTATAGCTTAGGCTAGTAGTCACTCCTAGTTATATATACGTACATGTCCTCCATTCCGTAATTCCAAGTAATAATATGAGTGGTGGATACCTTGTTCAATCATGCCAAGTGCCAACTCCCAAGACAAAAATTCGTAATGTTTATAACATTCACATGACATCCTTGCAGGTATTCTAGCGCATTGCAATGAGAGATGGGGAGAATCCCAACGCGTAATCATTTTCTTTTTCATATCAGAATCTCATACAGATATTGTTGCACTTCACCGCATTACATTACATTAAATTACATCTTCTACTTTTCTATTAAACAAACAAATGAAGATGTATTAAATCAGTACAGGAAATGCTTGAGATGACCCCCTTTCTTTTTTTCCTTTTTCAAAGTCACGAAATTTGTCAGAATAAGTGAACTACAAGGCATTGCAAAGAAAAATTAACATGTACATCAAAACAAAGAGACTTTGGAGGCTAAGAATGGATCATTATCGTTGTATGATCTCAACTTACCGTCACTCTCCTTCTCCTTCAGTTGTGGCTGAAGACATGTAACTCATAGCAAGTGAGGCCTCATCAGCTGGAACCGCAGCAGTTGATGTATGGAATTGGTGCTTACAAGCTTGACAAGTAATTTGAATGATAGTAGCACTTATCTTCTTAGTTGCTTGATCTTTCAACACTTGAGCCTTCTCCAGTTCACCTTGGGCCTGTTGCCTTATCCTTTTAGCACTTGCAAACTCAAGCTCAGCCATCTCTATCTGCTTCTTCGCTTCTAGTCTAGCCTTTTCGGCGTAGGTATTCTCGGCCATGGCCAATTTTAGCTGCTCACTTGCCAGCTCTTTCAACCTAGTAGCTTCCAATACTGTTTCACTGGCATTCTTTTCCCTAAATGTATCCAAACTAAACTTGCTAGGCTCATTCTTTTCACCGCCGTCACTTGATCCTATGGAAAGCTTCAAATGAGTTGCGCAATCCTCATCTGAGTGAGTGGTTGATGATGGCAAAAGCTGAAGTTCAAGGTTTTGTTGCGGCTGGGGGTGGTGGTCAGAAGTAGATGCGTTACTGTACGAGAAAACAGTCGGATCAGTTGATTTCGTAATTGACAATCCAATTCTAGGCACGGGAAATATGCCAACATTGGCATCGCTTGATGGACTAGTGCTTGAAGCCGATCGAGAGGAGCAACCAGGGTGCACCGCCTGCAATTCAGGTTGGACTCCTCTAACACTGCAAGCATCTTGGTGCTCAATGAAGCTCTCCACCCTGAAATCAGATAAATATAACATTAATAATCAAGTTAAGATAACAGAAACTAAGTCAAAGGAAGCAATCAAGTCCAGTTCATGTAGGGTTAGCTAAATTAAAACGCTAAAAAATAAAAAAGAAATGAACTGGGGTCTCACTCTCAGCTTCAAGACCGAATAAGTTTTGATAATACTATATTAGTTCGTTCATTAAAACACTTTAATTAGTTTTTTGGGTTATATTAAAACCAGACAAAAGACCTGTTATCGGGAATAGTAAAGGCAGTGACCATAAATTAGGATTGGCAAAAGCCTAGGTCACAAGCAAATGGAAACATGAGGTCATTTTGTACTGTAGAACAGATCATTCTAGGATTTTGAATAATTTAGATTTTGTTTTAGCTTCGGGAGAGGGTCTGGAGTACGGAACTTGGAAAAATGAGGAGTATAGTATAATGTATGGCTTTTGCTTATTGAGGGTAACTATTTTTAGGGTTCGAATGAAAAAGAAAAAGAAAAGCTATCATAATTACATACGATATATAGGAAAAAAGGGGAAATAAAATAACATAAAAAAAAACGTGTGGGTTGTTTCTGAAAATCTAAGGCACTGTTTTGAGGGGATTGTGAAAAAACTGACCTGGAAAAAACACGACCACAGTCACAAGAATGACCACGGGTGCCACAAATCTTGAGATGAGCCTTGTAATCAGACTGGACTGCATATCCTTTGGAGCACTTGTCGCAAACCCATTTTCTCTGATTGCTGTGCTTCCGCCTGAAATGCTTCTTAATGCCAACCAGATCTCCCAAGGCATGGGAAGGGTGATGGTGCAAGCAACTTGGCTCAGGGCAAACGAATACCCTCTTTTTCACCTCTTGCGTTTCTCTTTTCAGCAACTTCCAGGGAACCTTGTGCCTCCTCCTATGCATTTGAAGGTTCTGGTCTCTTTGAAACCCTTGGTTGCAGATCTCACACACATACCTGTCTGATTCCAACAACGTTTTTGGAGATAAAGAAACCACCTCTGCATCCGGATCTACATTCAAAAACATAAAGAAAACCAATCGGATTAAGTAGAAGAAAAATAGGATATTAAATTAATTATAGCAGCTATATTACCAGGGGTGCCTGCTGGCTTTCTTTTTCGTTTGTGGGAGACCCCATTTTGGAAAGAAGAGAGAGGATCAGAGGGGGAAAATGGAAGAAGGGAAACAGTAGAGTTATCCAACATGTTTGCTATTGGATTTGGGTGCTGCTGACCGCCTTTGTTTAGAGTAGACGTTGGGGTTGGAAGTGACAACAAATCAATCAATCTATTAGAAACAGGTGGCGGAGAGGGAATTCAGCTTTACTGATAATACAAAAATGAAGAGAGAAGAAACATGAAGAAGAAGCAGAAGAAGAAAAGCTTGCTATTGCTTTCTGCAATCAGCTTTTATTTTTTGTAAAGCTTTAAGACCCTTTTTCTTAAAAAAGGAAAGAAAGCTTTTCTTTTTTCTTGTTTCATTGAAACCCACCTTCAGCGGTTAATGTTAAGGGCAGCCATGTCTTTGGTTATAAAGAGTTTAGAGACTTGGAGAGAGTTTGTGACAGTGAACCCACCCCACCATTAAACAAAACTGTCATTATTCACATCACATCCTAAATTTGCATGAATTCCAATTTACATCTTATTTTTATGTACACTACATATTTCTCCACTGACTCGTACGTATAGTAATAAAATCTTTGTTTTTTTACATTAATTATTTATTATTACAAAAACAGATATTTAAAATATTTGTGAAGGCCACACCTCTTGCACGTGACATTTTTGGTAGGGGTGAAAGTGGTTGATTAAGGAAAGCTGTAAACATAAATGAGAGCCAACTAAAAACCTGATTTAATGGTTATCACTGTTTTGTTTCAGAGGGCAGCTTTTCTAAAGGTGAAGGAAGCAAGATTTGTCACTTTCAAGAAGGCTGTAATCATTGCTAAGAATAAAATTTTTTTTACCCCTTCTTCTTTTTAACTTTCAAATTTGAAGTAAACATTTGCCATTATAACTCCCCTTCTTCAATAAAGGAAAAGAAAAGATAAGAATCCTAATCATTCTAGTTGGCTCAATGTTACTCACCTAATGACTTCCTCAAATTATGGTGCCACATCTACTTATATTTATCTCAGTCATTTGTACCAACTTTCTTTAATGTAAAATCTTGTTTATTTGTCATCAACTGATGTTATTACATGAATGCAAGCCTCCTTTTCTGCAATTCAGAGCAGTGTTTTCCAAATGATAATTAAAACAGTTTTAGTCTGTGAATCATTTTATGTTAGATTATTTTTACATTAAATGAGGGTTAAAAATTATTATTGTTATAAAATAAAGAGGGATGGAGAGAATAAAAAATAAATAAAGTATGAACGTAATAGAGAATGTATTTTATTAATCAAATGAATGATTACAATACTTCATCAGAGTCTCTATTTATACGCATAAGAAATATAAAAGAAGTAGAGATCTAATTATAATAACTACTAGAATTTAAATTACATCAAAATTTTATATTGATCATGATGGACATCCACTTAATAAGATATTCATAACACTCCCCCTTCAATGTCCTTTTGTACATAATGTGCCTCGTTAAAACCTTATTAGAAAAAACCCTGTGAGATAAAAACCTAATGAAGGAAAAAGAGTACACAATCTTCTATTACAAGCTGCCTCATTAAAAACCTTTACCAGGAAAACCTAATGAGACAAAGCCTTGATTAAAGGAAAAGAGTACAACTTATTTTAAACTCCCCCTAATGGCAACATTAGATTACATTTTTTGAGTTGACGCATTCCAATCTTGTGTAGTAGTCTTTTAAATGTTGAAGTTGGCAATGCCTTAGTAAAAAGGTCTGCTAAATTATCACTAGAACTAATTTGTTGAAAATTTATATCACCTCTTTTCTCAAGATCATAGGTGAAGAATAATTTTGGTGAAATATGTTTCGTTCTATCACCTTTGATGTAACCACCCTTCAATTAAGCTATACATGCTACATTATCTTCATATAAGATAGTTGACATTTTTTCCTGTAAAGGCAAATTACATATCTTCTGGATATGTTGGGTCAATAACCTTAGCCAAACACACTCTCGACTTGCCTCATGCATTGCAATTATTTGTATATGATTGAAGAAACGGAAAGTAATGTTTGCTTTGTTGAACGCCATGATATGACAGTTCCCCTATATGTAAAAAAATATCATGTTTGAGATCGATCTTTATGTGGATCTAATAAGTATCCAGCATTAGCATAGCCAACTAATAGGAATTTTGAATCATTTGAAAAAAATAACCCCATAATAATGGTCCCTTTGAAATATCTAAATACATGTTTAATTCCATTCTAATGTCTACATGTTGGAGAAGAACTAAATCTTGCAAACAAGTTTACAGCGAAAGCTGTATCAGGTCTTGTGTTGTTTGCAAGATACATCAATGCCCCTATGGCATTTAGATATGGTATTTTAGGACCAAGAAACTCTCCATCATTCTCGCAAGGACAAAATTGATCTTTTTTCACATTTAACGATCGTACAACCATCGGAGTACTTAATGGGTGTGCTTTATCCATGTAAAATTTCTTTAATATATTTTCCATATAAGTTGATTAATGAACATGAATTTCATCTTTCAAATGCTCAATTTGTAAGCCAAGATAAAACTTTGTTTTTCCAATATCTTTCATCTCAAATTCTTTCTTTAAACAATTTATTGTATTTTGAAGCTCTTCAGGAGTTCCAATAATATTTAGATCATCAACATAAACAACAATTATCACAAAATCAGATCCAAACCTTTTTATAAACACACATGGACAAATTGGATCGTTTTTGTAACCTTCTTTTAACAAGTATTCACTAAGACGATTGTACCACATACGTCTAGATTGTTTTAATCCATATAAACTTTTCTTTAATCTGATCGAGAAATTTTCTCAAGAAACTCTATATATTTTTGGGATTTTAAATCCTTTAGAGATTTTCATATAAATTTCACTATCAAGTGTACCATATAAATAGGATGTAACAACATCCATTAGATGCATGTCAAGTTTTTCATGTACTGCTAGACTAATAAGATATCTAAATGTGATTGCATCCACCACGGGAAAATATATCTCTTCATAATCAATGTCGGGCTTTTGCAAAAATCCTTGTGCTACAAGGCGAGCTTTATATTTTACGACTTTATCAATTTCATTTCATTTTCGCACAAATACCCATTTATAGCCTCTGACTTTACACCTTTAGGTGTTTGGACTACAGGTCCAAAAACTTCACGTTTATAAAGTGAATTCAATTATACTTGAATTGCATATTTCAATTTTGGCCAATCTTTTCTATTTTTACATTCTTAGTAGTTTTAAGCTCAGGATCCTCATTTTCTTTTGTTATTTCAATAAAAACATTATAAGCAAAATTGTTGTCGACAACTACATTTTTTTTGTTCCATCTTTTTCTCGTATTGACATAAGTTATCGAGATCTCTTTATTTTCATCATTTTTATTTTCACTTTTAGGTACCTAAATCTCTTCTTGAGTTTTATAATTAGTTATGTCATGGGTCTTTTCAGGAACCCCCTCCTCCACTATATGACCATATTGAATGTTTGCTCCTTTACTTTTACGAGGATTTTTATCTTTGGAACCGACCGGTCTTCCACGCTTCATGCATGGATAACTTTCTTTTGCATTAACAATTTGCCCTATTAGGACATCAATTCGTATTGGAGAATTTTCAGCTGGTATGTGAGATTTAATAAATCTGGCAGTTGATTTGTAAAATGAATTATCTGTTGAACTTTTGGTTCACATTGCGTTGTACGAGGATCTTAGACATTGATAATTCATTTCAAGTACTTTATTAATCCAACTTTTTATTCCCTTCGACTAATGTTGGGAAAATTGACAACTCATATCATAACTAAATATCGAATTAATAGCTCAAAAATATTATAAGGAGACTCATATAAATATACATTCCCAATCTCTTATTATAACCCATCTTTGTGCGTTGTGGTGGAGCAGTTGGAACATATATCGCACATCCAAAAATTGTAAGACGAGAATTATTTGACTCTTGACCAAAAATCAATTGTAATGGAGAATATTTATAATTTATTGGCTTGATGCGTACAACATGTAAATTAATACAATCTCATGTTGAAATTAATACAATCTCATAAGTAATGATTTAGCTATTAGTTGGAGGCATTTGATAAACAATTAAGCTAAATCATTTTGTGTGTGAACATGAGCTACAAGGTGTTCAACTTTTATCCCAATTGACATCCAATAATCATTGAAAACTTGAGATGTAAACTCACCAATATTAGCAAGATGAATTGTTTTAATTTCATAATATGAAATTAATCATTTAAATAAGCAATCTCGCAAACGATAGGTTGCGAGTTGATAATGCATGTGATTATTTTGTAGGTGTACCTACCAAAATCATATAATATCAAAACCATCCACATGGTGGATGAATGGACCCATATTCATTTCAGAAATGCAAGATATTAAATCTCAACTTTAGCTAGTAAGTTTCTAAGAATCGATTTTCATTGAGAACAAGCAACAAATGAAAATTATTTAAATTAAAGAATCTTCTGGTTCTTTAATGAATGTCCATATAAATTCTCAATTAATTTTCGCATCATATATGATCCAGGATGATCTAACTGGTTACGCCAAGTAGTAAATGCATTTGTATTAGTAAACTTCTCGTTTACTTTAACATGTGTTTCAATTGTACTAAATTGTAACAAATTAATAATTTTACTATCATTTATTTTATTTTGTATCCACATATAAGTGGATATTGTGACATTTACTACTGAAATGTCTAAATCAATGTGAATATTATAATGTCACTAAGTTAACAAAATAAATATAATTTCCAAATAATTATATGCAATATTCGCTTCAAGGAATATGCCAAAATATTCAAATATCTAAAAAAAAAATTGTAACTTCATGTGCATCCAACTATAACGAGTTTTAGATAGAATTATCATATTTTATTACTCATAAATAAATCTTTCACGGTAAAATATTTTACTTCCAACCCCTTAATGGGGATGATGACAAAAAAAAAAGATCACAAATATTATAAAATAAATATAATTTAATAACACGATCCCCTCTTTTTCATCCTTTCAAAATAGATATTTATAGCAATAATGATTTATATGAAATATAATATTTTCCTCATTCACAATCTCAATATAAGATCTATTATAAATATCTTTTAAAACCAATGGATTAACCATCACAAGATATTAATATATTAGCTATTTTAGAGCTTTCAACTAATTTTATACTATCAAATATTGGAATAATATTTGTTTGTTTTAGTACCAAATAAGATAAATACTTTCTATCTATAATGATAGAATTTGTTACTACATTCTCATATCATTCCTCAAAGAATATTAACAAAAACAAAATATTTAGGCATATGTCACATATGTGGCCAATAATATTTTATATCACATTGATAACATAAGTTATCTTTACCCTTTGAAGAGTTATCTTGAGAACTCTCATTGTTATTTTATTTATTACTATGTTCCCACTTTTAGTGATACATGGTTATATCTTTTATTTTCTTTATATTTGCATTCACCTTAGGGAATGCAATAAATCTAGTAGGATACTAAACGCCTATATTGATTTTTTATTTCATAATCATCATTATAAACATGCGTGCATTTTAAATCAGAATATATCCATTCATGTTGTCATGATTATTCTCCAATTATAATAAATATGATATAATAAATAAAACATAGTAAAATATACTTGAAGATCTTTAACATCATTGCCATCACCTTGACTATTATCACGAGCACTATTACAAGTAGTAAAACAACTTTTTTTTTCGTAATAACATTTATAATCTAATAGTAAAAATCATTTACTAAAAAATCAAAATTTTCATGTACGATGCTTTAAAATTATCCGATATTCATTGTACCAAATTTCAATACTACATATATATTATAAAATCTTATCTTGCTCTAATAAAATATTTATATGTTCAATTTAAAAGATATCATACAATCATTCAACATTAGCAAGTTAATAAGACTCAATAGATCCTATCAAATTTCCCTTTAATCAACAATGGTAGGTTAATAATACTTTCCACCATAATTAAAAAAAATCAAAAATATTTAATAACAAGAATTTAATAATCAAATTTTTAAACATCAAAATATTATACATAATATAACTTAATTAAAAAAAACTTCAAAAAGAATGATTTATCAAAAAAAAAATAGGGAAAACATACCATATTAATAGCAAACATATCTAATCAACAATTATGTCTTTTACATAAAAAAATTAACATAAAAAGGAAAAAATCAAATACCATCAAAATGTAAAATTTATGTCAAATAAAAATTAATAGTAGTCATACCTTAATTGAAAATGAAATATGGTCAAAATATAAAAGTTTCTTACCAAATCTACTCTTTACCCATGCTTGTAAGATTATAAATCAAAGATTAGAAATAAGAAGCACAATCCATTCTGAGATTGAATCTTTCAACATCTTGAAGATGAAGTTGTAAGAGAGAAAGTTTTCAACATCTTGAAGATGAAGTTGTAAGAGAGAAAGTTTAAGGTGAAAAAGAATTTGATTTGTGGGACGACTTCGAAAGATTTTGAAAAAAATAGAGAATCATCGTGCTGATAACCTGTTATAAAATAAAGAGAGATGGAGAGAATAAAGAACAAAGAAAATATGAAAGCAATAGAGAATGTACTTTATTAATCAAAGAGATGATTACAATGTTTCATCAGAGTTTCTATTTATAAGCATAAGAAATATAAAAGAAGTAGAGATCTAATTATAATAACTACTAGAATTTAAAGTACATCAAAACTTGATCATGATCATGATGGACATCCACTTAATAAGATATTCATAACCATTACAACTTATTTTTCTAGATTTTATTTCTTTTTTGTTTTGTTTTTGAAATTCTATTTTAGAAATAGAATATATTTCATGACCAATCATTTACCTTTCTGAAAGTAACAAAAAAATTAATCACACTTGTCAACAGTGAAAATCCTAATTATAACAAAAAAAAAAACCTTTCAAAATTGAATTATCAATACACGACAAATATTGAGTTTCGTAGTTTTTTCTTTCTTTTTTTAGTTTTACATTATTCCTATTTTACAATGTTAGATTTTTAATTTTAAAATTAGTACAAATAATATATTTCAAGTTATTTTATATTTACTCTCGAATCAATTTTTATGATATATATAATTTATTCAACAAATCTTGATGTTTTCTTAAATTATTTTATCCAAATAACACCATGAAAATGCATATGCATTGCATCGAATGACAAATAATTATTCAGAAAAACAAAGGTGAATGACAAATACTAGCGGAAGACGTAAATTAATAATGGTAGATGCATTGCCATTAATCAAGGGTTGGAGTACATAATTAATTACAGACTACCAAATTCAGAATCTCAATGCTTAAATATGTAGTTTTGTGTTGAAACCTTTTGTTATATAATAATGGTAACTTCCTCCTCCTTTTTTTTGATAAACAATTTGC